>NC_079335.1:78410078-79043578 GCF_029582105.1 Oenanthe melanoleuca | reverse complement strand
TGATACCTTTTTTTTCTTATGTGATGGTGGATTGAGGTGATGTATCTTACTATACTGTAAGCAATGAAATGCCACCTGATTTATCCAGACAAGAACAACTGGGGGCCTAGCATTTCACAGGAAAGTATTTAACAAAAATATTGAACATAATAGGAGGAGAAAATCTTATTAAAGTCATAGAGCTTGGGGTTCTTTGGTGGGTTTTGTGAGTTTTTTTGTTTGTTTCTTTTTTCTTTTTTTCTTTTTTTTTTTTTTTTCTTTTTAACAGGACCAAGTTGTATTAATTATCTTTTTGATTTTAGAGAAACAGAGGCAATTTCTGATGGAGGTCACAGTGGTGTATGACTAAAACATCCTGCATGGGTGCTGAACTCTTCCCTCACCTTTCTCAATCAACAGAAAACAAATTGGAAAAGTGGAAGTAGCAAGGTCAGGTCGGGTGAGTGTGTACTTAAACATTTCATAGGGTGCAGTGTGCAGAGCAGTGATCTGCCCTCATGTTCCATTAATTCAGAGACAGCTGTCATTTATCTTTTGATGGAAGCTAGAGGTTGAAATGCTTGACACAACATATCAAGCCTAATACGGGAAGATCAGACCAGTGTGGGCCTAGTTCTGTAAAAGTGAGTTACTGTGTAAAGAGGTTTCCCCTACTGATGTTTAACAGAGAACTCTGACCACATTTCTGCAAATAAAATCTGCTCAGCTATTGTAAAAAAAGAAAAGTCCAAGGATTGCATGGGGAATTAACTACATAATTTCTATTAGAGACTATATGAATTGCATGGCTAAATCCTTGTGAAGCTTCTTAAATGCTTTAGAGCTACATGTCCACAAGAGTATGAAAGAGCTTTGGAAATGCAGGTAGGTAGGCAAAAAGATAAATAACTGGGGAAGTGCAGCTTTTTGCCTCTGGAAAAACTGACTGAAAGATGACAATTCAGACATACCTGCTTCTTTAGTTGTCAAAGTATTAGCATCTGCAAGTCAATTTGGTGGGAAATACCATTAAAAAGATAAAAGAGAACAAAATCAAAAACAATTTCAGTAAAGACTCACTCAATAGTGCTGTAGATCCAAGAAACAGAAGTGCTTTCTACAAAAACCAAAGTGCATGTGTGGGGGCTGACAGCAAGATGTAAAAGCAAACCTCTAAAAATCACATTTAATACAAGAAACTGCACCATATGCAGTGGAAATAGCAGACAAAATCAGCACAGCATGCTGCTGACTCAAGAATGGTCTTACATATGGCAAGGAGTTTAGCAGCATCAGCTGGTGCTTGTACAACCAAGTGTCCTACCCCTTCCCTTTTTGAGAATGAAAAGGGCTTTCCACCATCTCTCACCATTTGGATGAGAATATTCAGGTTACTGGGTCTAGGCAGGTTTTCCTTGCTTCTGGATACTCAAACTTCAGAGGTCACAGCACTATGAAGGTATTATCCCACTGACACCTCTGCCCTTCTAGTTGCAGTGGTTTGCATCTTACCCTTCCTCTTGTGTATGAAGAGAGGATATTAACAGCCTGGAAAAGAGGTGTTGAAAAGAGATTTGTGTGCCTTTGTACATTTATGCATAATACCACACAGACCAAAGAACCACCCTCTGTTTCACAGAGGAAAGCTCCAGAGACAGTCTGGTTTGATAAAATTTTGGGAACCACAACTCTAAATTTAGAGGGTGCCCTCAGTAATCTGTAGTGATAGAGAAATTAGACAAGTTCAGACTTCCAGTGGTCAGACATAGGCTATGAAGTTTTGATCCTAACTCCTCATGCTCATGACTCACAGTTTGTCCATCCTGGTGTGGGTTGTCTATTCTAGGCATGTCATCTTTGTGAAGGTCTGAATTTGAACTCACAATTTTTGCCTCCTGAATTAAAAGCTCGCAAGGTCTAGATATTTTCTTTCATTCCTAGCTCTGGCAGGAGATCAGCAGCAGCAGAAATTGTTGACACAGTTCAGCTTTGCATACCTTCTAGAAAATAACTCTTGTAGCAGAAAAAAGTTCTGTTCTTTTCATTGCCTAAATGTCGTTGTGTGATTTTTTTTAAACTTTGCTTGAGTGTAATCATTTTAGAATCTGAAGAAAATAGAGGCAAAACATTTTTCCCTTGATAAAGAAAAAAAAAAAATCATTTAAAATATTTTCCTGCCAAAGGAAGAAAGAAATGAGAGTTGAAAATAAAAGAAAAAACTCTGTATCAAGAATTGGCTTTGACTGCAATAGAGAAAAGTGATTTTAATTGGTTCAAGATGCATATCTCTCTCTCTTTTTTTTTTTTTTTCTTTTTCCTAAGTCACATAATAAGGATTAATAGTTTGGTTCACTTTCTGAGAAACTCTTCCCCTTTGGGTTCAGTAGAGTGGTTTTTAAAGTATTTTGAAATATATTGTTTCAAAATGCTAAGGACATCCAGTGCTGTGGGAGAATCTCCTGTGACTCTTGTAAGATGTCAAGGAGGTGTAAGAGAGGAGCTTCATTATACTCCTAGGAAAAAACCTCACCTGTAAGATTGAATGCTGCATTCTTTGAGAAATATGTCTTAGTGGGCTATTTTGATGTTGCTCCGTGAAATACAATGTTCCTTGAAGTAAGCAAAATTAGTGAATCTGCCCATAGCAGCTGTTTTCCTTCAGCTACACAACTTCCTTTGTCCTGAGTTTAAGAAGGATTTTCAGATAATGGAAGATGCTGAGAGGAAGAAGGGTGAGGAGCCTCCTTTTCCCTTGGCTCTGCACCTCAGATGTAAATGCTATTATTCTATTCACACAAATGAAAGGAATATGTGCTTATGTATTTCAGACTCAGGCAGCACCCTGGAGTAATTACAGGAGGAACAAGAGAGGCTCTTTGTGCTCATTTCCATGTCTCAGCCATGTGGGGCTGCAGCACAGGATCCTGGTGTGTGTGAGTGTTTGAGGGTCATCACAGCAGGTGCAGTGCCTGGAGCAGCTGCCTGAGTGCCCTTCCAAGAGATCTGTGCCTCTGCATGACAGCAGTGCCTTGGTGGTGCCCCTGAACCTGCCTCTCAGAGAGCTGACTCCCTCCCAACAGCTGCCTCCAGAGGTGCGTGGCATCTTTTGGAATGGTCTGCTCAGCAGTTCTGAGTTCACTTGAAACACGCCTCTGCAAAACAAGCTTGGCTCTGCTTTAGACATCGCTCCACTTACGGAGTCAGTGTTGCAGTTTGAAGTGCTGAGCCAACCTGGCGTTTTAATTCAAATTTAATCTGAGCTTTCTTTGATCCTTCTCTTCTTAAGAAATATAATCACCATCTTTAGGGTTTCTCTACACTTCTTGAGAATTTAGATCAAGGCTAGGGAGACAACAGTTTTCTTGAATAAAAGTGAAAACGAAAAGGTGGAAAATGTAGATTTCTATTGGAACAATCTCGAGCCCTTTATCTAAGTTAAGGTCATGATACCTAAATTAATGTGGTACAGAGTTCCCCATGCTATGTATGCACTCCTTAGATCTTTCGTAGGCTCACTGCATAGAAGAAATCAGGAGCTTCCCACCTCCCAGTGAGTGGGAAGGGATTGCAGGGAGTAGGAAGTTACCAAGTGTTAGCAGCCAAGCTGATACAGAGGAGGTGGCATGCATTCCACATTGCAAGGATGGAGCAGGTTGTGGCCTTCCTGTTCCAGGGGAGGAGTAATTCCTTCACAACTATATTTGCCAGATAGTAGCAGGACCTTTGCCTAGAGGTATTATCTGTTTCTTAGGGTTTCTACTGAATTCAATTAGAGATGGGCTGTTGCCTTTTTCTTGCTGTTTTTCTACCACAAGCACTAAATAATGATCAAAGATTTACCTCTAGACTGGAGGTTTGGCGAGATTCTCATACTTGCCTTTAGTAAATTAGGGCTGGCACTTAGCACAGGATATGCCCAATAGCTTTGAAATAGTTACAATCATATTAATGTGACCTTGCCCTCCCCTTCTCCATGCTTATCTATTTTTCTCACTACAAGAAAATGTATTTTTGTTTCAGATTTTTCAGGTTTAAAGAAATCACTAATTTATATAGGGCATGCTCAGAGTCTTAGCATAATCATTCCCAGAGTAACATGATTGTCTCTATTAGCATAATTTTGCCCTTACTCATTACATGATTCATATTCTTACCATTTTTTAGGAGTCACAATTCCCTACTTTATTAGATTTGTCTTTTCTGAAGAATTGTTCTAATTTTTTAATCATTCCTTATTTTTCAATTTAACCTTCAGATGTGACATGGGAAATTTGCTTTCTTTCTAACTTGCCCTAGCTGAGACTGTGACCTGAGTCACAATAAGTTATGTGAGGAGAAACTACAACTAAAGCCTATAGTTCTCAGAAGCTGTGCCCACACTTACCTTTCATTTCTGGTTCCTAAGAGATCAAGTTGCATTCTGATCTTTAATCTCTGCACTTTCACTCTTTCCTTCTACTTGTTTAAGGATCATATCCCCCCTACACCTTCCCAGCTGAATCAGGAAATACATGTTGTTCCAGTTTCAGATTCTGCAGTGTGGGTGAGAGCATACAGACCTAAACAGAAGCTGAATGGACCATTTAGCAGACAGCAGTTTCACGTATCCAACTGCCTACACACAGAAACCCAACAGGGCTTAGCTGACACAAACCATGATGGGTTTCTTCAGGCTTGAAGAGTTTGCCATATCCTATTTTAGAACAGCTGCTACATAACTCTTGGTCATATGGTAGCCTTTAGGGAACTTCCTGTGAGGGGAAAGAAAACACCCCATCACTTAGAAGTCTTATATATAAAAATATATTTTTTTAAAAAATATATAATATTCTTTAACATTATTTGAGGATGATTTCTCTGAAGAAATGGTCATTATTTGGATGCCATTGGAAATACTGTGTCCCAAGAAACCAAGTTAAACAATATAATTTGTTTCCTACACACAGGACTTGCTAATAAAGGAAGGAAGAAGGAGATGGTGGAAATACTAAGCTGCAGCCTTTCTTTCACTTCTTCTTGTAGGGAACTGATCCCAGGAAAATAATGTCCCATTTTCTATATTCCATATGCAAAACACTATTATGTTTGCAGCTTTGTGTCAGCCAAATACAATTGAACTACTTTTCTCTAGTGCTAGCACATTTCTGTGTGTTGCTCTAGTTTTTACACAGGCAGAGACTTGACAGAGTTCTCGTTTTTCTAGTCAGAACACTGTATGGTTTTTGGTAGTCCCCTGTCTGGGAGAAGGGGAGCTGTATTTCATTGCTCAGTGGGACCCTTCAAGCATGTTTTTTTGGTCAGAATCACCAGATGATTGGTCAGAATTACTGCTGCTGAATGACTGACAACACTGAATTACAAAGAGAGAATGAAGCTTCATGGTGCCCAACTTCAGACATCTAAATTAGGTTGGAAATATGCACTCCACAGAAAGGGACTTCTTAATTTTGAACTCTGAATTAACTAAATAAAAGGAATAGGCTTGGGTGGAGTGACTACTCATTTGCCAAAGCAATCAATACCTCTGCCTCAACTGTTGAAAGTCCAAGTCGTTCCACTGAAGCTAAAGAATCCTCCACCCATCTTCACCACTGCAAAACACCTGTGTCTCTTTGTCCAATACGTTCAAAAAAGCAAAAATATACCTAAAGGGACAAGAAGTGGCTTTTATCAGAAAGGGTGATGTTTATTCCAGTTCGGCATGGAAAATTGCCGTGCAGATGTCTTTGAAGAGTTGGGCTTGAAGCTTGAAGCTGTTTCATCATCCAGCCATTTACTTATTTTTTTTTCTCAGAACTTTTTGAAGTGTATGAATGTATAATTTATGATGCTTCCCTCTGTCTTGTGACAATGAATGCCAATGGGTTTCTTGAAGCAGAAGCTTATCCTTTGAGAAGCACCTAACTGAAGAGCTCACTTAAACTGTAGTAATTCTCCATTCTACGTTCAGGATCCACAAACTTGAGCAGTTATAGCACTTACACAGATTTTCCTGAGAGTGACATTTTGGTGAAACACAATACTAGTGAATCATCTGATTTCTCTTTGAGTCCTTAAACTTTCTTACTATATGAGCTGCTTTTTCCTGGCAATACAATTTTGCTGACACTGGCTACTATTCTTACCCATCAGAGATAAGCAGGGTCCATTGCTGCAGCTGGGGTAATAATGTCTGGTTTTGATTAATTTCTTTCTGCCCCCAGCACAGGTATCATGCTGTAGAATCTTTCCAGAGTCATCAGAGAGTCCTTCCCATGTGAAAAAACACAGGCGAGAATGTCCTTATATAGGGATGTGGCTTTGAGCATCCTGATCTCATGCAAGGGGCTCATGCCCATAGCATGGGGTGGTTGGAATAGATGGTGGTGAGAGGTCCCTTCCATCCCTTCCACATCATTCTGTGGTTCTGTGGTTCTGTGATTCTGTGATTCTGTGATCCTTCTTTTGTGCACCTCTGAGAAGCACCTGGCTTAGTGCTTCCTATCCCAACACATAACATTGCTGTACACAGAAATTAAGGTGTCTCCCTAGCCTTCCCTTCTTCAAGCTGGACAAAGCCAGCTTTCCTCGACTCTCTTTGCACTCTTTTTAGAAACTTTCATACTATTTTATACAAAGTTTTTTTCATTACATAAAAATTACACATGTAATATTTTTCTTTTGGGTTATTACTATATTTGATGTGAAAAGTCCATATAAGTACAATGTAACATTTCACAGAAATACAGAAAGAGAAATGGATAAAGCTGAAAGCTGCATGAGCAAAAGCTTATTTTAGTTTATAGGGTTTTGTGATTTGGGGTTTTTTTCACACCTCTCTTGTAATAATAACATTGCTATCTCCAGGGTGAAATGTATTTGAGATCATTGGATGAAAAGCACTCAGTACAGCAGTGACCTCTTGCCAGCAAGATGAAGAAAATGTTAGTTTTGTCCTTCATTGTTATAATTATTTTAGAGAGAGAGAGAAAGAGAAAAATAACTGGACTCCTGAAAGGTTTATTCTACTCTCACAAACTGAAAATCTCTTATTTATTTTCTGTGGCAAGTGCACTTTAAAGAAACAAGAGACCAAGAGCTACTTTGCCATCCATTGAGCTGTGAACAAGTCCCATGACAAATAAGAACCCTAGGGACACTCTGGAGTTAGTCACCAGAGCCCCCCATTGTGACTTCCCTGAAGACTTCACTTTTATTATTGCATACCAGGACTATAATGCCAGAGTGGCTGAGTAAAGCACAGAACAAATCCTTTACTCCCCATACATACCAACACAAAGTGTGCTGTGTATGAGATAGGATTTCCATGTGGCATTGCCAAGCTGTTTCCTTGGACTCCAGGCCTCTTATCCCCACAGTGGAGTAACCCCTTTCTGATCAGTGAAACAAATCAGCAGACTTACAAGTGAGCTCTTGAAGCATAGGGAGCTGACTCCTTGGTATTTGCAAGGAAACACTTGTTGAAAAAAGGTACAGTTCATCTAATACCTGGATAGGTCAAGGATAAGAAATGCTGTCATTTGGGTACATTTTGATCACTTCCATGGGCACAGGAAAATATGTATTCTTATGTTATTGTGCACACATTGACAGTAAGCTATCAAACACAGAATCACACTCTAATCAGGAAAATGGAGATTGAGAAACTGAAATAAGTCAGATGTTTTGTACCCATCTTTTGTGTGCATTAATATCAATTGCTTTAGAGGAAAGCAAAACCAAGCTTGCAGTTATGCCATACATTGTTCCAGAAAATGTTCCCTCTTAGTGACCATTCCATGGCTGGATTATGTCCTGAAACATGGGGGATTAAATACTAGAAAGCTGAATTTAGCCTTAAAAATGTGGATTTGAGTAATGTGCATCTTTGCTGCATTTGTGTAGCCTTTCCTGAGTCCTGTAATCTGCCTTGATGTCGCAACACACTGCTAATAAAAAATATGGAGACAGAAGGGGGAGAGGTGTGTATTCACATCACTTACTTTTTAACTGGGTAATGGAGCTGTATCAGTGAAAAGGTTTGCATCCCTGGGCTCCGTGGATTGCTAATGGAGACAAATGGATTCTTCCAGAGGGGGACTCGAGGTGGAAGCACCACTTTGACCACTGCTCTGACTCCTTCCAGGGTGGAGTTGATCTTTCTCTCTCTGCTGATTTCACAGCCAACAGAAGCATTGACCTGCTGCCCAAAGCTGTCACTCCCACAGGTGACAATGGCTTCCACAATGCAATATCCTTTTCCACTTTTCTAACTGTGTGCATAAAAAATGGGGCCATAGTCTGAATTTTTTAAGTATCCACAAAGGGTCTTTGGGGAATGAGGAGTAAGGGTATCAAAGTGAAGGGTAAATGCTAAGAAACAACACCTGAAAGTGAAGGCATTGTATTTATCTGACTTGACTTCTTACATTGCAACTCTGTTTTCCAGGTTTCAATAGCAATTCCATATGGTCTTGGCTGAACCATCTCATGCTACTTTTACTGACTTTTTAATATCTAACAAAATGCTTTGAATCAATATAGCCAATAAGGTGTCTTGGTGATGTTATATAAAGTAATGAATGATTAAATAAACCTAGAGTGAAAAATGGATTTCTTAAAGATTTTTAATCCTATCTCCCTTCTGTTGCTAGATTTGTGCTGTTTACACTTAGCTCAGCCAGTGGCTGTTTAAAAGTACAGTGTATGTAAGTCCATGTTCTAGTGATAGCTGGACCCTCATATGCTTGGCTTTGTGCATTGGCTCCATGTGATTAATTGCAACCCAAAGTACTTCTTCAGCTGGGACCCTGTGGATGAACCTGGCTGGTTGTATACCTGCCTTAACCTGTTGAAAATGACTGCAGAAAATGTTAGTGAACGATCTTATGAGCCCATGGTATTTTGATTAATTTTAGTAATTAGGTGTAGAAGCGTTGCTAAAAATGAGATAAGTGCAGAAATAAAGTAAGCCAGTCTGGGGCACAGCCAGCATTTAACATTCCTTGTCTATATGATGACACAATTGTTGGTGCTAACCTGAGATTCTGTCTTAAGCAGATATATCAGCATTTTTCCAGGGGAAGTAGTCCTTGAAGTATTTATACATCACTAGGGGTGAAACTGTTGCAAGCTCATCAATGACATGCTCATAGGTGCTTGTATTAAGACTGATGAAATGTGAAAATCCTGTCTGCAGCTCCTGGGGATCTTGGAGGCAGACAGGGAACCTCAAAGAATGTGAAAGGATGTTTGGTTCCCAGCAAACAGCTTTCCCCATCATGTTGTTTTGATGTTTACCCCAACAGATTTGCATCTTCTTTCTCCATTCAGGGAATTTTGCTTGGTAAAATCAGCTCGACTTGGTCATTTGGAAAAATGCAGTTTAGATGTGGAGTGCAGCCCTCCAGCTACATCAAAACCACCATATTCCATCTTTCTTAGTAGCTTTTTGCTCAGTTTCCAGTGCCAACCTGCTCACAGTAAACTCCTTACAATATTCAGTGTTTGATCGCCTGGTTTTCTGTTTCTACGTGTGTCATACTTCAGGGGTGGCTGTAGAGAAGTCCAGAGAGCCAAGAAAACCCCATGTCTCTTTGAATGTCTACTCTAACATCATGTGATGGCATCTAATCTTTTTTTTCTGAGTTTCAGAACCCCCTGCTTTTGTCATCTTTCCCAATCCTGCTGCCTTCTTGGAGTCACTTGCCTCACCAGCCGGTTTCCTTGCCCTTTCTATAGCACCAGATTCTCCAAGGTTATCCATGTTATTTGTAAAGGCGTGCCAAAGAAGACACTCTCAACTTTTTTTCAGCGTGAAAGGGGAACTTCTCCATTGCCAAGCTTAGCCTACAATCCAAAGCCACCTCACAAAAGCAGAGTCATAGATAGGCTCAGTGCCTTGTGTCTGCAGCCATTGAATTCCAACAGTTCAATTTCACCCTGTATTCCTGTGCTCTCAAATCCCTCTACAGTACTTTGGATGGTATTGTCTGTGAATACAATGGCAGCATTTAGATACTCCTTGTTGAACTGTAAGTAGATTAGACTGAATCAGAAATATCCTGAGAAACAGAGAAAAATATTAATTTTCAAGTATGCATGTGAAAATTCTGCTCTTTACAGCATTTTATGACTCATTCAAAGAGATTTTCTTTTCCCCCACACAACACTTCGTTCTCTAACTTCCCAAGTTGTTTGTCATCTTCTTGTTTTTCAGAAAATTTTCCTTTCTGAATTGCCATCAAGTTCCTCACCAGCAGCTATAGAATCCGGTAACGCTGGTGGAATTTTGCGCAGGGATTTCTATCTGAACCTTCATTTTTTCTATATTGTGTTTGATTTTTTGAATTAAGTAAGTGCAGAGAAACAGTAGGAAAAGATTTTCTTAAACCTTCCTGTACTTTATAATTTGGAACCTTACCACCATTGCTATTTTCTGTTATGCAAAAAGGGTAGTACTGGGCAAAGTCCTTAAAGAGTGTTGCTCCAGTGACTGAAGATTTCTTCAAATAGTCTTGCACTGTATTATGCTGTTTACACCTACAAATATAAATTCAAAGCTGTAGGAATAATTTCAAATATAATATTCTAGCAGAGTAAGTGTCTACTAAAAATTTTCTACTGGTGAAATGAGGTGAGTAATGAGCACCATTTGTCAAAAGTCAGTAGAGGGATTCAGTGATGGAACAAAGTTCAGAAATTTGGAACTTCAAACTTGAATAAATGTGCTCACAACACACCTTTGTCTTGAGTTATGATAATACTAATGCTGATTTTTTTCCCCATTTTTCCTTTGAGCAACTGCCAAGAATTTTACTTCCCAGTCTGGGGACAGCAGAGACTGTGTTTGCAATTAAAAGTTAGGGAGTTTTTAATGAGAGCGCCAAGGCTGATTCATAGTTCAAAGTTAGGCAGAAGGGTTCTTTTTTTTTTTTTTTTTTCTGTCTTTCTTTTATTATTTTTTTTTAATCAAAAGCAAATCATTCATTTTTATCTCAGACAAAAATATGATAAAGGCTAATTCATTGGGCAGGAAGTAGGAATGTAGGGAGTTACTGATGAAATTTAACTAAAAAAAATTAGAGGTCTAATATTTTATTTCATTTCAGAAATGGAATAAATCTTATAAAAGGCCTTATACAATTTCTCCTTGAAGATATTGCAATGTGATAATGATGCCGTGCCCTTGCCAGCCAATTTCTTGATTTGTTCAGGTTATTCCAATAATATCTACATTTCACGGGAAAGTATTTACATTCAAATATTCCCTGAGATTTGTCATGCCCTGTTGTCATCATGTTTTCTCCTGTGTCACCTTCAAGGACTGATAGGGCATGAAAATCTGTAGGAATAAACAGGACTTGAAATCCCCAGTGAAGGAAGCTGTGCCTCAGCCCTGTGGGGAACTGAGCTCCTTCACTCCCACTGATGTCATTAACACTCCAGGAGACTCAGCATTTTGGGGAGGATGCTCAGTGCCTAGAAGAATCAGGATGTAATTTCCAATTTCAAGCTTATGTGCAGAACCATGTCTCAGGCCAGGACATGGGAAGGAAGAAACAAGCTGTCTTCAGAAAGTCATACACAAACATCACTGGTTGCTTTTGTCAGAGTAGGTGTCTCTTCAGAGAGGAACTTTTTCACTTCTGAAGACTCCTGCCTCAGAATAATACACTGAAAAAGAAGTACAGCTGTTCTCCAAGAGACACATATTCTCTTCAGCTAACATGCTTGATTCCAAGAAATGCAAAGGCATACAGGGAATAAAGATGGCTGTGTTTAATCAGATTAAATGGATATCTCATTAGTTATTCCACATAATTGGAATCTTTCACGAGCCAAAAGAATGGACTTCTAGACTGGGAGTTTGTTGCTGAGAGTGGGGCTAATTGGGAAATCTTAAAGACAGTTCTGGGACACACCTGAGATGCTAAGAAGACAGTGATTGGACATTTTAGTGTAATGGATCCCCTAACAAGATATAAATTGTATGAGATCTATCTTTATAGTCAAGGAGAGAACTTATTAACCAGAAAGATCAGATCAGAGATGCTTGAAATATCGTTTAAAGAGACCTTAAATTTATGGAAACATATTTTGAAACCAGAATGCTCAGTTTGTGGGGGGCTGTGGAATAGGTGTGTAGATATGACTATGAAACTGGACAAACAGTTCCCTGAAAGGTTGTTTTTTTTCCTGAATGTTTTATGTTTGGTTGATAGATTGCTTTATTTTGATTCAGATCTTCAGATCTGGGCATGTAAGATTTTCTTATTTCCTCATTACCATGCTTTCAAGAGAGTAATAGAGTACAGAAGAATGTAGTATGTGGTTAATTGGTATTTTCCATTTGTAATAGTGTAAGGAATGTGCTAACTTTGCTTATATCTAATGGATGAAAAATCACCCCCAGTCCACCTTTCACTGAGTGAGGTTCTTCAACACCAGTCCTGGCTTCAGCTGTTCTGTGGCCCACATGTAGCACTGGCCTCAGCCACAGCTCTCACTGGCATCACTCCACACATCATTGCATATTTGAGCATAACCTTACCCTGTGTATACTTGGAAAATGCAAGTGTATTTCTGTGGTATGTGCCAGAATCCAGCAGGAAGTAATTGCACAGTCTTATGTGAAAATGTGACAAGAATAACTACAGGCAAGGAAACACATTGAGTAGAACCCTGTAATTTTTGCATTCTTAGCTTGCAGGCCAATTTCTCTTCTGCTCCTCATAAACTGTGCTTTCTGCAAAGTGGCCAGTATGAGAAAGGAGGGACTCAATACCTTATGGACACCACACCTCCCTATCCCAAAAATAAAAAGGATTGTTGTAGTAATGTGATGTCATTGCCCACTGCTGTCTAAGCACGTACTGCTGCTCTGTACTGCTCAGTGATGTGGGTTCTGGAGCAGAACTAGGAACATCACATCCCCTGGAGTGCCCATTCCCCTTCTTCCTAGACAGCTGGACTCAGTGTGGCTTGATCCAGATGCATGCCAGACAGAGATCCTTGCAAAGTAAGGTCCTGCAACTTGGGCTTTCTGCCCCACTCCAGCCCCTGGGAACCAATACTGAGGGTGGGTGGGAGGCTGAGCCACTTGAACCACACTCACTGCTTGATGCAGGTACCATACAAGATGGGATTTGAAAGTAACCTATGGTCCAAATTAGCAAATGCGCAGCCCTGGCACTTCACTGCTTGTCAAAAATTCCTGCCTCTGGGCATTTGTTCAGAGACAGAGCCAGTCTTTGCCAACTAGGCCATGTTACACATCCCAACATTAGCATATTTCTATTAAACCATATGTTATTTTGTTCAATTATGACATTTTGCTTCTTTTTTAGCCTGAAACGATATTTGAGATATCACCCCAATACTCCATAATTATAAAGATATACCCCATGTATTGCACTGAAAAATTGTAAGAGCATACAGACTACTCAGGCATTCTATTCTTTGAGTACAGCATAGAGAATAATTATGGCTTCTCATATTCTCTGAGTAATTAATTTGAAGAATTTAATTATATTTTTCATATTAATTATTAATGCATTATTCACCCAACATAGTCAGTTCATAATTCATAGATGTATTATTCAAGTAATTTAGTTGATGAATTTCATAGTTTTGAATAAGTTATTCAATTTTTTTTAATTATTCACTCAGCTCTAGGAATGTCTGTTGATGCTTGAATATCAGTCATAGTATTGCAACTTCTTTATTTGCAGGGTCTTGTGAGCACCAAATATTAAATCCAAAAGCTAGTTAAATGCTGTCCAGTCCTTAAAATATTCTTTTATATGTTATTTTACAAATAAATAGCATTTTAATCTGATCAACAAGTTTAAATTTAGGACCTTTTTGCCTATTTATATTTCAAATCTAGTTTTATTACAGAGCATTCTCATAAACTACAGGCTTTATTTGCTACATTTCACCCTCATTTAAACTTAGATGGAACACAGTTCTAATATTTAACATTTCACTGATGCTAGAATTACACTGATGATGACATATCCATCCCTTAGTCTATGAGTTTTGTCATTAGTTTTATGCTCAGATAATTCTGTTTATATCAGGAAACTTGTAACCATGGCAGAAGAGAATAAGAAGGAAGGTTTCTACAGTATGCTGCCAGTTAATCTGGACAATTTAGCTTGACCTAAACAATAAGGGTACAAATGGCCTAGAAAATTTCCAGGGAAAATAACATGATCCCACTGGGAGGAGCACCTCTGGATGTGTATCGGGTAATGACTTTGTTCTGGCAGAGGCATAACACAAATGATCACTTATAGATATTTCCATATCTAGCCTTAGTGATTGTATCACATAACTGGGGTCCTTAATGCTGATGGAAAAGGTTGCACATTTATGTGTGTGTGTGTGTGTGTGATTTTATATGGGTTTCTTTTTAGACAGAGTGCCTTGTATGTAAGTATATAAAGTAATGGTCAGTTTTGGGAAATAAAAAACAAGTGAAAAGCCCTGAGTAAAATATATGCTATTCATTGTGTTTCTGAGTCCATTATTTTGCCAAATAAAGTGATTTCTGTAAATTATTTTTATTCTGTATTCTTAAAAAGTTGTAATAATTTTAATTCCATTCAAATGTCTCTTGGAAATGTTTTAGTGTTAATATGGCACTGTAGAACTGATCTTTGGAATCCAATGCATAGTTTGAAATTTTCTTCCCTGTACAAACCTCAGAGAGATTTCTTTTTAACAGCTCTGAAAACAATATTGCCAATTTTTTTCAAAAAACTTTATTTTTTTATGTAGACTACATTGGTTCCAAGTTCTCTGTATATTCATGTTAGCACATTTACCATTTGTGTATTGCTGTTTCACACAACCTCAGTGTCTGTGTCAAACCCAAAACACAGAGGTATGAGCCAAGCCTTTCACAATTTCCAGATCCAATATTACAATACAATATTCTAAAAGAAAAGTCTCCAGCTACAGGTTGCTTCCTTCACTGAGGAAAGTGTTTGTGTTTTGGGTTGCTACCTCGCTGGCAGGCAGTCCATATGGTGCTAAATCCTATAAACTAACTATAACTAGGTATAAAATTCATAGGGAAAAATGTAATTTATCACAAGTGCACAGCTGGTGTCTGCTTCTAAGTAGTTGTTTCCTAATCTGATACCAACCTGTTCACAGCCCTGGTATGTTATTGAGCTATAAAATCAATAACAAATACCATGCATGATTCCCTGAGAGATTAACCATTTATTCCAGCTGTGAAGAACAAATGAAGGTTAAAGCAAAGTAGCTGCTTTAAGAAAGGTTTTCATGAAATGAAACAAAGTCTTTTATAGATTAATTGATACTAACTGCAATAACAACATAGAATGGCTTGTTTATTTTAATTATGTTTGCTTCTTAAAGCAACTGACTTTCAAGCTCAGATTTACATGCAGTTTGCTTTCCCTTGTGCTCCCAAAAGTGCTTGATACATGATTTACATTTCTTCTTTCCCCCCAAATGTTTCACAGTTTCTTTGCTCTTTTCTTTAATTGACGAATATCTCAGGGAGGATTGCCTGGGGCAGATTGGGCGCAAACACCGAAAGCGGCAATGGCAAAAGATAAAGTGAGTGAAATTGTCGTGCCCTTTCTCGCTGGCTCGCAGCTGTGAAAGCTGTGGATGCTCTAATGCGTGCATGTGCAGCGGGGAGGGAGTGAGGGATGCGGTGGGGAGCGGCAGCAGGGAAGGGGAGCGGGAGGAGGGAAGGGAGCGAGCGCTGCGGGCGGCTCCGGGCGCGGGGCGAGCAGCGCAGGGAGCGGCGAGCACCGGGCAGGGATGCAGCCCGCAGCCGCTGCCTCTGCAAAGGGCACCGGGGACCAGAGGAAATGCCAGATTTTGCAGTATTCCTAGGGACTGACTGCTGGCAGAATCAAAAAGCCTAAATTTTTAAGCGAAATACAGCCCTTAGCCTTAGATGTGGTAGAACCAAACTGAAAGTAGTGATTCCAGAGGGGAAAGAAACACCTTTTGAGTCAAATCCTTTGCTGTTTTAAGTGCAAAGATATCTGATATAATCTTGCCTGCCTTTTACTTAACAGCAGTAAAAAAAGGATGCTAGTACCGTTTTAATAAACTTAAACATTCCTGCTGTGATCCTTAGATTTTTTTCAACCCTCTGTATGACGATGCTTAGCCCCGTGTGCCCGCTGCTCTACCTCCTTTATCTCTGAGCTGGTTGCAATTCATTGTTTAGCATTGTATGAAGTTTGTAAAGTACTTTACAATGAAAGACACTTGGGGTGAGTTTCCTTTAGCCTAATTCCATCAACTGCTCCTCCTTGTTTTGCTGGAACAAGATCAGAATTTGACCTCAAAACACCCCAGTGAGAGCAGTATTATTTATACTTATTTTGTAAAAGGATAAATTGAAACACTGGGTTTAAGTGACTTGCCTGAAGGCATGAGGCTTCTCAGTGCCACTGCAGAGACTTGAATGCATGAATCCAGATGCCAGTGTCCTTGCCTTAAATGATGGATGAACTCTGCAATCAGGATTGTGCTCAGAAAAAATCTACTAATATCCATGGACTTATAAAACCAATTTAAGCCAGGAAAGAGTCAGGTCTCTGCTTACTTTCCATGAGCAGAAAAGCAGTGCTGAACTACTTTTTTTCCTACAGGTGTGTTGTTTGCTTATGGCATAGGGAAAATCCTCTTTGGAAATGTATGCTATGCAGGTTGGGTGACTGTCCTGTAACAGAAAGCCATTTTTTTTCCCCTTTCATCTCTGTGAAGAGTTTAAAATAAAAAAAATAAATTTAAAAAAAAAAAAAAAACGGCAAGGGAAAAAGAGAATTCCCAAAGAAAAATATGTGCCAAGTTTGATTTCATAATTTTCTTGTTTTACTCTATTTGTAATTTAATGCTTTAATTATAAAGGTTTATTATAACATTTTAATTGTTTATTCATTGATCTGAGACACTCCATGGAATTCCTTCTCTGGGATCATTGCAGTAAAATTACAACACACAGGAGACAGATCAAGCTTATAACATTGGCAGTCTCGTGGGTACTAAAATATCTTCAAAGTCAACACATTTGCTGATGGGCAATAAGAGGGAGGTAACAAAAAGTAACTTCTCCAGTCCTCTGCTATTTTTAGTGGTTGTCTGTATGCTTTTTTTTGTGCAGTCTGCTTTATCAGTCATAAAGACAACTGAGCTCAGCTCCAGCTTGGTGGCATTATCTCAGGCTGTCATAAGAATACACTGAACTCTGGAATGCTGCATGCCCATTGTGAATGATGGTCAGCAGAGAGAGCACAATGGGGGTAATGCCATGCCTTTTACCCTGCTTATTCCCTTTTCAGATGTAATGTCAGAAGTCTGATGCACTTTAAAGATTATGCTGGATTTTTACACTGTTTTGCAGTGAGAAATTTGATGCAGTGGATACTGAGAAGAGCTGACAAAGAAATTATTTGATGTTCCTTTTAAGCCTGTGCAAAGTCTGCTCTGAGACTGTAATTTCCTGGAATTTATTATTCACAATTATTCACTGTATTTTGTTTTGGCAAATCTTTTTAACTCTGTTTTGATCACGCGCAGTCTTCCATGAATAATCATCATTTCAGACTGGAGCTGTTGTGATAGGTCAAAAGAGAAATATGGCACTGTCATGTTTGTGACTGCAAATGGAAGAAACCACTTCTAGTGCAGCATTTGCAAATGTGGATATAAAATTTGGCACCTGTAAATATTCATGTACATACACTTGCAACTATGCTCTGGGCTTGATCCAAAGCCACTAGAGGTAAAAGAAAGAATGAATATTCATGTTGGTAAAACTTAATTCCTAGATGGCTCACTGAAAGCAAATGTAAAGAGAAAGCAGTGTAGACAAAAATGCCTTAATGCCACTAAATGTTCACAGGAAGAAAGTCCTGCTTATTACATTCTGATCCTGATGGGGTGTTTTTGCTTATGTGTCAATGAAGTAGCACACACGCACACAAATATAATTACAGTCTTACTTTTGGGACTTTCTTTCCAAAACACAGAAACTTTGCTCCTTAGAAAGAGAAGTTAGGAAAAAAGTAGGATTCCAAAATATGTAAATCTGGTCTAGCAGAAAGGAAACTTTTTCTTTTTTTTTTTTTCTTTTTGTGTGTATAACAGAAAATTGAAAATGTTGGGAAATGTTATTTGATTTATTACACTTTCTCACAAGGCTCAATGCATAATACAAGGAGGAGTTAGCAGCTTCACTGTGGGTAGTGATTCTTTCATTTTCCCTTAAAACATACATCTGATCTCCCACATAAGTGAAATTATGTACATTTCAGACCTCCAAACTGAGCAACTGTGCAGAGCAACACAACCAAAGAAGAGTGCATCTGACAGGTTTGGGTCACTGTTACTATTTTGTTAATTTTTAATTATTTTTTTTTCTCTAACAGAAAGGTCAAAATATAATTTTAAGAGTTAAATTCTATTGGATGAGTCTGAATGGGAAAATGCACACCTAGAATGCTGAAATTTCTCTGAGGCAGAGGCTGAATTTGGGAGATGCAGTCATTTGCCTCTGACCTGGGTTTTGCTTGACTTGTGTTCATCTGATGGCAAGTAGCCATCTTCATGATGGCACAGCCTTCAGGTTCCAGCATGGCAAGCTACCTGGAAGGCAAGCTCAGTTCTTTCATGAGAAATAAGGTGCCAGGATAGAATATCTCTTGTACTAGACCACAGGGCTGTGTACTATACAGAAATCTATCACTCTTGTGATCAGATAATTAACAGATTTGGTGCTAATAGTACTATACATCCTTGCAATTTGCACAATATCAGACTGAATAGAGGGGTTCCTGTGCTTACATCTGCATGTCAAGGAAAGCATGACCATGTACAGTCAGGAGAATCTGTCATTTTGTAGTTCAAGTAGATGGGCACTATTGTCAGCTGGCATAAATGTCCACTGTCACTTACAAAGAACAGTGTTGTCTTGGAGTGAGCTCTTGCTTCTTTATAGGCTGTTTAAAGGAAGACAAAATGTAACAGGACATAAATTTCATATCCTTTCCTTTCACCAGAAATTCCAGAAGTTCTTAATGGTATACTTCTCTGTAGGGAGGGTTTGCCTGATGTAAAAGAGACTGAACCCCAAATACATAAAAAAAATTTATTGCAAAAGTGAAAAACCTCCTGCTGTAAGGAGAGAGAGCACCTATGAATGAGGAAAAAGATGTATCTTCATGAAACTAATTCTTCTGCCCAAGGGCTAGTTTGTATCCAGCACAGAATATTCATAGTCTATAAGTCAGACTTGATAAAACTGAGCTTTGCACGTGATTTACCCTATTTCAACTTCCAGACATGAAGAATTATGCCCAAATGTTGCCACAGAATTAGATGGTTGCAATTAGGCAGTGACAGTAGCTCTGTAATTTTGGAGCAGTCTCCTTATCTGTATTCCAACTGTAGGGCTCTGGAAGTGCTTAGAGAAGAAAGCAGATTTTTTTCTTCCCCTGTCACTGCCTCTACCACTAGCTTTGTAAACTGTGTGACAGCATATTTTTTTAGACTATTTTGGTAGCTTCCCTTCCACCAGGTGTTGTTTTGCCCTGACAAACCTGAAGGTTAGCACTGGGCAGGTGTGAAGCTGCAAGGGGAATAATTGCTGCAACTGACAGCGAGGAAAGCAGCTCTTCAGTATGGATGGTGATTTGAAAAAAGCATCTTGTATGAACCGTGGACAATTGTATTGAACTCTAAATAACGTGAAATGAATTTTTGATTTTCCCAAAATGCTCAAAGTTTGATGTGAGAGGAAGAGCTACCTGATATTCCCAGTCTTCCATCTAGTTCAGAAATGCCTTTCATCTCAAAATGGGACATAAAGTTGCAATTTCTCTCAATATGACATTTCCAAATAATTTAACTTCAGAAATACCAAAGTAGTCCCATGACTTGCTTAACGTAGCTAAGAGTAGAGAATTTATTTTTGACATGTTTTGGCTTTTATAAAAATCAGTTATGGATAATGAGGTTTTGTTGGGTGTGATAAAGGTTCATAAAATCAAAAACCAAACCACTTGCTTAGACAAGATTATTTGACCTCGTCAAATGAAGTATTTCAAAAACCTTGTGTAAAAAAATAATATTTGCATAGTCCAGAAAACGTTTGAGGAAACTGAATCAGCATTCTCCAATGTGAAACCTTTTTACCTGTAAAAACAGTAGATCAGCATTAATAAAATACTGAAGTGAAAAACAGTGGTTGTGCAATATTTTCAGAGGGCCTGAGAGATGCAGTAGGTCAAAATGTAATATCACTGAAGCTGGTGGAAATTTTGTCAATGCTGTAATATGACTCATGTTCTATCCTGTACTTATGAAAATTCAACATTATCTTCTTGATAGACCAGAAAACAGCATCTATATGTACATATCAGCTGAGGATGCTGTACACTGAAGTTCATCAGCTGAGATTGTGAATATTGCAGTCCAAATGCATAAATTTAGCTTCATTATTTGTATTTTTGCAAACTGTAAACTAAGTATGATGAGCAATGACCCTTTATGGCTACTGTGGATGCACAGTGGGTGTATCAGAATGAGATGCTGGTTTTATTTGGATTTTTGCCCTTTTGTCCACAGGACTTCAGTTTTGGCATTGTTTGCCTTTGCTGCAAAGTTCATTTCTGTTTCAGCATCTGTTCATGGACTGGAGTCTGCTCCTGCTTTTTTTTGTGGCACATCTATTGTTGTTTCACCACTATACATGTGGTTGCTGCTCTTGCTTGCTTTCTGCAGCAGCTGTGCTCTTTCTTCTCATGTCTGCCATACCAGGCATATCTACATGCAGCCAGGCCTCTGTCTCAAACATTTAATTTGTTCTAGTAAAGAATAGTCTTCATTTTCATTCTAAATTAATTTCCTTTTTACACAGATCTGTTGTGATAACCCTACCTTTTCTACTGTATTGTATTTAAATTACAAGTGCAGAAACAAGGCAATGAGGAAAGAAGAAAGGTCAAAACCAATAAGATAAATTTATTTCCTAGCACCTTAAGCTTTCTTTTCAATCTACTTCTGGTGAGAGGTAGGTTTGGGGGTAGTGTCTTGTATCCTATTTAATGTCAAGTCATTTGGCATTCAAAGTATTCGTAAAGCTTCTCACAAGGATTCAGCTGCATCACAAATCCTACTGATATTATTAGGAAATGTATAATCAAATATTTGTGCAAATATTTGAAAATAAAAAGGAAAAAAAATCTGTTCTTCATTGTAATTTTTGCTTTTTTACTCTTTTTGGGTTTTTTTTCCCCTACTTGTTTGTTATTAGAAATTATGTCCTACAACTTTCAGATTGATATCACAGAATTAAGTCTTTCTGTAAAAAGCTTTCTGTTAACTGCTCAAAGACAACTTTTAAGTCTTTCCAGAATACTTTCACCAGGATTTTTTTTTTCCAGAGAAGCTCTTTGTGACTACAGGTGCAGTGATGTTGAACAAGTAAGGTTTCATGCAGCACCAGATGCTTCAAGTGCTCATGTGGATTCAAGTGCATCTGAGGTTTGCTCCAAGAGATTATAGAAGTGCACCAACCTTGATTTTCTCTTTAAATATCCCCTACTCACAAAGGAAACTACTTGAGATAACAAATCAGTTTCATAGATCACGCTGTAAACCAAAGAAGGCTGAAAGCTACTTAGTCATATAAGGGATGATGTTTGGATAAACAACTGTCATCTACTGCTGCTATTTGCCCTAAAATGCTGGGTTGTTGTGGCTACATCTATGATAGTGAACTGGATAGTACTAGGGCTTGTTTTCTTGTTCCCACGTTAGCTGTCACAGTCTGGACCCCCTCCCATTGCTAAGTTCTATCATCTGCAAGGCAGCCTGTAATTAAAAATAATTAATAAATAATAAAAATAATTAATAATAATAAGCCTAATAATTAAGCTATCAAGTATAGACAAGTGGAGAACAAGTCCTTGCTTTGTGCTGGCTCCCAAATTTTGCCCAAGAAATTTTTGGGAAAGGCTTCATTTGCTGGGCCAAATCTATGCTAATGACTGTTCAATTATGAAAAGGATATAAACAATGAAATTCCCCAGAGCACCACTTAGTTTATTAGAATATATGCTCCTTATAATTATATTCTAAAATAAAAGATGTTTTCAGGGGAGAAGGTGCTTCTTAGTATAAGCCCTCCATTCCAAGAGTTGCCTTTTACAGTCACCTTCCCCTTTGTATGTTGGCTGCAGAGAGCAAATAGCAATAAGTTCACATGAAGAACATTGTACTTACTATTCCCTATGTTACATGAAATGTGCAATTTTACCCATGCATCTTTAGAGGCTTCTGAAAAAGAAAAGCAGCCTGAAGTCTGCTGGGAATATGCTAATTAAGAGATGTGATTGAAATGTTAATGAAGATATTCTAAGGCTGACAAAGGAAGATGTCTTAATACTCCACAGAACCATGAGGTCTTTCATTGCCCAGTCACAGCAGAGGAAAATCAAAGAAATTGAAATAGGAGTAGACCCTGCCCATTACTGGCAAAGAGTCTGCCCTGTGTCTGTAATATTTGCAGTCAACAATGGCAGAAAGCTAAAGCAGAGCTCTGGTATTTGTCCTCAGCATGCCAGATCAGAGACAAACTTTCGAGGCTAATTAGTAAACCTCAAACGACTGTAACAATGAATTGTTAGCAGCAGCTTTGGAAATTTATTTTTCTTTTAAGCAGTTTGTATCTTTGTTCTGTTAGTGCAGATCTCTGTTTTAAGTAAACATGCCATTTAAATCTTGTCTAGAAACAACACGAATAAGCTGACAAAACTTTGCACTTTTAAAAAACAAAATCACAGAGACACATAGTCACAGAATGGGTAAAGCTGGAAGGCAGCATAGAAGAGCACAACCTCTGTGCTTAACCAGGGTCATCCTAGAACTCATCACACAAGATTGTATTCAGGTAGTTCTTGAATATGTCCAGTGAGGAAGACTCCACAACCTTCCTGGGCAATCTCGTGTTCAAGTGGAATATCCTGTGCAATATCTCTTGTTCTATTGCTTGGTACCACTGAGAAGAACCTGGATGCATCCTCTTGATGCCCTTTCTTCAGACACTTACAGATATGGATGGGCCCCCCTCAGTTATCTCTTGTGTAGACTGAACAGGTCCAGCTCCTTCAGACTTCCCCTGTAAATGAGGTGCTCCAGTACCCTAATCACCTCTGTCACCCTCTGCTGGACCTGCTCCAGGAGCACCCTGTCTCTCTTGTACTGAGGAGCTCAGAATTGGACGCAGCACTCCAGATGTGACCTCGTCAGGGCTGAGCAGAGGGGCAGGATCACCTCTCTTGACCTGCTGGCTACAATGGTCTCAATGCACCCCAGGACACCTTTGCTCTTCTTGGTCACCAGGACACACTGCTGGCTCATGGACAGCTTGTTGTCCACCAGAACCCCAGGTCCTTCTCTGCTTTCCAGCAGGTCAGACCCCAGCCTGTCCATGGGGTTATTCATCCCTAGGTGCAGGACCCTGCATTTTCCTTGGCTGAGTCTCAGAAAGTTCCACTCTGCCCATCTGTATCTCTCCAACCTGTCGAGGTCCCTCTGGAGGGGCTGCACAGCCCTCTGGGCTATCAGCCACCCCTCCCAGCTTCCTGCCATCAGGGAACTTGCTGAGGCAGCCTCTCCCCTTTCATCCAGGTCATTGATGAGTAAGTTGAACAGAGTATTAAATCCTGGGGAACATCTCTAAGGACAGGCCTCCAACCAGATCCTGTGACACTGATTTACATCTCTCCAGGATCGGCTGTTCAGACAGTTCCCAATCCACCTTTCTGTGCACTCATCCAGTCCACTCTTCCTGATTTGCCTATGAGGCTGTTGTGAGAGACAAGTGACATTCTTGAGTTGGGAGGATGTCAAACCTCCCTTGAATATCAACCAGTCTCTTGGACCCCTCTTCCCTGCAGGGCCCATTCTCTTGGGATAGTTCCCAGGTGATCCCTTAAGAAGCTAAAGTTAACTCTCCTGCAGTCCATGTTCACAATCTTACCTGGTGCTCTGCGTCCTCCTTCCCCAATACTGAGCTCCAAAGTCACAGTCGCTACAGCCAAGGCTGCCCCAAACTTTCACATTCCCAGCAAGGCCTTACCTGTTTGTTAGTATAAGGACCACCTTGTGGGATCCTCTGCTACCCATGTCAGAAAGTCATCAATGCTTTCCAGGGACCTCCTGCAGTGTTTCTGCTTTGCTGTCTTGCTTCTCCAGCTGATGCCAGGGTACCAAAGTCCCCCAAGAACCAGAGCCTGTGACTTTGAGGCTGCTTCAAGCTGCCTGGATTAGACATCTTTTGTGTTATTCGGTCCCTGAATGCATTTATACACAGCACTCAGATGGCAAAAAGGGAGGGCCTCCATTGAGTTACATGAGTTTAGGAGCTAGTAATGCAGTTTTCTAGTAGAGGATCTGTTTGAAATCTGTGCTAACAGACAAGGGGTTTTTTTGGCAAGAGGATCTTAGTGAGAGAGTATTCAGATTGGTGGCTTTAAAAATGCACTTACATTAATCTGTCTGTGTAGCAGATGTTCCTGCAAATCTTATGTATTTGGTTACTCTGTGGCTTTGGGGGAGCTTGCAAATTTTATTTCCTTATGCTGAAGAAAGAAAAAATTTTATCTGCTCTGTGAGGCTGTCCTAGAAATCTCGAACTGCATCTCGGTGAGTTGCATCTCTGAGGTGAACTGTTAATACTGAGAATTCAAAATCCAGGCTACAAATTTTTTAAGGAAGGTGTGTTATTTCAGACTACACATAGTGCAGGCCATTGACTAAAACTCCACTAATATTTGGACCTGATTAGTTGTGCTTGTGGTGTTCATCTTTCAGTTTAATTTCATCCAAAAAGAATGGATATTCAGTCAATCTTAGACTGCTACATAGTGTGAAACAAATGATGTGGGACATAAAATGGTTGGACTATTTTCTTCAAAAACCACACTCCTGGTCTGAACTAAACCATCAATATGAGTATACTACGTCCTTGAACTGTTGTGAACATGCAGTTTTGAAATTTATCAGAGATGTCGTGGTGATTATTCATTGAAATGAACAAAAACAGGGGACCTAAACCCTTTAGAAAATCATTCTAAACCAATCATAATATGTTTCTTTAGAACCCTCCAAATAAAAGTGAAATATGAAGACAAAAAAATCTAATTTTTTAGTACTACAATTACAGAAAAGCAATTGTAAAGTGAATACAGTCAAACTAATTTTCTTATATCTATCATTTAAAATTAACTGACACTGGTATTTATTTGTTTGGAGCACTAGGATTTTTGGTTGGTTCATTGAACTGAGTGTAGATTTCTGTTGAACTTCTTTGCTTTAAATTCTTTATGTAGTTGACCTTTCTGGCACAGCAGTTTGGGACCACCACTGATGAAATGTTATTAATATCTTAGCACAGCTACATTAATAATCCAGAGGAAACACAGCTAAACATGCTCCTTCCAACTTGCTCAGTGGCTAGCACCAATGGTGTGCACAGCTTGTGTAGGTGACCTGTTTTCAGCAGGAGGCCTGGATACCCTCATTCCCCATGGTGAAGGAAAGGTGATTCTGTTGGCTACATCCTCTTGGACTGACATCATGTTTTAGGCAGAAGCTGTTTCTCAGCACAACTTTTGTCAGCTCAGGGTAGCTGACTTTGCTGGAACATTGTGCAGTGGATGCTCTATGCCTCTGAAAACTCAGTGTCGGATTTACACAGATCTCTGAGTGACTGGCCAGTTCAGAAGATGCAGTAAAAGAGATCTGAAAAGTGCACACAGAATGTCTAGCAAGGCCAGTGAGAGAGCACTAAGTGTTCTGCCTTCCAGTCCTTTTTCCAGATCACAGGATGGATTACTTCATCTTAATAGCTCGTATGAACTGTTAATATTATTAACATTTATTAACCCCTCTTGCAGACTGTTAATTAAATAATGCAGAGTCAAACCTTAATTCCTTCAGTGCTGACTAAATATCTCTTCCACTTGACACAATTTCATTTATCATTACCCTGTGTCCCTTGTGTTTAATTTTCAGATGAACTAAATTAGTGAATTTGGTATTTAAGATACCACATTAAAAAGGGCTGTGAACATAACAAACATAAGCAGGATTACCAAGAGTTGTCACAGTGAAGCCAATAAACAAACCTGACTATAGGAAATTGAGTTCTCAAAAAGTGTGAGAGAAGAACCTTGAGTAAGTCTGTCTTAATTTAAACTTATGAAGAATAGCAGTTAATAAGCCTTTGCTGAAATGTGGCAATGTTCTCCACATGTGACAGATTTAAGTTTACACATAAATGCTGGAGCAAATGGATGAGCTGATTGCCCAAAATGTGATCCTAAGTTATGGTAACCCTTTACCCTAACTTGACTTTCTACTAGATCATGCTGCTGTGAGCCCTACCAGAGCTAAAGGAATGACTTGATGAATGAGCTTTGGAAGCAGTTAAACTAATGCTCCCATAAACCTTGGGGAAGTATGCAAATGAGTAGTTTTTCTGGATGCTGATAAAAAGCACAATTAATAAATAGAAAATAATTGGTTGACAAGCAAGATAACCTTTTTCATGGTTGTTGGTATGCAATAAACAATATCAGAAGTTTTAAAATCCCTGTAGCAGAAGCACTGGGAGAGTGCTGCTTCCCCCTCTGGAATTTTGCAGTGTTTTCCAGAGTTGGCTTTAAAAGTAGGCTATGGTAAAGAAAGAGAAGATAGGTTCAAAGATGAATAAAATATGCCTCCTAGCTAACCACCCTCTCATCTGTCCTTTCACAAGTCTGTCTTTTCTCTATCTGTTTTGTCCCAGCTGTGATCCTTGGGACCATAATTTTCTGTACCGAGGGTGGAAGGGATGGAGAAAAAAACCAGAAACCTGTAATGTTAATCCAAAAAAATAGAAGATTGTCACAAAGCAAACATGTACCAATTTTTCTTTTCTTTCTCAAATTTTACTGAGTAAAGCTTCCCCACCCCAAAAGTAAAAGTACGTGTGGTGAAATAGGGATGAAAATTCTGCACAAGAGCAGATCTTGTTGCGTTGGTGTATCTCACAATTCAAGATGGAAAAGGGCAGAGCAGACTTTCTTCATCTCTATAAATAACATGCTGCTTTTTATCTGTGTTAAAAGATTTGCAGAATCCTTTCTCCTGGCACTTGATCACTCTAGCTGGCAGTAGAAACACAGGAACTTCATGAACAAAGAGAATCAGAGGAGAAGAGAAATGGCTCTGCAGTCCTACTGGGATCCATTACCAAGGCAGTTTGGTCTCGCACATTAAGTAATGTTTCTTGATTTTTTTTTCCCCATTTATAGCCAATACCAGCACAGTGAACACAGAGTACAGGAAAGGCAGCCAAGTGTTCAGAAATTAAGGGAAAATTAAGTTTTGACCCACGAGTTATCTAGACCTTGCCTTAGTGTTTGTTGCCAATCCCAGTGCTCCAGTTTTCTACTCTAAAGCTCTTTGAGTTGCTGAAATGGAGGCAAATCAAAACAGAAAACTGGGCACAAAAACAAGTGCACTGCTACATGAAATGCCATATTTACTACCAAAGGCATGGATTTGATATTAGAAATGATAGCAACATTAAAAAAAAAAACTTGTATATAAAATTTCAGTGTGAATTTTTAAATTAAAGAATACACATCAGAAAAATGCAGCAATCAAATCCAATTTTTTTTTGATTTTGCCTTTTATTCTTTAGATATTTACCTCTTCCTTTCCTATACTGAATTCCATGCCCTTTTCATTATTAAATCTCAATGAGATATGCAATATCTAAGGAAGGGAAGAAGGCAAGGCAAGTCAAGGCATATTCAAAGAAAGGGTTTCAGCCCTCATAAAGGCTGCAAAATTACCTTTCCTTTGTTAGGAAAAAAATTAAAAGAAGTCATGTAAACCTTTCTCAGTTACAGTGATACTATAATTTGATGACTTGCACTTAGTTATGTCATTGCAAGCTGTCTATCCTGGTCATTTCCAGCCTATATCTTAACTATGCTTGATGCTATTAAGAAGAAGATTAATTTTTTTTTTTCTTCCTGTACTGTCTATCATTGCCTCTGTCAAACAAATTTTACTGTAATTCATATTAGCATATTTTCTTTACAACTATTTTTTTTATTTAAATAATATATGACAATTATTTGCAATGTACAATTATATACACAGGAAGAATATGAAAATTAGTGAAACTTTCTTGTTATCAATAACTGAAAAACATTTTTCCTCTAACCCAGACCAGATAAATGGCATATAGTGGTCACATATTTTAGATTGCATTCTGTTCAACTGTATGTTTTCTTATCAAAATCCAGTCATGAAGTCTGTCCACAGAGTACAGTGTGACTTGATTAAAACTGACAGTGAAATAATCTCTATTTACCTGTAGTGAATACAATTATGAGCTATTCCTCTCAATTTCTCTCCCTTGGCTTTCTGAACATCTTTTTTTGACAATTTTTTCTTAATTATACAATTAATTTTTTCATTAATTGCATTAAGACACCCCACATTAGAAACAAGAATAAGAAAATCCCATTGTTCTGTCAATGCATTTTCTAGGAATTCAGTGGGCACTGGTCTCACTGCACCCCATCTGCTGCACAGACCTTGACACCAGACTGGAACTGTGCCCCTGCCAGTGAGTAACAACAGGGACTTTGGCAGCTGTGGGAAAGGAATTCCCATCTTTGCTGTGGGCATAGTACTGCATCCTTAGCTGCTCCCTTAAACAAAGCTAACCTGGCAGCAGGGCTGATGAGTTCAGCAGGGACAGCAAGGGAAACAGAGCTAAAACAGAACAGCAGGAACCAGCCAGTAAAAAAGCCTGGGAAGGGTGTGGGGTCAGGAGATCTGGGAAATGAGACTGCTGCTTGTGAAACAGTTTCTGTGTCACCAAAAGAAATTATTTCACCCTTATCTGCTCTAAAAGACCTGGTCATCTGGAGAAAACCTTTATCTTTATAGTTCCATGAAATGTCACTGTTTCCAGCACAATGAGACACTTCTACTTCGGATTTACACAGCCATGAATGTATGTTTTTTGAGAAATCATAGATTTTTGAAGTCAAGATATTTTAAAATTGTCTGGTGTAAATATTGAAGTTATGTTGATTTACCCCAGATGATATATTAGTCCTTTTTTATTTATATATTTATTTTATTTTTTAAACTATCAGCGCTTTTAATTCAAGTGATATGACAAGAAGATTGACTTTTTCCCTTATAATTCTTGCTTCTGTAATCACTGTTATTTTCTGTCTTTCTCTGCATTTAAGGAAACCACAACCAGGCTTACATCACAAAAAAATACAATTTTTTTATGATTTCTTCACCAAGATTAGTTAGTCTTTATTTCCATCTAAATAACTGGATTTATATTCAAAAATGAGAACTGTTTAATATGAGTAGTAAATTAAAAACTTCAAAAGATTATTATAAAAAAAGGAGTAAGATGACTTTTAAAACGTATTAGAAATGTGGCCTTACAAATGTTCAACTCAAGTACCTTTAAACCACTAGTGTCAGTGGATGCATTCCACTGTCTAGAATTTTTCCTTCATGAAAGGTAAGAGAAACTTGCATCTTGTTAGGTAATTCTGATATGATTACAGACTTTTACTGGATGTCTTGTTTAAACACCTGCTCATGTGAGAACTATCTTAGTGCCTACCAGTTAAAGTGACTTTCAGTCTGTAGGATTGAGTCTAATGCTAGATTTTTTTTTTTTTTTTTTTTTTTTTACTCTATCTCAATGCCTACATTAAAAGTAGACTCTGAAATCTGATCATTTCAGATTGTACAAGCAAAAACCAGTTGGTTGATCATAACAGTTAAAAAAAAAAAAAGGAAAAAATAAACTGGGAGAAATTTGGTCATAGGTGCTGATTCAGAAGGCTGAAACTTCCATAGCTCAAAGAAGAAATCAGTATGCTGAGAAATCACTGTATAATTCCTATAAAATAACCATAATACACAAATACAACTGAATTTTAATGAAATATGGAATTAGAATAATATGGAGTCAAATAGACCTGGAGTCAGCTGTACAGTGATAAATAAATCCTACAAAATGCTAATCTGGAGTAGTCCTTTTGCTTAACATGATTTTGAAAAAATGCTTCACCATGATTTCAGGCATACCATAGCTGTAGTGAAAATCATCTTTCTTTTGCTACTTCAACATTTCTATTCTTATAGCTGCTAATGAAAATGTAGAAGAAATAAAAAAAAATTAAAAAAAGGAAAAGTAATTATAAGCTTCCTCATCTTTCCTCCTTGATTCTGAAAGTTGAAAGAAATTATCAAATATTCAGAGATAATGTTATTTCTATCTATTTTCCATCAGTCACCAAAAAATTTTTCTGAAACATGAAGGTAAAGATGGTAGAAAATGTTTAGATCTACGAGGTTGTGGTGTTTTCATTGCATACTGATTTAGTGAAGAAAGAGAAGTTAATTTTAAGTATTTTGGCTGTATTATTAAAACAGTTGTTTGTGCTTTGGTTTTCAGAGATTTTTGAGGTAATTAGGTCACAAAACCAAGAAGTATGATCAAGACCTCCATTTGGACACAGTCAGAGTCTAGCATAATGTCTTGTAAAGAACAGAAGATATGCTCTACAGAACACAAGTTTATGCAAATGACAGTGTATGCAAGCATTTTTTAATAATAAGGCAGGAGGTCTGTAATTTTTGCAGCAGAAGTAAGAGCTGTGCATCTAATGCTGAAAATGTTACTTTGCAAAGATGGTTGCCTTTGATCCTGAACCCTGGGATTGAAATTGTACATGAAAAGAATTTAATATTTAGGGTTTTAATTATTTAAGGCTTTCTTATTTTTAAATTTTCTGGACAGTGTATCTCAGGAGCATGTAACTTTGAAATGTTACACCAATTGATTAGCATTAACTCAAGTAAAAATACTGAACCATGACATTTAGAAATGTGATCTTGATTCCACTTAGCTGTTTCTGGCTGGTATCTGAAGGATATGCTACAAAATTAACTTCTGATGACAGCACCAGAAAGAAATCCCTAAATCAATCACTTGTTGAGTTTGGGTTTCTTTTTTGGGTGTGAAGCAAAAGTGAAACTTACCACGTTAAAATACCGATAACATTTTTTCCTTGACATTTACAATTTGTCATCGCAGAAGCCCAAACCAAATGTTTTAAGAACAATTTTGTGACCCTGAGGGCCGTGCTACACCTGCAGGTTTTGTTTTTGATGCTTCCATCTCACTCTCAGCCCCGTGTTTGTGGGTAAGCCTGTTTCCCCTTGTGCAGCTCAGCCTCCTGCCCTGACCTGTGCTGCAGCATCCCCGCAGTAGCTGGTGATGGGTTACACACTGTAACAGGCTGGCAGCAGGTATGAGCTGTACCAAAGCCAAAAAGGCAAAGTTGAGCTGCCCTTGGATCTAGAGCCTGAGCAGTCACCCAAATAAATCCCTTTGTCTGGATTTTCGGGTTAAGGAAAACTAACGCCAAAATATTTAGAAATAAAAGACAGCAATTTTTAAGCACGGTTTTTTGACTCCTTTTCTTATTTAGCTACTATATGTGGCTGGCAGATTTCCTCAGGAAAATGGGAATAAAAGTTGGAATATTTATAAGTTTTCCATGCAACAAACTCTAGGATTTTTGAAGACCTCTAAAATGGCAAGTCAGTGCTATCACTGGTTCTGAAATAAGAGATGGAACTCCTCTAGGGCCAAAATACAAGTCACAGCAAGTTAGGGCACAGGTTTAAACCTGAAATCTTTATCTTCATGATGTTTTGAGGAAGATCTAAATGTTTACCTCAGATATATAAGGCCTATTTTTACACAGACCAAGGACATTCTTAGTACTTTCACAAGCTTAAAAAGAACTGCAACTATCATTGGCTTTGTCATTAAAAAGTTTTAATACTGCCATGGTGAGAAAAGGGGACTCAAAATCCAAGATTTCTTCAAGACAATGGTTTTGTTTTTTTCTACAAATTTCATCCCAAGTCCTTAATTCCTAAATAATCAGCAATTTTCTGAGTGTTTTTTAGTTGGTGTGTAATATATACTGAGCAAAAAAAGGTCTTCAATAGGGAAAAAACAGGTTTGGTTTTTTTTATGAAAACTTTGCCTGTATGTAGGATTTTTAAATTTTTTTATTTCCTTGAAAGTGGGAAATAAATGAGGAGGAAGAAAATAATAAGGAGCAGGAAGACTGCAAAACTAGGATGTTTCAGTGATAGAAGACCAAACTCTTGACAATATGCAGATTGAGAACAGCCTAAAAAACATGATCCTTCTTTTTGGAATCGCTCATTTGCATTTGCACACAACTATAAATGTGTTTCTTCTGTATGTGCCAACACAGATGAGATGGAAGGGGTGTTGTCCCAGTGGTGTACGAGGATTTCCTCACTCTCCTTGCTGTTTGCTGGTTACAGTGGCTGTAGCTGCATTCCTGTTTTGACTTTGTTTTCTCAGAATGACTGTTACAGCCTTCCTCCTCTCTCAGTTGGGAATTAATGATTTTCTCAGTTAAAGCAAACAAAAATGAGGATCTGTCCTACTGTGGGTATTTAAGCACAGCAGGTGTGTTTATGTGGATAAAGGGCACCAAGACTTCTTTTTGTGGCTTTGCAAGAGATGCCACCTGGAAAAAGCTGAGAAAAAAAGTGCAGTGTAAATTTCACATCAGGTTTCTGTATATAACTCTCCAATGTGTCTTTTCCAGTTTTCTGTTGTCTCCCATCAGCCCACTTCCTTGTTTTTTTCATCCGGCAGCCTCTTTACATGCATGTGAATGATGATTCAAATGTTTCAGAAGCTGCTGTTTTCAACTTTTATTAATGTTTCCCAACTCATTCTCTTGTTTTCCTACTGACAGGCTGCCAAAATCACCCTGTGGTGAATTCTAAAAGGGTCTGGGTAGCAGAAATTGGACCCAACATTTGTTACAGATAATTACTTGATGAGATCTTAGTCACAGAAAATATTTGACAGCCTGCACATCTCTACTTCTTAGCAGCCCACAACACAGGACTATCAGAACTTTTCTTTCATTAAGTGTAAGAAGCACACCACTAGATCAAATATATTTTGATGAATTGAGTAACATACTTGATTCTACATAATTTTTGGTTAATTCTTGTGATTCAGCTTAGGCTGTATTTAGACCATGTCCACGAGTATACACCATTCCCTCCTGCTTCTGGGAATAATACACTGTAGTGGTAATCAAATCTGAGTTGTTTCATCCCCGATGTCATTCAATGTAGCATTACCAGTAACAGCCTGCCAAGGGACGTTTCTGCCAAGTTTCAAATCTAGATCTTGAATGAAGCAAAAAAAAAAAAATTCCAAGAAACCAGTCAGGGATTGTGCTCTGATTACAATCTATTTTGGGATAGGATTTCAGCAATTTAATAACTGCTGTGTGAATACTCATAGATATAGACATGATCAATAAAGTTTTTACTTTGTGTTTTCCACTTCTGAAGTTCGATTGAATTTGATTTATGATTTTTTTCTTCCTAGCAACCTGGGACATAATATTACATATTTATAAAAGACAATAAATTTATTGTATTTAATTTAAACCATGCTGGTATATTGTACAAAAGTTGAGACCACTAAAACAACTCCTAAGTCATGTCAGAAAAAAAATATTCTTGCTGGAAACAGACCTGCCATAAGAAGAAAATAGAAAACAAAAAGAATAGGAGAAAAAAATGATATAGATTTAAAAATTGTGAGGAAAATAAAATAATCATGTTTGCACAGCCCACCATATAGGAACTGAATAAGAAAGGGAACATGCTGATGCCTTGCAGAGGAACGTAGGATTAAGGAAAGAAGTGAGAACATGAATATCTGGTTGTAATACCATTTATAAATAGGACCTTACCAATTCCTGTGACATTCTTAGAACGAAGGCATCTCTTCTGGCTGTGGCATTCTAGAGGGCCAGTTAAAATTGGAAGTAAGGGAAAAGCCAAGCAACCAAAAACCAAGGAGAAATGAGAGACCAAAGAGGGCAAAGAAAGTTTTATCTTACAGACAGAGTAAGACTCTCCAGTGTTTATGGTAACACCATCCTTTTTTCTGTTTGTTCTTGACAATATCACAGCTATGTGCTGCTCCACTTGTTCAGCAGGTCTTCTGCTCCTCACCTTGTTCAGATGCATTAATAGCAAGTTTTCAGGGAGGAAGGTTGGTTGCAGCAACTTGAAAGAATCAAATTTGTTTTTATATTTGTGAACCACAGCTCTTTGAGTAAGTGGACTTCAGCTACAGGTTGCAATAATCTCCCTGATACACAAATTGACACACAATTGATACACAAATTACATTTTTAACTCGTAAAATTTCTCGTTCAAACACCAAATCTTTACTTACAAGCCTTTCTGTCCCGACCTGGTACACCTCAAAATCTCTGATTAGTCTGCATGTATGAGCATCTGCTGGGGTGTTGTTTTAAACCTTGTTTGCACCTGTCAGTGTTTGAATGAGGTGGAGCTCAGGGCTGGAGCGCAGGTTTACGGTGTGTGCTGTGTGATTATTTCCAGCAGCAGAGCTAGAGCTCTTGATGTGAAGAAATTGTAGGTCATTAAACAGCTTCATGTACTCCAGAGGGCATGCATTTCCTGGCAAACACCTTGTGTGAGATCCCTTCATCTAGGGACAGTTATTCACTGACGAGAAATGCAGCAGCAAAACCTAAACTCTGGTGTCACACAGTCTTACAGGTTAATGCTAAATCGTCAGCGTCCTTGTCTTCAAACCTAAGTGATGAATCCTCACTGCAGATCTGTTTGTAAAGTGCTTATTATCTTTGTTTTATAGCCTGGGCAAACAGGAAGGCTTAAACCAGTCATTTAGGGCTCAGGCACTGTTGCACTCCCCAGACAGAAGGATTTCTGACCAAACACCAAACCAATAGGTTGATCTTAAAATAGTCCTTATAAAACGAAAAATAATACTTGGTGGCAGGGTAAACATAGTCAAAATGAATAAATAATCACTTAATTGGAAGGTAGTATAAAAAAAATCTTAAATTCTTAAATCTTTAAAAGGTTAAACAAAACGAACACTTTTTTGAGTTTATTAAGCAAAAAAAGTCTTATATGTGCATTAAATTAATATAACCTTGACTTTAGGAATTAACCCCTGTATAAGTTTAGAAACTGTGTGGTTCTTTGAAAAGAAGGCAGCCAAAAGATTTATCAGGACTCATTGTCTTCTAGCAAGTGTTTGAAAGAGACTTTTGTCCTAAATTTTAATATTGCATTTTAGGTCAAATTATCTTCAATTCCACTGAAAACTGATTTGATAAAATCTTGTTCTAAACTGAATTCAAGGGGGAATTTATTGTTCATAAGACTAGAAGAGAAAAATAGAAGAGTGCAAAATTATTCAACTCATATGCCTATAAATGAAGGAAAATAAGGCAGATAAAATAGAAAATAAGAAGAATATTCACAAGATGACACTCACACTATCCTAGCATTGGATTTTGGAGCAGCCCTGTTAATACAAGAGCATTTTTGATTTTTCCAGTCTCTTGAAGTGTTTTCTGGATGTCCATGAGGGTCAGAAGGTTCAATCTACAAACGATTGACTCTGCACCCTTCCCATATCAGGAAGGCTGAGCTGTCATCTTTTTATTGAGAGGGTCTACAAGATATATTAAAAAAACAACCCAAAAATCAGGCCATATAGCATACTGTCTGTGCACAATAAGATTCTTTTGGATTCTTCTGTCTTTTGGAAGATTCTTTGCCAGGCCTTCAACAGCAGCTTGAAACTTTTTTAGCCCTTTATTTTTTGTACAATGGACAGTAAAAAATTGGCTACATCTGGGCTCAAGGTTGCCAAAACATGTCACACATAAATTATAGTAATTGAAAAAAAAAAAACCAACAACAACCAAAAAAAAATATCCACAAAACTTGCAGGCTTCATTTGTGACATTTTGGAAGAGTCAAAATTTAGAAATTTCTGTGCGAAATGTGGAAAGAGAGGGGGAAAAACAACCACTAATATTTGAACATTATTTTTCAATCAGACCAATTCCTGTTTTTGTATTAGGCCGAAATGATACATGGGGAGCACAGCACAGCAGAAGAATATATCCAAGCACATTTCTTTTAATGATCTTTGTGTTATCCCAGACTGTAAAATGTTCTTAATTTCTAGGACCTTAATTTATAGCCCTCCCAAATAACTTTTCAATCTGTAGATTTTTAATTTAAAAGAAGGCCTTAGCATTAATAACATAACACAATTCTAACTGGGTGATAAAGCAGGAAACAGAATGTAAACCAAATGAATAAATGTCAATTTTTTCAACAAGGAAAAGCAGTGAATTCATTAGAGGAATTATTGTTGTTACTTTTGCTTCTCAATTGTTGTTAGGTCTATCTTTAAATATGGTCAGAAGGTTAAGGTTTTACTTAACACTTTTTAGAAAGCTTCTTAGACCACTAAACCAGTGGTTTTGTCAACAATTACAGCATACACAAACACCTCAAACAGTAATGATGGTAGTACATGGAAAGCTGATATAATGGTGGTCTTAAGGTAAGTCAAGAAACTTAAGTACAAGTGGGAGAGGATTATCAGGGTGTGGTACTACCAGAAATGTGAGAGAAGTTGGCAAGTGAGCAAAGGCTGTCAAAGGCTATGAATGTGAAGAAAACTATATTATGGCAGAATTATAAATGCAGTGGTTTTTAAAAATGTGAATAGCAAAACAACCACCTGTTAAATCATATTGATTTAAATCACAAAAGCTATTGAATTTTCCATGAGCAGCGGGATGTTTTGCTGTCATGTGTTTTCTAAAAGAGAAAGTAAAATGAAACTGTAAGAGACAGAAGCTGCAAGAGAAACAGTGGGGAAAGAAGGATACAGAGCTCTGATTATCTCTTGGGTATGCCTCCGGGGTATGTCTTGAAATATGCTCTTGCAGGATAATTGATCTTTGGACCAGCTTGCTACCTTTGGAATTTTGGAAAATTATTCTCTTTGTTACTTGTCCCCAAACTTTACCACCCTATTACTTAAAACTTAATTATCTTATGAAATACTAATTGCCGAGCTGGGAATCTTAATTTTCCAAACTGCTGTCTTCATTATTGTCACTTGCCATTTTTGCTTCAGAAAGGTTTCCAGGGAAGAGTTTTGCTTTTATGAGTAGTTCTCCAGCCCACCAAAGTCTAGAGCTAAGACACATAATGAAATCCCACTTTTTGCCTGAAGTTCATTTTGCATCCCTATTTTATCTTCTTGCAGGCTTTGACAGAACAATGAAACCTGATGGTGGTAGAAACAGGGAAAAGGAAACAGATCTAAAATAATGTGTGAAGACCTTGCTTGGATACAGCAGATGCCTGCTCTGATGGTAAATAGTAACTGCCTTGAACCAAGCAAGTATGGCAGATCCTGCATCTCTCTGATTTCCTAGATTTGTGGAACTGCATGATGTCACAGCCCAGGAAACACGAAATGAAAGTGAGATGATAATATCCTTGAGTAGGTGAGTAGTTAGAGATAGTTTGCCTGTAGGTTGTTTTTCCCCCTAAATGTTATCTCCTCTCTTTTTCTTCTCTTCTTCGCCTCTCTTCAATGTAGCAAATGACAACATTATGAAGGCAGGTGGCCCCTGTACCCATCCCTTTTACCTTTTAAATAGAAATGACTGACATAGCCCACATCCTGCACACTTCCTGCACAAGGTGAGCAAGGTAAAACCTAAAAGCACTGATACATTTTTTTTTGTATCTGCCTTCATGTTAGTATTTTTGTGCTGTTATGGAGTGATGAAAAGAAACTACAATAAAACCCCAGTGTGTGGTATATATCCAAAGTCTGTTTATAATATGTGTGGACCTAGAAACAAAGATCAGACCAACACACACATTTGTCTATCTATGCATAAATGTGGCTAGCTAAAGATTATGAAGATGGATTCATACTGAATATCCAGGCACCACTCTAGATGCAGCATAGATGAATCTTTTGTATATGTGTCTGCCAATATGTTATGCTTGTTTGTTTTCAGATAGCTCCACAGTAAATCCCTTTCTGGTTCAGAGAAAATAACTTGGATCCAAGAAAAAAAGGAGCCAGCTTACCTAGGATTACTCTAATTCCAACACTGAGAAATCAAGAGACAACAGCTTGGTAAAAACTGTGTTCTGATGACACATTCCTGTGCCTGTGGGTGAAGGGTGAAATAGCATCTCTTGTGAGCCTTGTCCAGCACCAATTGCTCACATTTGTCTTTGCAGAGTGTCTTCTTAAACAGAGAATATAAGGACTGAAAGGCAGCATGAAGGATCAATAATTCAAAGAGGAGACCATGCCCTGACTGAGGTAAACTAATTTTAAGGAGAGATTTACTAGATGACACATGCTTAAATTTTCATTTGGAATATTATGTTAAATCTGTTATATAATATTATATTATCTTGGACAGGTTTTTTTGCATTCTATGGAGTTCTTCTTATTTTCCTTAGGTTTAAAACCATGTAGCTCTGTAGATTTCATTGGTGGCATTTTACACTCTGTAAATTAAGTTAGCATCCAGCATTTGCTTTCTCTGACCTGCTCAGTTATCACATTTCCTCCTTTATGAACCTCTGACTGATGTATTTACAACAACAGTACTCACAGTACCACATATGTGTTGTTATTGGGTTAATCTGGGGAAAATAGGGAGTGGACAGCATTGCAAAGTGCAGCAGTAAAATAGGCTTATTAAAAAAAAAAAAAGTTAATAACATTTGGGGGAATACTTCAGGATAATGGAGCAAAAATTTTCACCTTCCAAATGCAATTTTAGGGAAAGAAATGGAAAAAATAGCCCACAGTTTGTGCCTGACTCTAAAGCAGATCTGTGAAATGCAAGATGATCTTCCTAACAGACCTGCTTATAAACTCAGCTGGAAATACGAAATCTAAACTGCTCTAATGAGAATCAGTAAGAAATTCAGCAGCTGAAACTTTTCCTTTTCCAGTGGAATGTGGCAGTTTGTCACAATTAAAATGTTTCTCAGGAGCAGCACAGTTATAACCAATTTTTCAAGCAGATATATTGTCTTGAAAGTAGTTTCCAGTGTAGAAACTCAGGCTCATGCTGGCTGCAGTGAGGGCACCCAGTTTCCCAGGGGCTCTCCATAGCTTGCCTGTGGATTATTCTGCCTGAAAATCCAGGTTCTTTCCTTATTTATAGCCAGCCAGGTGAGCAGGCTGCTTTTGCTGCTGATTGGGAAACTATGTTAGACTGTGTAGAGAAATCCTATGTGTAATGTTAGAGCTAGGGTTTTCCTCTTAACTCTAGAGAAATGTAAATATGGAAAAAAAGAGAGTAAGATTAAAAGAAAATACAATAAATAAATATGTTAATTTTTTTTGTAATTTTTTTCTTTTGTGTTTCATTTACTCTAGGACTTAGTTGGTAATGGCAGTAGGCAACAAGAATATTATTAGCAAGGTGGCAGTTCACATGAAAGTCCATAATTTCTTCATTTCTTTCCTTCCTCTCAAATATTTATCATTGTGCTTGATGCTTGTGTTTTCCAGTTAGGCCTGATGAGAATGAAGCAGCAATGGATGCAGTCTGATATTTGAATATTCTGCTATGTTAAGAGAGTTTCTAGTAATTTGGTGGTGGTGTTTTTTTTTTAGCAATTAGTTCTTTATAAAGATGGCAAAATCTATCTTTGAGTGATTAAATCCTCACCTGAGTCCTGGTGACATACCACTTATTTTACAAACAATTGAGCTACATTTTACTGCTTTCTTATTTTTGCCACTCAAAAATAGTATCACTGGATTTAAATAGATACCTTGAACTTTCATTGGGATCCCAGACACCATCCTCCAAAGTGAAAGATATTTCTGATACAATTTTGGTGATAGGAGGCTTCTTTGGCTACTTGCACAGTTTTGTGAGCTCTGTTATGGGAAGGTTTTAGCTTGAAAATAACCTGTGAGCTTTGCTATATGAAGGCTTTAGCTGAGAAATACCCTAGGATATTTTTTTGGGTAGGTAAAAGTACTCAGACTCAAAAAGGTAATTCTGTTATGCTCTGCCTTGTTGGTGAAGAAAGCTGGATACTTCCCAGGTCTGATCTTGGTGATTCTCGTCTGACATCCTATCTGCCTGAGCACAGTGCTTTTTTTTTCCTGGTTTTGCTTCCCATAGTTTCCAGGACTTGTGCACATCAGCACTTCTTCTGTGTGACATTTGATGAGATAAAGGACAAATTCTTCCAAAAAGGAAGACTCCATGTTCTTCTCATTTAATTTTTGCTAAGTAAAAGTTTACTGAAATTGATTTTATTCAAATGAAGACACAATAAAAATAATAATAAAAAAAAGTTAAGAGTAAAATACTTTGAGACTTCACATTATTGCATGATATTTTTCAATGTCACAGACAAGTGTTCAGTTTGTTATCAATGTATTGATTTATATCTACTGAAGGCCTGGCTTGAATAAAATTAGCATGTATATATGCCTGTCAGGAAGCTGTGGTCTTTTAAGAAAATCTCTTTTTGTTATCAGGGCTGTAACTGTAGCAGATTCCTAATGTTGAACTTAGAAACCTTGTATTTAAAATATACTTTAGCACTTAGGCGCCTTCTGTGCAATAAACAGCTAGTCAGGGGGAAAAATCTGTTTAACATATTGGTGATATAATCCTTGTAAAACTAACTTCTGTTAGGCAGAGGCTGCTAAGCACACAACAGGCAAGGGAGAAGGGAAAGAGAAAAGTTGGGAAATGTTGCCAAAATGACACTAAATGTTAATGATCCGATCACAAAAATTGTCCTTCAAACTGGAGTGTGTAGTAAATAGCAATGAATAAATGTACTTGTCAGGAAGATTTGATTTGTCTAGCAAATCCTTACTGACATATACACTCATTTACTACTATATAGCCTTTTGAAAATGCCATTCCAGCAGAGCATAAAAAAGGTTATTTAGATTAAGTATAGCAACAAGATGAGCAGCATACTGAGTTCATTGGACTACAGGCACACTCATTTAATACCCAGTGCTCCATTACTCTGAATGAAGCTGTCTCTGAAAAAAACAATAGGAAAGATGAAGCAAATAAAAAAAAAAGCAAAGTGATTCAAAAAAAAAAAAAAAAAAAAAGAACTTCACTGTAATGCTGTGCACCACAAGTAACTACATTCAACCCCTGTGTAATAGTGCTGGAAAAGGCAACCATATCAGATGGTGCAAAAACCATCACCACTCTGTCTCTCCTGCTTCCTGACAGCAAAATTGTGACAATCAAAAATTCATCTCCATGAGCACCATTTGAAAATATTTCACAATGAAAGGAAACGGCAGAGTCAAATCCAACTTTACCTGGCACTCTTAGCCCTACCTTTCTCATTCAGGGGAATTACATTAGACAGCCAAATTCTGCACTCAGCTGCACTCTGATTTTATTGAAAGGACCATTAGGTGGCAAAAAAGTGGTCTCACTCTTAGATTGATTAAAGCAATGCTAACATCTCATGATATACCACTGGCTTCAGGTTTAATGTCCATCTACCAGCTTGTATTTTTTCCACTCCTTATCTTAACTTTATTGCCATCTCAAGTCAGCTTAGGTCTTCCTATATCCAGTTTCTGCTGTTATAGGTTAACAGCATCACATCCCCTTCCTTCAACACAAGCTTTTGTCAGGAGCAGCTCAAGCATGACAGCCAGGTCAATCATTATTATGATTGCTTCACTGCATGCAGGCAGTGCAGATCTGCCACAGGGAGAAACAAGGAACATCAAACTAAATCCAAAACAGGGTCCAAGGAATGCAAGAGCATGCAGATGCCTGCACACACACTTTTACATATGTGTGCACACAGATATATAGCTATAACATAAAGCATCAGCACTTTAACATTTGTGAGCAGTACAATTGCACATTGTGATAAAAAATATGTGCAGAATAATAGGATGGCAGCATGCAAGATAATACAGGACTATGCCAGGCTTTTTTGCTATTATGCTTTGTACCAAGTAGTCTAAAGTAGTATAAGGATGCTTTATTGTGTTCCTTTCCTGGAAGTCTGATTACAGTCCTCATTTCTCCAGTGTATGTAGAAAAAAGCAAGAAAGAGAGAAATCAAAAAAAGTATTGCACTAAACAATATTAGCTGATAAATAATACAACATCCTTTTACTCAGGCCCCAAAACAAGATCTCTTCTCCCATCTACAAGAATGCAGGAAGAAAGTTTGAAGCTGTTTAGCTTATGTGGCCCTGAGTATGTTTTCTGTACTACTCTGCCCAGCAGAATTTAAAGGTGCACATTAAGGGCCAGCCTTTCTGCCAAGGCAAACTAAGCATCAGTTTATGCTCCAAGACTTCCCAGAAGAACACACAAGAAATTGCAACTGCTTTATCTGTCTGTCTAGAAGAGAAATGTAATTGTTTGAGCAGAATGTATTTGTCAGTTGGCTCATCACTATCTCTTGCCTGAGCAGTGGAAAACAGAGAACAATTTTCTACTTCCGCCTTCACAGAAAGCAATTACTGAAATTATTTCAGAGGGTTAAGAAGGATTCCTTAGAAGTTTGCACGAGCTCATTAGCCCCACTCTCCTTTTTCTTCTTTCTTTTTCCCCTGAGGTTTTTCCATTTTTTAAATCCTGTCTTGCCTATTTCTCTTCTCTTCTCTTCTCTTCTCTTCTCTTCTCTTCTCTTCTCTTCTCTTCTCTTCTCTTCTCTTCTCTTCTCTTCTCTTCTCTTCTCTTCTCTTCTCTTCTCTTCTCTTCTCTTCTCTTCTCTTCTCTTCTCTGGTTTTTTTTTTTTTTTTTTTTAAGAAACAGTGCTGTCATGCTTGTGACAGAGCAGAATAATCAGATCAGTTGAGAAAGCAGAGATGTGGAGAGGAGAGGAGGAACATGCTCTTTCTTCCTTCTACTTCCTTTCCCTAGATTCTGCTCTGCTATCATTCTAAAAATGAAGACCAAGTAAATTGGCTGATGCTCCTGTGAAGCCTTGAATTGGTACCATGTTGTGGCAGTAGAACAACATGCACATAATCTCTAACCTATATTGAAAAGTTTAGTGTATCTATAGTTTACCTGCCTATGCATCCCCTTTACAATTTATAGAAAAATAGAGGGACTTTTATCTGTAGGACTTTTCTTTCTTTTTTTTTTTTTTTTTTTTTTTTTTAAGGTTTAACAAAACTTTTCACTGAAATATTCTTTTTATTCAAAACCTCATTCTTGTGAAAAGGAAAAAAAAAAAACAGTTTCACACAAAAATACTTTGACTAGTTACATTCTTAAACAAAGACTCATAGAAACCTCTTTTAACTTGTTCAGAAAAAGCTAACCTAGGTATGCTCAGATAAAGCATTTCCTGGGAATCTGGGTATGTGTACAGGGAAAATCACCTCCCTAAACTGGCTGGCAATGTCTCTGTGCATACTAAACAACCCAGAGCAGTACCTCTACCTCAGTCGGGGTCTCTTTTTCTCTCCTTCTCTGTTCATAGCAGTTTATTTTTCTTGGGTGCTTCACTGTAAATCTAAATTATGTGCTTATGTGCAGCAAAGCGCTCTATGCTCACAGTCAGAGCCTAATTGAAGGAATGGAGTTTAGCTGAGCACTCTTAGTATGAAACTTCCTGAAGACCCAAATGCAATTTATTTTGGGCTAACAAGGTTACTCAGGATTCTCCCTTTGCAAAGACTAAAATGTCGGGTGACACCTTTATCTTAAGTCCACTTCCAGCCTGAGCAAGAGAGGGACAGTTAACAGGCAGATCCAAAGCCTGCTGAGAAAAATAAGAGCTTTTGCACTTTTCCAGTAGGACTTGGCCAATAACTGAAGGACTGAACTTGGATTGCCTCCTTATCACCTTTATGCAGAACTATGAATCACCATTTCAGAGTCCCCTTCAACACAAAAAAGGTTGTTATTGGAAAACTACATACTGCAATAAAGAACCCTGTCCTCATATAACCCACATCAATAAATAACTCACTTCTAATTGAAATTATAGAAAAGGTTTTGCACTTCTATGGCCCATTGTGAGAATACAAACCACAAAATCTTATTAAATTATTAAGCAGAAACTGATCCTTTCCAATTCCCTGTTTAGTACTCACAGTATGATGCAAAAGCCTTATTTCCCTTTAATTGGCTTATCTATAAAAATGATAATTTTAAGACAGTTGGTAGTAAAATCCCTCAGGACTTCAGGAAGCATAATTCCCTTTTTAAAATTCTCTACATTTATTAATGAACTTGAAAAATAACACTTAAAATTGCTCTGTAGGTTTTCCCTCCTGTGCATTGTACTCTCTACAGACTTTAGTGGTGAACTTCAGGCAGCTCTTCCTAATTTTTACCTCCAAGCTATGTTTCCCAAGTGCTAACCTGGATAATCATTGTTAAATTCTGCCCATTAAATGTTTTTGAGAAGATAGAAAGTTGCATAGCAGATGTATTTCACCAAGGCCAAGTCATGGGAGGGGAATGGTAAAATGTGGGCAAAAAGACATGGTAATCCTGACTTTTATCACCTTGCTTTTTGAGTCTTCATTTTCTTATTTTCACGCTAAGAAAGAACAATTGAATTAATTTCAGCCTTGTCAACACAGTTTACAATTAAGGGAAACAGGAAGGTGCAAAAAGCAGATTCTCCTTCAACCCTTATCTACCGGGACTGCCTTTTCTTTGTTTTGTCGTCTCTCCAAGATCCAGAATTACAGTTGTAGACTTGTCACTGGATCCTTCAGTGTTACTGCAATGCAAATGAAAGATGTTGGCAATCACTTGAAGGGCACAAGCTGGTCACATGCTCTACAAGTGATGTAATACTCTGAATATTTTGTTGCGTTAGGTATAATGTCCTCAAGTTAGACCACCAAAAGAAGCAATGCTAACATTTTAGAAAAAAGTTCTAAATTCAGTCCACCATTTCAGTTTTTGCTTTCTCATTAAAAACTGAGGACATCAAATCAGCTGAGATGCTTATCAAAAGCAAAAAAAAAATAAATAGTGATCTTGTTTATTTGTCCTCTACCTACTTGAAATATTTTTTTATTTGACAACCTTGAAACAAAAGCTGCTAGTTCCTTATTATATGCCAGCAGATAATGAGTGTGTGGTGACTTGGAAGAGCAGCATCTTTAGTCTTGAGCAAATGAGATCAGAAAGTGTGCCCAGGCATCATCACAGAAAATCTTATCTTCTCAAATATTCTTCTATCACTTTTCAGGAGAAGAAGGCAGCATACTAAGTGTTTACATGCTTCATAAGAAATTTTCTATTAAAGTAAGGTGGGATTTCTAACATTGACTGGGATGAACATTGTTGAGGGAGAATTTAACTGCTGCCTGGCAGGGAGGCCGAGCTCAGTGAAGGTTGTGAAGATTTGGAAGGGCAACGGGGTTGGAACTGGTTGTCTTTAAGATCCCTTCCAAATCCTTTAAGATCCCAAACCGTTTTGATTCCAATGTGCTATGTCCAGATGAAATGGTGGTTACCATTTCCAGCTTGGATGAGTCCTCCTTCCCTCTGGAGTCTTGTGAAAAAAAAAAAACCCTGTCCCAGACTTCAGAGAGTCCAAATAGGTAAAGGGGGGAAAGAAGGAGGAGGAAGGGAACTACAAGATATTCACACAGTGAGCAGTATGTGAGCCCTTCATCTCAGAAAAATGAGTTTCTTAACAGTAAAGAACAAAAAGAGCAGATCTGCTCTTACTTTCCTTAGACAACTACTCTTTCTCTTTGCTGTGTTGCATATGGAGATTCATTTCTAACTGAATTGGGATCACTTGGTAAAAGACAAGCCTGCAGTCATATCTGCATTTGAAGGAGAGGTAAAATATGACAGAGATGTGAGTTGGCCTTGCTGGCTTCATTAGCCAACTGTTTGAAGAAAGAAGGCAAAAGGAAAGGGGAAAACAAAAGAAAAGCTTTTTACATGCAATTAATTCTGTCAAAATAAATAAAGAGAAACATAACCATAGTAAATGGAATTATAACCAGGAAATTCAAAAGAAGAATAATTCTCAAGTTGTGTCAACAACCTGTATTTATGGTTTGAGGCTGTAAAAATAATGCAAATTTGTGATTTTTCTACTTTTTCTCTGATGGATCAATGGAAAGGTATTTAGAAATATATAAATAATATAAAGTGCAACAGTATTCTATTTTATTGCAATTAATTTTATTTGTTTAGTAAATTAGAATACAAAATTCCTATATTTTGACAGTTTATATTTTCCTATAGCCTTCACTGCTAAGGTGTTGTGGGTTTTTGTTTGTTTGCTTACTTTTGGTGTTTTGTCTTTTTTTTTTCTTTTTTACAGTTTTTTTTTTTAATGTATCATTTCTTTTTTATTCTTATCATGTTATCCTTAGGCCCAATACAGAAGTCTGATGCAGATCTGACCAAGCAGGTTGAAGCTGCAGAAGACTTCTAAGTTTTCTATCTAAATCTAGAATTAAAATATTATGTTTTTTATATATAGGAAGATATACCTGTGTCACAAAGAGCTTTATTGGAAAACAGGAAAAATGCTAATTTTTTAGGTTAGGAAATTGAAGCAAGATAGAAAACAGTGATGCTGCAGTAATCAAAGCAAGTTTTTTTGAGTTTGAATACTTTCCCTATTGAATTATACTGATAAAAAAATGGGAGCTTTTCATCATCTTTGTGTTACCACCCTTGCATGATCATTTGCTCTGTGAACTCTATTAAGCAACATTTAACATAGAGCAAAACTAAAATCCCTCAGGTCTATCCCTAGCAAGGATCCAGCACAGAACTTGAACTATTACCAGAGGCACTGTGAGAAAATCATCTTTGCCAGCAAATCTAGGTGGCTGGGTGCATCATTTTTCTGCTTCCTCACTGACTCAATGATTATGTTAGTTTTGCAAGCATAAATACTATTCTTCACTTTTGCCAATATACTGCCAATGTTCATCAAGCTTGAATGTAGAATAAGGTGGAAACAAAGCAAAACTGATTTTATTTAAAATGTGGGCAAATATTTGCAGAAACTATTTAGCATTATTTTTCTCCTCTGTTCAGCATTCTGAGTTCCCAGTGGTATGATGAGAGTTTGAAATACAGAATGTCTCCCAGAGGTGCTCAGCAATTTGCAAGAACAGCCCCACAGCTAATATATTTTTGGTTCAACAGCTTCAAAATAAATTACAATATTTCTGGTTTCTACAGGCACTGATAAAGATTGAATAGATAGGAGCTATTTGAGCGACTTTTTAGGACGCCCTGTCTTATTGAGTTTTCTTTCTTCTAAGACAAGTTCATCAAGGCAGTATTTCAATGTTTTATTTCTTTTCAGAGCAAATTCATCAGGAAGTATTTTAATGATTGGCATAACTGCATATAAACATATAGGAAAAAAAAGGAATAAAACAAAGGGCACAAAGTGATCTCCTTGTAGCTTGATTAACTGAAAATTTTCTGTATAAACTGCAACACAGCTATGTTTGGTACACAGGCCATCAAATGTGCAAGGAGGAATGCTTCCATGGCAGAAAAAGTGGTGCAGATTCTTGCAATCATTGACTGGTTGGCCAAATGTTAAACTGAAGATATTACAGGAAATGGACAAGATTCAACTGTAAAGAAAACTTTATTTCATCACTTTTTTCATAAATTTGTGAGGACAAGCCTGTATAGTTAAATTAAAGTATTTTATTACAATTTTAAATTGGATGTGCAAATGATTATAGGCTATGACTATAAAGAATTAGACAACATTCCACCAATAATTAGTCTTATGACTCATAGCTATCATGAGAATGAAGGCATAAGATGATGCAAATGTTACTGCAATACTTAGAAAATAAACTATAGATATATGCTAAGGGAAAAAATTAAAGGATATCAAAGTAGTATGATTACTATATTTAGTTTTCCAGAACTTTTTGTGTCCCCTGGAGTTCTTTATCCTTTCATTTATTATAAAACCTGTAGGGATAAGAAGCCAGATATCATAGTTTTGAAATTTTCCTCAGAAAAGAGTTAATTTCTGCACAAAATCAAACCTCAGTGTAATGTTTCTCTAAACACACCCCAGACTTCTTGTGGTTGAGCAGGTCTGGAAAGCTGAAGTTAAATGTAAAGTGAAAATAAAGGGACAAATGCTTTAGCCAGGGATTACTTACTGAATACTCGTGACAAGTCAATGTACCCTTGTGTTTGCTATCAGAATTTGCCCAATTTTTTTTCCTGCTTTTGTTTGTTTGTCTCCATTAGGTTTCTGATTAAAAGATTGATGCTGATATTAAGTCTGCAGCATTCAACTTTTAGGTACTGGTAAGTTACGACTGATCAGATAAATTACACATTTTTCAATTTCTCTGGTACAATGAGTCACTTCTTATAAGCACTTGAGAACAAATTTATTATTATATATTTAAATTAACAATTGCACATGAAATTGCTTAATTTTTAATCGTAGATCTACTCCTTATTTTCAAGCCTGTAAGTACTAAAAGTGTAGTTTTCCCATTGCAGAACTGGACTCTGCTTTATTGACATTTTTTGCTTTGGTGTAAATTCCAAAATAGAGGTGCAGAGGCCTGAAGTATCACAATAATCTTTTTATTCACAACCCTCAAAATATCTTCTCCAAAGCCTATTAACAGAAGCCCTAATTTTGACCTACTCAAGAATTAATCCAATATTAAAATTGCTAAAATATTTGCCTGTTTAATAAAGTGCTCTTGAGGTTAATAATCTGCAAGTCTGACCTACTCATCATTACTATCACTGCGATTGTTTACTGAGTTTGCAGAGTCTATATTTTATTTCCAAAAGTGGAATTTGGTAATATCTAATTTAAAATACAGGTGCTTAAATGCTCTACAGAAATAGATCTTGTATCTAAGGATAACGTTCTGAGCATTGTGATACATGTAAACTTTTCTAGAATATAATATAAGGTATAAAAAACAGATTATCTGCAGAAAAATGGCTCCCAGAGGGAAATAGAAATAGCACAGCTTGAAATGCCTTGTGCTTTGTAATGTCCTTAGCCACCAGCATGGCAAGTGTCCCGTGGAAAAGACAAATGCCTGACTTCATAGCATATGCAAGCATGTAGCTCAGAAGGGTTTGCTGGATAAATATGAAAGCACAAGTGGGAATTTGTTCTTCTCTCACAGCACTCCTAATGGCGTAGGACAGCGGGGGAATAATCCTGACTGGGATCTGGGTAAATAAGAACAATGATTTATGTTTTACTTAAACCCATAACTTGAGGGTAGGAGGGAAAGAGAGACCGTGCTTTACTCAGAGGGAATGAGTACAAATTTTTCCCTCAAAGCTGGGAAAACAGGATTTTACTCTCAAGTTTATAGAACTGAGGCCAACAGGGAACCCTACCAAAGGCATTGTACATCTTTCCCTGAGGGGCAATCCCTTGTAATTTCACATTTTTTGTCATCTTTTCTCTATCCTCAATCTACTCTGATGGGATCAGGCACAAATAGTAAAACTAGGCACCTGTTCAATTATACTGAAGGACATTAAAGAAAAATATTCAGTTATTATTTATATCTGAACCAAGTTTAATCAATGACTTGCCAGAAAAGTTTTGACTTGACCCACTAAGAAGCTATAGACTGCCTACTAGAGTCTAGTGGAAGAAGAGCTATCTTGACTTTAAATCTTTATTTGCTGTCATCAGTGAACAATAAAAACTTCAGAGAAGCAATCTGCTCTGCACAGATGTAAATCAACAGAAAAGTTTCAGGTCAAAAGAGAGTAAGGGCTTTCTCCCATGGCAATGTTCTGTTTATCCTCTAAGACAGTCAAAACCTGCATTATTGCAGTGACGTTGGCACAAATGCTCCATCATCACCTTTTCTTCTGCTTACTTAAAATTAAATTTCAGATAAGTATGTTTTATATCAATATGAGAAGTTTCTAAGGTATAGAATATCTTGGAATTCATTGAGGATCAAAACTGGTGGATGAGTTTTTAAGAGGTCTCGATCTGTGTATGCATGAGAAGGAGAGTGAGAGAATGCATTTGTTTTATACAACTATGTCCACCCAGAGGTGTAGGGCTTGGTTTGCTACTACTTTGCACTTTGAATATTAATTTTTTGTGCCAGGAACAAGATATAAAGTATATTAAATGCTACCAGTTCAGAAAAGCAGTGTTTTACATACTTCCCTGGTACATGTTCTTATGATCTCCAAAGCAATTGTGGCTCCAGTCTGTTTAAAGCATGCCAATTGCATGTTGAACAGCAGTGAAGCATTATGAATGCCTAGGATGAAGGACAGAAAAAAATCCTGTTATTATTACAAGAAGAACAGGAGAAAAGCTACTGCCAAAAAATGCAAACAAGTGAACCCAATGATGAAGGATGTGGATAAAGTTGTGTAATTAAGACACTTGGTGGTGTAAAGGATGTATCTGTGACATGCAGCAATGTAAACTTTTTCCATTGCTTGAGTACATGAAAATGAAAAAAGTATTTGCAAATCCCTAGTTTCTTTAATGTGTCTATACTCTGTGACTTTCAATAATCTTAGATTTTAGTTTATTTCCTTTAAAGGCAACATTGCCAGTTTAGGTAATGTTCAATTGGTTTGTATATGGAAAAGTTTGTATAAAGATTAAAATGCCTCAAAGTGAAAAGTTTGCAGAGATAAAGGTAGAATGGAATAAAAAGAAGCAATGGATAAACATAGAGTAGACAAAAGCATAAAAAGATGACAGGTGAGCAGAAGAGAAAAAGCTTACCAAAATGTTAACTTTGGAAAGGAAAAGACTTTGTTTAAATTTAGTGGGAGTCTCAGTGTCCAGCTGAATAACATCACTGATATTAAGTATACAAAGGAACTGTGCTAAATGTGAACTTCTTTCACAGTATAAACTTTGAGTAGTGTTTTGCTTTTTTACTGTAATGGGTAAAATGAACAGATATCTCCACTTCTACTAGCCTTATTCTCCTCCAGGATGGACAGAACTTCATCTGTACAAGTCTGTCCCATGCTGTACATCAGGGAAGTTTGCACTTGGTTTGAGTTGTACTAGAACAAAGAAAATTCATAGCTATTTAATTAGTAATATAATTTATAGGGGTTAGTTCTTTGTCTTAAATTTAAATTATATCATTGGAAATTTCAGATCCTTTTTTTTTTCTCTTCTATTTATTCTGTCTCCAAATTGAGAAAATCAGAACTCCTATGGAGGGTCAAACAGTTTTCACTATGCTCGGGGGTGGCTCAAGATTATCATGGAAGTTACAAAATTATTGGCAGCTGTTCCTATTATTATTCTTATAATTGGAATTAATATTTTATGTTTCCAGTTTTAGGATTATGTTGTCCAATATGTCAAAATGTAATGCTTCATTTAAGTTTTTTCATGTTTTTTTTTCCCCTAATATGTTATTTATTTAGACTCTCTGGAGAGAATTGTAATTGAACTCAGCAAAGAATAAAACAAGTCCATACTTAACACTTGCTGGAAACAAATCTGTATCAAAAATAAAGAGTGTGAATTCTTGGAAGACCTTACAAGCCTTAGTTATCTATTATAACTTGAAAAAGATATGAGTGCCATGGTCTCTCAGATTCCCTTAAGAACTCACCTTTTTAATCCTCTTGAAGGCATGAAAAATGTCAGAGGAAATGTCCAACTCCTTTGCCACACAGCTAAGCAGATCTGATAGTTAACTTCATGCCCATCACAAGCAATACTTTTCACTTTTTTATGAAGGGAACATTAGATGAAAAGAAAGATGATATAGGAGTCTTTGGAGAAAATTTTACCAAAACATCTGTGACTTGGGGACTGTTTATTTATGAATAGGCACAGGATGTTTTAAATATTTTGTAAAGTGTGGTAAATTATACAGTGATCACAGTGATTACAATTTCTAACAGCACTTAAAATGAGAAGCAGGAGTTGGAACTAGCAGAACTCTCTGTTTGGTGGGGCAGATAATGAAACCTTTCCATGAATTTCTCCCTTCCCCTATCATATGGAGTTACATACTTCTTTGGACTGTGCAGCTAAAGAGCATTTGCAATGTGAAGCACAATGCATTGACTGACTTTTTTTGCAGAAATGTAAAGCTTTTTTTTTTTCCCCAAAACTTGCATTGACAATTTTTCTGATTATGTGTACTCCTTATTTTCAGAGTTAAGTGCTTAAATCTTTAAGGAATGACCCACATTGTTGTAATCAATGGAGGACTTTTACTTCAACCAGCTTAGGATCAGTGATCAGTGATCATTTTCCGAAGGGAAAAAAAAAGAAATCAAGAGTTTCTTTCTCTTAAACCCCAAAGGTCAGTTGTACTAAAACTGGAATTAATTCAGCTTCCTCGAGTTTAGAAGTGTATTTGTGTTTTTCTTTCCATCACACGCTTCAAGGTTATCATGAGACTTGTTAGCATATACAAGGAGACAAAATGCCTATTGTGGCAGAAAAAAAGTGTAGCATTTTTTAAGCATTGGTTTATTGATACAGGTGAAACAGGTCAGAAATTTACCATCAAATGAGCCACCCAGAAGACATATTAATTGGAACCGCAAATTTAAGTGAGCAATATAAAATTCATGCTGTGAGCCAAACCTGAATACAACATAAGAATGCTTTTCATTGCAGAAACTGGAATCTAAGAGTGGAGCCAATTCTGTTAGAGGACTTAAATTTATTTTATTGCTCACAGCTATCAAACTCTCACTTAATGTAAAGCATTGCAATTTCATAGATTTTACTGGAGTTATGCAGTTTATACCACCCAAAGATCTGACGTAGAAGTGTATCTGGTAAAAGTAGCACAGATTTAAAGTACTGAGTATGCTGATAAATAACTTCAAGAAAATTATTAGCAATTAATTCAGAATATTGGATGCACCCAAATACCATAGAAAATCCTATAAAATTAGAAAGCTTTCCTTTTGCCTGTTGTTGTATCTCTAGGGACAGAGACTTGTGATTCATTTCTGAAGGTGGTTCAACCCATGTCTTAAGAGATATATCTTAGGTGATCTGCTGTCAGGGTTAGGCTTGTATCCCTTCAAAGGATATGATGTTCTGTAAATAATATGTCTTTGGCAGCCATTGTTGTGGTTACTGTTGTCAGGAGAGGTAATAAAACTGACAAGTAGAAAGAGCTCATCCTCCTCAAAGAACTGACTGTTAGAACCCTCTCACACACCTGGTTCCTGCCCTTTGCCTTGGGCACGGCAGCTCTCAGCTCTCGTGATTAGTCTGCTGGCAGGCAAGAACTGCAACATCAGTTCTACTCCTGATAGGTGGAAACAAAGAGAGTGGGGATTTTAGCATCAATGACATAATTTAGAACATAGCACTATCCCAATCTGGCCTTCAGCACCTGCATCTTGGCAGGAGACAGAGAGAGGCAGCATTAACTAGGCCCTTTTCCATTTAAAATCTATGTAGAATAGGAAAAACCATTCTGAATGGAAAACTGGGAAAGTTGTCTGATTTTTTCCTGAGTGTCCTGCTCAGAAAAAGAAAACAAGGCCTGCTTAGTAAGCCTTTTAATGCATTACTAAATGAGGCCCCATCTGGTTGTTCAAGTGAAGTGTAAGTTTTCATCCCAGACAGATTCCCCAGTGTGGCTGCACCATGAGCCATCCTGCTAGAAGAGGCGACAGCAACAGAATATGCATAGCAATAATAATGTGAAGTAAATATATCTCACAAAATAATTAGGTGAAAGTATATGCAATGAAGACTCAGCAGATATCCACAGTGTATTACAGTTGTGCCCTGTGAGGATTTTAGACACACATAGAGTCAGGGATAATGCTATTATTCTATATATCAGGATTTTACAGTTTAAAAACAGTGTTTTGTGTTTCATAATTTTAGCTAAAATTTGCTTAGGGGATGGCAAGAAAGAAATAAGTTGTTTTGCTGTATTAAGGGTCAATATTTGGATCTATAGAATTCCTCTATAAAGCCACTTCAGTTGTTTCATCCGTAGGAAAACAATCTGTTGTTGACTCTGATACCTCTATACTATACTTAAAAGCCCTTAGAAATTAGTGGCTAGGATCTCTTGCTGTTTGTCTTTTTAACTGGTAGTGCAATGCTGCCCCATTCAGTTTTGAAAACACCTGTCACTTTTTTTTTATTTTTTTAATGTACTCTTTTTTCCTTACAGCACATTTGTTTTAAAGCTAAATGATTTGACAACAAGTCTGTACCACTGGGAGCTTTACTACTGACTTCAAGGGGAACACAGCTGAGATCTGTATAGATCTTTACCTTGGCTTGAATAGACTTTAGATGAGTGCCTCTTGTTTGATGTTATACTCAGCTGTCAGTCTTGAGTTAAGATGAAAAAATGCAACTCCCTCCAGTAAAAAAACAAAATCATGTTTTTCTTGCATCCTCACTATACTTATGGACAATGCCTGGTTGATACACCTTTGTGTGTTTCTTGTAAATGAAAGCCATGGCATTTCAAAAGCAGCCCTTCCATAGCCTTGAACTTTCTGTGTATGACCTACTGGTTATCAAAACTCTATTGTCTCCTAAATTATGATGAGCTGTAGAGCTTCACAGGAATTGTGCTTTACATGTCTTGGCATTGCTTTGCATGTATAAAGAAAATTTATGTGAGTGGCTTTTTTAGAAGGTTCCTTAGTTGCATATCACTTCCCACTCCATAATTCTATTTCTCCCCTTCCTTGGAGAGGAAGGGCATATTTTGCTATTATCACAAGAGCCTCGTGAATGATCTTTATCTACTTAAGTATTCCACCTCTTGAGGTCAGCAATAAACTTGAAATATAACTCATATGAAATATTTCAGCATTTTATAAGAAAATGTTTAACAGTTCAGGTTGAAAAAGAAACCAAAACTTTTTTCTTACACTTCTTTTTCTGCAGAAATTAGGTAATTTTCCCACATACAATACATAAATATATATAATAAAAAACCATCCGAACTTTCTTGGAGAAACAATGTTTACAATTTGATTTCAGTTAAAAGTAATAAAATCAATTAAACAGCAAAGAGTTCTGAAATTCAGAGAGTTTCCTAAGAGTTAGGGGCATTATGAAATTCATCTCTTAAGCATTTTTTGTCCTTGTTTTAGGATAGATAATAGCTGAGCATAATAAACAGGCAGAGATGATTTAATTTTAGCTGTCCTAAAGAGCCAAAGGAAGGAGATAGTCATACACAACTCTCCACTATAGAATTACTTAGACAATTTAAGCCAATCTTTATGTTTATTGAGATGTGTACAATTTGATTATTGTGTTTTTCATTTTTATCTTTCTGAAGATGTTACGAGACTCCTTACACTTGTAACTTACAACATGACAACCTGGGTTCATTTTATTTGTCAGCTGAATTGTGTTATACTCTTAGTATTTCTGGCAAGTTGGTGCTTGATTAGGGTTAAAAACAAAATAACAAACTTGAAAAATCAGCTCTTGACTGCAACAATCCAATTTGCAGCATCTGGAAATAAAATCAAAATCTTCCTGAGAAGAATTAGCACTGCAATAATGAGCATAACAGCAAAGCATAATGCATGATACGACATGTTTTGGTCTTGTTTCATTGAACATTTTCTCCTCTTCAAAGGTACTGTGTAAGTAACAGTATTTTTTCCCAGATACCCTTAACCTTTAAAAAGTGCACATGCAGCCTTAGATTTTCCCTACCCATCTGGCTGCTGAAATATCTGGTAATAGAAACAAAGAAATCCAAGACAAATTTCCATCTAAAATCTAGTGGGATCAAAATTTAAAGTTGCTTCAGAAATGCTGCCTCTGTTCATATCTGTTTCTTTCAACAACACTGAGAGGCTCGACATCAGCCTCTCATTCCTCTTCATTGTTATCCATCAGATAAAGGACATTCTGATTGGACTGATGCTGGCATTTAATGTATGACCAAGATGACAACTTTCTGGAGAGGGAATACTTGGTTCAGCTTTTAAAAACACAAAGAACTCCTTAAAGTGAACTTCATATTCATGTTTTATTTAGATCATCCCAGATACTATGAATCAGTTCCTAATATGGATAATTCAAACATCCAAATTCCTATGTTCCTAAACTTCAAATCCATGTCTTCTACCTCAAAATAACACAGCAGAAAATTAATATCAAAACCTGGCCTAATCCCTTTCATTTTCTTAAACGAAAAAGAACAATCTGTTCCATCTCCAGAGGTGTGCTACAGGCAGAATGTCCAGATGGATGTCAAACAGTAGACAAAAGTCAGTGACTTATGAATTGTTTCATTCATTAGTCTACAAGCACCTTAAAAATAATAAAGAAAAACATAATTTTTGCAGCTGTAGAAACTGAAGTCTGAAGGTAAATGCTCTAGTCACTGTTACAGTATAGGAGAGCTCCAGGCCTGGAAACAGAAACCAGAGCTGGACTTAAATAGCTTCTTGGGTCTGAAGTAGAGAACATGGCAAGCACTAAATGTAAAAGTTTATAAGATATTTATTTAGCTTACTATCCTTTCCTTAGATGTTATGGCAGGACAGATTATTTCACATGGTCTTAGCTGACAGACCCTTGTAAAAGAATTTTGAGTTACCTTGGTCTTGCATCATAGTCCCTCTGTGCATTTTGTAATTTCTGTATCTTGTTTGATTTGTTTCTGTTGCATTCACTACAGAGTATCCAGTGCAGGGGTGATCTGCAGCCCCACAAGCCAGTCCTCAGAAACCCCCCTTGTGCCCTCCCTTACCTTCTGAAAGCACAGTCCATTACTAAGAGGACAGACCTGTTAATCTGCTGTGAAACAAAATAGGAACCTAAATACTAGGTAGCAGGCTAATGAAATAATGAGAAACACAAGAAACTGAGGTGAACTGAAATAAGTTTATTCAGCCAATAACCAGATTTGACCAACAAAAATGATCTCTGAGAAAAAGGCTCAAGTCTATGACTTAATTACTGCTGTGATTTCATGGTAGATTAGATTAAACATCTATGTGGAATTATATGCTGTATTATCAGAAAACATCAACAGCCACCTGTTTCAAATGGTGCTGACTCTAAAGAAGTGACCTTGACAGTGGCAACTGATACACAGTTCTGTCAGATTGCACAAGATGCTCTCCTAAGGATCCAAATCTTCCAGATTGCCTTAAATTTATTTCAGATATGACTCAGTCTCAAAGTAATTTAAAAATGGGTGATTTTGGAATAAATTACCTTTCCATAGTTCAGAATGTTGTTTTACAGAAGGTCCTGCACAATTGTTAATCATACAGATAGTAAAAAATTGAGTTGTTTACGATAAGTAGAAGGCTGGGAAGAGATTTACTACAATAGGAGCCCTGAAAAGACTTTCAGAAATGTATTTGCTTTGATGCAAATCATAGTTGTTTGTCCATTGCACTTTGCATGTAAAGTGAACCCAGGGACTAAAAGGAAACATTACAATCCAGTAAAGAAACAAAGCCAAATGCTAAATGTCTTATTATGAATTAATTTGCAGTCCCTGATGACAATTGAAATTGTCTTGACAGGAACCTGGGCAAAAGAAACACTTCTAATTGTTAATGCCAACATCAAAATTAAATAAATGCCTGCACAGAGAGTGGTGTATCAACTTTGGAATAACTGTATTTATCAGGATTTATTTTTTCATGAGACAGATTGTATTTAATACATAGGTTTCAATCACCATGATGTAGCTCCACATTGTTGGTCTAGAGAGCATGTTGCAGGATGATGCTATAAATTTATTAAATAGAGTGTGTTTTGTGACAAAGTAGATCATCCAGTCATGGAAAAGAAGCTAGTACTTGGCTTGAGGCAACCAAACACGGATACCCAAAGGAGTACTTGCAAGCAGTCAGTTTGCAATAACACAGGCTACAAGTTGCTTGTGCAGAATAATCAGCAAGTAGTTGGGAGGAACAAACAAATGGTAGCAATCATTGTCCTCTCACAGGTAATTACCATAGGAAGAAAAAGAACTAAAGTAATTGAATAAAATGTACATAGATTGTTTACTCAGCTCTATTGGTAACAAGCAGCACGCTCTCATTAAAACTAAAAGACAAGAAATAAAACATTGCTTAGAGCCTCAGTGAAACACTGATATTGGTTTCCACAACATTACCTGGCATTTTAAAGAACACTAGCAGAAAACAAGAATTCAAAAGGACCCCATAAATACTTTTGCAAGTTTACTTGTCCTGTACAGATTATGTACTATGACTTGAATGCAGTTGACAAAGCCAAAGATTTCACTGAAATTTGGGCAACAATTTAGAGTTAGATTTCACCCCTTCTGATGTCAAGAACAGACTGCTTTTTATTTTGATAAATCTTAGCAACTAGTACTGAAAAGAGATAAAAATGCTAAACTCTGGTCAGAGCAGCAAGAAACTTTCAGTGGCAATTTTTTAGGAGAAAATCCTTTTGCAGTCTTTTTTTTTTTTTTTTTTTTTTTTAATATGTTTCTGCTTCTGCATTTTTAAAAAATTTTTTTGGTGTCTATATTTTCTTTTTATTGTAGGGGAACTTAATTTTTATCTCCTTTAAAGAAATTTTTCTTGGCCTAAATGAATCTTTCTATTTGCCCTTACTCAATTTGTCAGCTAGTCCAAGAAACCTCTTCTACAAAATAATAAAAGCACAAGGACAAGTCAGCTTCTCTTTACTCATATAGACAGCCTGTGAAGATTCCACTTCCCTCAGGGCTATAGGTAAGCAGGCATTAGAGAAGTGCTTTTGCTGCTGCACCATTTTTTCTACTGGAAAGGTTGTCCTTAACAGGAGTCACACAGGGCCAAAATTGCAGTTTATATCTTGGTTTTACAGATGCTTCCTATAGTTTATGCACACATGTATAAATACATGTATGTTCATATACACACATACAGACACACTTTTATTGACATCCACTTTTGTCTGCTTATTCTAGTCTGTCTTTTTGTCTTCTCTGATACAACTCTTCCTTTGAACATTTTAAAGGTACTTTTTAATTGATGACAGAGCTAAGTTCAGGTCAAAAAAAAACCAAACAAAAAAAAACCTGCATAAAAACTTCCAGTATTAGTTAAGATTAGTTTTGAACTGCAACTTTTCCTTTCAAGACAGTCTTTAAATAATTTTTAAACAACATGCACAACAAAGGCATCCTTAAAACCACTTTTACATTAGTAGGTCATACAACTGAGTCCACAGGGGAAGAACCTTATTTATTATTTACATTTTAGTAGCACACCTTGTGTAAGGCTCTGTCTGTAGAGACAGCCAAGCAGGTGGTTCCATTGATTTCCTGCAGCATTCCCAAGCATGGGTTTTCAAAAACCCGCTGTAGGCTGATGTCCAAAGCAGAAGAGCAAGGAGATGGTATCTGGCTGTATACTTTGGTGTTGCAAGCAGTGCTTAAGATGTGCAACATATGATGGGGTAGAATTCTCCAAAATAGCTTGAAAAGTTAGGTCTAGAGGTGGAAATAGCTTAGGGACATAAATTTAGTGTGCCAGCTAATTAGCCCAAATGAGAGGGAAGCCTAATTAGCCAGGACAGTACTCTCTAATAGCTGTGCATACCATTCTGATGGTGATTCCATGTAGATCACTGCTGCTTACAATTTTCAGATTTAACCAGCTTTTACTCCAAGAGAACACTGGTGGGAGCTTGGATTTAGCTACTGGGGTAGCAAGAAAAGCTTTAATATCTCTGGCATTTTTTCCTAGTTTTACCATAAATATGTCTCTGAATTCAAGGATCTCATTATTCTTTTCTTGATTTTACTGTTCAGAATCAATGTGAGAGATAGAATTAATTCATAATTCCAAAAGTCATAAGAGGTTAGAAGAGAAAATATGCAATATTTATCTGAGGATATACTTCCTTTGAGAGTCAAGTAGATTTCAAATTCTTCATAAAGAACAAATATACACAACTTATTTTCTTCCTGACCCACCTCTAAGAATGGAAACTTGGGAAATGCCTGGGACAAACCATAATATGCACTTAAAAGTTAGGCACAATAAGAAAAATTGGTAGTGGTTGCTGAAATATTGCCACATTGCCAACTTGTCATGTTGATTTGGCAGGACAACGAGATATAAAGGAAAAAGAAGTAGAAGAGATTAATCTAATGACAGGCATGAGGAAAATGGAAAAAAAGGGAAGGGAAGGGAAGGGAAGGGAAGGGAAGGGAAGGGAAGGGAAGGGAAGGGAAGGGAAGGGAAGGGAAGGGAAGGGAAGGGAAGGGAAGGGAAGGGAAGGGAAGGGAAGGGAAGGGAAGGGAAGGGAAGGGAAGGGAAGGGAAGGGAAGGGAAGGGAAGGGAAGGGAAGGGAAGGGAAGGGAAGGGAAGGGAAGGGAAGGGAAGGGAAGGGAAGGGAAGGGAAGGGAAGGGAAGGGAAGGGAAGGGAAGGGAAGGGAAGGGAAGGGAAGGGAAGGGAAGGGAAGGGAAGGGAAGGGAAGGGAAGGGAAGGGAAGGGAAGGGAAGGGAAGGGAAGGGAAGGGAAGGGAAGGGAAGGGAAGGGATTTGTGTACTTTAGGGCTCAGGAAAAACTTATTTTGCTAGTGAAAAAGCACTGCACTCAGCTATTGTCTTAGAATGTCCAAGGCTGAGACTGCTATGGTTTTCCTTCAGTACAAAAGAAAAACAGAAAGGTGGGCTATCCCTTTTCACTAGAATTTTTCTTTTTTCTTTGAAACTAATTTCTTAAAAATCAGAGTTATTTACCAGCAGTGTCACCTCCAGTCTTCTCCAACTCCTCTTTGTTATCCCATTGCTCTCAAGTGGAGAAAGGGTAAAATGTGAGATGAACAGTAAGATTAAAAAGGCTTCTGGGGATCAATTCCATCACTACTAAGGGCAAGAGGACATGGGTTTATGGTCTGAAGGTCAGTTCAGTGTTTTCTCCAGAGGAACCATTTCCTGGAACATAAACATGTAATTTAAAGTATATTGTGTCAGCAGCATTTTTGGGGCCTGATCCAGCAGCAATAATTGCAAGTTTCCAGGCAAGGTGGCCTTTGGGTTCTCATTAGTGCAGTAGGGTTACAATTGCATAGTCATTTGCACTTCTGCTCTGTGTGATCAACCTTTGGCAGCTCACCTATCCAGCAAGAGGCCAACCTGCTGAAAACATAGGGGCACACGTTCTCTCCTTGCCTCCTGCCATCACTGTATTCTGCCAAGCTGCTGCCACAGTGTTTGAGGAAGAAAACCTTACATGAAAATGTGTTTCTGTTTACAGTGTTCTGATATTAGCTCTGATGAGCTAACTCTATTTACCCTTTATCCTGTGTAAGGCTCTTGAAGAAAATTATGTGGTCAAAGGAGAAAGCATTTGCTTTGAGTTCTTATCCATTGCATGAGGCTAGGGGAAAGAGAAATTTGTTACATGAAGTCTGAAACCAGATAATTGCTAGGTAGGATAAAAATCCTGTAGCCTTTCAATGTTACCATTTTCCTCTGTGGGATGCTCATTGTCTACCATGTGGCTTGGAATTATATTCAGCTCGCTGTTCCCTTTATACAGAGCCCATTTCTACCTATTAAAAAAAATTAAAAATCCCTCTTCCCTCCCCAAGTGAGCTTTACATCTAAGTTATTTCTGTGCTCAGTCACATTCTTTCAAAGCTTAAAGTGTCTGCTGGACCCTAACACGACCAGCTGTGTCTAGAGAGTGCATACATGTGCATTTAGAGACACACCCAGGCACACATGAAAATACATTACTCATTCAGATACATCTCTATGCATTAAAACATATTTTTACACCTAAGTGCATAAACACAGAATTTATTGTGCCTCTACCTTTAGATCTAATAAATGACATAAACTATTTGATAAACTTTGTGTCTTTATCAAACTGCAGAGACACAGACTGAATTCAGCCACAGCACGTGTGTATATATGTGCGTTCATGGGCATGGATGTGTGAGCCCTGGGTGTGTACAGACACACAAGAACAGTCTCCACAGCCTGCCTAATTTGTGAAGCATGCTTTCCTGCTAAGGCACTATGAACAGCAAATGAAGCAGAAAGCACCCAGTACTTCGCAAGTCAGATGCTATCTTGAGGCTCCAAGGATTTCTTAATTGAGTAGGGTGAGGTCAGGAGCTAAAATGACTGAGCAGCAATGATGTGTGCAAAAACATTTTTGCTGCTTCAATTTCCATTCCTGACATCCAGGAAATATCTCTCAGAGAAAGAAGAAAACCTTTCGAGTGTCACCAGTGCAGGAGGACAGGATTTTACACTGAACAGCTGAAAGAATAAAGAATGTATCCAATGCAAAAATTTATGTAAGGCAGCACAGGTAGCATTAGTTTGCAATTGTGAAATCAGGATACTGGGCTTATTTCAACTCCTGCCCCAAATATACAGTACGATCACTTTATCTTTCTTTATCCCTTTATCTTCCAATTAAATTGGAAATGCTTTGTGGCAGGCATTGCATTCTGTACAGCTCCAAATAAAATCAAGACTCAAGTCTGGAAGAGAGCCACTAAAAATATTTGAGTAAATATCATTGGTATGTAAAACAATAGTCAAATCTATTGATGCCTCACTTGATTATTAACCTGAAATAGGAAGAAATGCTGATTAATTCAGATGGATTTTGCATATTGAGTGAGTAGTATTCTCCTATGTTCATATAAAATAAAATCAAAACATGTTGAAATTTGTGTATTCTTGTTGGTTTTAATTTGACAGCTAGTGTATAAAATATTATATAACTGTGTGCCAGAATTGGCACACATCATGAGCCATCAGCATGACCCTGCTACCCATGCCAGTTTTACACTACCAGTTGTTTAAATGGTCTTTGTTTCCTCAGTCTTCAGGATGTTTTGTGGGTGGACTTGGAATTTGATAACTCAGAAATTGCATTTAAATTCTTCTTTTCATTTGAATCTAGAACTGCATACATTTGAAATTACGTTTTCCATGAAGTTTACAAATAGTACACTTTCATCATGGATAATGCACTCAATGAACAAAAATATTTGATTACTTCTTAAAAGTGGAAATATTTTGAGGAAAAAACAGTATTAACAGATACATCCTAAGAAATTAATTGTTAATTTACCTCACAGAATGTGTGCCAGGTGGCTATTATGTCTCCATATTTACCAGAATTACTGCAGCTTATCCAACTCTGCTGTGTCATTTTATCCCAGATTGTACCAGAACTTTCTGTGTTACTCCCTCTTTTTTTTATCACCTATTATTTTCTATATTTTCTATATTTTCTATTTCTCACTCCTTCAAGTCTCCCTTTCATTGCTGATTATATGCCTTTCTACACCCTTTCCTATTCCACAGTGTGTGAGTCCAGATCTACTTCCTCTTTTATCTGCTTTTATTCCCCAAGTCCAAGATCTCTATTTCTCCATATCCTTATAATACCATCAATTCCATCTTGATTTTGCTGATACCACACAATATCCAGTTCCTGCTTCACAGTTTGGCCACCAGTTGAAATTTGATTGACTGGCTGAGCATAGATAGGACTGAATAAGCTGTTATTTGAATGTTTTCATGGCCAGCTTTTTAATGTGCACAGAAGAGTGGAGACCATCAAACTTCAGCACTTGTCAGCAAATTTCAAACTCACTGTGTTTAATTGGTTTTGGAAAAATAATCTTACAAATCTTGCCTTTTCTGTATACTGAGACAGAATATCCACAGAATCACTCCAATCTACTCTGGAGCACTGAACCCTGGCAGTGAATTTTGAATGTCCCTCTCTCTGAAATCTTTTTTGCTGCAGCAAGTTTTCAGTATTATTGACATCTTGGCATACTAGTTTATGTATAATTAATATAGAACACTTAAGTTTCATTGAAAAACACCAAAGAATCATGGTTTATGTTATTTGGACGTTACCTTGCCAACAGAGACTGGGAGTTGAGATTCTGTCATGCATTGCATTTTTTATGGGACCCGAGTAACCAGATGATGAAAAGCAGGTCTTTCCTCCCAGAAAATAAATCTTTAGTGAATTTTTCAGGTCTTTGAACAGAGAAAAAATAAAATTAATTCAAGACTTGTACCACACACTATGTTTATCCTAGATTAATACAAAGTAGGCAGAAGGTAAATATTTAAGATATGACCCATCCACTGAGGAAAGCAATTTTGCATAAACACTGTCAGATTTCAAAGAAGTGTTTTTCAATAAGTCATAAAATTAATATCTGAGAACACTGCTCTGATGAAATTCCCCTCCTAAATAGGAGTTCATCCTTCTGAACTTTTGTTTGAAAATTTCATTTTAAATCAGGCTCTACAAGCCTGCTTGCATTTTTTAAGAAAGAACTAAAGACATGTTTTATGAGACGGCTTGGGAAAACAAAGCAGTATGAATAAACCAAAAATGACTGAAAATTTTTCCTTTCTGTCCTTTTCAATAACTGGACAGAATAAATAATATTGTATTAATGTAATGCATCTTTCTGGTGAGATCAGGAAGAAACACAAATAGAAAGAAAGGTGAAATTAGTATTTCAAAATGGTCTTCAAATCACTGTACCTGTTTTCTCTGGCCCTGGGTCGAGTAGAGACCAGACAGCACTTTGAGGAGGAATAAAAAGGTATGATTAAAAAAGGTGAACTTATGTTTTGGTCAGAACAAAGACCATGTTTCCCACAATCTCACAGAGAGTTCACTGCTTCATTTCCCAGGCTGTGTGTCAGCAGAGTTTTGAGTCCATTATTATTGGAAAAGGAGGACAACTCTGGTCCTCCAGTCAGATTGATCCCCTTGATCCATGAGGTTCTCAGGTACAGTCCCTTGTTGAGTTGTGAGCTGACTAGAACACCAGCTGATTTCTTTGCATGGTATTCCACTGCAACAGAACAGGCAGTCTTTCAGAGCTTCAGGCACAGAAAGTACAGGAGGCTGCTAATACAAATGTTGAAGTAAACACAGTTTAAAATACTTCTTTTTTAATTTTAGCAGTTTTAATTTCTTTCGTTTGCATACTGCTAAATAACTTTGGATGTAACTAGGTGCTTTCTATGGCTAATATTTCATATATTATACAAGTTGTCAGAAGAAAGGTGGCTGTATTGTCTGGGGACATTTGGAACATTTGGCAGTCAGCAAGCATAAGAGGCAGCTCAGATTTTCAGTATCATCTTATTAAAGTCATATATCTTAAAAATCAGCGCAGAGATTTCTATGCACGATGAGGAAAATATTCATTCCTAGCTGATAAAGTTAACATCTCATTAGAAGGAAGAGATCTCTTGCTTTTCAGCACAGTTAACATTATTGAGGAATGAAAGTAAGAATGATGGAAGATCTGAGATATGAGAGGTTTTGTTTCCAGGCTTCACTAGAAAAACATTAGCTGTGATCAGATGGCTGACTAGCCTCATTCACAGCGGGATAAGAACTCAGTTCAATACAGAAGAACTGCTTAGAGATTCCTTGTAGAAGTTTTGTTGAAACCAAATTGAACAAAAAAAATTTAGTCTAGAACCCCTGAGGAGTATCTGAAACATGCTCAAACACTATTGCACTTATCTATGAGAACATTTGGAGAACAGGTACATTTTCAGGGCACTCAGAAAAAGCAGAGTACTGATCTGTAAAAGGAGAGGTAGGAGGAAGCACAAACCAGGAAATTATGGGTCACACTTTCAGAGTTCTTAGTAACTTAAAGGTATAGATAAATACAGATTCTATATACCTATAGATAAACATAAAAACAATTATATTAAAAAACCTACTAACAACAAACCAACCAACCAACCAACCAATAATCTGGTTTTAACACTCTAAAAATAATTTGGGAAGTAACAGCCAGCACAGATTTGTCAAGAAGAAATTATATCAGGCAATCTGATTAGGTTTTTTGAGAAAAGGTAGCTGGTAATGTGTGGAGAAGAAGTGGAAGGCATCATAGCTGATGAGATTAACAGGTATGCTGCTCATAAATCTGGAGAATATTCAGACAGAGTAAAACTATAATTTTCAGAATCCAAAATTTTTTTAATGGAATAAGCTTTTTATTTATTCCTTGCAGATAGTACAGGAAGCAATGGGTTTAAATGACAGCAAGGAAGATTTGGGTTGGCAGTTGGGAGAAACCTTTTCAGCTATAGGCATAGCAGAGCACTAATGTACACTGCCAAGGGAGAACGTGCAAACTTCTGCCACTGGAAGTTTTCAAGAACTGGTGAGACAAAAATCTGTCAAGAACGGTTTAGTCATGGTTGATCTTGCCTTTGGGCAATGAGATGTATTAGATGACCCCTGGGGACTTTATTTACTATGAGTCCGTGATTCCCATGTAAACATAACACTGTTGACTCAAATTAAATTAATGTCTAGAAACTTATATAAATTATTTTAAAGAAAAAAAATAGAAGAAAAATAAAATACACACTTAAAGAAATGTTACATGTGAAGGTTAGACAGTTTTCATTGTTTTACAAAAATCATAAGGACGAGGAATGCCCGAATGAAGCTACATCTCCTTGATGAGCTTCTACCTCCATGCTCTTTGCTGGTGAAAGTTACATTTCACAGCACATTTAGTCTTTTTCACTACCCACCATTTCACTGTCCTAGTTGTAGCAGAACTTTCAACTCAAATAGTTTTGTATCTGGAAAATTGCCCAGAAGTAAAGATTCAAGCTAAATTATTTGTGTAATGACATCCCTGTAGAATACATCCCAACTACCCTTTAGTGTCCAAAACAACAATTAGGTTTGCCCAGGGCATTTAAGAAGACACCCAGAAGGGCTTTTGAGGGTGCAGAACGGGCAAGGGCTGCATGACAGGTATGGTTTCTCATAAGGGCTTGGTCAACCTGGTTTCTCAGTCTTGGAAGCTGAATTTGCTTTAGGAAGAGCATTGTTAAGAGCTTGACAGGTCTGAAGAAAGCTTCAAAAGCACTTTATTCTACATAACAGGGGCTATTTGCTGGCACTGAACACTGAACAGTTAGGATCTGCATCACTGCTTTGCTCCAAAGATTTCCTTTAATCCTCTTTACTTAAAGCTTTTACCTGAGGAAAATAAAATAAAATTTAGGTATCTTAATCTCCTATTTTCCAACTCAATAATACTGAAAGATTCAGAAAATTGAAGTTACTCTTCCTTTTGACTACAGAGAGAGCCTGGGCAGGCCAAGCCTCTCATTCAAGCACATCAGAGAAGTCTGTCAAGATAGGAGTGAGGAAGGTAAAGTTCTGGGCCCAGGTTATCTGTGTAAGTCAAGAGAGATGAATTAGGGCTAACTCCTCAACACTTCACTCATCAGCCAGGATAACTTTGCAGTGTGTAGATCAATTGGATATTCTACAGAAAAGTACAAAGGCTCTTACAACAATGTGCTGTCAAAACCACTCTCCTGTTCCCTTGATCTTAGAAATGTGTGATAGGAGTTCTCTGCACCAAGGATACAGCTTTCAAAAATATCAGGAGTTCTATATAATCACAATGAGATATGAAGGTACAGGAAGTGGAGAAAGTTGAATGCATTGTTCTGATCTCTGTTATTGGGTTGCATTTTCTCCAGGAGTATCTTTCTGTTCAAGACCACTGCATCCCTAAGGCTGATTCTATTTTTTCTTTTTTTGTGGAAGACGGAATTGTTTACAGAGGTTGAGTTCTTATTCATGTGCAGTTCTCGAGAGGGAATCAGACCCTATAGCAGGAAGTACTGAACATTTTGAGAAAGCTGCAGCTGCCTTTTGCAGACTCCAGAGGCATGTAAAGTTCAGACTGTTTGTGTCTTCAATAAACTGAACCCTACCTAAACTAAAACAAACTTCAGAAGCTGTTGGGGATCTGGGATCATTATGGCAGATGCCTGAAAATGAGAGATTATCATGAACTAACTTATGTGCTTGCATTTATGCACATTTTTGTGCAGACAGACAAATACACAGTTATTCACTAGACCATGAGGTGTTAGGTACCTGCAAAATAGAGCCAGGTGTATTCAGTTTTATTAGGGGACAAAAATATATTCTCTATTCTACAGGAATTCAGTTACTGATGGTGATGACTGGAGACCCCTTTAGATTAATTTGGCAGTGGCATTATGGCTGCTCTGTGGGTATTTTAAAAGACAATCTAACTATGAAAAAAACCAAGCAGAATTACTAAAATGCAGCAAAGTGCTTGGGTGGCTGAGCTTCTCACAATGAGAAAAAAACAGTGTCTTAAGTAACCCAGAACATGCATCACAAAAGTTAATATAATTGCAAATAGAACTTACTGTAAATCTCATATTTTCTTATGGTCTGGTAATTTTCCAATATTGCACCTTTAAAGTAGGGAGGTACAATGTGATAATCCCAGTTGGATCCAAAATCTAATTATTACAGTGAAGGAGCACAAAATAAAACAAAAGCACCAAATTCCTCATCAGAGTGAACAAGAATGGTGCAAATTCAGGTTCACAACAACACAGGGAAACAAAAGGCTGGAAACATGCTTATAATGATGTCTACTATGTAAGCTAGTTCTACACAGCAGTTGTGAGGCTGCACCTGGAATACTGAGGCCAGTTTTGTTCCCCACTAGTGAAGAAGGATGCAGAGAGACTGGACAGGGTCCAAAGGAGGACCATGAAGCTGATCAAAGGGCTGGAGAGCCTGCCTAGGAGGAAAGACTGAAGGAGTCAAGCCTTTTCTGCCTGAGGAGAGAGGGCTCAGTGGGGAGCTAATCACAGTATTCCACTAGTTTTAGGATGACTACAAAGATGACAGAGGCTCCCTCTTCACAAGGGACCATGAGAAGACAAATGGCAGTGGGTAAGAGCTGTACTGGGAATGGCTTCATCTGGACAAAAGAAAGGAATTTCTTACAGTGACAACAGTCGTTCCCTGGAACCATTGGTTGTGACAATCCCCACCACAAGGAAGTTTCCAAGATGCTATTGAACAGGGTTTTAGATAATTTTATCTGGGCTTCCTATCCTACAGAATGTTGGACTGGGTGATCTATCCAACCTATGCTGTTTTATGATTGATTCTATATACACAAAAAATGCACAGATCTGTTTCTTCTCTTTTACTTATCTTATATTGCTTTTCTTAAAAGCAAATGATTCACAGCTTTCTATCAGAAGAAAGCAGTCTATTCCTTCAAAAGAATATGCATGACAAATCCTTTCTGGTAGAAGTGAGGCTCATGTGTGTCAGATATTCCAGATTTTGCTGCAAGACCTATCTTTCTACTCCCTGTTTGTATGACATCATGTTAGTCTACAGTGATTTCTTGTGTGTCTTGGATTATGTGTGCATTGGATTATGTGTACATTGGATTATGTGTCTGAAGGAAAGGCTTGAAATTTATTCAGACTGGTTAGAGCTGCCTGCTCTAAGGTTCTCAACTTCACTCTGGAATTGAAGTTGTAGTTTAAGTCTGAGACACTATGTCTGCATCTGAATGCAGTGTTTCTCTTTTTTTTTCTTTATAAATAGACTAATCCCAGAAATGAGCTGCTAAGCATTCAGCTGATAAGAAGGTAAATAAGCAAGTTCCACTTTGAGTATCATGACTCACTCCATTTAGTAAGTACTTTGGTGTCCAGATTCAGCTCAAAGAAACATTTTTTCCTAGCCTCCATTTTTGCATAATGGTTCCCAGGGGGCAGCAATTGCTGGGAAAGACAGGTTCTCCTAACACAAATTGGTTCAATGCTTCATAGCCCACTGCTAAGAATGAGAATTTGAGGTTTGGTCTCTGTTTCAAAGACTGCACATGCACTTGACTTTAAATGGGGAGGATGCTGAAGTGGCATTGGGAGGAGAGGATTTCCCAGACTGGTGTCTAGACTTTCCTCCCAACCTCAAGTGGAAAAATACATACTTAAGGAAAAGATTAAATGGGATTTTGGCGTGTCAGATTTTTCAAAGTTGACTTTTCAGAGCTCATCTGCAGCTGAAGTCAAACCTTAGCAGTGTTTTCTTGCTGTTCCTTACTACTTACTCATGAACAGTGATTTTGATAGGCTTGGGCAGATAGGCTCCCAGCAAATCCATGCCTAAATTCCTTTAAAGTGCACCTGCTAAATTTTCTTTTAGCCTTCAATGCATGGACATTTATAAAGTGTATCTGACAATTTACAAACTATTGAGAAAAGCAAAAAAGCAAAGACATTTCCTTGATTTCCCTGCTAGTTCAGGTTTATAAAGTCAAACACAGGGTGCAAGCAAAATTTTTATATCTCTCCTATAGAAGAAAAGTGTTTTTGACATCTGGAGCCTTTTCTAGACTTTTCATTTTAAGATCAGTTTAATAATATATATTCTTTCTAGATGTCAGCCTGGTGGTATTTAGAAATTTCTCTGATCTTTCTAAGTCAGCTGAAAACAACAATGAGGATGTAACACAGCATTTTGTTAATGACATAAATTAATACAGAGACATCACTTCTGTAGTCAAAGGTAATAACAGAATTTGAAGTTTCCAGTTTTGCCTTTATATTTTTTTGGTCACAGTGTGCAACATTATCTCTTAGTTATTATCTGCTATTGGGAAATGATAAAAAAGAGTTTAAGCCATTATAACATATTTATACTAAAATAAGTATAAAGTACATTATGCAAGAGAGAAGAAATATGTGGATATTTACTAGAAAAATTACCATATAGCTAGTTAATAGCAGACTGTAGTGAAAAGAACGAAAATTATACTTGCTAATTTGTACTGAGCTGTTAGAGAAATAACTTTGGAGGATACTTAAGTGATTTTTTAAACAAAAAAAAAAGTGAGGCAAGCAAATCCATCACTTAATGCTCTTTGCTCATTTTAAATGAAAATACTTTATTTTGCTCTCTCCCCATACCTGAGCCACATGCTTTCTGTTTTTTCTACTTTCTTTTTTTGTTTCTTTGTTTTGTTTGGAATTTTTTGTTTTGGTTTGCTTTTTTGGTTGTTAGTTTTTGTTTGGTTTTTTTTTTTTTTTTTTTTTTTTTTTAATTTGCACAGCCTGCTCCACAGCACATGGATATTCCTGAAGGAACTGCAGCCCCTGAAGAGGCCACTGGACCTGCAGCCCATGGGAAGGTCTCACACTGGAGCAGGAGAAAAGTATGTGGAGGAAGAAGCAGCAGACAGAAGCTATTAGGCTGACTGCAGCCCCTCACTCCTCATCCCTCTGAGCCACTTGGGAAAGAGGATGTGTAGGAGTTGGAGACGAGGGAGTGAAACTAACCTAGGGAAAAGCAGGGAGTGGGCTCTAGTTCTTATCTAGTTTTCAGTTTTTGTCTGTTCTTGTCTGTTTCTTACCATCAAACTATAAATTATTTTTCAATCAGTTAATTTTCCCCAGATTTAATCTGTTTTGCCCACGACAGTAACTTAAGTGGCTGCCCCATCTTTATCTTGACCCACCAGCTTTTCCATCTTATTTTCCCTCCCTGTCCTGTTGAGGAAAGGGAGTGAGAGAGCAGCTTGGTATGCACCTGGCAGCCAGCCAAGGTCAAGACACCACAGATTCTTTCATTCTCTGGAGATTGCAGAAAAACTTGAAAGCCAACAGATTTTATCCAGTCAAATAATATTCGGTGTTTCAAATACTTGTGTCAATGTGAAACCTAATGCATGTTTCTCTCCTTTAGGTTGAAAGAAAGGACTCGTGGAAAAATACTTCAAACTTAGTCTGCCGTTTTCTTTAACATATGTGAAGTCAAATTATATCCATAATCCAGTGTAACACACATGTACTTTTTTAAAAATAAACATGTTAACATATGTGTATACATTCCTAGTTTTGTTATGGGAATATGTTTTAGCCCACAGACCTCAGCTCCCAATGTGTACAAACCACTGAAACAGAATGTAAAGCCAACTTGAAAGGCAACCAAAAAAATTATTTGAATAAGAATGGAAAATACAGATTCAATTAGGGCAACAATGAATAACTAACCTCTGGGTCAAGTGATTCATAGGGAAAAAAAAGTCCTCCTTTTAAAATTCAGTGACAAAGTAATTGCCTCTGATTGTGCAATACTTTGGTCAAGGCAAAGATCACATATGATGAGAAAACTCTCCTAATCCAGTTGCATCTGTACGTGAACATGATTTTTCAAAGTGTTTAAGAGTAGCACACAAAAGTGGTGACTTTCTGATGAAAAAAACTTACCAGAGAGCATGCTGCTGATGGAATGACTTGGGTTTTGGACCCTTCTCTCTTTAATTTCAGTTTCAAACTCTTCTGTTTGGAAATATTAAATGGTCAGGAATTATTAACCAAGGATTGCAACTCCACAGTGAGCTAACCAATCCATCCAAACACTTACTCATTTATTATTTATTTCATTGAGTGCATTGTATAGCTCAGCTATTGAATGTAAAGGTTTCAACACCATAAGTTCAATATGTAGTTTTTTTCTGTGTGAGTGTCAGAGAAAATTATGTACCTATTTGTTATTCAGAGGCTTCTCTGAGGATTAACAACTCACTACTGGCTCCAGTTCATGCTCTTCTGCAGCAATATTTCCTGTTCATTTGGCTTCAGAAGAGTATTTTCTCTCACTGTTTTGGCCATCATGTAATAGAGAAGGTCTGCAGGCCAGATTCAGACACACAAAACTGTGCCCAGCAGCATCTTTTCCCCCAGTATAATATGACACAGAGAAAATATGTTTTCTAAGTTAATTCATTACCGTCTAACACTAACTTGTAAAATTTTAAAAATTATTTACATTTAGAAAACAGTATACTGAATTAATTTTATTGAGGAGAAACACAAGGGTGATCAAATTTTTTTAGAAGTACCAGAAATGAGAAAACTTTAAATCTGAAGACTTAAATGGCTTTGTGGGTAATTTTGTTAGAAAAAGACATGTACAAGGATTATATAATTAAAAAAAAAAAAAATACAGAGATAATTGTATCTCACACTTTTTTGTTTGTTTGTTTGTTTTCCCAAAGGTATTATTGTAAGGGCCAAGTTCATAAGGAAGCCCCTAAGGTAGGTGCTAAGCATTCAGGGCCCAGTTATAAACACAAAGGCAGCCAATCCTTAACAGAAGAAGCTATTTTACCAAAGCTGAAGTAGACAGATAAGATTTGCCTATTTAGCTGACCTGTGTAAGCAACTGACCATTTAGGGGGAAAATATACACAAAATCAAAAATATTTGTGCATTTTGTTACCCCTGAGGTATTGCCATTGAAAATGTATAATCTAAATGATGTATTGATAGGATATTTTTAAACTGAGAAAATTGAAAATAATAAAAGTTATCTTGCTCTCCTGAAAAAGCTTATCAACAGCACTGCAAATGTCTTCAGGAAAAGGCACTTGTACTTATCATGCTGCCTGGAAAAACGTATGAAAAGAAGCTTGAGACATTGAATCTTAGATGCAAAGTGTGTATTCATATGACCTGTGTGTGTGTACTTATGAGTTTTTATGTGTATTTATTAGCAATTTTGTTATTCATATAAATTTACTTTTTTTTTCAATTTATTCCCATGTCTGTGAGAGGCAGAGTAAGCATCTCTCTAGATAGATCCTGTTGCTGCTGATCAGCTAAGCCATTGGTCATGTGAATCTTGGAATCCATACTCTCCAAGAAAATTAAAAATTGTGTTTTCTTAAAGAGATAAATTAATAGGTCCATGTGATAGATAGAATCTAGAGACAAAGGCTTCACCAAATACTCAGTTTCAGATATTTGAACTTGTCCTTCATTCAGAAAAAGAATTTGGGATTGGTATACTGTGCTGCAAGAATTCCATGCTCTGTGGTCTTTTCCACATAAGGAATTCTTAGATAAAGTAAATATTTAGGTTTTATTCTTTACACAATTTTAAATTTACATTTGCTTTCCAGTTGTCCTGTGTGATAGATGAAGGTGAGATAACTTGATTTTCTTGCAAAAGAATGGAACAACTTGATAACATTATAAGGACTCAATTTCAGTGTTTTATAGACAAGTGGAGAAACATATTAGATTATTATTAGGAATATTAATTATAGGGTCACTTTGACACATAACACAGATCAACTTGTACTTATGTATATTGATCAAAGTTTTCAGATCATTGGTTTACAGAAGTAAAGAAATCACTAATTGCAAAGTTCCATCATCTTTTCTTTATTTGTTTTATCTCATCTCATCTCATGTTTTTGTAAATATAAATACCCAAAGATAGTTGCCATTATAAGATATATGCAAGGAGTATATTTTCACAAACCACTGAGATTTACTTGACCTCCACAATCTTTAGATATGATTAAAATCTAAAGCTAAAGTTACCTTTAGATAGACTTGTATATGGGGTATTTGATGCAAATTCTGTGGCTATTGTGTCTTCAATGAAAATTCTGCATTTCCTTAGAGGAATTTGAGAATGAATGTTCTAGCTTAGCACTGCTGGAAATGAGAACTAAACATTTCTCTTCCAGATTTTGTCTCTGCTTGTTAAGTGGTGGGGGTCCAGCAAAACACAGAGTTCAAAGGGTTAATATATGTTCAGGTGCTCTTGGGAATGCCCAAGCACCTCCCCTGGGAGGGGGAAGTTTTAATCTGTCTTTTCCAGCACTGGATACCCTGCAGGTCCCTGAGGCATATGGCAGGGATGGGCTTTGCTTGGTTGCAGAGCAGCAGTTCCTTTTTTGCACAGATTTCTACAGAGGGCAAAGTCCTACCGTGATCTTAACACTGTTGGAGGCAATCATGATGTTTAAGTCTTTTACACTCTTACCAGAAAGCTATTAATTAACTAGTTACAAACTAATACAAATGTGATTTCTGAAAAGTAAGGAAGATGCTGTGGAAAACTGAATTTGAATTTTGTGTTGATTAACTTACCTAAAAATAAACACACAAACTACTAGAAAATTAATCTTTTTATTTGGAGAAATCAAAATCAAAATTTAAAAAAAATTGAAATAATGATGAAAATTATTGGTACTGACCTTCAAAGATCTGTCCTTTTTTGCTGCAAGTAAGGCAGGAAAATATTGAGGAAAAATTTCCAGACTTAACAAGACAAATTACTTCTCCTGTAAGAGAGTAAGAATAAATAGGAAGTCTATAAGGACTGTAAAAAGAGAGATCATCAACTCCACCAGGGAAATATTAGATCTTGAAAAGATTGTTTTAACAAGTAAAAGTTACTTCAGCTATATAAAGGGGAAAAGAGCAAGAAAAAAAGAAGTGGGGTCAATATATAATGGGGATATGCTGGAGATTAAAAGGCAGCTGGGAACTGCCCTCAAATAAATAAGCATTTTTGTCCCAGTTTTCAGTAGAATAATGATGTCTGGTAAAGTATGTCCTGTGGAGATCATCTCCTCTAACACAAAGGACTTTCTTGCCTCCACTAAGTAAGAAAAATTAGTGTAGTAATTATAACACAGTTGCTTATTCAAATTTATAACTATTTATGGCAATGTATTAAGCTCATTTAAATTCAAGCAAATTCAGTTTCATCCATTGTTAATAGCCTGGGATTACAGTAGCTGTTGAGAATTCATGTGTCCCCTGGTTCTCTTTTTGATAGTAAGAATCTCCAAATTCACCCCATTTCTTTTGAGTGGATTTTTCCTCATTTCAAAATCAGTGAAAGAATTAATCAGCTTTTCCAAATGAATGAGTTTGAATTCCTTTGTTTCCTCCTCCCTTAAAAGTTAAGTTTAAAGAAAAGATTGAGCAGGCTTGAAAACGGGTGATTTGAAACTTTCTCTTTTCCAACAGGGAGTGAAAAGATATATGGGAGGCCAGATCCTTCCCTTTGTGCTCTGTATGTTCAGCAATATAAAAACAAAGCCTCCTGAGAGCTGGAGCCTTCTCTCTCAAGCATACATCTCCTTTTGCAAAACTTCTACTAACAGAGAACTTTGGTTTTCTTTCAATTATTGCAGTCTTCAGAACAAAAAGAAGCCAAAACAAACAACAACAGCAACAAACCCAACAAAACAAACAAAAAATCCCCAAACTCAACAGCAACAAAAAAAAAACACAAAAGAAAAAAAAAAAAAAACAACAAACCAAAACCCCAAACAAACCTAATGCAGAAAAGTAATTATGGCACAGCAGATAATATGGTAAACAGAGACACAAACTTCTATACAGTGTACATGTATGCATATATCATATGTGCTCTAATAGTATCTGGATCTAAAAGATTACAGTGGATCCTTTTTGCAGGTGTCTTTCAAAAGGGGCAGCTTGGTAAATAAAAATTTGGATATGAAAATTGCCAATCTAATTTTGAAACAAAAGCAAAACAAATATATGACTTTCTGAGTACTTTTAGTTATCTTCATTTCTACACTGAGAAAATAAACATGTACGCAACCATATGTCCAGAAAGAATCAATTTTTTCCCCTTTTTCCATCTATCATTGGGGGGAAATTAACCACAACATTTTAAGCCAACATTCAACAATAATCAAAACATGAGCATGAACTCTGAAGGAAACCATAACTAAGGAGATGAAAGTAGTGAAAAATGGCATAAAACCAGGAAAAGTCTCTTAGTGGTATATTTTACTATAGATTTTACAAAGAAACCTTAATTAATTTTAAGATAGACTGTACTTGGTCTAGGAAAGGAAATAGATGAAGGAGCTGCCTATGAGTGCATAGTTGTCCCTGATAACCCAGACAACCCTCTCCACTTCAATCTGCCAAAGACATGACATACTTCAGGTGGGGTTGTTGAACTATTCACCACAACCTCCCATGGGGATAATTTCACTTCAGAATTGCCTGCATCATTCAGGAGCTGGTGGAGACATGCACAGCAAGGAAATGAAGAAATAAGATCAGGCACCAAGCAAAATCCCTGACTGAGTCAGGTAAACTATTGTCTTTGTTGGTCCACTTTATGTTTGTTAAAGACCCAGCTCCTCCAGAGCTCACTTCTGCACTGATGGGTTCTCTGATGACAAACTGACTTGAGTGCAAGTGGAAGCCAGTATTTTAAGGGCCGTACAAGAACAGTCCAAGTCCACAGGGCATTGTTTAGTGACATAAACACAGAGGGTTCTTGAGATGGTCAGACTTTCTAACACCTCAAATTCCACCTGGTCTTTACAGCCTTCTGAGCTATACTCAATTTCCAGAATGCTTTTAAGGCGAAACCTTTCTAGTAAGATAGACAAATGTCGTGACTCTCTTTGTAGAAACTGCAGTTTATCCCACTTTTCTCATACCAAATTTATTCTTCCTCTACAAGACTCTATTCTATTTACTGCTCAGCTGCTGCTTTTAAGCCCAAAAGTAAACACATTTTTGTAGAGCTGTCTAGATGCAGCATTGTTTGTGAAACTTCTTTGGGAACTAAGTATGTATTGTTGTAGTAGTAGGAGTAGCACTAGTAGTAGTAATAGTAATGATGATGATGACAAAAACTATTATTTTTAATGTTATTATTATTATTGTTGTTGTTGTTATTATGATTATTATGTTTGAGGAATATGTTGGAAAAAAAAAATTCACATCCAGCACATCCAGCATTCATCCAGAATTTATTTCTTAGTTAGGAAAGAAGATAAATAACTAGGTGACATATATTAGGATACACCCTAGCTGTGTGGTATTCCCCTAATAGAGAATAGAAAAGATGAAGGCCTGGTAAAATCTACCCACAAAGAAGATGACATTTGGGTTTGCTTTCCACTTTGCAGAAGGAAGCAGCGAGGTTGGGAAGTGCCTGCACACCAGGGATGGGAAGAGGATCAGAATTTTTATGTCTTCAGAGCCTTAGGTCCCACCTCAAGTTTTGATTCCAGTGTAATTCTTGTATTCCCTAGAATCTGAAGTTGTTCAGGAGTAGACTTGGATAAGTGTCTGAGGCCTCATTCCCTGCCAGTCAGTGGAACGCAGAGGTCTCTCCCTACTGAGCAATGCAGTGAGAAGTGAGGGGACCCCCTTGGCTCCCTCCATGGACAGGTCTTGCCCTGCCTCTCTTCACTGCTGAGACAGGGACAGTGCCCAGGGCTCCCCCTGAATTCCAACTCCTGCACTTAAATGATCAACTATTTTAAAAATAGAAAATATCACTAAGCTTTCAGAGCTCCTGGTGTGGAGAAAAACACGAAGAGATAAACACTGAGAGTTCAGTAAGCAACACAAATTTTAAAAAGAAAAATAGCACTATTTTTAAATCTCATGGATTTTTTTTGCGGAGACAGGGAGATGAGGGAAGAGTGCAGAACTGAGAACAAGAAAGACTGATTTTGTGTTTTTAAAAAAAAAATCTGGGTTTGGCACTCCTCCACCATGCTCTAGCACACCAAGATGTATTCATGAAGTTTCCTATTGCATTTTGTGGCCTTTTTTGTATAGGATGGAACTATAAATGAAAAATTATTTTCATTTAACTGCCTGTGTAATGCAAAAAACAGGAAAAGCTTTTTCCTCCTGTCTTGCTTGCATAATCAGAGCCAGGTGAGTAGATTTTTCCCTTGTGTATCTTGACTAAATTCTCTAAGAGCAAGTCACACCCATAATTCCATCTGTTCTCTAATGTGCCATTCATATTTATCTGAAAAGTATTTTTGGTTTTTCTAATGTTATTAATTTATTTGAACAAAGTATTTTGAGAGCCATGGACACTTTTCTCTTTGTTGATTTATTAGCACTAAAATGACATTTTTAAAAGGTCTTCAACAAAAGCCCCAAAAATCAGAATTAATTATTTGCAGACAGTGAAAGCAGATAATTAAGATGGAATATGGATATGTCAAAGCACATATTTTGTGGTTATGATATATCTTAAAAGACCAATTCAAAATATGACTAGAGAGGAGAAAATTATTTTGGATAAGAAAAAACAAAAAATAAAAACAGCAACTAAAAAAATACTAATTTTTTTTTTTTTTTTTTTTTTTTTGAGTATAAGAATGGACAAAATAGAGAATTGTCTGTTTGTATATCTTATAGGAATTTTTCTAAGGTTTCTTTTAGTCTTTGCAATGCAAGAAACACTAAAAATAATCTGGAAAGCAATCAGACTTTTAAAAAAACCCCAAAAGAAAATAGAGAAAATAATTCAAGACTTTAGGACCTCATTCTCTGTAATCCTTGTGAGATTGCTGATCCTCTGGCTTTCTTGGTTATATAGGTAGACAGAGAAAAAGAAATAAAGCTTTCTGATACATCTGAAGTTCTGTGTGCAGCAGGTTCCCAGCCAGAGGCTGAATGTTGGACATATATATGACTGCAGTGGAATCAGTTTTATTTTAGTTATGTAATATCCTCCCTAAAATAGTCCTACTTTTGATAACATTTTAAATTTGTAAGTTTATTTTTGGAGCATTTCTTCCAGTCTATCAGACCTGAAAATTCCAATCCTTTTAAGGCCAAGGCTTCTGGGAAAAAAAAAAGAAAAAGAAGACAAGACTTCTAAGAAGATGTCAGAAGCTTTTTCAGACACCTAATAGACTTAGTGAGCCAAATGCAAACATTTTAGGAAAACAAAGTGCCATTTAGTGTCCTTGATGTATCACTATTCACTGCTCTGAAGGCACAGATTAGTATAAAATCTGATCAGTTTTTCAGATAAGCTTGATAAAATAAACTGTTTTTTGGAGAGTAAGTCTCAAACAACATAATGAAATTAATCTGTTTTTGACTTGTCTGTGTTTATACATTTCAGGAGATAAAATAAAACCGAGTATTACAATATATGCCATTTCTTAAAACATAAGGGTTGACTGTTTCTTTTTCCATCCTTGTGTGGATAAAGATATCATGGAAAGAGACTTTAAAAATATATATATATATAATATTCAATTAATCTTGACAATACAATATACTGAAATTTAAAAAGCCCATGCAATACTTGGAGCTTTGAGTGGTTTAGATAACTGTATAGTTATGACAGCATACTTGAGTGAGTTTCATTAAATCAGCAACAGCACTGCCATGGAATCAAACAAAAAGGAACTTTTAAGTCACAATTTTTACCTGCAAGTGTGATGACATTCAACTCTCAGAAGGCAAAGAAAGCAAGCTTTCTCTCAGACCCAAAAAAAATGTACAATCACTCTAAAACATTGGGTTTTTATTATAGAAAATAAGAAATGCTTTTCTACTTCAATGTAGCTGTGCAAACACCTTCAAAATAAGGATTTTGCCTTTTACACTGAATAACTGATCTACCTGTCAAAGTACAGGAGCATGTGTAACCTGTGTGCCAAACTATTGGGAAATGGATGCCTGATTTTATACCTGCCCTACACCAGGTACATTATACCAGGTGCAATACATATGACCTAAAGGAATATTCACATAAACCCATAACTGCACACAAGTAAACAAGTGGTCATGGAAATATTATCCTGTGAAACCATTCTGCTGGCACTTGCTCCTTTTAAATGAAAATATGGCACTTTAAATGAAAGTCTCTTGCACTCCTAAAGTTTATAACAAGGCAGTTCCCCCGTCTGATGAAGAAAGAATCTGTGATCAGGCACTCAGCAGCAGAGCCTGAGCCAATGGTATTAAGATTTCTTTGCAATATTATCTTTTCAAGAGTAAGGGAGTCTTTGGAATTTTAGGATATGAATTACAGTTGCATGAATACTTATGTCTCTGAAATTTCTTTATGAGTTATCTTTCTTGGGCTTCATAAGAATCCATGAACACTGCACATAACAGTCTAGCAGTTTATCTTCCCTTTAGATTAAGGAAAACATATATGGAATTTAGCTGAAAAACAGAAATTAGAAATAGTATTAGTTGCTTCACTAAATTCTATATAGCTAAACTATATAATTCCATTTGATCTAAGATTAATACAAATTTTGAATTTAGAGAAAAAGCCCTCAAAATTTCACAGTTTTGCTGCTTTCAGATGTACAGTCTATTTGCAAAGATTGTCTTTGTTCCTTGCAGAAATGGTGATTTGTTTGTGCTCGAGGTATTTGTCAGAAAACAGACAAACATGAATATTTTAGAGACCAGACTGCTCCAGAACATAATCCTGTTCCTCTTATTCCAGCCAGAAAACATTGTTGGCTTATAAACTGTGATGTTATTGCATTTTTTTTAACATAGAAAAATATTGTAAATGAAGTATTTTATTCTTTCTCAGCTTTGCTGAAGGTAATGGACTTCTTTCTAGAACTGTCAGAAAAAGAGAATTTGAGACTTTAGATGCTTTTTATTGAGGGGCTATTGCTTAACTAACACTGTAGTTCCTACACAAGGAAGTGTTCTTTTGTGCTTAAGTTCCTGTATCCAAAGGTGATGTAAAATCCTACATCCATTAGAGTAAACCTATTTTCTTTTGTATTTTTCCAGCAGCTTTGCACATGCATCACTCTCACTGTTGCATTGTGTGGGGCAGGTGTCAGAATTATGCTGTAATGAGGATGACTTGCTTTCTAACCCAACTTCACAGTTACATTGCAAGTGAAATGGAGGATTTAGAAGTGTTAGGACAACATGACTGTTTTAATCTAGGTCTCAGAGTACAAATGCCTTGAATACTTGAATTGTAGGAAACAGGCATTTCAATGTCCACTACAGCACCTTATTTGTTGTTACTATGTCATGGTAAATTTTATATCAAGCAATGATTATTCCCTGAGATAAGATGCACAAATAAGATGAGCTTTGAAGATGGATTCAACCCTGGCTTTAACGGTAACCAATTGTTAAGATGCCAAATTGTCACATTATAAGATGTTTTCTGTCTTTTAATTGTTTGTGATGGGCAGTTATTTTAATTAAAAACAGTGTTGAATTCAATACAAGGGGAATCCTGCTGTGTTTTGAACAAAACACAGCACTTGGACAAAATTCACATATTATATTCATGTAATATTTTACAATCTTAAACATTTTATTAATGCAAAGCCTATAATCAACAGCAGAAAACACTTATTTTTTGTTGAAATACATGCAATAATATAAATGCACTGGGTCTAGGTGCAGAGTTATTCATACACACTGACCAGACAAGGGCCTCATGTTCTTGATGCTGGTTTGGACATTGATAGCTATTGCCACCCCAAAAGTGTTTATATTTAAGAAGACAGGCAGGTGTGTGATCATTTGCTGGAAAACAGAAGCAGGGTTTCATCTCCTAGCACACATTGTAATCCTTGATCCTTATCCTTTGCTCTGCCACTTCCCTCCTCCTTCCTTTCTTTTTAAATGCAAAAGCATATCTTCTAATTTCTTCTCTTTTGCTGGAGGGTATAAAGAGATTTAGGAAAACACTGTCTGCATGAAAACACCAGGAAACAACACTATAGTTTCTTTTCTTCCACCACCGTGGAGCAAATACTTGATTATTTCACATGCCAGTTTTCATTAGTGTTTCTGGTGCTGTGTCCCTTTCCATAGCTTCTGGAAAAATCCCTTGCAGCTAGCTGCTGTTGTGTTTATTATACTACTGACCACTTGGCTCTTGTTTCAGACCAAGGATACATGAAGAAGCAAGACAAAATACTGTTGCCTTTGGATTGTAGGTTCAATTAGCTTAAGACTACATTCTAAACACAATCATATCCATCTGTGATAAGGGACCATGAGTAATAGTAACAGATGGAAAAATCTAGGTTCAAAAGAATTTCTGGAGGTCATCTGCCAGAATCTTCTTGTGAAAGCAAGGCCTTATTCAGATTAGGATTTTCAAATTAAGTTTTAAATATTTGCCACAGAGATATTCTTTTGGGCAACCTATCCCAAATCTCAGTTGTTCTTTTTATGAAGAACTTGTAAACAGACTGAATTTGCCCTGAAGAAGCTTATGCTCACATTCTTTTCTCCTGTTATCATGCAACTTCATGAAGAGAGTATCTCCATCTTCTCTTTAACCTCCTTTCAGATATTGGAAAACTGAGGTACACCTGAGCCTTCTCATTACAATCTTGAGTTCTCCAACCTTTCTTTATATACCAAGTTTTAATTATCTCAGCTCCTTACTGGAGATTGTACTGGACTCACTCCCACCTCCCTCTTTTGAACTGGAGAGATCAAAACTGGACACAGTATTCCACATGTGGCCTAACAAATGCCTATATAGTTAACAGTAATTCTTTCTTCAGGAACAGGAGTAACTTGAACAAGAATATACCAAGTAAAAAATATACTGTGTAAAATTTTAGCAATTATGTGAGTGTGATCATGTACAGACACTTATATGTTCACAGAATACACATATAAATGGGGTTGTAGGTTGAGATTTGCAGCTTGAAAATTTCAGATAGGCATTTAACTGCTTCTATGCCTGCAGAAATTAGTATGAACATAATAAATATACATCTAACAAGGTAGTTACTGACCAGCTTGCTTCTTCCTTTTATGTCTTCCTTAATTTTTTCTGTTTTTTTTTCTTTCCTTTGCCTTTGAGACTCATCTTCCACAACCTACATGATAGAGAATGAGAGCTTGCCATAAAAAATACAGAAGAGCAACAGTATTTTCTGTTTTCCATATGAGCTATTAATAAAAGGCCTTTACTTCAGAAGGTTTGACATAATGATAATTTAAAGAAGCAGGGAAGTGAAATTCATGCTGTTTTTGTTAGGTGTACCCTTTCTTAAGTGGAACTACTTGATTTTCTTTTTAGATTTGGTTAGGCAAAAAAAAGGAAGCTGAAAAATTAACTCATTGTAAAATTTTCCTTCATATCCTTTGATCATAAAGTGTGCAGATTGCTTTGCTATTTTCTCTTCCTTACAATATTGGCTGTCTTGCTAAACAGAACTTTCTCTGTCCAAGCTGCAGTCAGAGGTTTACTGTGTTTGTTCCTATGGTCCTCTCTCCTATGTTCACTGGTCTTTCAGCTGCTAGGGTTGGGCCCTTAGCAATATTTTTGTAAAGCAGTCTCATCTTACCAAGTGGAAGACTACAGCCTAATTAATTCAATAATTTCCTTCAGCCTTCCTGTTTGCAAAGCTGGTATGATATGTCAAAAGCCCTGTTGATTATCCTGACATTAACAATTTTAGAAAGAGATTTTTTTTACTGAATGTTCCTTTGTTGGATATTCAGTTTTGCTTGCAGACCTGTATAAGGCAATGAGATTACACTGGTGCAGGAGACCAGTAGAGTATTTCCAATTTGAAGAGTTCTCATATTTCTAGCAGATGGGTCTGCATATTTTGGAATTTAATCTGGAAAGCACTGTGTGGAAAACATGCAAAGGCGACTGCTACCTGACTTGTAAATGAATAACTTGTATGAATTTAGGCAAGTACTGCAAGTTTTGCAAAACTCTATTACAGACTTTCCCAATAAAAGAGTACATTTGCTGAGTACCAAAGCTTTCTGCTTAAGAGGTCTCTTCTGTAATTTCCTCTATCTGTTACCTAAGTGAAAAGACAGAAAACAGCATTCTCTGCTAGTTTATTGCTTTGGCTCAGGGATTCTCATATTAGTGTTAACTGCCACTGAGAACAGCAGGTGGTAATTTCCAATGGAAACAAGCAGCTACTAGACCAGACAACCCTCATTTACTTACAACCTGTGCAATGCTTCCTGGGAATATTGTAAACTGTGGTCTCTCTCTCATTTGTCCTTGTTTTCGTTGACATTGTCATTCATGACTGTACTGTGAGTGTAAATGATGATCTAATGTCACTTCTATAATTACTTGGCACCCTGAATAAACTGTAATCCCCCTGGGTCAATAACTGCTCTCAGCTTGACATTCAATAAACAAGGTTTGGAGAATTGCTGCAGTTTCACCTTTTTTTTTTTTTTTCGAAGTCCCTCCTGGTGCTTTCAGTGAATGCTATTCAGGAGTAGTTCAGGACCATTAAGAAAAGAAAGGAAACAACTGCACATGGTGTGAGACTGCTGAAGGGATGCCTCTGATTTTTAGCACTTACTAACAAAGGCCTCTCACCTGTAGGGTCCAATTCATCTTCAATGCAATTTTTGAAAATGACTTCGGAGGGGTGAGACCCCTGAGTCTGGGAGGTTTCTCTTTGTAGTGACATGAATCATGGTTTTAAAGGCACATATTACAGGTATTGTGACTATGTCTGTTGCATCCCGCCTTTATGCCTCAAGATTTTTCTCAGAACTTGACTTCTGTTTTTGTAGCCTTGAATGTGGCTTCGCATAATGCAACCCAGGTAGGTGCAACCAAGCCTTTCAGTTATAAAATAAAGTGCCTCTGTCACGCACAAGGATGACATGCAACAAGGACAAATCAAGCATTGTTGCAACACTGTCTGTGTTGGTTTCTGCTGCTCTAACAACTACCCAAAAATCGTTGCTCCATAACTACTCAGGTCTACTTCTGCCCAGACTGCCTGCAGGTCACAGTGGTCTTGAGTTTCATTCTCAGTTTTCCTATATCCTTCATCTTCTACATCATGGGAACAATACTTCCCTTGCACATCATCATGTCCTGTGTGCACATGGGATTGTCTAAGAAAAATAAACCCAACTTGTCCTTCACTTCATTGGGTGGAAGGATTAATCATAAGGCAATTGCAGACACAGCAGTCACTGCAAGAAATTATTAATAAACTAAGATTATGGTAAAGCAGAGAAGAAAATCATTAATAAACATCAAAGGTAAAGATATAGGCCAACCCTGCCATAAGGTGAAGGGTGGAGAAAAGAAAATCTGGAATGGCTTTGAGGACTTGACCTTTCAAAAGAGACTTGCATGACACAGAAATTCAGTAACCTGGATTTCTGATCTGTATGTCATGTTTTGAACAAAGACAAGCAGCTCATGAAGAAGGAGTGAAAGGGAGAAAAACTGAGGTGGTCCAGCCATGGTGTACAGAATTGAAGGAAACTGCGAAAAAGTGATCATAGGAAAGAAAATGGATTTGGATGATAGATGGTGCATGATGCAAGAATTTCTTGCCAGAGTGGTTTTGTTCAGTCTGAGACCAATATTTCATGTTTTTCCAAAGGCAGATGGACTCTGAGGACTCTTAAAAGAAGCATTTCCTTTTACAAATCTCTCCTGTTTGTATTGTCTATATTTACTATTTATTATTTTATATAATATTTAGAGGTATGTTTTGCATACAGCTCCAGAAAACTTTGGAGTCACTGTTAAATGTTGATACAGTAATAAGCCAACTGCACCCCTGCCAGCAAAGCTGTGCCTCGCCACTATGAACAAAAACACAAGAGCAAATTAATATTTGCCTAATTGAATATTTGTGCTTTGATGACTGAACCTGTGCTTCTTCTAAAAAGAAATATATTAAAATAGTATATTGGTCCCAGATAGACCATTCATGAACGTGCTGAGAAAGAGTTTAAAGTAACATAGCTGGCACAGGGGCAAGGGCAGGAAAAGAGGGTTGCTTTTTTGGCATGTGTTGCTAAGTAGCAAAAACACATTCAAGTCTTAGGGTGTCTGTTGGTCTATAGTCAAACATCCTGGACACTTTAGTAGATGCTCTCAGTATTTTTAATAAAAATGCATGTAGATCTTTTTCCCAAGATACTTTTCAGTGCCAACATGTAATGAAATCAAAAGAGATCCTTTCTGTGTGCAATTAGGTAGCAGAGGGACAATAAAAATTCTTAACACTCTCAGGAATAAAAATTGGAGCTTTAACCACATTATATGTAGTAAGTTCCTTAAATTGTTTCCTATAGCTTTAAACTCCTCTGAAACACCATTCCCTGTGGCTGGGAACTAAGATCGCCACACAGGAGCAAATCTCTTCACTTAAAAAGTAAAAGGAAGAAAAATACTTTGATCTTCTCCATATCAGTCAGAGAATCTTTATAGGAGACAAAGTATGGAGAGGAAATAGAAGTGTAGATAGATTTCATCATTTTTTTGTCCCCATTGAACAGGCTTGTTACCTTTCTTGATCAGGGTTTTGTCAGAAACCCTTCACAGCGTTCAAAGTCTGACTCAGATCAGGGAGTGCAAATGAAAACTTTGAGTGAGCAATGAGGAACAGAGAGGATCCAGCATTGGAGAAGAAACAGGAGACCTGTGGAAGAAGGAACAGAGATTAAAAGAAGAGGGGACAGTCTCCCAGGACACCATGAGTCTTCAAAATTACGCATATAATTGCATAAATTGGCCCAACCTGCCATGACTTCCAATGCACCACTAGCAGTATTCACTCTCTGGCTGCTGTACAGGTGTCCTAGGACAGTAAACACAGCCCATGTAACCCGTGTCTTTAACAACTCATTCTGGACATGTGGAGAATAAAATGAAGTATGGCAATACCTGGGGGCTAGAGCTTCCATAAGTGCAGGGATAAAGCCCAGGGAGAAGGTATATTCCCTGTCCCTGGAAACACTGAAAATCAGGTTAGACTCTGAGAAACCTGATTTACAGGCAGGTTCTCATTGCAGGGCAGCTGGACTAACTGGTCCTTAAGTACATTTGAAATGTCACTTCCAACTCAAACTATTCTGTGATTCTATGATAAATATCTTGCACTCTCCTCACACTGGTTTTATTTTTTTTTAATCCCAGGAAAATATTGTTCAGAGTTTTTAAGAATTTTTAGCTTATCAACATACTTTTTTTAGCACTGTGATAAATCCCTTTGTTGCTTTTCTAAGGTACTTTAATATGTTAATGAAACATTTTTCAGATTTTTTTTTTTTATCTACTAACAGGTGTGCCATAATTCTATATTTATTTTTTATGGAATGATTGAGTTTAATGTCTTTTACTTTCCTTTTTTGAATGCAATAAAAATGTTAAGGATACAAAATGCATGCAATGTGTAGTATTATATGTTAAAATATTATCCAGGCTTTCCTCTCAGAGAACTGTCAACAATACCGCATATATGACTATTTATCATTCAGGCACAATCAAAAATATTTTTCTTCATAGCTCACCACTTAGTGATTTTTTTTAAAGCATATCATAGTCTAACAGCTTGACAGCTGACTCCAATAAATGCTCTTATTAATGATCACTCTGTCTATATCCAGTTATCATCTCCCTGACACTGAAACATGCAGAAATGCCAAGTGTATTTGCCTTCCTGAGATCTAGGCTACCATAAAGTCCTTCCAAAGGAAGCTCTTTCTGCATAAGCACTATACTATGGATATCCTGAGAAGAGCTCTTAGGGACTGTGGACCTAAAACCCCTAAAAACCTCAGGCCCCATAAAATGTTCTTTTTTGTTTGGGATACTTGCAGAAGTAACAGTTTCTTTGAAGTGCAGAGAATGGTCTAAATATCCTTTCCGACAATGTATTTACATCTGATCTACAGCATTGTGTTAGAAATGCAATGCCCTTCTCCCTGGGCTTGTTCTCATTTCTGGAAGTCCAACATGGTCCAGACAAGCAGGGTGTAATTTTTCATTTTGTCCCTATATCTAGTCTCTATAGTGTGATCATGACACACTGCAGATCTGTGTTAGATATTGCTATCTTTACAACTCTGGAATACCCTGAGTGACTGTAGCAATTACAATTTTTAAAAATTACTTTTGAGTTTTACAATAGCTGTCATTAAGAGACAGGACAACATATGACTGGACAACTTCCTTTGAAAGTGAATAGTGAGACAGCTTGCTTCCTGCTTTACATTGAAGGACCCTTGCTCCTTATGATCACACAGTGCCATTTTGATGTGCTTAATCCCTAACTATTAACAGCCTTCCTTTCTCACGTTTTCTTCTAGGAAGATATTGCTTTCAGAACAACAAAAAATTCCCCAAACCAAATCAACCCAAACCAAAAAGTAAAACACAACATTTACCCATGACCTTTTTTTTCTCTAATTGTGTGGTCATTTCATACCATCCTCTGATTCCTCCATCCTCCTTTGGCACAATCAACTGTTTAGCAAAAAGGTTGCTAAGAGCCTGTGTTTCATATTCCCTAGAGTGCAATCAAAGCTTGAAAAACCAGGGGTGTGTTGCCAGCTGCATCACTCATTTCTTGCTCTATGCCTGAAACCAAGGCTGCTCTGAATGTATGTGGTAAGTGCTGAAGCAGCAATGAGAGGCAGAAAATTGAGGTGGGGAAACATCATGAAATGTCAGAACTCTCACACAATTCACAAAGACACTAGTACCTGTATCAGAATAATTAAATACAGGAGACCAGATATTAAGTGTGTTTCCACTGGATTGAAAAGCTCACACCTAAGCCAGATTTGCTTGGCCCAAAATCTCTCATTGTTCAGCAGTTGTTCCCTGAGCTGTGTAAAGCGAATTGATAAGTTAATCTGGTTATAGGAGAAATGTGATTTTTTTTGTTTAAATATCTTTCTCTGGTTGTCTAAGAAGAGACAATAAAGGCTAGGATAAACCAGACTACATTTAATTTTATTTTTTAAGCAATTGGAAAAGTGTCCTTTAATTTTTGCATATAAATTTCCAACTCAATTAAAATTATTAGCACTTTATCTTATTTACCAAATTGCCTGATTTGGATACAAAATATCCTTTGGGATATTGGAAATAAATATACTGCCCATAATTTTCATAGATGGTTAGTTCTAGTTTTGGGCTACACATTGTTCTCAAAAAAAAAAAAAAAAGGAAATGCACAAAATGCACAGACAGGAAGCTGAGTGGGGTGCCTGAAATGAGAGATTATGAGAGTTTGGACAGGATTACATACAGGTTTTATTTATTTTCTTTAATTTTCTTTTTCCTTTTTTAAAAATTTTGTATTTTATGTTGCAGAAAATAAAAAGCTCATATAACACCCTTGAGAGAAAGGCAATTCATACTTGCCTTCTTTCAATGAACATCTTGAGCCATGGGTTCTGTATGTGGATGCCAACAGCCTGGTCACAGAAGCACTTTACAGGTCTCTGTTCAATGGGAAACCTGGTTCCAAAAATAAAATTCAAAGGGGAAGGCCTATATTTTCCTTGGTATCAATCAAGAAAAGTCACAGCATCTTTTTATTGCAACTTTTATTATATTTTTAAATTTAAGTCATTGGCCACTTTCTCTTCCTTTTCTTGCCAACTTTTTACTGTAGCTAATGACCAGTTTCTGCTTCAACATACAAAAAGCTTTGTACCTTTGATAAATTACAGCATTTGTCAAAAGACTGTCATTGCTTTAATGATGCCCCTGTCTTGAGATGTTTCACTTGTGTTTTGCTTGTCTAGAGAAAACTTATGCTATGTGCTTGGAAGCACAGTCCTTTTACATTTCTGTACCTAAGAGAGTCTAATGAAACTCTTCCAATTACAGTAATTTCAAGCTGCTTTATTTAGACCATATAGAACCAGATTATTGTGTCTTTGCAGGAGCACATTACTGATTTTTCCGTGAGTACTATCCCTCCATTCCAGTAAGGCAAATACTTTCCTTGCACCATATAATATCAGGTTGTTTATATGACTAAAATCCATAACATATCTTTAAGAAAATAACACCACTCGATATATAGCCTTATATAGAAAGAATATGCACAGTTTTTGAAAAATACCAGGCCTTGACTGATGATAAGTGCAGTTTTTAAGAGCTAATCACCAGTTTTTGTCAGAAAAAAAACACAACTAAACAAAACCAAACAAGACAGCAATCTGCAATAGCACCATCTGCTGGTCCTCCAAATTTGATACAAACTGTCAGCCTCTGACTGAAAACCATACTGCTCATCATGGACACAGTTTATGAGCACTTACTTGTAGGGAACTGCCAGTATAAATGGAAAATTTTGCAGTAAAAAGCAGCTCATTCTAGTCCACAATGATTTTCTTTTTCTAGAGTGCCCAAAATTTGGCAAGAGTTCTTGTTTCTTATAATAGTAGTCTGTAAGCTTTAAAATGGGAATGACTGCCTCCTGTTTGAATTTTACCTGAAATTAGGATTAAAAATAGGGAGTGTAAGGAATTGTGAGTGATGCATAAAATTTATCTAGAAGGCAATTTGCACCACCTAACTTTTTTCCAAAATTTTTTTTCTTAAAATGGAAGATACATATAATAAAAATAGAGGTCAGTTGACCATTTTCCATTAATTAAATTAAAAATATATTTTCATGACTGGGTAAAGAAAGACAGAATCAGACTAACTGAGTATAAAAGCATAATAGAGAAGAAAATTTTACAAATGGAAAGAAAAAGAATGAGGTGAAATCTTAGTGTTACCAAACTTCATTATCAGCATCCTTTAAAACAATCAAAGAAGGAAGTTGGGTTGTCTTCAGATCTACAGCATTTTTCCTCAAGTACTGGCAAAGTTAAATGAAGTTGCTAAACAGAGAATGTCTACATTAAAAATAAGAAAAGATAGTATGGAAAGAATTTGTAAAGCAAAATAGTTTGCAAATGCACCTTGGGTTAGCCAATCACTTCAGTCACCAAGCAGTCTTCAGGACTCCATTCACTTCTTTGCAATAAAGAAACAAAAATTAATATTCAGTTAGCATTGGATATTCTTCCAATACTCAGAGTGCTTATTTCTAGAATTTTTTTTTAAATCCCACCAAAAGAGTTTTTCCTGACAGCTTACAGTAGTTCCCAGTCTGTGTCAGATGATCCTCAGAACAGTTTCTTCTTTTCATGAATTTTGGATTCTTACAGAGAAGCAAATCAGAATAGACCTGAGTGATGTATTTCAGACAGTTATTTATTCACCAGAAATGTGTCTGCCAAATGGAGGGCTTCAAAAAGTGCCATGTCTAAAGCTGAATTATCCAAAAAGGTTTACACAAAATGGAAATAATTTGGCAGATATGGTGAAGGATTGTTTCAGAACTTCTGAGGTTTTTGTTTTTTGTTACATACTAGTAACAAAACACAAGGAAACTAAGGAGTAAATACATCAAATTAGTACAACTGATGACAACATCAATATGAAGCACAACAAGGCCAAGTGCAAGGTCCTGAGCCTGGGCCAGGAAAATCCCAGGCATGGATACAGAATGAGGAAGGGGGCTGGATGGAGAGCAGCCCTGAGGAGAAGGACTTGGGCTGTGGGTCGATGAGAAGCTGAATCTGACCTGGCAGTGTGCACTTGCAGGTCAGAAAGGCAGCTGTGTCCTGGCTTCATCAAAAGAGGAATGGCCAGCACACCTGGGGAGGTGAGTCAGCCCTTCTCATGAGACCTCACCTGGAGCTGTGCACCCAGCACAGGGCCCCAGCAAGGACCTGTGTCAGTCCAGAGGGGTCCATCAAGATGACTAGAGGAGGATTGAACCTTCTCTCTCTCCTATGCAGACAGGTTGAGAGAGCTGAGGGGAAAGCTCTCTGGCCTTACAGCAGTGTTGCTGTACCTCAAGGGACACTGCAAGAAAGATGGGTGGGACTTTTGACATGGCCATGCAGTGGCAAGACAAAGAGAAATGTTTTAAAACTGAATGAGGGTAGGTTTGGATGAGATATTAGGGACTAATTCATTACTGTGAGGAGGGTGAGGCACTGGTACAGGCGGCACAGAAGAGTTGTGGATGTCCCATCCCTGGAAGTGTTCAAAGGAATGTTGGCTGTGGCTTTGAGCAACCTGGTCTAGTGGAAGCTACCCATTCTATGGCAGAGTATTTGGGAAATAGATCACAGAATAATCAAAGTTGGAAGAGATCTTCTAGCAAAACTGTCAACACAGCATGACCATAATAGCCCCCAAACCATATCCCCTAAATGTCATATCCAGATGTCACTTGGAGACTTCCAGAAACAGTAACTCCACCCACCACCCCCAGTAACCTATTACAACCACTCATTCAGTGAATTATTTTTTTTCTAATATCCAACCTTATCTTGTTCTTTCACTTGAGACATACTAGAAGAGCTGATCATTAAGGTCCCTCTGAACCCAAATCATTCTATGATTCACAAAGGTGAGGAAGTGACCTGCAGAGGGTCTCCAAGGAAACCAGAGACAGAACCAGAAACTTAGGTCAACTCGCAGTGTCATACTCCACTTGCTATAAGTTAGGCTGTAAAAAAGATCACTGGATTTCTCAAGGCTTAAATGCTTCTTTAATATGGTCTATAAGAAAAATTTGTTGAATTCTCATTCATAGGTGTCAGGCCTGTAAGAAAACCCTAACAAAAAGCATAGATATATCCTGACCCATAGGAACCAGATATTATTCAATAAAAAGGTTTCCCTTTTTATTGAAAATAATTTGAGCTCTGTTGCCAGTTTCTCAGAATTTAGAACACCCAAATACATGGAGGAATTTTCCATGCATAGACGTCCTGTAATTTATGACATCCTTTCATTTGATAAGAACCAGCCTTTATTTGCTACTAGAATATGTAGCATATTTCTAGCACTTCACCAAAGTTTTTTAAAGACAACTAACACAAGAGGAATGTTTCAGCGACCTTGCCAAAACAACTTGAAAATTATGTTTTCTATTTAAAAAATCCTACTGGAATTACATTTTTTCCCAGAACCATTCAATTTTTTTTTTTGAAATGTTGAAACAAAGTATTTTATTTTATCTTTGCTTTCCTGTTGAATATATTCAGGCAGAAATTTTAGTCAAAATGCAGTAGAAAAGCTTGAGCAGTCAGAATTGTCATCAAGATTGCAATTTGTGAGACACATATTCAAGTCCATCCTGTTACTATTAATCAAGTGTTTTTTTCTAGCCCAGACAAAACAGAAGTAAATATACAGTTTCATTTACACCCTATTCTGAATAATAGGACCCAGTACACCACATGATCATACAGAGTGGAGCAGCTGCTGTAGTACAAGTTGAAGAGACAAGCTGAAGTCTCATTCTGTAAATAAGTAGGATGCTCAAGTAAATTTGTAGCATCCGTCTTCTTCCTCATATTTTTTTTTTCAGAAAGACATAAGGAAAGAATAAAGCCAGTGTCAGAAACAAGGCATAATTTAGTACACAATTATTTTTCCCTGCCATTTTGATTTTATGCAGTACTTAGAGTAAAATAGTACTTTCATAAACAGAGGGATGCACATGTAAATTTGATAACACTTTTTCGTTCAGTTTTCTCCATTTCTCTCAGTCCAAAAAATCTCTCTCTCTTCTTTCCTAAGTTCTCCCTGTAGAGTAGACCTACTGACATCCCCAGTCATTGAACACCAGAAATCCTCTCTGACTTTCTTGAAATTCTGAAGTGACCACTGTTTTAAACAGAAATATTCATTAAAATGAATGTTTCCCCATGATTCATGCTAGGTAAGTTTTGTACTATTTGTGCCATAGATGGATCATTTATAGAGAAAATTATCGAAATAAGTGATGGTGCATGTAAGTGGAACTATCACACCAGAAACGTATACAGACATAGAAATCTTACAAATGCTAGCATAATACACATGTAAATTTGTTGACACTTTTTGTTCCCTTTTCTACATTTTTCTTGACTTTAAGAAAAGATTTCCTGGTCCATGTAGTTCTTCTTGCAATGCAAAGCACCTTTGAGAAGAAAAATATGAATAGCTATATGAAAATTATTCGTAGCATGGCCTATATTTTGTGATGTGTTTAGACCAGCTTAGAGTAATCCTCAATAGTTTAAAACATTTAGCTATAATACATGTTACTTGCATTGCCAGACAGACAGATAAGAATGTGTTAAATGACACATTAGAAAACATTATTTTGATATTCCCTACTCAAAAACAAGTCTTGCCATGAGTATAAAGAAACACTTTGCTCCTTTATTCAGTGATACTGTGTGGTTTATTTTTTGTGACACAGATTTCATTTCACATAAACTAGTTACAACACTGCCTGTAAAAGAAATCAATCTCATCAGCGCAGAGGGGGCAATTTTTTCATCTCCAGTTTGACAGGAAAGGGTACTGCAAAATGAATTACTGGAGGAAAGATGTGAGGATTACTTCTAAGTACTTGCTGACACGTTCCTCCCAGATATCTTTTGGCACAGTTTGACTGGGAACTGACTCAAGCTTTTCAGAAAACAGAGGGCCCATGGTTAGTATAATAGATTTTTTCAGAGCAACCTGAACCAAACTTATAGTATTGTGGATCTGACTGCATGCAATAGTTTAGTCTGCCTGTGGGTGCTTCATGAGTAATGGAGTCAGGAGAGTATAACACTTTCCTTCACAAATGAAGTTATTTGAATATGGGATTCCAATCCTTTTTTGTTTTATTGAAGCAAAGAGAGATTATGACTGTTGTTAGGTGGTTTATGGTGTTGAGATGAGGATGTGGGGGATAGCTATAAATGCTAATGAGCAATCTTCAGGGTGAAAAGGAGAACTTTGCTTTATAGGGGACTTATAAAATTCCAAAAATCCATGTTCTTCACGTGAACTACATGCCACTCCCTCTAATATGCCAATCTCTTTTTCCCATATTGAAGTTGAAGAATAAGGTCTGTGGTAGTTCTCTATTGCTATCTTGCATATGATTTCTTCCTCATTATCTGGATTGCTTCTATTACTGTGATATAGGAGACAAAAACATCTGCCTTCTTTCATGTATGCAAGTGCATACATGTGCAAACATACACATTTGTATTTCTTATATGATTCATCAAAACCTCTGCATCCTCTGGGTATGTGAAATGCTCTATTATAATTGATGAGGGCATTAGGGAAAGTCTTTGAGCTTCATATCATTTAATAGAAATTTTATATGTTCCGTTTATATTGTTTTATCTAGTTTATTTCACTAATTCATGAGGGACAGTCCTGTTGTTAGGGTTACTAATGCAGAGCATAAGAGAGAAATACCCCTGAGTAAAAACCTTATTAACAGCTATTCAGTGAATTTAGTTCTTCCTGGAATACTGCCACCAATTACTTTTTGGCATGCTGACTTACACAAGTTTCACAGTATCTTATACCAACAGTTGCCATGAGTACACACCATCAGAATTACCTTAATTGGCTGAGTATTTTGAAAGTTTCAGCCTGGCATGACATGAGCTCACATGGACTACAGAAATGAGAAGGAAAAAAAAAAAGGAAGTAAAACTTGATGTTGAGGTACACTAAGTCTGTCCACCCTTCCTGAACTGTCAAGATTTTGTTTTCCTTCTTTCTTTGTCAAGTTTTAACCTTAAAGATTCCCATTTAATATGAATAAAATTAAATTTCAAGGAAAAAAGGAGGCTCATCATGGAATGTTCTTAATGTTCTTATATTGAATGATCCAGTGGCCTGGTTTTGGCCAGGACAGAGTTAATTTTTCTCAGTAGCTGTGAGTAGAAGGGGCTGGGACCCCAATGAGAATGTCTAGATTGTTATTCATACCACTTCAGGTCATCATTGCAGTGAGAAGAAGGGTGTGGTGGTGTAGTGAAAAACTGTGCATTGTTGCCCAGAGTCTGCAGTGACCACTTTTGCACGTGAGCTCTCTTTTGAATACTTTTGCTATTAATATTGTTACTGTTCATCTTCTTAATTCACTCCTCATTCCAGTAAATTTTCTTATCTCAACCCATGCTTATCACCTTTTTATGTTTCCTGTTTTCAAGTCCATCCCCAAAGTGAGAAGGGGAAGGGGTAGGGGAGAGGGAGGGAGCAAATAAGCAGCGTCTGATTTGGGATAGTCTTGCCAAGGGGTGGGACACTGAACCGAGGAGTGCCATTCCTAAATCACAATGTTCAGCAAAAGCAGCATACATATAGAAGGACTGAGAGGCATTTTGTGGACCTTAGACATGAAGCACTCATTTTAGGTGGATAAAGATTTAGTTGGATGCATCCTGAAGGCAGTGTTCAACAGCTCAGAGTCCTGATGGACACCAGATCAGTGGTGTCCTTCAGGAGTTTGCACTGGGATCAATGTTATTTGTTATCTTATTTAATAACAGATGAAGAGATTGAGTGCACCCTCAGCAAACTGTGGATATCACCAAACTGAAGATTGTGGTTGCCACACTTAAAGGATGGGATGTCATCTAGACATTCTAGAGACACCTGGACAAGCTCAAGTGGGCCCATGGGTATCTCATGGGGTCTAATAAGACCAAGAGAAGGTGCTGCACTTGATTTCAAACAAACACCAGTACTAATCTGGGCTGGGGGATGAAAAGATCAAGAGTACCCTGTGACAGGAACTTGGAGGTGCTGGTGGACAAGAGGCTGGATATGAGCCAGTAACGTGCAGTTGCAGCCCAAAAAGCCAGTTTTATCCTGGGCTGAATCAAAAGAAACATGGTCAGCCATCTGAGGGACATAATTCTGCCCCTCCTCTCTGGTGAGACACCACCTGGAGCGCTGCATCCAGCTCTGAGGTCCCCAGTATATGAAGAACATGGACCTGTTGGAATGAGTCTAATGAAGGAGCAGCAAGATGATTAGTGGGATAGAGCACCTCTGCTATAAGGGAAGGCTGAGAGAATTGCAACCATTCAGCCTGGAAAGGAGGAGGCTTTAGGGTGACCTTAGCATTGCCTTTCAGTACCTGGAGGGAGTCTGCAAGAAAGATGAAGAATGACGTTTTACAAGGGCATCTAGTGATAGGACAAGGGGGATAGAAGGGACTAAATTTAGGCTAGGTGCAAGGAAGAAATCCCTTCTGTGAGGGTGGTGACAGGTTGGCCAGAAAAGCTGTGGATGCTCCATCCCTGGAAGCATTCAAGGCCAGGTAGGATAGGCCCCTGAGCAACCTGGTTTCAGGAAAGATGATCCTGTCTATGGCATGGGGATTGGTACTAAATTATCATTTTATGATTCTGTGATTTTATACATGAATTGGTATTTTCATGAGTCTTAATAAAATCAAGAACATTTTCATCCAGAGGGGGAACTTCTGAAATAATTCTTAGTCCAGGCCAGAAGGGAAATTTTTGAGTTCAGTCACCTCAGATTTTTTCTGACAATAACAAATTTCATATATGGGACAAGTACTAATGTGTGATTGTGGACTGACATGAAAGAAGCTTTTCTTTATTCTACATTTCTAATGACAGTTTATAATTTTGTCACATTGACTTTGTGACTTTCCTATTGTAAACATAGTTATTCTTGTTGTCCATGAATATATTAGGATGATTTGAATCCTGTTGAACCTTGACCTAAAAGACAAGTTGTGGAATAATTATCTCAAGCTAATGGTGAATTGTGTATACATTTATTTCTTTTCTATTAATTTTGAATGGGTTGTCTTTCAGTTCTATAAACTGCCACATCTAGTTAGTAGAAGAGATGATTTTCTTTGCTGTCCTTAAATCATACATTATTTTGAACACTTCTGTAATTTCCTTTCTATTGTCTTTTCTCTATAATCTGGTAAAATTTGAATTGTTTTTCTTTAAATGCTGCTTTTCTTATATATATATAGAGATTCATGTATATATATAATATGTACGTGAATGCATATTGCATGCATTCAGGAGTAGACGAAATGTTGAGATCCATATGTCACTCAAATAACATAAAAACAAGAAAAAAACTCTAATTGATTAAATTTAAAAGTCTTCTTTCTCACTAAAACCATTGTCAATTACTTTTATAAAATGTCATAATCAGTCTTAACGTCTCATTTCTGAAAAAAAATGTTTGTGTGAATCTTAGGTCTAAGTGTGTCAAATGGTCATTGCAAACAGAAATATGAATCATAAATTCTCAGTTTTCAAGGTTCATTGTTTCTGAGTTGAATTGATTTCAACAATCTCTTGCTTTCCAATGTTAAATTTACCTATCTTCCCTAGGTATGAAGGACATTACAAAAATTAAGACTACACAGTATTTTGTGAAAACATCAATTAACTGCATTTTTTCATATCAATGGTCAGTAAATATAAATGAGAAAACTCTGTACCTTCTCCATGCTGGGTACCAGAGAGTGAAGTGAAGGTTTCCAAGTAAATCAGATGCAGGTAAACAATTCTTACCCAATTTGTGTTTTCTTTAAAAAGTTTTCATGTATTACTTAACATCTAGAATACCATGGGTCTAAAAAACAATATACTCCCAAGCACTTAATGCAGAGTGAAAAACAACCCTTACTCCAAAATGCTCACAGACTAAGGGGGCTCACAATTGAAATGCTTTGATTGAGAAACTGATCCTGGTGTACTAATGGAATAAAAAATTGTCCCATTCAATCAGAAGAAAGAGAATTTGAGAGAGAGCCTGCTGGAAAAAAGCCACTACAAAACAATACTGTCTAGAAAAAAATTTAAATTCAGACATGCATAAGCTATACCCACTGTTCTCACTGAGAGCTGTCTGCCTATAGCAGAGAGCTGAGTTCATCTTTAGCAGTTTAGGCACAGCTCCTAAGTGATGCTTTGTATGTTGTACAAAGCTTACTTTATTCCTAGGTTGACAAAAATAACAGACAAGATTCTCCCCTGCCCTCCTTGGCTTTTTGCCATTATACCCATTATTGAAACAAATTGTCCAGTGCTCATTATAAGGATGAGGTCATGTCTTGTGAGGGAGTTTTGGGGCTGTTTTCCCAAGTGAATCAGGAATGTATAGCTCATTTAAGACATGTTCCAAAATCCAGCAAATCAGGAGGGCTGTGTATGAAATGTTGGATTGAACCCGGTATCTTTTACCAGTTAAAATGAAAAATGTGATCTTTCAGCCTCATCATTAAAAGCAGCATCAAATGTTTTACCCATTGAGTTATTGTGTGTTGAGAATATAAGATAATACATAATGACAACAGAAAATAGTTACTAATTTTGTGATAGAGGTGACAGTATTATTTTTTTTAATGAGTCTCTCTATACTTACTAGCATTTAAAATAATGAAACACCTTCATATTAAAGATAAATTAAAAATAAAACCTCTGGGATACTAAACTGTTGAATATATTTGAAGGCTTGAAAGCCCTATTAAAATATCCATGCTCAGCTATATGTTTTTTGTTTTCAGTTTCAGCAAGAGGAAAAGCTTTCTGTCTTACAGACAATACTAAAGATACATCAAATATATAAAATTTTATGTAACAGTGAATTCAGTAAAATAACTTGCTAATGGTCAGAAATTTACCTTATGTCCCTAAAAAGGTACAAACTCAAAGAGATGTCCTCAAAGAGAGTTATTAAAAAGATTCTCAGAAAAACTTGTAAAATGATTATTTGAACTGAGAACTTGAGAACTGAGTCAGAAGCTCAAATGTAAGGAAATATTTGTATTCCAGTTCTGATGTTTTTTATCTATGTTTGCACTGACAAAGATAAAGTTCTTAGTGGAAAAAACATGGCTGGTTTGTTGAGCCTGTGTATTTTCTATTTTCAAATGTCTCATCTACAAGACAGCAAATAAACAATACATGACACCTACCTTCAGTGTAGATGTGAGTCCAGCATTTCATAACAAGAACAAATTCAGCTGAAAACTCTGTCAAACACTTTGGTCAAGACTAAAGCTGACTGGAAGTTGAAAATATATTTTTAAGGCAAAAGAAAGGACATTCAAAGATTCACTTCACTTTTAATAGATAGAAATCATAACATTTTTCCCCCAAATTTAAAATATCACAAAAAAAGCTTCATTTAAAAGACAGCAAATATTATATTTATAATATTCATATATTTATGTAGGTGCATCCATATACATATCCACGGATATTTATGTGTGAATCTATAGAAATTTATTTTCTTTTTCTTACTCACATCCAATGTATGATAGTGAAAGAAATAACTGTGTGTATAAATGAGGATGGGAACCCATGTTTTTTCAGAGGCAGAGTGTGGATCATCACCTTGATGTAACATTTGACACACTGGACAAGCTGAAATGCACAAGAGTGCACAATTAAATTTTTCTTTTAGGAAGAAGGAGCTGTCAAGTGAAGAGGAGGAGATTTCCTCAACCCTTCAGCATGCACAGAGTTTGGTTCTTACCCAACAGGCATCCCTATGAGGGAGGAAGAAGGTTCAGCCTGTTGGCTGATCCCAGCAATAACGATGGTGTCTTCTCTACCTTTTCCTCTGTTCTTGACCTATTTTTATACCATTTCTTTATGTTTAGGTGGAGCTCAGGTGACTCTAGTCCTGCCTCCCATTGTTACTGGTTGGTGTAAAATTCTCTTGTTTTGTTTTTAAAGATGCTGCTAAAAAAACATAGTGCAGGTGCCCAGGGAGAGCATGTGGAGGTGGGCACCTTTGGAATGGATAATCTTAAAATTAGGCCATAATGAACCAAGTTCATCTAAAGAGAGAGATTTCATCACAGTTTTTGGCTCAGCAACAGGACATCTCCTCTCTTCACTGGTTGACAGGTGCTATGTGGTTTCTCAGCTTCAAAGTACCACTGAGTCCTCTTCCCTGAAAGAATTTCCACAGTCTGGTACAACATGGTGTCTCCACTCTGCTCCACCCTCCTTTCTCACCCCCGTAGCAGGTGCTTACTGTTGGGAAATCATCATGGAGCATACCAGCTGTGCTTCATCCAGGGAGTATAAGCTGCATTTTGCCCTATAATTTCTGTACCATTGTAACTCCTGTTAGGATGTTAATATAACTTCTTAGTTTCATCTGATTTTATACCCAACCACCTTTCCACAAGGAACACAAGGATCCAATCTCGCTTTAGGTCAAAATCCCTAGTCTACATGGAGAATTAAAGCTCTGCTCTTTCTGTGATTCTGTTTTGTACTTGCACTCAAGACAGAATTTAAGAGAAAACGACAGAGTCCTTCAAAGGTTCTGGCTTTCTCTTTAGATTTCTATCCTTTGGCACTCTTTCTTAAACAGCATAACACTGAAAACACTCTCTCTTCCTAATAAAGACATGAAAGGCTTTTTTGGTGGCTTAAAAAAAAAAATAAAATCAATGCCATATAGAAGTAATAAGTAAAAAGTCTTGAACTTCAGAGGTTTTACTCCACTTCATCATTCTGCTAAAAATATTTACTTATGAACTTCTGCAAGGGACAATGGCATTTGGGTGAAGACCATTATTGACTTCTTGTCTATATACCACTGTGTTGGATTTAATAACAGACCTAGAGAATCTCAACTGCAAAGTCCTGTGAGATCTTCTGGACTGTCACAATGTGAATAAAAACTTGACTGAGTACTTTCAATTTAAAGTCAATCTAAGCCTCAGGTGCTGTCAAACTGTGCTCAGCACAAGAAAAATTGTGAAAGAAAATGAAGTCACAGAGCCACAGAAGGGTTGGTGTTAGAAGGGACTTCCATAGGTTACCTAGTCCAATCCCCCTGCTGAAGTGGATTGGCATAGCTCAGGTTGCAGAGGTTCACATCTGGGCAGGTTTTGAATATCTCTAGAGAAGAAGACACCCCTACCTATCTGGAAAGTTTCAGTGCTCCATCACCTGTACAGTAAGTTCTTCCTCACATTCAGCTGACACTTCCTGTATTTCAGTTTGTGCCTGTTGCCTCTTGTCCCATCAATGAGCACCGCTGAAAAGAACATGTCCCCATTCTCTTGCAGCCTGACCTGAAGATATTTGCATGTATTGGTCAGGTCTCCACTCCCTCTTCTCTAGGCTAAACAGTCTGAGCTCCTTCAGCTTTTCCAGCAGATTGGCCCCCAGCCTGTCCTGGTCCAGGCCCCCACATTTGCCTCTGTTTCACTTCATTAGGTTCCTCTCCACCAGCTCTCCAGCCTGTCCAGGTCTCACAGAACATCAGCACAGGCTGCTGGTGTGTCAGACATGCTTGTTGTGAGAAGTTAATGATTCTCTTCTAGCTGGAACACACATGCCAGGGTGATCTATTTATGCCATACTATTCACATTACAATGACACTTGAAATTCCCCATGATATATGAGTAACATTTAAACTTCTGATGTGAAATGAGAAGATTCCCAATACCAGCTTTACTATCCAGAGTGCATTCCAAATAAAGTCTGCTAAACTATGTCTACCTAAATAGAATAGGAAAATGGTGCCTTTTTTAAAGAAAAACATTTAATATTAATCTATCCAAGTTCAAACCATTTCAATGTGTGTGAGGTCAGAACCATCAGTAACAATACCAAAAATTCTTAAATGATTTAATAGCAGCAGTCATACCCAGCAGCAATCTTCGGTAATCTTAGGTTTCAGGTACAATGTTAAAAGTAGCACTAGAAATTATTCTCCAAGCTTGAAAGGGAAATTGTTACACCTTTGCTGTGAAGAAACTAAAGAACAGTGTGTGCTGTTATATGTAATTGTTTGTAAGTAATTCAAAGAGTGATAGTCTCCTGCTTTGCTAGTAAAAAACTGGTGTCCAAAAAGATAATTTTTTTTTTTATTTATAAAACATCACCCTCTGAGAGTGCCATCTAGTACAAATAGACATATATTTTTCCAATTTCAAAGTTTCTTTAAAATTCACTCACAGATTAAGTCATCAACCTTCCTAGGCAAAAATCATGTTTCTGATATATTGAGAATATTTAAAGACTAAGTTATTTTTAATTTAAAACTTATTTTCTATCTAACTTACTTTCAGTGTTTAGGGAGAATCTTCATTTTAGACAATGTTTTTTTATTGTGAATAATTCAGCCATAGCTTGTTAGTAGCTGACTTCAAGTAAACATGTGAAGTGTAGATACTCAAATGTGTGTGCATGTGTAGGATGTACATATGCATTCATTATAAACAAATGTTACAAAATGAAAGTATGTTCTTATATATGCTTGATCATTAAAAAAATAATTTACAACATTTAAACTTTTCGTTTTCTCTCCATAAAGAAATCCATATTATCTCACTCATACTGAGTGCCATAATTCTGATATCTAGGTGTAGTAAGTCAGAAAATTACTTTCACATTAATTTTCAGAATAATTCAGAAGGAATAATTTCTGCTTTGCAATTATTTTTTCTTGTATATTTTAGCATGCCAAGAGAACATTAGATCAGAAAGAGCAGTAGGAAATTTACTGAAATTTAAGACTATTTCATGATCCTTTTCTTTTTATACATTACACTTGAAGACACTTGGAAGTAACACTAAGGCAACAGTGGAAATTAAACAAAAACAATTTAAGGTTCTCTGGAGTTAAACCCACATTTGCATATCTAATAGTTGACACAATGACACTATTGACTCTCCAGTGACATGGTAGGTGAGACTTCTGAGGTTAGCTTTAAAATATGCTCTGATCATCTGTGCAGGCTTCATCTGAATATGCAGCATTAATTCTGCTATTCACTTAAAAATAAGAGCAATTTCTACAGCCTCAGCAGAAATATACATAGTATACATTACTTGCAAGATGCATTAAAGTTCCTTAGACATTATTTGCTTTCAGTTTGACTTTAGTTGATGTACAATACTCTTTTAGATACAATAAGAATTCCCTGTATTTTGATTTTTCTCAACATATACTAGTTACTATTTCTAAGAGTACTTTAATATTAAGTAGTCTGGATCTTTTCTATTTGTGACTGACTTACATTTATTGATGGGGATTTTGATAGTGCTTTTAGGCTTACCCCTGAAAAGAAAGATGAAAACTAATTCATGCCCAAGTTAATACAATAGAGAAGAAATATCCACTACAAAGTTATGAGAATCATTGTCAGAAAAACATTTTCCTAATCTCTGATTGTTAAAGTCTTTCTTATATTCTGAAGCAAGAGTATTTTATCCTTTCTAAAATTATCATTTCCCGTCTGGATCTCACACCATTGAAGTTGTAGGAAACCCATTTTGTCCTATTGGTGCAGGGTCAAACCCTTAATCCTACTGTTACAGGTTGGTATATTCTTGTTATCTGTGTAGAGGTCAAATCCTGTTTTCAGCCCTGATAAACTCTTGGCCTTGGTGATGCCTTCAGACAATTAGTGCCCAAATGTGCTTGTGTGATGTTTTTTCTTTTATGAGTCATAAAGTTGCAGCATGTCAATTTTCCTGGATGTCTAGTACTGTGAGAGAAGGTGGACACATCTCTTTTAAATTTTCTGTACACTATACAAATTTTTCCATTTCTAAGTTCTTCATTCCTGTTTCTTCAGTAAACAATTCAATCCTTTTCAGTTATAGGGAGGCAGAATTAGGAGTGCCTTTCTGCTGAAAGGGATGCTGAGAAAGTTTGTTCTTGGTTTAATTGAACATTAGCTCTCAGGACTGCTACTTCCACATTCTGATCTACAGCTTTTTTGGATGTTATGTCTAATTTGATTTTAACATAAGTGTTAATTTAACTATTTTGGGAAAGATGTTAAATGATTTTGACATATGGGAAATGTTTTCCACCAGCTAAGCATCCTAAAATATATGTGAAAGAAATTATCTTGAAAAAACAATTCAGAGTATAGAAGCAGACAAATAAATCAGAAGGAATTTGGATTTATTTATACATTTAATGTATTTTAATTACACTGGCACTTTCATTTTTCGGTAATTGCACCTTAATTGCATATATTTTTCTAAATTTAAAAAAGCAGTTAAAATGGCATTGTACTAGATTAAATAATTTCAGACACTTTCTGCAGCTGTTTTAAACAATCCATGTGTGGAATAATTTCATAGTCTTATTATATAAGGCATTTAAAAACTGCACTTGAGCAATTCTGCCTGCAATCAACAACAATCCTACAATATAGTTTTTTAGTCATCAAAAAAAGCTGAAACCTGTGAACTAAAAAAGACTGTTCCTTTTGCCTTCTGGAAGGCTTCTTGAGGCTCCAAAGTTTTGAAAATAATTTAACTTAGGTGCCACCTTCTCAGTTTCGGGGTCTGTTGTGGTTTAACCCCAGCTGACAACTAAGCTCCTTGTAGCTGTTTATTCACAGCTCCTGGTGGGATGGGGGAGAGAATCAGAAGGGTAAAAGTTAGAAAACTCGTGGGTTGAGAAAAAGACAGTTTAATGGGGAAGGCAGAAGCCACACACAAAGCAAACAAGGAATGAGTTCATTGCTTCCCATGGGCAGACAGGTGTTCAGCCATACCTAGGAAAGCAGAGCTCCATCACATGTAATGATGACTTGGGAAGACAAACACCATCACTCTGGCCATCCCCCCTCTTCCTTCTTTCCCAGTTTTATGTGCTGAGTGTGACACTCTCTGGTCTAAATATCCCTTTGGTCGGCTGGGGTCAGGTCTCCCAGCTGTGTTTCCTCCCAGCTTCCAATGTATCCCCTACCTCCTTGGCAGCAGGGCAGTGTGAGGAGCAGAAAAGGCTTTGGCTCTGTGCAAGCACTGCTTGGCAATAACAAAAACATCTCTGTGTCATCAGCACTGTTTTCAGTACGAATCCAAACCCAGCCCCTTACCAGATACTAGGAAAAAAAAAATCTTTTTTCTAACTGAAACTAGCACAGAGACAAACTCAAGGAATTTTCCTTACAGATATGGCTTTTACTACTTGCTGCTTTCTGATACATTTTTATATTGTGCCTGTCTGAATATTACGGTCCCAAAATTTATGCCAGATTTCTGTGTATGGCTGGTGCTTTGGATTCTCTTATGAGAAACACCCCACAACACATATTTCCTGCAAATATAGAACTTTATCTGAATACCTGAATACCACTCACGTGTGCAGTGTATGTCCTGCTTAAGAGAGACCATAGTCAGTTTGTGGAACCCAAGATTACATTTATGTTTAAAAGATTTCAGCCTTTGAATTGTAGATAATTGCAATTATCTAACAGGCTGCTAACACTGCAGCAATTAATATTGCAATTAATATCATTTCAGTGGCCAGGTACCACACTGAAGGTGAAGACTCATTTTGTACAAGGCATTAACATATTCTACAATTATCTTTGAAGGATTTGTTATTGAATCTAAAACTAAGGGCAAATGTGGCCACGACAGACAATCTGAAAAAAGTTGAAACTAGTAAATAGCATCTTTGCCAGAAATCTGTTTTTGTATGTCTACAGATTTCATTATACCTTAAATGTTCATGCTAAAGATCTCAGCTAATTCCTCAGGAGTTCTGTTTAAAAGCAAGAAATTTCATTGTGGTCTTTGTTTTGGATGTTTGCTATTTTTGCTGTCATGCATTTTGCTTTTCATGGTCCAGGGTGTGATTAACAGTATGTAGGCTATATCCTCTGGTCCTGTGCATATTATTTATACAGATTCAGTATTGGTGAACCAATAAACTGTTTATAGGCCATTGCTAATGAGAAAAAATTATTTGTAATTTTAAATTTTGAGGTGTTTATAGAGACAATGTAATAAAGTTTATGAAACTATTAAGTTTCTCATAACACAGTGATGTGCACCATTAGCAACTGGCACAAAGGTACTGAAAACAAAAAGCAGACAATTACAGCTGGATGAAGTATGAAAACTAGAAACTTAACAGAGAAACATCCCCGATTCAATACATACATACAACAATGAAATGAATTTGCCATCTTTGTTCTGTTTCCACCCAGGTAAAACTCTCCCTTGGCTTTAATAATGGAAACAGATGGTAGGGCATAGAGCAAATGTTTCAAATACCAACATTATCAAATATGAGTTATCTATACATTCCCCTTTCCAAGCATAAACATTAAAAAGTAATGTGCAGTTTACTCTAGCTTAATGTATAATAAATAATAACAGCAATACCATTTAGAACTTTTATAGCACTTTTCATCTGGAAATCTCAAAGCAGCTTACACAAGGGGGATAGCAGAGTAGCTCTGGCATCAAAGAGCCTTTCAAACTCACACATCATCCATTTGAGGAGTGCAGAGAACACAAAGTCTGAGGAGTACTTTCCTCCCATAGGCAAAGTAACAGCTAAATCTTGCATTAGGGGTATGTTTGAGTTTATTTTAGCAACAGTCTAAAAGAGGTAGAATTGCAGCACTAAAGCTATGAGAGTATGTGAAGACCTAAAGCTTGGTATCCAAACTTCCCCCAAAAGGTAGAAAACGAATTCCAGGCCACTAAAATCCATGTCACAATGCTTTGATATCAGTCACAGGGGTATCTCCCCTTCACTGGGGAATGAGAATGGTACTAGGACTTAAATTCTACCTGTTCTTACTCTATGCTGTGAAAGAATCAGACAAGGAGTAAGTCCACCAAATTATCACAGATCTTTACACGTAACTAGATTTATATGGACAGTCAAAGAAAGAAGAAAAAAGCTCAAAAAAATCAGCAGAATTTTTTGCAACTATAATTCTTAACAGAAACCCATACTTACAGCAAAAATATATTATTTAAACATTTTGGGTGAAGAGACAGTGTTGTTAAAAAGAGCAATCCTCATCTCTAGAATTCTCCTTTTCCTTAATTTTTTCTTTCCTCATCTATTTTCTCAGCCTTTTGTACTCAAATAATTGGAAAAGATGAATTTAAAGGGGAAATGTAGGAGGAAAAGAAAGGAAATTAAAAATATTTCAGACTCTTTTTTTTCCCTATTATTTATCTAAAATATTATCTGAAAATCAAAATTTTTCAATCTTCTAAGTAAAATTCTTCATCAATAAGGTCATATAGGCCACACAGAGTATCTAGTATACTGTGAATGCCATGGAAGACAAACAATAATTTGGTATTTCTGACACAAATATTTTTTGAACTTTGCACTCATGGTGTTTCTTCCTGTAATTTAATACTCTATCTTATACCTACATAATTGTGTGATAACAGGAAACAGAAAAGATCACCAGAGATTTTCCTCATTTCTTTAAAAAGCAAAAGAAAAAAAAAAAGAAAAAGGAGCTACATTCTAGCATATTTTGGCACATTTTTCTATAATTTTCAGTTGATTTTTATCTTAAAGTATTGCTAGACAGACAGCAGGTTACATACCACTGATTCTTTGATCTCCTACATTTAACTGGGGACACAAGATCTTTCATGTTTAGAGGCCAGAAATGTGTAAAAAGCAATGTTTCATGTAAAGACTGACAAATTGTCTTTCCTCCTTTTTCCTTCCCCATCTTTTTTTTCTCTTTGTTGTCTTAAAACTGTCAAGTTCTGTCTCAGAGATTTTAAAAAAATGGGATTAAAATGAAAAGCAGGACTGTCATTCCTAGAGAAGGGTGACTAGCCTGAATCTGTGCTGTTTTTCCTGATGAAAGCTGGGGGATGTGATAGTCTGTCTGTGCACTGAGCTCACTACACCCAAAACTAAAGCATTTCATTGTTATGGTAAAATGATACCTATTTCACAATTCTACCTCCATATAAAATGAAATGCATTTTAAGAAAACCTATTGCTAGAAAGGCACGGCTCTTTACACCAAAGATTTCCAAAAAGCCAATGCAATGGAGAGGAAGGCTTTTCCTGTACTTGTGTTTCAGTGAAAGATGAAATCAGAAGAAGCCTTCTGACATGAAAAACAAACAAGCAAACAAAGAAATGCATTTAAATTAAATTTCACTTGATAAAGTAAGATATTAATAAACCTTTTAGGATTAGATTGTCTTGTATCCTTCAGACTTTTATTAATGCCTAAGAAAAATTAAGAACTAATGCATAAGAGAAAGTAAGGAACTAGTTCTTGTTGTTTGTGTTTAAATCTTGCTATTGAATCAGGATGTTTTATAGAGTGTTACATCCTAACACTGGGTGAATAAAGGAGATTGTGTATCCAAAACTTAAATGAATAATCCTCATGTGCAGCAGATGGAATCTTGTCACATAATGGTGAAGCCTCCCCATCCCAGGATAAACAGTATAGCTGTTTCTTGATTGTGACCTTTTTCACTTGTGCAACAGTTCCCTTTTGAGAGAGATTTGAAAAGATTTCTAAAGTGAAGGCCGTGTGTTTTAAAGTGAGTCACTGGTTGACTAGGTAAGTAGCAATGTCTGTTTCCATTTGAGCTCCAGATATTGCTGTGCAGTTGTTTTGGCTGCATTGGATTGCTCTCCTACAAGCACAAACTACAGAATTCATTTTTCAGAGCAGCTTTTTAAAACAAGGAACCACAGAAAAAGATTTGTAATCTCCTGCTTTGGTATGAACTGTAGTTGAACAAGCAAGATGACCACATTCTGTTCGAACAGAATTTAACTATTGAAGCTAAGTGGTGTTGATTAAGCAATTGTTCCTGCTAAAGCAAAAGGCTTCAGTGGTTAAGTGGGCTTTTTTGAAAACTGACCTTTTTTATCATCAAATCTGATTGATGGCTTTTCTTTACAACTTACCTATTGCTAATAGGCTTCTTTGTGTCTCTCTTTTCAGAAAGACTGCATCTTTTATGTAGGTCAATTTAAAAGGTCACCTTATCAAACATTTTGACTAGCATTTGTAGTTAGCCAATTATGCTTCATTTATGTGGCTGCCTACCTGATATCCTGTGATTACCCATAAACTTTATTCTGAAACACCTGATTGCTTTTAGAAGCATGACAGTATTTCAATGTATTCGACCCTGAATATCTTTGTTCCTTGACTTCAGGCCATAGGAATCTGGTGGGGTTTGATTTATTTTCAAATGAAATGGGTGAAATTTTAGACTGATTAAAGCTAAAAAAAATGGATGAAATTCAGTGAGGCCAAATGTTCACTTGCAAATTCAATTTATAGTAAGAAAAGAGACAAACCATCACTTATAGCTATTTGATCTAGCATCGAAGAAGTCAGCTAGAAAAACTATCCCTGACTTCAAACCAGATATGGATTAGTTCCAAAAGGATTTCTTTTGACTGGCTGTAGATTCTCCAGCCTTTCAATTTCACTTCAGGAAGAATGAGTGGTAAATCTAAATGACTAAAGGAAAAAGAATTGCCATTTATCTCTTTTTTTTTGTTTGTTTGTGTTTGTTTTTTGGCTGTATGGATCTCACTGTATGAATAGGAAAATTTCATGTTACCATGCCCACCCTATAAGCTTTCTCTAACATAAGTGATTCAGGTGCACTAGATTGTCTGAAGCGAAAATTGTCTTCCATTTCAGACTTAAAATGAAAAGCCATTGGGAAACATAATAACCTGTTCAGTTGCTCTTTCTAAGGCTGGAAACCAGACCTGGGAATTCTGAGATAAAAATGAAGCATGGCTGTTACATTACTGATATGCAAAGATCATCACCTTGTGTATGACAGTGGGTTGTCATTATTTAGGACAATAATAGAAGACAAGAAAAACATTTTGTGAGTGTATTGCAAATGAAAGGGTTGACCATGATAGATGAACGACAAAGAAATCTTAGTTTATATTTGTTTAAAGCTTTTTATTGGTACAGTTTCTTAGAGGAGGAAGGAGATGGCTGTCTGGCTCCCTGCATATCACTGTACACAGGACCTTCTTGACTTCACCTCAGCATCTCCCTAGCCAGGTAGTAACACTACCTTCCAACAGCAGACATTTGCAGACAAAAGGTGAGATAGAGCCACCTGTAATTCACCCATTGCTGAGGCAAGCATGAAAATTCTTCCCTGTACTGGGCACTGGTGAGGCCACACCTCGAGTGCTGTGTCCAGTTCTGTCCCCTCAGTTTAGGAAGGATGTTGAGACCCTTGAGCACATCCAGAGGAGGGAACAAGGCTGGTGAGGGGTTGGAACACAAACCCCGTGGGGAATGGCTGAGGGAGCTGGGGTTGTTCAGCCTGGAGAAAAGGAGACTCAGGGAGACCTTGTCACTCTACAGCTCCCTGAAAGGTGTTTGTGGTCAGGTGGGGGTTGGTCTCTTTCTCCAGGCAGCAACTGACAGAACCAGAGGACATGGCCTTAAGCTGCACCAAGGGAAACATAGGTTGCATATTAGGAAAAAGTTTTTTATGGAAGGAGTGATAAAGTACTGGAATGGTCTGCCCAGAGAGGTGGTGATAGTGTCATCATCCCTGGATGTGTTTTAAAAAGATTGGATGTGGCACTTGGTGCCATGGTTTAGTTGAGGTGTTAGGGCATGGGTTAGACTCGATAATCTTGAAGGTCTCTTCTGGTGTAGTGATTCTGTGATTCTGTAATAAAACTGTCTGAGAAATCGTTGCAGCACTGCATAAAAAATTAGCATGAGGTGTAAAGTAATGTAGGACTTCATGTGCAATATAAATATGCAAATTTAGTCACCTAAGATTAGGTTTTGTCCGTGTTTGATAACAGAACTGAAATCTCATTTCTTTGACTAACTTCTTTGAGAATCTTTCAAAACTCTGGAAGCAGTTCATCAGGCTTTGAGGAATATAGTCCAGATTGTTCAATCACAAAAGAAGGCACAGATGCCAGAAATATTCCCCCTCATGTACACTACATACAGTCTTCCTAAAGCACGTGATTTATCACCTTGAATGAAATAAGAAACATTCAATGTATTTTTATGCTATCAAGTCAAGTATTAAAGCTATAGCATGAAATTAAATTGCAATATTAAATTTCCTTATTTTCTATGAGTTTTTCATTGCAAGATTAGATGATGATGATGATGATGATGATGATGATGATGTAACCAAATAAAATTTGGGAAAAAACCAAGGAAAATGTCCTTGGACAAATCTTTCTTGGCTAATGAAAACATCTGGTACAAATTTACTATAGATTCTATTGTAGGTAAAAAATTTGGAAAGTTGTCAATATCATTAGATCTTATAGTTCAAGGAAAGACTGAAAACTCAAAGCCTCACCTCCCAACCTCCTCAGATGACATTTCCACAAAAGATCCCCGGTTTTAATAGTCTGTGTGTCTTGCCCATTCTTCTAGACAGAACAAATGCAAAATAATTAAATCAACATGGCTGAAAATTATCCTTACTAGTCACTGTACTGCTTTACAAAAATAATTGTCAAAATATTTTTACATACCTTCTTGAGAAACAATTTTTATTTTAAAATTCTTTGTGCAATTTATTAGTTCCTAATACCACTGCTATTATCAAACTCTTAATTACTTCTGGAGGAAAACAAATAATTCTAAATTAATTAATCAAAAATTAGCTGATGACCATGATTCTCATGTTAGCATTAAAAAAGAGGCAAATTCAGCTTCCAAAATTAATAAACAATCTATCTTTTCGCAAGAGCTTGCTTATGCCTCTAAACAGCAACAGAAAAATGGATTTGAAAAATCAAAATTTTCAATAAAATTGAGATTATAAGAGAAAATAAATCCCATTTTTTACTTCTGGAGAGGTATAACCACTATGTGTAGTTTACAGGATGAATTTAAAAGCACTTTTCTCAATTGCTACCTTCATGGCACAATTTGTAATTATAAGAAGTAAAGGTTATAAAATTTTAACTGTTGTTAGTGACTGCTGCCAAGAAATGCTATCCAACAATTGAAACAATTTAGAGGGCAGAGAAAGTGTATAAAGGAAAAGAAGTAAATTATAACATTTTGTCAGAGAAATTGGACAGAGAAAAAAAAACTATGACTAGACACATCAGTAACTGGAGAGAAATTGATAAGAGAGGTAATTGAGAGTAAATTAGAGATTGCATGAAAAAATCCTTAGATATTCCCAGTGTTTAAATTATTAAATAAACAGATAAATATGCACCAAACCCTAAAAGAATAAAATAACTTTCTCTGAACACTTATAGAATAAAATCTTTTCATAGGAGTTCTTTTTTCTTCAAAGAAACATGACTGAAAAAATGAATCCATTTAGTGAGTGTTCCTTAACTGACACTAACGAACCAAAAAACTATTTCACTAACATTTGAGTTAAAAAGAGGGCTCTAAATAACTGTAAACAATGGTACAAATAAGTTTCCATTGTATCTTATTTTAGATGCTACAGTTTTTGTTGATGACACTGCTTCACTGTCTTCATCTCAAAAGAAAACTTTATATAACCTGAAAATAGTGCTTGGGAAAAACCCCAACTGTACATACCCTGATGAGCCACACTGTTGTTCTAAGTTTGGAAACACAGACATCCTTTACAAAAATTCTGAATTTATTTCATAGACTAGGAACAAAAAGAGATTTTCTGTTTCTGCTTGTGTTTAGTTTATTTGAATGTTTTTTTCTCCTCCTATTTAATAGATTTATATTCTATTGCAAGGGTGCCTGCAATAATAAAAAAGAAAGCACTAAAAAAAATCTGAAGCCAAGCAGGCCAGACTGGGTATGCTGCCAGTCTGTTCTAGTAGGAAAGCTCTTATACTTCAGGGAATCAGAACTCCTCCTGTGGTCAGGCTTTTGAGTTCACACATTAAATAACACATTATGAAATCAGAAATCCTTCCTGAGGTATGGTTGATCAGATTTTTGCATATGCAGTTTACATCATGTCTTCTTACATGGTTCTCAAGTGTTAATCATGATGAAACACTTTTTGGTGGCAGAATCCAGATGGAATTACTGGAAATAAAGTTGTATTTTTGAGTGTTTTTGCTGTAAAACCTAATAAATAAAAAAAAACCACTTTTTTTTTTTTTTTTTTTTTTTTTTTTCCTGAGTCCCTCTGGCCAGTGTGCTGATGCAGAGTGTTTAATGCAGAAAACAGAAATCCCTGAATATATTAAGTACAAAGAATGAGCCTGTGAGCCATCTCAAGGGCTGTATCTTGATGACCTTTTTCAAGACTCTTAGAAAGAAAATTCTTTATCAGCTGTTTCTTGATTGTTAATTTATGTCTCAAACAGCAGGCCATGGCACAGGCATTATTCTAGATACTTTTCACGTAGAGTAGTTTCAGTTATCGTTGCTATGTACATAAATATATATGCACCCATATGTTTACATATTTATTCATAATGCAAATACATTGGTATGGTGATAGTTGGCTAGAAAGAGCTGCAAAAATTTATGTGCTTTTTAAAAAAACTTCCTGAAATTTGAGAGAAATATGGATAAGTAAACTTTTCTCTTTGATTCTTCCTCATGTGTGCAGCACGCATCAGCTGGCCAAGGACTGAGCTCTCAGTTGGGACAGTTAGCAGACATCTGAATTTAAGTCTTTCAGACCTTATTACATTCATTTATGGATTGTAATATCAAGAATTTAGGGTGCTTCACCTTTTTACCAGAAAGACTCTCAAGGACTTGATGAAAGTTCATCAAAACAAATACTTGAACTTGTCACTGATATCGTGCTAACTTTTCATATTTAGTGCTGTGCAGGCACCATTACAGGAACAAACCTGAAAATAATTAATCACATATATACATTAAAATTTGGACCTAGTGTACTACCTGAATGTGCTTCCAACCAAAAGCTGATATGGCTTGGGGACAGCTAAGAAGATGGATGCCATTCTGAAAGACAAGCACTAATTAAATCAGATGTGATGAGCTTCATGAGGAAAGCAGTGTGGCTTGTCATGGTCTGAACTACACAGGAGATCTTAGTGAATTGCCTGATTTCATTGTAGCATGCATTGTATTATGAGATCACATGGATTAAAACATAGTGCTCAAATATCTCTGTACTAGAAAAGTCTGTTGGAATAATAATGCAGGTTGTTTACTGCATTGAACAAAACTATCACAAAGCTTAATTATACATTTGACATGTTGCTATTACCATCTCCATGAGCTCAGGTTCAAAATTAACAACATTTAGAGTTTTGTCATAGTGATACTACACATGGTCTCTCCTTTTGGTTGTCATGCCTGGACCACCTTAGTTATCTCTGCTGAAGCTATTGGCATGTTTAGTAGATGCATGACATGTGAACTCATATCAATGTTTCTCTCTGCCTTACTCTGCTTGGTTGTGAGTCTTTTCTGTTGGGTTAAGTCTGAGTCTGTTTCTGCTTCTGGTGGGTGAGATAGTTTATTGCATTATATTAAATTCACTGTGGATGGCTGGGTAGCAAATGGACAAGCCATAAGCTAGATCCATAGGATTGTTGTCAACACTGCAGTAAGCTAGTGCTTTATCATCAGAAACCAAAGAGTACTTAAATGATACTGGCTCTAGTTATGGTCATAATTTATTGGCCTCAATTGGCTACTTGCTGTATGGTGCCCTGCCTTTCCTTCGCTGAATTTCTGTTTTGCTGTAGTTGGCACTATAAAATCTCGCTTCTCTTGGACAAGATCTTTATCTCTATAATATAAGAGAAGGCAAGAAAGGATACACGGTAGAGAGGTGGGGAGGATAATAATACATTACAACATTGTGGAGTTTTATGTAAGGCCTTTGAAAAAAGCTCCAATCTCCTCGTTCATGCTGAATGAATACGCCCGACTTTCCTGTCATCTCTTCCTGCTTAATAATTTTCTAAAAGGTTTTCATTAAACAAGCCATTTTATTGCATCTGCGTTTCAGTTCTACACTTTGAAAGAAAAATGGTTTACCTAAAATTGGTCAAGAATTCATTATTTTGTCAAAGTTCACCCTGTATTAATTTCATTTAGGTTTTCTTTCTCCATTTCTTTTGGTCTGTGAAAACTCACCAATTTTTAATTTTAAAATTTTCTTTCCCTAGAGAGTTAGTTCCTTCTTAAAAAATAAAATTCTTCCCAAAAATTGTTATATTTTCTCAAAAATTAACTGTTCTTTGGGCTCAAGTTAATGCCTAGGGAGTAAATAAGTAGCAAGATCCTTTGTTAGGCATATGAATATGATATGAGCTACATAGCTCTGCCTCCAAAAACATTAGTTTCTCAAAGTAAAGGTGGGAATAATGTCAGGAATGTGTTTTGTTTCTGCTAAATTGTTTTCAATTGCTTTGCCTTGCTCTGCTCTTGACAACATATGCAAGCACCAAAATACTGCATTGATGACCCTCTCCAAATGTCAACTATATGAATGACTGAGATCAAGGGACATCTTGGGACTTCACCTGTTATCATTGCCTTCTCAGCCTTTCAAGAGAAGTAAGACACCATAATAAAAAGAAGGTGATGAAACCCACCTCCAATTAGATTAATGCAACTAGGAGTTTAGCATAGAAACAGCTTGGGATTTATTGCCCATTGGAGAAGGTCTGAACAGCTTGTGCAGAATTGTTAATAATTTAGTTCTTATCAATTCTTTATTCTTAAATTGTCTGACCATACTGGCCATGAAGCAGGCTGCTGATAGGCATCTTTACTCCATAGGTTCCCAGGGAGCTTTGCTGGAGAAAGTTATCCCATTTCCTCTGAGAGGATCCCCAGCATTCCTTGTGTGACAGCTGAACTGACACCAATATCTCGTAAGTGATACTCTATGAGGTCCTGCATGGGAAGCTTTTAGCTTCAGGGTATCTGTCCTCATGCACTGACTGGGGAAAACTATACTTAATTCACCCACATATCTATGTCTAGCTAACAGTTACCTTGGTACTCCTTTTAGATTATCATGATATGTGGAAAAAATAATCATGTTACTCTCACTTTTTCTGGCTTTTCAAATCTATTAATAATTTTTTATTACATTTTTCAGCACAGGAAATTAGCTCTTTTAGCCCTTTTCCCTCTACTGGCCCTTACTGTCCCTTAATGTCAGCAGCTGTCAAAGAGAAGGGGAAAGAGAAAAACATTTTTGACTTAGTGTAGCTTTAAATAATGCTGTTTAATTGATTATCTTGCAGTTGTTTTTATTCCCACACATGTACAGTTTCAGCTACTGTAGCTATTGTTTATCCTTAGCTGGTCCCATAATTGCATGCTGTTATACTTTCTTCATTGTGGATTGTCTACCAATTTTTTTTTTCCTCTTTCTTTCCTATGACAGTCTTTCCTGGAATTAGTTTCTAGGTTTCTGGATTCCTGGAGAGGGGAATCAAGATGCTTTGCAATTTGACATAACATTATATTTTCCAGGGTATCCAGACGTATTGCATATATATATTCCATATGTATCTCTGAAAATCAATTTGATAGATGTTTCCATTTACCAGAAATTTTGGAGGATTACTGTATGTAAAGAAAAATAGCTCTTGACTATGCCTGGAGGCTGCAAGATCAAGCTCTTAGTTTTAATATTCTTTTGCATACTGACAATAAATCACATACTTGATCAATTATGCCATTTTTCAAGATTTCTATGGAAATAGCATGCTTAAAGTTCTGCATGAAATTCTAACCTTGAGCAGTCAGTAGCAGTTTTCCATTATTGGTGGGCAGGGAGAGGTTCTAGCCATACCCACAGTTTAAGACTTTCTGTCAGATAATTTCTACTATTCTTCTCAGCTCTCTGGCATAATTCTGTCAGAAGAATGCTAAAGTAGTGTACTAGGAATCTAAAAATGATCCCTAGCAGTGTCACAGATTTAGTGTGTGAGATGATAAAGGGCATGTAAATTTTATATTTTAGAGTTTTTTTTCTCAAATATATATCTCAATTCTAATACTGGATGTTAATGAGACATCATTGTTCCTTTAAATTTTGCCTTCCCTGGAACAGAACCTCCTTATTGCCATGTGGAATTAGTTGTGTGGCTCTTAAATATCAATAAATAGTGAAATCCTACTAGCTTTTTAAAGAATCAAAAGATAGTTTATATTTTCGCATTAAGATAATTCTATAGAATTAGACCTGAGAAAAAATCCTTTTCCATACCACCCACAGTGTTCCAAGAAGAGCAAAATTAATATTTCTACAGCTGTAGCCTGTAGCAAATATTTCATAAATGATTATAGGATACACAACTGATTAATGCAAAAATATTAAACATCTATTGAAAACACTCTTTTTGTCACTTTCTCCCTAGCAGGGCCACTGTTCTAAGAGCTTAAAAATCATCTATTTGAGAGCCTTATGTTCTGTTACTGTGATGTTGCATTTTAAATGAACACATCCGACTAAGGATTTAAACTTAAATTTTTGAAGTCTCAACAAAAGACAAACTAAAGCTACTGCACTTTCTCAGCACTCTACCCCCGCACTAATTGATTCTTTATTTAAATCAGTATGTTTTATTAAAAAACTTTTTCTTAGAAGAATATTCAATCTTTTGGGGGAAAAAAACAGATAAGCAAAACAAAGACAAAAATAAGTCATTTGATACAATAAAGACTATTAACCATCTACATTTGTTTAGAATAACATTAAAGAACTTTGCTGTTCAACTAATACAAGTTTGTGTGCAAAAGACCCCATAACCTTCTGCAGAACCTGGGCTTTATGACAATAAACCTCCTATATAAGAAGCTCACATATCGTTCTCATGACAAATTTTAATTTGTATAACCAGATGAACCTGAAAAATCATGGATCTTTCTAGAGGAAAGGAAGATTGGAACAGATGCTCTTGGGAAGACCAGCTACCAAAGATAGGATATCATTATTCTTTAATATAATTAAAGATAAAAAGATAAAATTCAGATTTTCTCATCTTCTGCAAAAATTGTCAAGACTATATCATATTTGAACAAATACAAAGTTAAAGTAATTGTCAAGGTAGTTTCAGTATACATGAAGACCTGAGTAATCCCACTTCTAGAACTTCATTAATTTTGTTCTTCAGCCTTCCTTAGCCAGTTTGTTGCGTAACAGCTTGCCTACAAAAACTTCTCTTTAAAGTCTTGCAGTTGTGTAGAGCACAAACTAAGTTTTCTGCTAAACTCCATCTAGAAATTTGTAGGAGAGTATAACATATGAAGGCACAGCAAGCGTATTCAGGGAATGGGTAAGGTTGGAAGGGATCTCAGAAGATCACAGCTGGTGGAAATCCACCCATTTGAAAGCCAAAGCATGCCTGATTACTCCTAACTGGTATTTCATCTTTCAGTGACCTTAACTAGGCAAACATTCCTAATAAGGTCAGCATAGAACAGGGCTTGCTACAGGCAAAGACAGCAAAAAAGGAAAGCATTCTTGCCTCACCAGCTGTTTCCTGCCTCCTGAGCTAGCCAAGATAAATCTTAAATTTTAGATATACAATTTCTAGTGAAAATAGCTTTCAATTTTCTGCACATTTTCAGCATCTGTCCAACATACACAGATTTTTTTTTTTTTTTTTTGAGTTTTGGAGACTGTGAAGGGAAATAACAGCAAGAAAATTTGAGCCAGCCTTTTCTTGCAGCAGATCTAGAGCTCAAGCCCAGGATATATATTCTGATGTGTTCTGCTTGGAGGTTGGTGATTACATGTCCAAGATGAAAAGCTCCCCTGCATTATGAACCTTTTAGTTACAAATGAGCATTTCTTGATGCGTATTAAACTTGACACATCAACTCCTGGATGAATTGCTTACAAAGGGAGCTGCTTAAGACTATTAAGATATATACAGTGAAATCCTAGGTGCTAAGCAGAGTTAACATTATTCCAAAGTGTATTTCTTTTTAAAGTGTCTGGTTTAGCTTAAGTTTCTCTCTTTAATCATGCATAGTGCCCCAGGCTGCCAAAAAGGCAGCCATCAGCATCGCTTAGTGAAGGCAGCTTAGTGCTGTCACCATCTTATCTTCCCTGCTGCATGGGCCATAGCTTTTATCTGCCACTATAAACATTAAAATGGAGCTGTAATCCCACCTCAGTCCTACAGAAGATTTCCAGCTGCTTCTCAGATATGGAGAAAGTCCCCCCGTTACAGACAGGAATGTGGGTCTCTGTGCTTCTTCGTGCATGTGTATGTTTGGGCAGTAAAAATCATACTGAGATGGAATTTGGAAAAATGAAATTCTACTATAGGAACTTTTTTGGAAAAGCTGGCTAAGCCAAGGAGACAGCTTTGTATGACAATCTCAATCTAACGCATGGAATGCAATTTAAAATATTAAGTGTGACATATATAATGTCATGTTATAATGTGACACCATGGCCAAGAGTATTAAATCTTCATTCTCTTTAATGCACCAATAATTTTTTCTCTCAGAGATTTTCCTGTACAGCATCTCAGTTTAATTATGGAAATAAAAGACAGAAAAGCCACCAGTATATGATATCCTAAACATAAATTTGTTTCAGCAATATTTATGAAACAGAAAGGAAATAAATGTAATCAATATCTTAAGATAATTTTGCCATTTCTGCCTGGGAACTGAAAGTTCTTTCCTTCTCAGTTATCAGGTGAATGCAGTAACATTTCCCAAAGCATGCTAAGTATGCAAATCTAGAAAATAACACTTAAAATCAATAAAAAACATGCAGGATTGTTTAGACTTATATTGTCTCATCATTCTGTTAATATATTATTCTGTCCTCTTGTCACTGTCCCTGCCTGCAGCCACATCATTATTAGATCCTTTGTGCTACAGAACTGCCATTTGGAGCAACCTCCGTGCACAGTTTTTGCTGCAATAACACTTCTATTTTTTCTGACCTTAAATTATTAATTTCTTACTCTTAGTTGCTTTTCTCTCTGGTTAATGTTGTATGAAACTTAACTTTGGGAATACAAGGAGTGCTCTTGGTTGAGCTGGAGTTGACAGAAAAGAGGAAAAGATGGATGGTATTGGGCTGTCTTTCTTTTCCTTTTATGCTGTTTTTTCAAAATGGACTGTGAATCAGAGCAGAGAACACAGTGTGAATATCATCAAGACAGAAAATTCCCATTTTCCCAGCTGACCACTGACTTCCATTGAAGACTCCTACTTCATTCTGAATTAAACCCCAAATTAGGTGCAAATGATGATAAAGGTTACTATTAACTTAAAGACTATAAGTAATTGTCTTAATGTCAACTCATATGCTTGAAGTAGAATTCTTCCCTAAATGTTTATGTGAGTCCTTAAAATATTTCTGTTAGGTTATCAAAGCCATACAAAGGGTTTTGATTCCCAATTATCATTAGAAATTAATTGAAACAGGGTATTGAAATCCCTCATGTACAGTTCTGAATATGCAAGTCATATAATGTGGATAAGCAGAAATTAATAGAAAATGACTGCCCTCAATGCACTAAAAGCCTTGGTTTTGGCTTTCAGTTATATTGAAAACAAATTTATTGTATATTTTATATATTTTATATATTGTATATTTTTGAGATTTTAACATTCTCTTAAAATTTTATTCCCTAGCACAAAAATGCCAATGAAAAACTCAGCAAAAAATTATATAAATTTCAACTGTCACATTTTAGAATCTCAAATGTATATTTATATAACAGATATAGTTACAAAAACAATAGCCTCTGTTAATTTAACAAGGCAGAACCACATTTCTATGAAAAATGTACATAGAAGAGCATTATTGTGTTTAATAGAATCTCTATGTCCTTTCTTCCTTCTCCCTTAATCTTTCAAGGACTTTTGATTGTAGCTGGTTTTAAGCCTCTGTGGAAGCATTTGACATTCTTACCCTGGGATTTGATCCAGGAATGTGTCCTCAAATCAAGACAAGTCTCATCAGGCTGGGATTATTACTGTCCTCCCTCACTAAAATCAATAGTTTACACCAGCTAGATTAGAACAGACTAGATATATAAACTGTTCCTTGTCATTGCTAACTGCACAAGAGTAAATGCATTAAACTAAATAAATAGAAAAAAGACTTGACCATTTCCATTTGGTCTATACTCTCTTGATGAAAAAAAAAAAAAGTCCACTCTATTTTCACTGAATACTTTATACATATGATCACAAAATCAGAATTATCAAATTATTCTTGCTTTTATTAAAATCGGAAGAAGAAAAAAATTCCTTTCTCAATCTGTAGATCTGGATTAAGCCCCTTACAAGCAGTTCCAGTAAAACCAGTAAAACTGCTTACAACAGAATTTGACCAGTACTTTTAATAATTATTCTCATATCATCTGAATTAGGAAAAAAAAAGTGGAACCTAAAAAAAGAAAAAAAAAGTTATATTTTTTGTGAAACTCAGAGGTTTTTTAATGTAAATTTTTATCTTGTGATGATTAAAATGGAATAAATTGCTAAAATAGTTCCCAACTTCGCAGTCATACTGAATGAGGGGGAAATTTTACACTGAAGAGATAATTGGCATATTTAGCTAATCTTTTATTAATGTAACACAATTGTAACATACATCTTGTCTCAGAAAAGTCAGCATGGAAATTTTTATGTCATTATGCTGTGGCTCTACTTTTTAATAATTCTCTGTAGATTCAGTTTTTGCAACAAAAATGAGATTTTTCATTTTTATATGTACTGTATACTCCACAGTTCTACTTGGTGAAGAAAGAGCAGGTTCCTTTCATTGGTAAATCTTTATGCAGTGTACTTCTATTGTGGGAACTAAGCATAAATTTCAGTTATACATTTTAATCTAGGGAAAAATAATAATAGTAATTTCTCTTTATGCTTTTGATATCTAGCACTTTATACAAAATCATGTTTTATGGAGTGTGTAAAAAATACATTCTCAATCACAAAATGTCACCTGATTAACAAGAGGTTTGTGACATCTCAAAAAACTATACAGAAAGGTAGCAATTATAACTCTTCAGCATGTTAATGTGAAAAGTTTGACTCCTAATTTTGCAATCAATATTTCAGATAAAAGAGATTTCTCCAAGAGTACAGAAATTCAAGCTATAAATTAATGATAGATATGTACTTGAAAAACTGTCACTAGATATAAAGAATAGGCAAGAATTCCTTATTGATGGAAGGATAAAAATATCCTCAGTCACCAAAGTTTAAAGAGGATGAGAGTATGTAATGTTCCCAAGTGTCCATTCCAGTGGTTTAGGAGGAATGCAAACAATTGAAAGGGAAATAGTGTTAACAGGATCCATTCCATATTTTAAGTGTGGCCACCTATGACAGAATTTGGTGAATCTTGTTAGTGCTATGTGAATAGTCACACCAGAAAGATATGATCAATAACATCAATATGGTTGCACTTCTGCACCAATTTTTATTATCTGGATGGTAGGACTCATATTACTTGGGATTCAAATTCTCCAAAGGTTTGAGCACCCAGAAGGGATACATCATCTAGGAACAACAAATATAATGGTGGATAGTAGTGGTCTTAATAATTAGATATTATGTGAATGAAATTAGGTTTTTAGAATCACAGGATGCTTGAGGCTAGAGACCCTTTGAGGTCATGTAGTCCAACCTCTACTCAAAGCAGAGTCAAATTATTGCAGATGCAGTTGCAGAAATGCTGAGCAGAGGGAAAGGATCCCATTGCTTCTATGCTGCTCATGCAGCCCAGGATGTGAACAGCCTTACTATCTCCAAGGCACATTGCTGACTCCTCTTCAGTTTGCTGTTTCCCAATCAGCCAATCCCCATTTTGTACTGTTGAGTGGGATTATTCTACCCTAGCTGTATGAGATAGAATTTGCTTTGTTCCCTCCTGTTAAATCCCCATCAGCCCATCTTTCCAAGCTTGTCTAGATCAGGGTGACAACCCTGCCTTCCAGCATAATGACCATGAGCCACGACCCAGTATTTACTGAATTTCTAAGGGTAGATTTGATTTCATGTCATATTCCGTGTCATTAATAAAGTAATTCAACAGTTCTGATGCAAGAGTCAGCCTCTAAAGAGTATCATTAAATAAGAAGATGCCAGAAATGCTTCCAAATTTCCTTTCACTTTGTAATCATCTTATCCTGTTCCTATCTCACTGATTTGCCTATAATGTCACCATGGTAGATGGGGTCAGGAGCCTTGTTGAAGTCAAGGAGAACAGCATCTGCTTTCCTTGTTCACAGTTGGTCTTTTCAACACAATTTAGCAAGAGAATAATTGTCCTTAGTAAATTCATGAGAGCTGTTCCTGATCATTGTCTTGCTATCCATGCATTTGTAAATGGCTTCTGTTGGATTTGCTCCATAACATTGTCATAGACCAAGGTGAGGCTGGCTAGTTTGCAGTTCCCTAGCTCTTCCCTCTTGCATTCTTGAAGATGACTGCAATGTCTGTCTTTTCAAACTCCAGCAAGTAAAGGCCTTGAAGTGGCATTGGTCACTTCCCTCAGTACCTCTGGATGCCATCCCACCCCATCCCTTTAATTTCTGTATGTCTAGACGACCCAGGTGCTCCCTAATGTGTTCTTCTCTAGTGTGATTACTGTTTCACTTGCACAGACTGCAAGCAGTACAAGAAGTTCAATCATAAAAGAGCAGACTCTAACACTTTTGGAAAAAGAAAAGCAAAAAGGCATAGAGAATCTCTGCCTTTTCTGTGTCCTTTATCGACAGGTTCCTTAGCCTACTGAACAGTGAATCCACCTTTTTCTTAGTCTTTTTGCTGCTGCTATATTTATACTACTCAATATCCACGAAAAGTAAATTATAAGATAAATAAATAATTTTCTATTGTTTTTATTTTCTTTACAAGATAGAGGGGAGAACAAGTTTCAACTAACTCTATTTGTGAACAGGAACTAGGGGTGAGAGAGAACTACACAAAAAATATACTTTTCTAGATTGCTGATGTTAAAATACTAGCAAATAGTCAATCAGCTTTTTTCACTAATCTGAAGTCTACATTCAATAAAAATAATACTTCTTTTATATCTCTAAATTAAAAAAATTACACAAGACATCACCATGGCTGACATGCATTTTCTGTTAAGCATTCTAAACTCTTTAATTTTCTTGTGCAATTTAAAATAATTCTAGAGCTGCACAAACAGATTTAAATTGGGCAACAGCAGTTCCCCACTTCCTCCCTCTTCTTTTGTAGCAGCTCCAGCTTTCACTTGGCCTACCAATGAATCAATTCAACTTACTGAGCTTGCAGGAATCTATTCTATTTCCTTTCTTTTGAGTTAGTTTTCTGCTGAGTCTGCAAGTGAACTGTCACATCAGAGAGCCAAGATAAGCAAATATGCCAGAGCAAAGGGTGCACTGACACTTAGACTTCCTTAATCTCTCATGAAACTTCACCCTGAACTAGTATCCAAAATATAATGCTCGTCTCCAGATATTTGAAATTCTACTTTTGTCTATGCATTTTGTTTGTTCTTTTAATTTATTATTACAGTACCAGCTAGAAGTAAGTTGGAATTCCTGTGAGTTATTGTTCAAGTACAGGGTAAGAAAAAATCATCATCTAATGGCCATGGCAAAGGAAAGCCAGAGAAACAGAAGAACAGGATCTTCTCCAAATAGTGTCAGTATCTCAACTGAAAGCAGAGCTGAGGCCCTTCTTAATTCAATTTTAATGCCTGTCTGTAATAGAGAAAACAGGATTATGAGTGCATTTCCCGCTCAGAAAAAGTCTGCTCCCTGCATATGAATATTGGTCTTGTTCTCCTCCCTGGCTGGGAAGTATCTTCTAAATACTGATAAGGTTTGACAGTCCTCCACAAAGTCAATAGCAAAACTAGTAATTCACTTCCAGCTCCAATTTATTTTATCAAAACAATATCTACTGAATTTTGGACTGCAAACAGATAGATCTTCCAGCACATGACTATCAGTGCAAGAGAAAGGTTAAATGCCAAGGAATAATAAAACACCCACCATTTTATAGACATGACTCAACTTACAGAGGATTTTGATGAAAATATTTATTTCATCACAAACAGTAAATATGACATCTTTCTAGTTTGTGGTTTGTTTTTGTTTGTTTGTTTGATTTTTTTTCTTTCCATTAGCCTTATTTGTTCAATTAATTACAAAACTTACGGAAATGCTGTTTGGGTTTTTTGAAATCCTGGCTACACAAAATCCTTGTATCAAGAGAAGAATGTATTAGCAAAGCTCCACGTAGTTAATTTTAATGCTGGAACAGTATTTTAGTGTTTTTCCTGGATGAGTGATAACAAAGAGCACTGAAATCCATGAAAATGCTCTTTATGTGGCAAGATGTGGGTTCTGCTGGGGCTGTGGCCATTGTTACAGATTGCTGAAAGTTAGTTATTAAATAAATTGATACCGTGGAACATTTAAGTTCTCCAACAGATGTTATAACCTACAGTTTTTTCTCATTCTTTGAAAGATTGGAGATGGTTGGAGAAACAGAAATAATAAATGACACTAGAAATTTAGAGTTCCTATTTTGTGTTGCTTTGCTATTCAAAACTGAATGTAATCAGCTATAAAGTCAATAGGATATAAAACCACTTTTAATTCATTGATGGATAGGAATGTGTTTAAGTATATACTTAAGAGATTAAGCCTATACTTAAGAGATTAAACCTTTGCTGATGAATTACAACCCTTTTGGGATGTTATGGCAGTAGTAGCATCATTGATCTTTGACAGGGATACACATAGTTAATTAATGTCTTAGAGGAATGGGAAAGATTTCCAAGCTCAAGTGCTTTTTTAGCACTTTCCCTAATTATTTAGATCTGAGATGAGAGTACATTGTATTATATAAGTTCTGTGAGATGTACATCTACAAGGAAGATGTCCAATCTAACCAGGCGAGCATTAAAAGTGTTTCTCCATAACAATACCACTGTGATTTTCCAAATCAGCTTGCTAATGATCTTTAACAAAGTAGAGCTGCATCAGTGATGCATCCTCTTACAAACTTCCAAAGTCTTTTCCAGAACTACTCCTTTGGGCTATCAAGCCAACAGCAAAATGTACATTAATTTCCAAGTGGCTTAGATTTCAGCTAGAAATTATTGCTATAAATAGAAAAGTTCCATCTGAAAAAGGAAGATTTTGCTTTAGAAGTCTGTCTTTCTGAGGAAGAAAGTTGACCTGGATGGCTGTTTTTGGGGAAAGAAACATAGTGACAAGTGCTAGAGAGTGTAGAATCATAGTTGTTGACTGAAGCTTATTTGAGCATTACAGTAATACAGTGATAAATAGATAGCAAATACCATCTGAACTTTAAAATTGAGGTCAGATGTCTTTCTCAAGCATATGTTCTAATACCATGGGTTATTTGTTATGGTGAAGGAATCAGGAAATACACTTTTGAGGCTGAACAATGTCCAAAGGTCAGACTGGTTCACTGCATTGTTCTTAACAGCATGTAAAATCTATGAGAGTATGAGCTTTGGAGCTGAACCTTGCATACCAAAGTATTTATTCTCCTATATATAAAAATGAAGCTCCTTTATGTGAGAGACTTGACATACCAGAATAAAGTGCATCAGCCTGCTTTCTGAAATATTATGTATCAGAACCATTGTGAGAAAATTACCCTGTATGTATCTGGGGATATACACATTACATAAATTGACAGGTTTTGCAAAAATTTCTCTACTCTTCTTTACTATGATATAGGCTGCACTTTAAAAGATATTGTGCTGTTTCCTCTCTACAGCACTGAATTTTAATGTGTACTTGATAAGATTTGAGTTGCAATGATGTTTAACACTTTTGTACTTTACAGTTGTTGCTCCTGATTTGTACTTACATATCTTCTTAGCTACTGGTTTTGTTGTTTGGTACTTGCAAGATGCTAGCAACAGTTTACACTGTATTTGATTACACAGTTAGACAGTACAGTGTAGTACAATGTAGTGCAATTAGAACTACTCAAAAAATCTCCTTAGCCTTCATCTTGTGAAGTTATGAGTGGTCTAAATATACAACGTGCCCTTTTCATGTAGACATTCTGTAGGAATGTGCATAAACAGGGCTTTTATTTTATTCTTTCCTTCTGTAAAGAGGGAGTAAACTGAAATGACAAGATAAATCCTGTGTGAATATTCCCTCTGGGACTTTCAAGAAATGTTGAAAGAAATTTCTGGTCCAGAGCATAAGGAGTAATAGAAGTTAGAGAAGAAAGACTGGAGCAAACAAGAAGAATTGAAAAGATTCAAGTAGAGCTCTGTTTGGAGTGTTATTTTTCAAAAGATTTTTTTTGTCCTTCATCAGAAGATGCTGGTTCCATATTAATCACAATTCCCCATGAAGATATTTCAATGTAATTTTTATATATTAAAAACTTGTATACCCTTTGGGGTTAGGATAGAACTGCTTGGTTTTGGAATCTGTTCCTTTCTCAGTCCTTACTTATAGCTAAAGGATCAGAACATGTGATTTTATGTTCCAATGACTACAATAGTCACCAGGTCACTGGGATGTGAAAAAAGACTTAACAATGGTTGACTACTTGTTTAATTTGAAGAGATAGATAAAGGGCTGAACAAGTCTGGTCCATATTAATAAATCACCAGGTGGCTAAAATACTTATGGGGAAATAACCAAGTCCAAGTGTCCCACTTCCTAAGTCAAGACCCTCCTTAAGAGGATTTTTTTGTATTTTCCCTTCTTCAGAGTTAATCTCTAAAATCTGCAAAATCTCACTCTTGTCACACTCATGAAGAACTGAAAAAGCATTCTGGGCTTGAAAATGTACAAAGACACAGGAGACATTTTCAACACAGCTCTAATGACCCAGATTACAGGAAAAAGAATTCATGTAGTGCTGGATTTGAATCCCTGATTCAAGTCATCAAATGAGACCTAACAAACATTCAAATTCACAATGCTTGTCATTATAAAAAAAATTTATACTGGTGGTCTGAAGCTTTTCTTTCTTTTTACAAATTTATCTTAGTTTTTTTAATCTATCTATGCATTTTTCAAAACAGATTTTTAAATGTTATTGTAATTTCCTGGTTATTAATAGACCAAAAATAAAAGGACATCACAGTTTTCAAAAACTTTATTTTCATATTTTTGCTCTTGATCTGAGGAAATAAAGAAAATGATATGTAAAATGATTCCACCAGTCTAAAGACATTAGCTTCATTTAGAAGATCCAAAACAATTTTAACATTAGAATATTTGTTTGCTCCTTTTATAAATGCTTCACATATATTTTCACAGCTTGCAGGCTACTGTAAGAGCTAGCTACTTATTAACTCTGTTGCTAACATTAAGTAAAACCCCGTTATATTTAAACTCTTTTACTCTTTTCATCTCCTGTACCACGAAGATTATTATATGAAAGGAAAGGTGACTTTTGAAAGGTACATTACAAAGTAACTCTTAAAGCTGATGACCACTAATGGTGATATCTGCTGCTGTTACTCAAGGTCAAATAATCACTAGATTAAGCAGGTGACAACCTTATCTGAAACACAAATTTATGTGAAATAAATATTGCTTGAATTTTGGCTGATCTGTGTTCTACTAAGTCATGAAGGCTCATTCATGAGCTCTGTCTGAGTCCTTACTGTAAGTGTTTCTCATAATTTTAGAATAAATTACAGAGAATATTATTTACAGTGCATTTTATATAAAAGTGTTAATGGCCTTTTCAATCTATCTCTAACCTAGAGCTATAAATACAGGCAAACTTGAGAGCTGTCAGTTTTTCTGTAGTTACACTGGCAGAACTATGTCAGCAGTGCTTCAGAGCAGGCAATGTGTACACTAGCAGAAGGGATTTCTCCCTCAGTAGTTTTACTACCTCCATGCAAAATAAACTGGCAAACCTGTTCTGGTAGAAAAGCTGAGTTTATATGAGGCAAGAAAAATGATTTCAGCTGGAGTATGGTTTTCTCACATTATACTGACAATACTAGCTGGTAAAACTTGTGGATCAAGCTTAGGTGTTTGTCCTTGCTTTCTTGGCTCATTTCCATCTATATACCATCTTCTTGCCTAGCCAATCTCAGTTCAAGGAACCTAATTTAAACAATAAAAAAGAAATTATATCTAGGCATGGTTAGGCCTAGATAGCTGAATTCCTTACTTCTATTTCCAGCCAAATAGTTTCTCTTCTTTCCACACATTAAACTATGTATATTGGTGTTTTCAAACATGCTTTCTAAACCATGTCATGAAAATAATATTCCCCCATAACTGTAATTCATAGACCAGTAAAGGCTACAATTCATGTCAGGAAAAAATTAAAAAAAAAAAAAAATTAAAAAAATTAGGAAAAAAAAAAAGGAAGGAAGAAATATCTTTGCATTTCTTGAAGTACAAAACTCTGAAACAACAGTAAAATCAAAACACATAATTGGTGAATGTAAATAATGTGATCCTTAGCTGGGTTTCAAAAGCACTGAAACACTGAAACACTGTCTTTGCTGTGTTTTCTTGACACAGGTGTAAAGAGGAACAGGATTTCACATAAAACAATCATGAAAACCTTCATGCCTTTCAAGAGCCACTATGTCTTTATATATCCATATATATTTTAAATATAAAACCAAATGCAGCCAGTTAGTTTGTGTAGCAGACTGATACTGTGTGATTTCCTTTGCTTACTGCAATATTCCAGCTGTGGCATGTTGGCATTTTTGTTGGCATTTTTGTTTATGTGCTCATAATTATGTGCTTTCAGGCAGCTAGCTCTCTGGTATAACACTTCTCAGAATGGCCCACTGCATAAAGTCTGAGAAGTTTGGGTAGTTCCAACCTCAAGTGCCTCTCAAGTGTCTTGTAATTTGTCTTTGATACATTATTGGAGCTCTCTCATTTCATGGTATTAAGCCATTTCCTCAGGCACAGGATGCCTTTTTTCCAGACTTGTTCCTTTGAGATCTGGGCAGCAAATTTGGGTTTAATCCACTTCCATCTTCATTGCAGTTTTACTGGAAGCAGCTGTTACCCCTTCTTTAGCAGTTTGCTGGCTGTCAGGCAGCCTGAGGGATCCACCATATGACATCCGTCCTGGGTTCTAAATATACACCTGCACAATGTGTTTTCTTGGGGCAAGAGTGGAGCAAAGGGACTTTTGCTTCCTTTTGCACAAATGTATTTTCATCTCTTGACTGAAAAACTTTTATTTATTCCCTGTTTTTATACCTAGAAACTTTTCATCTTTTGAATAGAAGGGTAATTCTACTTTTTGTACAGTCTGAAAATGTAGTAGAGCTTCATTGCCTGCTTTACTAGACATAAACATCAACATTACAAAATGTAAATGTGTTGCCTGTTAAATCTCATTACAGCTTTATACAGAACATTTAGGCAAATTTTGGTCAAGAGAATAAGAGAGCCCAGGGACATATCCCATGGAACTTGACTTAACTATCATATTATTAGAAGTAGGCTCAGAAAAGATGTGTGTAAATTGGTTTTGCAGAACAGAAGAAAACAATAAGATTAAGCATAATAGTGTACATGCCAGACATAAATATAAAAATGTCAAAAAGTGAAAGGAAATTCTCTAGCATGATAGGGAGAAAAAAGATGGTAACAATATAGAAACCTGTTATTACATTTTTAGTTTCCTGGGCTGCATGACAGACTGATGGGTCATAGCAATGGAATCAAAAGTGAAGGCTAGAGAACAAGACTTCACCAAAAGAAAAAAAGAAAATAAAAGAAAATAAAAGTCTAGGACAATAGTACTTGTCAGATAAAAGATAATTCTAAATAGATGTGATACATATTACTCCTTGCAAAGTTGAACAGTGAATTTATAGTTATTTTACTTTAAATATATAGCTATTTTGTATAAGGTTGTCTCACTCTTAAAGACACTCAAGTAAATACAAAGCAAAAATATATTAAAATAATGTTTTTAAGAGGAGGGGAAAATTTACTCAATATCTTAAAAAAAAGCAGTGGAAATCTCAAATTAGTTAACTCTATACTAGCTTATCAATAATGTTCTTTAGTGCTGTTATTGGGAAAATGCATACTTATAAGATGTTAATATTACATATTGGAGATGGAAATTACCAAAGTTATTAATCAGAATATTCTGTCCTTCTCTGTTTTCAATTGTGGCATGTAGACCGAATGGAATTTACACAATGAGATTACTTTTCAACCTTATCTTTCATGTTAGAACATGTTAGAACATTTATTATTACAACCAAGAATTTGTTTTCTCAGATAACAATAAATAATAATTTCACTCTTATAAAACATTTTTTTGGCAAGTATGTCCTTAAGCTATCCTGGCTATTTCTAAAGATTGTATATCAGTAGCAAAAGTCTCAAAAATGCTGCCAATATCTGCTATTTATAAGAATACAGGGAGCGTATGATTTATATAACTAACTAGAAATATCCTTTACATTGTTACTCTTGTTTACAAATATTGTAATCCAGTCACTGAGCAACAACAGTGACTAATGACATATGGTTTAAATGATGCCATAAAAATAGTCAAAGATAAAGATAAAGGTGAGGCAAATAATTGTGAACTGCTTGAAAAAGATATATTAAGCACTAGCATAGGTTAGGCCCGGGTCATTGTTCTATTTTCAGGACCAGGCTGAGATATTTATACAGCATAAGTAGTGTGAGAGATCTCTGATAGCAGCTCAAAGCATCTTCAGCACTGAGAATCTCCATCTACACTGCTTATTTTCTAGTAGAAATCCACTGTGATTTCTGAGATCCTGAAGCACAGAGCAGGTGTTACCCTGCTTTTGAAAGCTGATCAAGAGGATGTTAGATGATGTAAACAGCAATAGTGAAACAAAAAGTAAATTGAGCACACCCAGTGCTATCTAGCTGGTATCTAAAATGCTAAAACCCAAAGAGCACACCCCTCTCAAAAGAAAATTAATGAAACCAGAAGATCCATAAAGGAACTAAATGGATTGTTACAGTCTACAAACAGGTCTAATTGAATGGACAAATTAGCCAGTGCAAACAGCAGCTGCTGCATTGGTGACTCAAAGTGAACATAAAGATACACTGCTCTGCAGGTGTTTTACGTTGGAGGAATGATATGGAAAATCATTTGATTGGGACTAAACATTTAAATACAGTAAATATTTCCACATATGCTTAGGAATCCTGCTAAGTCACATGCAAGAAAAACCTCTTTCACTATTCAATAAGTTTTTAAGAATATTGAGGAATTCTCTGGTTTTTACCTCTTTCACTAAAAAGCATGTGATTTGTAGAAGATTTGAAACCTTTAACTTCCTCTAGAAGTTCAAGTGGACAATGAAAACCAGAAGTATCAGTTATCTGTAGTAATTCTTAAAGTGAAGCCCAACACAGAAATGAGTGAAAGTAAAAGTGCATGTTGTTGAAGTATTTCAGGCCTAGAGTCAGATTTCAGGACAAACAAATGAAAGGAATAGAGCTCAGAGGAGCTGGAGTCACACTTCTAATTTGAATTTGTGAACCTGCATGGCTGGGCTGAGGCTGTGGTCTGGAGTTTTTCCACGGTTCAGTTCATCTTTTCATTTGGGCTGACTGCTAGCAGAAATAGGAATGCTACAATTGGCTAAATTAATAGCCATTTTCTTGTTTGCCAATAATCTAGTCTATTTTCAAGACCTACCAACAGTGTATTCATGTACTTTTCATCTCTTTACATCAGTCTAAGACTTTCATTCAATTTGCCCTACCATACGTCACATACATAGCTACACTATTTATTGATTCCTCACTTCCACCCACAAATGGCCTATAAAACCTCTCAAAACAAAGGGTATGATTTACAAGGCAATCTCAGCAAGAAACAGCAAATGGTCTCATACATTTAAATGCCCCTGTAAGATCAAGTGAATACACTGGGCAAAATAGAAGTTGTTCTGTACAAATCTGAAGTGCACTTCAGGCACTTTTTTATGTGTAGATATCATGAGGTGACCTTCTCTTAGATGTAAAAATATTTATTATCAGGGACCAAACTAAGGGTGATGAGTGTTTCTTATTTCCCCATAGAAATAATGCAAGGGAAATGTATGATTGGTAAGCTGAGCTTAGTCTCAGGCAGGGTCTGTTTCCTGCAGAAGTCATTGTGCTCCAGATTCAAGGTGCCCAAGTCACTTGGAACAAAACACTCTAGCACACATGACATGGAATAGGATTGTTTAATGGTGCCATTTCAAGCAGTGATTCAGTTCCTATATGTTTGGAGATAGATTAGTGGAGTTATAATGGAGTTGTAATGCAATGTAAGAAACAAAATTATTAGCTTTCTGTTGTGACCCTGGATAGATGGCAACAATGAATATGAAGTGAGAAATCTTCAGGAACTTGGCAGTAGTACTCCTAAGAAAAATTTTTGCACTGTAATACTTTTCTTGGCTTCATAATATTACTTCCAAGGTCAGCCTATGGCTCCATATAAAAATAGGGAAAAACTATACTAAAAACTGTACAATTTTTTCCCATTGTCAAAATTCATCCTATCACATCTTTTTCTATAAAATAAGAAAAATAAGTGAAGCATGCTGTATTCAATATGCAGTATGTTCTGCATAGTCATATCTAACACAACACTGAGTATTGTAAGAAAATGTTAAATGTGGTGGTGATCAGGTATCCAGAATTTTAAAGAGCAGGAGCCTGAACTAAAGTTCTTAAGTGTGTGTTTAAGCATCTAATAAAATCCTTGTGCTGGTTTCAGCTGGGTTAATGTTCTTCATAGTAGTTAGCAAGGGGCTATGTTTGGGATCTGTGCTGGAAACACTGTTGATATATAATGATATTTTAGATGCTACTAAGTAGGGCTTGGGCAGAACTGAGACCTTTTCTGCTCCTCACATGGTCCTACCAGTAAGGAAGCTGGGAATATACAAGGAGTTGGAGAAAATACAGCTGGGACAGCTTATCCCAAAGGGATATTCCAGACCACATGGTGTCATGCTCAACATATAAAGCTGAGAATGAAGAAGGAGGAAGGGGATGCTCATTGTGATGGTGCTTGTTTTTCAATTCACTGTTAGGCATGATAGAGCCTGGCTTTCTTGGAAATGGCTGCTTGCAGGAAGTGATGAATGAAGTCTCCTTGTTTTCTTTGCTTTTGTTTCTGGCTTTCCCAATCCCTCTTAAACTGATATTATGTCAACCCATGAGTTCTTTCACTTTTACCCTTCCAATTTTCACTCTCATCCCACCAGAGAGGGAGTGAGTGAGTGGCTGTGTGGAGCTTAGTTACCAGCTAGGTTTAAACTATGACAAGCCTATTGTTTTTAGATGATAAGGTGTGTAGCTTTCTGTCACTGGACTGGGCTTTTGTATTCTTCTGCAAAAAAATGTTACAGTCAAAAAAGTATTTAAATGGAAAATTTCTAAAAAGAGATTTAATAGCTTGCTACAGTGGAATTCTAATTAGCACAATGCAGCTTATTCAAATCAAGATATTAATTCCTAAGAATCAAGATATTAAATAATTCAGGCTAGGTTTGTAAATAATGTACTTGCTAACAATAACTTTACTTGGTCCTAAGAATTACTGGTTTAGAGTAGTGCAATGATGCCAAAAGGTGAAGACAAACTGCAGAGGAAACATAATTAAAAAGGATGTGAAAAATATGAAGAAAAATGTACATATTAATATATATCATTAAAATTTTCATTAGGGTAAATAAAGCATGTTAAATATCAACCTATAAATATGCAAAATTACATAGCTTAATTTTACTCAAGGGATTGGAGAATATTTTCAGATTTTATTTCCTAAATAGCAAATATGTTTGGGGTTTTTTTAATGTCAGGTTTGATCCTGAATGATACCATTCAGGAATCTGTGGCAATACAGCAAGAGAATTTCAGTCATGGCTGTGGTACCCCAATGTCTAAATGTGGTGTATATGCTGTGTTCAGTTTTTATTTCTTGTGGGCAGAATTTAGTACTTTTGTTTTCAACACAAAACAGCAAAATAAATAAACCAACTGTATACAGGTTTACATGTGGATGAAGGGTTACAATTCCATTAATTTTTGTATTTTAAGGGTATAAGGGGATAAAAATCAAAGGAAACCTCTCAATACTGATATTACCAGATGATGAAACTTTTTGAGAGAGATTACAAATGATTTATAAAGGTCACACCAAGTAGAATTTCAGGGATGTCTTAACATTAATGAACTTTTTAAAAAACTTTTTGGAGGTATAAAAAATCTATTATTTTTACCAGCTATTCCCTCTTGCTGAGTCCATCGTTTACTCACTGCACTGTATGATTGCCACTTTGAATTAAACACCTTTTCACACCATTTGCTGTGCAGATGGCAAAGTGCTCTGAGAATGACAGAGCTGAAACCCCAGGAGCTTGAGCAGTGCACTGGAAATACATCACAATAAGCAGATACCTATTATCTACTCTTGACCTGGCTGTAATCTCCTCCTCCAAATCCTTGTCTACCTGCTCTTCCCTTCGACTTTTGTCTCAAAATTCACCATCTCTGCACTTTTTTTAGAAAGGTTTGGAGAGGAGATCTCTGTCAAAGTCTAGACCACCCTCCGTAGAGTTCAACAGTTTGACAATTTGCACCTCTCACTGCCTGGCAGCCAGCAGTGGGTATCATCCCTTCTGTGCTCTCAGCTGTGAACATGTTTGTCAGTGGTGTGAGAGAAAGAGCTGCTTAAAGCAGCTGCAGAGCAAGTCCTGTGGTGCTCCCCATGCCCCTGGGCCATCCAGGTTCTGCCAGTTGCTGCTCTGGAAGATGAGCACAAGTGCAGGGACATCACATCACCTCTCCTCCTTGTATCCTCCTGATCCTGTGGCTTTCACATCTCCTTTACAGCTGCACTCATCCCTTTCTCAGCTTTCATATCTTGCTTTCTGCTTAAACCCTTGTTCCAGATTTCCAAATGATCATTTTTCCCAGCCAGATCCCAAGAATTTTGTCTATCACCTTGCTCATTGTGCCCATCAACCATCTTTGACAGTTAACCACATTTTTCTCCACAAGATATTATCTGTATTACATTGACTTCAGTCTTTGCCCTTTCCCATGTCTCCTCTTAGGTTTTTACCAACAACTCTTTACTTAGTGTGACTTTTAAGGGACTTTTTCTTCTTCAAATTCCTATATTTCCTGGAATTCAGTCACAACTCTTCATTCTCCATATTTCCTTAGGTTAACTTAGATCATAGATGCATATTTAACTCTTAACATTTTGCAGGCAATGTACTGCTTTCATTCCATACTCCTAAAGAATGTCTTAAATTCTCATCTTGCCTCTCTAACATAAACAACTAACACTTCAGCCTTCCTTCTTTCTCCCAATCCATTTTCTGTCCCTCACCTCACTTCATGCTTCAACACTTTGATATCATCACATTTTGACATATCTCATCATCCATAAATCAAGATTAAGTTAGAAATGTACAGGTTTTCTGTATACTGTTTTCAACTTTAGCTTTTGATAAAATGGCAGCTTGCCATCTCCTTGCAACACCTTTCACAGGTATGAGAATAGAATAATTTTCAACTGTCCTCCTTCAGAATGCCACTTAGGGAATTTAATCCCAGCTTCCCTTTTGCCAATTTCTCTACTTGTTGTGCCTTCATTATGTCAAGCATACTATTTGTTTTCATTCCATGGACTCTCCAAGTAGGTCTCTATTGATTTCTTTAAAAGGCAAACTTCTATTTTCCTTTTACAGAATAATTTTCTATTATATTTTCTTGTTATTGAAATAGTCTATAAATATCTGGCTTTATCATACTTTAAATCCATCTTAAAAGTCCTTCTTTCTAAAGATGGCTTTAATGAACAAGAGGCTTTATAAGAAAGATGGGGACAGACTTTTTAGTAGGGCCAAAGGATAATGGTTTTAAAAGACATAGCTTCAGATTAGAGATAAGGAAGACATTTTTACAGTGAAGGGAGGGGAACAGGTGAGAGTAATGAAAGTTGGAACAGGTTTCCCAGAGAGGTGGTAGATGTTCCATCCCTGCAAACATTCAAGGTTAGGCTGGATGGGAGCAATTTGACTTAGTTGATGATGTCCCTGCTCAGTGCAGGAGGTTTTGGACTTAGAAGACCTTTAAAAGTTCCTTCCAACCCAAACCATGCTATGATTCTGTAACATGTAAATTTTATACTTCTGCTGCACCAAGATCTTTCATTCTCTTGTGCTCTTCAAAGTGACTGTCTCACGCTGATACTTCTTGCTATATTCTGTAAGCACTTTGCACCTTGGATGATCTTTCAATTTTGTTTTGGGTTAGTATTTTCCGAGTTCATTACAATATTCTTGCCCCTTCATGAATTGGCTCCAAAAATTGCTCTTTTTACTGGGCCATTGTTACAGAAAAAAAATCCATAAAATGTTTATTACTTTCTCAAGGATTTAATTTACTAATTAACTTTTTTTTTTGCATTAGAATAACAAAATTTATATACATTTTTGCAAGACTCAGATTTATTACACAAGTGAGTTATTATCATGTTATCACAAAGTACAGGAGGTCACAATTTAAATGCATGATGGACATATTTATGTCCAGATTCCAGAACAGAACTGCAAACTCATCTGGCTTACTGGAGAGTTCTCAGAGACAGTTCACACAATTCAAGCAAATGAATGTTTAGGTGCACTTTATGCAACAGTGGAATACTCTGCTGTGTCCTGCACAAGAGCTCAAACAATGTGCTAAGGGAGAGGGAGAACTGAAGTTAAAAATACCCTGCTACTTTTTTTTTTTTTTTGCTAGGGGAGAAAAAAGAAGACCAATTTACAATGCTGAAGAAAAAAAAAATCCTTTTTAAAGATCTCAGAAAATGAAATAGACCTGACTCCAACTATATCTACAGACAGAAGCAATAACTCAAACTTGCTAATGTGGAATAACTGAACAAACTAATAAAATTGAAAAAATCTTTCACATCTAAAAATTGATATTAAAAAAAACACTTTCAGAAACACTCTTGTTTGTAGGGACTTACAATTTATAATGCATTCTACTTTTCCAAGAAATCTTTTTGGCAAAAAGTGGAGTGTGATATGAACTTATAGTATTGTCCTCTCCTCACCCAGCATAAATATATATTATAAGAAAATGAATCATTATAAGCACTCTCCTGACCTGGCACCTCATGCCCTGTGAAACACCAGCTCTCTTTCTCCAGCTGTCAAACAGGTAGGTCACCCATAACTCCTTCTCTCAGAGTCCATAACTGGTGTAGCAGAGGTTAAATAATCTATGCAGTGTGAGTATGAAATCACATATTGGTGTTAAACTCCTTTCTTTAGAATGTTAGCAGTATTCTGAAAAATGTGCTATTATTCTTTCTGAAATAAAGCCATTTTGATGTCAACAAAGAGAAATAGCATGATTTATTTGTACCTAGATGTCTACTATAGCATATCATTAATTATTTTCTGGAAGCATTTATTTCTCTTTAATGACTATAGAGGAAGAGCCTAGGGTGATTCCAATGTAGAACTCCAGACAATAAATATACTTGGATTGGGGAATCTCAGATCTGCATGGCAGTCAACTCCATGTGTTTAGCTACTGCTCACCTGAGACAAGCACTTTGAGTCAGATTAACCATAACTCACAAACTGGTTTAGCACTGCTTTACTTGTGTTCATTCAGATCTCACACCTGTGGAAGTATCAACAAGAAAAAAAGCAAAAATAAATGCTCCTTGGGCAGCCCAAGACTCTGAGTAGTAATCAAGTTCTGTGCATTGCAGCTGGACACAACCTAATCTCTCTGCAGAAACCAAGAATTGCTTTTCTGTTGTGCTCAGCTCTGGAGTGGAATGGCATCCAGCATTAATGGCCAGATATGCAGGGAATCCTTCCCCTTCCTCTCACTGGGATGAGCCATTTCAAAGGATGCAGGTATCACAGATCTTCCTATGCAGGACCTAGGTATCTAGCTGGGGAGTAGAAAGGTCTTACAGTTAATCATTAATTTTATCATGAATGGTGGTTAGTTTATTAGTCAGTGGCTCAGTGTTTAACAGCATGAACTCAAGATCAGCAGCCCCATCTGTCAGTACCTTGTAGCACTGAGATGAAACAGATGGCAAAGCTGATGGAATTGCAATGAAACCCCTCAGCCTAGGTTTACACCTAACTGCATCACCTTTTACTGTCTTAGGATTGGCTGCAGAGGGGGAAAAGCTTAAGATTCTTCACTTGTAGAATACCTGAATACAGCCAAGGGGAAGGAATGCTACTGCATTGCTAAGGCCCAGGAGAGGAGCTGTGCTCCTGAGAAGTTACCCAACCTCACCAACAAGTTCTCACCTTTTATTGAAGCATGAGCTTTTTTTTTTTTTCTCTACATGAATATGCTGAAATACAAAGTTATGTTTCTAACTCAGCTAAGTCAAGCTCAGGGACAAAAAGGATAGACACTATCACCCACTCCTACAGTTGCAGCCATATAATTTTAAAATGATTGATTTTTTCATCAACACTAAACTTGATTGCAGGCAACTTTAAAACAAAATAGATTTCTTTTAAAAGGGAATTAAGTTATATAAAAGAAAAATAAAGCTGTTTCCTTCCAGCAATTTAATTAGTTATTTAATATGTTTTACTCTGAAGAAAACACCAGGTGTATGCATCATATTTTCAACTCCCAGCAGCCTGAACAGGCAAAATTTAGTTAATAATTTCTATCATATAAACTTAAATGTTATATGCAAAGGGTCCTTATCTTTCTAATTCTTAAAAGTGTGTATATATATATATATATATATATATATATGAAAAATTGATTTGTGCCATAGAGATAAATTATGTAAATTTTGACTGTGATAGTTCTTACCTTGCAGTGGGACTAGACTTTTCTTTACAGAAACAGAACTCAATACTGAAGTTCAATATTTGAAAAGTTTTGGAATATTTTACCCGCAGTACAGTCATAGCTTCAATATTTTTGGCACCACATAAACTTAAACAAATAGCATAATATAGTCCTCAATCTATAACAGGTTTGCAATTGTGACAGAACAGGAGGTTTTTTTTATAGGTATGGTTCAGTATAGGGTAGTGTTGCCTGACAGAAATATCATTGCATCTGGCAACTATAAAAATGTCAATGATCTTCCTTCAAAATCTACTTTACAGAAATTAGTTAATGCAGATCTGTATTTTGGTTTAGTTTGTCTGTTTCTTTAATAGTTTGTTGGGGCTTTTTGTCTTCTTTGATCACAAGGAATTTATATTAAAGATTTCCAGTAGGTTAAAAGTACTAGAAATACCTGGATTTTATTACTTCTGTCACTCTTTAAAATGAGAAATTACAGTTCCTTCTTTACCTTCTCCTTCCAATAAAATAAAGGAAAATCGTGAAAAAAAGGAACCAAGACAGCAACCTTGAGCTTTTTTTTTTTTTTTTTTAAGGTTTCTAGTAGCTAATTAATTCTTACATTATTGGGTCATTAATCTATGTAATTCTGTCATTTCTGTAATTACTGGAGTAGCCTCTGAAAACAAATATTCTTCCCCATAAAAATATACAAAGTTTTTTGTCTCATATTTCTTCATTTTACCAAATTTAGTGGTTTAAAAGGTATATTTCTTGCCTGAGTTATTGAGATCTTTCCACTAGTCAAGTTTCAAGATTATTATCTCCAGGCAAAAAGAAGCTTGAAGACTAAAATAGTAAATTCCTAATTTTGGAATGACTAAAGTTAGGGGCAAGAATCCCATCTGGAGAATTAAAAAAAAAAATCATAGTTTTATCATGACTTGAAGCTTAGTGTTTTCCTAGTCCAACATTTAAGCACACTCTGGACCCTACACAAGAAGGATTATGCAGTATAGTGGATCAACTGACACATACTATGTCTTAAAATTTCTAGTGAAGACACAGAGGAAAGTATCCAAACAAGTGAAACATCTTTCTCTATTATTCTCTTACACTCCTACTCTGTTTTGAGTGCTTTTTGTGCTCATCTAATTTCTGAATGAAACATGAACAATATTTCACAAAAAAAAAAAAAAAAAAAAAAAGAAAAAAATCTATTCTGATGAGAAGTTAAAATGTATTTTATGTTGTAAATACTTTAAGATATCTGAAAATATTAATTCATTTTAATTTTCTTGTTGTTTTTGTTTTTATCATCTGTTTGATGCATAGCAGAAAAAGAGGATTTTAATCTTTCCAGAGTAGTGGTTCCTCAGACTTTTTAACTGTGTTAAAATCTTAGGGGGTCATGTTTGGAATTGCAGTAAGAGGGTGCCTATGGTTTTTCCCTGCCTCCTGATGGAATGGTCAAGACAAGGGGAAGCTTCTGATAGCTTTTACCTTTACTGAGTTTCTATACTGTTCCAGGATTTTTTTTGTCTTGCCCATATTCCTTACTCTTTAACTACCATAAAACCATTTCCCCTTCTCCCTGATAATGTTTATCCTGAGTTTGTGCGTAATTTTGGAATGAGCTGTTGGTATGCTACCACCTTTTTATAATTTATCTTCCTCACAGTTTGTTTATCTGTCAGATGCTGCAGAAAGGAAAGACAGAGGCTTTTCTCTCTATGGGCTTTCTGTTCTCACTTCAGTCTTCTCTGCTTAAAGGAAAAAATAAATTCCATAGAGGCAGCTGTTCTCTCAAGCACTGGGACAACTCTGCTGTCTCCCAGCAGTGGAGCAGCACCACCACCACGAAGCCTGATCAAGTGCTGGAGCCCCAGTTTTATCTTTTAGGTGAAGTCAGGGGCAAACCACAGCAGCCTGAACTGATTACCACCTTGGGGAAAAGCAACCCCCAAGAACACACACACACACACAAACCCCCTTGCAAATACAGTGGTGGGTTTACAGGACTGTAAGTGTCAGTCTTACTGATTGTTGTGGCAGGACGTGTCCTCCTCTCTACCACAGCTAGCTGGTGCGGATATGGAAGAGATAACCCAGGGTGAAAGGCACAGCAAGGGGAATCTCTGGTGCCAAAAAGGCTCAGGCCCCAGCTAAGAATCACCATCTTAGTCTGGGAAGAAATAAAAGAAGTATCCTTGACTGAGAGACACTGTTTTACAAACTATAAAAGACACATGAGTTATCAAAGAGGCAGAAGCCTCTCACACCCTAACAAGTGAGACTTCCCACAGTTTGGATACAGACTCTGCAGTTACTTTCCTGTGAATTAAGGGAAAGGATCTCGATCTGTGCCCCAGCAACAATTGGATGATAAGATACTTTTAATCGTAATTATATTATTTCTTTGTTAGCTGTAAAATTAGTGGTACCTTTAACCTCAAGCTGAAGATACCTACTAGTATATCTTTTTGTCCTTATTCTATGTAGTATATAGTTTAAATCTTATATCTGTTAGTTTTGTGTCTATTAAATAAATAATTCATTCTATGATAGACTGAATCAGGTATTATTAAACAGCTTGTGGATGAGAGTGGGTTTTGGGGTGCTGGCCACCTCAATGAAGCTACTGCCTGCTGCTGGAGGCCTGGGCAAAAGGCAGGGACTTATCTAAACCCCCACATCTATTTGTAGCAGTTGTGACTGTTCATTATTTGACTTAAAAGGGAAGAGATTGAAGTTTACACTACCAGCATGTAAAGAACTTCTGTATTGAAAACAAAAATAGGCACCATATTATTAAAACTACAGGAAATTATTCTGGAGTTTTAGTTTGCTTGATTATCCAATAACATTAAAATATGTATCTCTCTTTGCTATTTATAGTGGTGTCCGTGTCCTGCTCTGGAGAGGACCAGGAGGTTCTAATGATTCCTGTGGTAAAATTAGACACAAACGAGGTCAATGTTACCCACAAACAGTTTATTAATACAGAAATTGATCCTAGGAGAAGAGACAGAAAAAGTAGAGATAAAGGAAGGAGAAAAAGCAATATTTCAGAGAGTTGAGAGAGAGAGAAGGAGTTAGCACCATGGATGCAACAGGTCCTCTTGGTCTGGTTTCATCAGTCAGTGGGTGGCTGGTGCAGGGGCAGGGGCAGGAGGCTGACAGGGGATGCAGCTCATAATTCCTTGTATACAGCATAGCCCCTCCCACAGTCCTGCTGTCTGGAAAAATGATTGGTACTCAAGGGGATTTCCTGAAGAAATATTCCTAGCAGCAAAGCCCTCAAACGGGTTGTCCAAAGAAACCTTCCTAGCAGCAGAACCACCCAGCAACAGAGCCTCTCTCTGTCCTCCTCCCCCTGCCAACCACAGATCCCAGACATTCTGTTTATGTCTGCTGCCATAGGTCAAATGCTGCCTCTCTTTTCTGAATACAGAAGTGGAAAACTAAAGCACTTAATGCTACTCCTTGCAGTAAAACAGATTTCTAAGCAACAGTTCAAAATAAAGTTCAAACAACATTGAGATATTTTCATTTTAACATTCATCAGTCCCTCACAAGTGGCCATAAGAATAAATGTTTATGCTGCTGAATGTCTTTTATGATGTCTATGACTATTCTTATATTTTGGGGTTTTCTGCATATTTCAGGTATTCATTGTGCAGTGTCTGAAGAGGAACTACAAGTTCACATTGTTAGACTTTGCTCCAGAGGAGGACTAATGATGATCACTGCTGCTCCAGAGAAATCTCAGAAAAACTTGTATCACATAAAATATTCCATGTGCTAGAACTAAGGGGAATGCAGACAGCAAGATAGCCCTTGCTGTTCTTTTTCAAGACTGAAATAGAGAAGCATCTACTTCTCTTCAACCACTGTGCAGAGAGCAAGATGTGTCCCTCCCTGTATGTCACCTGATTTTTCATACCTGCTGACTATGCTGGCTCCTCTTGCCTCCCAAGGAACTAGAAGGAGCTAAAACTTCTTTCAATCCTGAATAGATTTACACAAAGAAAATTTAAAAGAGCTCATCCAAGAGTGATGGTCTCCCTCTCTCTGTCTAATACCTCTTTTGCACACTTTAATATTCTGGTGTTATAAGGAACACAGCCTATAAACTCTCTGGGGGTAGAGAACAGTCAAGTTGCTGTAAACATTTCACCACTTTGCATCGACACTCTCTAGAAAACTTCAGTATGTTCTGTTTATTGAAAAAGCCTGGAATGATCAATTAAAATGAAAAAGACTCTGCCATGTATGTTTGGATTTGAAGAAAGGAATTTATGTTTTATATTAAAAAATTATGTAGGTAGAATTACATATATATATTACAATTTGCAATAATTACACAATGAGATTACAGGTGCAAGAATAATGTGAACTCAATGCTAAATATTTTCAAGGTTTTTTTTCCCTTCACTGGTCGAATATCAGTTAGACTTGTTTCTGCATAACTGTTAAATATATTTGTAGGATTGCTATTTGTATGTTTTACTTAGCATGAATTCTTTTTTCTCAAAAGAAATCATGCTTTCTGATATGCAATCCTACTACTTTGACATATCCATTCCACAGAGTTACCCAGCCTGCAAGGAATTATTTTCTTATTTTGTGAATGGTTCTTCATTTCCCTAAAAATCAACCTCCTCCCCTGCAAACAACCCCACCAAAATACCAAAACCCAAACAAACAAACAAAATAGAAACTCAAAGCAGCTCAACAATATCTTCTTAGAAACTCAACAATATCTTCCTCTGCTTTTGAGTTTCATTCAAATGAAGGGTTGAAAGATTTTCAAGTGGATTTGGGAATAAAAGTTTTGACATTAGATATGAGAAAAGAAACTTAAGGCCAGATTGGATCGTTCTTTGAGCAACCTTATATAGTGGAAGGTGTCTTTGGCTCCGGCAGGGAGGGTTAGAACTGGATGATGTTTAGGGTCACTTTCAACTTAGGCCATTCTAAGATTCTATGAAAAGCAGAGTTTTGCAAGATGGGTAAGATATTTAATTGCTTTATAAGTTTTCAGAATCAAAGCATTGCACCCTTTAACTAATAGATTAAAAATCCCTTTGAATTTCAGAAGTCTGGAGTGCTGAAATCTCATTGACTTCCTCATCAATAGGAAGAATACTGTGAAAGTGAAAAAGTGAAACATTTGGGCTGCCTTTCTAAAAGGCCGTTTTTTAGTACTGGTGTGCTTTTCCTGATTTAGAAAAGAAAACCAAAATAATTTTATAATGCTAGTTTGCTGAATAAATGGTGCATATATTTTTTGAACTCTGGATTTTAAGCGTGCCTTGCAATTAAACTACCTTTTATTATTCTAGGAAAAACTGAGAGGAGAATGAAAGTGCTATCAAAAAACTAAATAGTTCCTGGAATGTGCAGCCTGATATTGCTATGAATCCTGAAATAAGCATATTTGTTTCCTCTAACTACTCCTTTTTTAGTGGGAAGGAGGGCATCATATATTTAACAACTGTCTAAAAGTCAGATCAAGCAAACATAGTTGCCTCAGTACATATATACAAACAACTGGAAACTATCCATTTGGAGGAGGAAAACACATGAAAAAGAAAGATTGTAATGGTCTGGCATTGAGATAACAATGCTATGCAGCATAGAGATCTGAAAAATGTTCCTTGGAACAGGGTAATTTCTTGGGCTTGAACTTTATAGTTGGATAGGTTTTTTACAGCCTTAGATAATTTTATTTCATCTTTCTGTGTTTTTTGTTCTTGTAGTCATTAAACCTAACATTTTGATAAAATGGGCCAGAAAATGGGAAAAAGGGTTGAAAAAAAGTCTTTACTACTGGACTATTCCATAAATCTGGAAGAGCACAATTAATTTCCAAAGCAAGTTATTTATTTCATGTTTCATGAAATGTGTGAAAAGATACATTCTTTTTTAATGATATTTAGTGTACAAATACAAAATAATTAAAAGGATTAACTTACATCTAGATCTGAAAGCAGAAAAGGCAGATGCTGCTGTTACCGACTTCTGAACTTATTTTTGTATCTGTCCATTAGCTCCATGCAGATATGAGCAACTGATGAATCATTTTAGCAGGAAATTGAAATTAAAGGCCACATTTCTGCTCCCAGTCCCACTACCACAAAGTTTAAGCAGAGTTTGTCTTGCTACAGCCTTGCTCTTGGAGTTCCTCCTGCTCTACTACTTCTCTGAAGCTGAGCTTGAGGCAATAGCTGATGTTCAGTAAGCAAAGTGGTAAAAAAAGCATCTGTTATTGCACCCTACTGTCCTGATCAGCAGAACATGAGCTGCTTTACTTTCCAAAAGGGGAACTGGATTATTTCAAATATACATCATTTTTTTTCCCTCCTCTCTGATGAGGATTCAATCATCCAGGAAATTTTGCCGAGAAACTGACTTAACAAAATACAGAAAGCTGCTAACAGAAACTGGGCTGCAGCCAGCTGGTTGACATCTAGATATGACAAAAAGTGAAAGCAACATGTAATTCAAATACTGGAAAAGGGCAGAGAAATTTGTTCTATCAAAGGTGGCTTTTCTTCAAGGAGAACTTGTCATGAATGTTCGTCTTCTTGTCATGAGCAATCTTCATCTTGAACACCACTGCTGTTCAAAAGTTAAAGTTTATAATGGTTTTTCAGACATGCCAGTGTCTTAAAAAATGCTTCTGACCACTAAATATTCATGCTACTAGAGAACAGAAAGATTAATGGAAATGCTTAAGAGTAAGAAAAAAGTAGTTCTCATTTGTGATATCCTCTATTATTACCACAGTGGAAAAAGAGCTCTGACAAAATCCAAATCCAAGCAAAATTAAATTTTCAAATGAGGTTGTGGAAACTGGACATGGTTCTTCAGTTAGCTGTCTATTCAGAGTTAAAAATATACACCTAGGAACATTTTAATAATATTCTTAGCTTTGAAACTAAATTTTACTTTTTCATGCAGTTCTAATAATAAAATCGAAATAGCACTGGCATATGGCAAGATGACAAGTGGTAGAACTCAGTAGGTACAGCTCTTCCTAGGAAAATGGTTTAATTTAGAAGAAATTTACCTTCAGCATTGAGACTTTTGAAACTATCTGCCAGCTGTGGAGCCATGTGGAGCTGTGACTTCTGAGATGCAGGGTTTAGATATTTTGCTGGATCCTGGACCATAAGGTTTATATTCAAACTGTGGAACACCAGTGCATGATTTCATGCCAGGGCATGGTCTGGAAGTATCCCAAATGCCTGCCTCTTGCCTCCCCCCCCGTTGGATTCTCATCAAAAGGCAGAGTAGAAGCCCAGGGCATTAGGAAGCTGGACCCAGTTTGGACAGGTCTAGAGGAGTCCATCACCATGCCAGGGTATCCACATGTATTGCAAACTAGTTGCAGTATAAAAGTCTCCCACCTTCACCTTATCAAGAAGTACTTTGCTGATATCAAGGCTATTCAAAAGTAAAGGAGTAATATTCTATGCAGAAGGCTACTCCTCCTCTTTGTAATTTGGGAATAATATGAGCAAGCAGGAGAGATGTTTTAAAATATACTGTCAGGGGTGCCTTGTCCTTGTAGGCTGAACCAAAGCATTTATTACAATCCTCCCTGGTCTTTCCTTCTAGCTATGATGTAATTTTTATATAAACTGTTTGGAGCTGCCCCTAGTTCCCCAAAACGCATTATTTGCAATTGGAACTGTTACTTGCAATTTCGAGGTAGCTCATGGCCACTATTTTCCTGTTACTTGAGAGCAGAGAAACAGAATCCCCAAATGTATTTTCCACCCACCAGCACAGAGTGCTTGCTCAAATGCAATGACAGTCAAAGCAGCTGCATGAAACTGACTCAGCTGTTTGTGACCTTACCTGCTTATTTCAAAATTTACAAAAGTGCAGACACAGTGAGACACAACACACATTACTACAAAGTGGTGCTAGTTTGCAAGCTAAAAAGTAGTGGGGACAGGAAAGTATGAAAACTAACATTTTCATTGCTATGTTTTGGCACTTTTTTTTCCCCTTAAGAGTCATGTCTACATACATCTCTAAATTTACAAAACTATTTTAATTGAGTACAATTTCTTCCTAACCAAAGGACCATGTAATCAGTACAGATAGTGGAATGGATTATTTTCTGCATTATTATCTCTTCTACTTTAATAATCAAATGTGAGTAAGCTATTCCAGCAGAAATGTTTTTATACCAGTTTACCTACATTCATCCTAGAGCTGGTAGTTAATATAGTGAAACATCACATGTAAACAAACCTTTTACATTCCTTAAGTGAAACCAACTTCAATATGACCGGGAATGCCCAGCTGTATAGATTTCCCATTAATTAGATTGGATTAACAATGTTTGCTTACCTCATAGCAGTTCAGGGAAGATTATTATATTTTCAATCTTTTTAGGATGAAAAGTGCTGTACAGATAGCAACCACTGCAAAAGAAGCTGTGATGACATACAGAGCAAGCTACTGCTTAGCTATGCCATGCTTTCCACTGGAACTGCCTGTTCACAGGCATTAATCTCTTCCTGAAATCTGGCAAGTGAATGCTTTCCAGAGTTTAGGATTTTTGGATCTGAGCAAAAACTGCAGTGCTTTGCAGTGTGCAGTGAGTGAAAAAAACCAAACTTACAAAATCATCAATTGTGTCTCTTCCATGGTGAAGCAGTAATTTTGTGAACAGACAAGGTTGCATTTTTGGCCCCGTCCAAAGCAAATTCCTGGGGCTGCCCCAACCATGATATATTTGTTACCTCACATTGGGCAGGACTTCATCTTTCCATTTTACAGGTGCTTCCCCTATGATTTACAGCAAGTACTATTAACACCACAGATGACACTGGGTTTTACACAGTAGTGCCACCATAGAAATGTAACAATTTTACTCTATAATATTGTAAATAATCAGTTTCATTTTCCCCACAATTAGCAGCCCTTAGAACAAATATTGCATGTGCTGCAGATCTGGCCTTGAAAATGCCATTATACATGAACATGCTTGATGCTAAAATAACAGAGCGCAAAGGATACAGATGGAAAAAAACCGAATTAGTACCTGTGTCAGAAGAAAAGCAAAGAGCTAACAGTTGTACTTCTTTCTTAATTTTCTCTAATTTGTAAAAAGTGAAGGGGAAAGCAGGAGTGAGAAGATATGATGTTTCCCACAAAGCTACAGAGCTACATCACCAAAGCAACTGTAACATAAAGGGCAAAAATGCTGCTGCAGAACAGTCTGCAGAAGCAGCTGCTTTGTGCTGTTTGACTCTCACTTTCTTTTGCTAAGGAGGAAATTCTTGCTGATACTTAGATTTATAGTTCACTGTTGAGTATTTAAAATATACTTCATTGTCTTCAAGAGAAGACTATTGTTATTTGAAAGAAAAAAAACAAATTTTCAATTTACTTTTATTATTTTTTTATCTAACTAATCAGTGGAAAAATATGCAAATATTTTCCATAACATGCATTTAATAACCATTCCATGAAAAAGCAATATTCTTTAAGTTTTCATTTAAAATTGCTTTTATTGCTAAGCTTTGCTGCCATTATGTTGCATAGGGATTTAATCACTATTCTTAGTGTGCACACACTTTCTATTAATGCCAATTAATAAGCACTGATTGAAAAAAAAGAAATACATAATTGTTTTTAATTTTCATTCTTCACAGCAATTGTTTCAGCAAAATATTTGTTACTTTTATGGTGACATAAGTACATTTCCATTAATACTAAGTCAACAGCAGAATATTTAGCTGTGTATTTTTTCCTTTTTCTTCCTATTTGAATATATAAAACTTATTAAGTTGTGAAATTAATGGAATTTAATAATGTGAATTTTTGTGAATTTAATGGAAATTAAAAAAAAGAATCAATGATGTTGGATCATATATTTATTTCCCTGACATCAGTTGAAGTATGAATTATATCTATTAGTTCTGAAGTTGTAGAGAAAGCTGTAATATTCATAGTCTGGCAATTTCTTGCAGAAGCAAGACCAAAGTTCTAGTGGAGTTTCAATTCCCTTGAATTTTGGGGCAAAGTTCAGTGAAGACAGGCCTGGATTTCAGCATTCTTATTTGGAAGCATTCTGCTCACAAGTGATACTACCTCAAAGTAAAAACATGAGTCAAACAAAACAAACAAAAATACTTCTAGAAATAGACAATGTAGCCAGTTCTGATGTATAATTTTTGATAGCTGTATAGAGACAGTTAATTGTTGATTCTAATTCTGCAGAAATAGCCTGTGTTTGGAGTCATCTGAGCAGTGGACATCAGATGTTGCTTGCACAAAGAACTTCCTGTACTGCTCTTCTGTATGTTCTTTTAAACATATTTATAAACAAGTGCACTGAAAGGTATTAAAAATTTCAGCTGTTTCTGAGTTTTACCTTCATATTTCTACAAAGTTCCAATATTCTGTTATCTCTGAAAAAAACAGATTGTAAGACAATCAAAATTTTTAAGAAATTTTTTTATATGTTGTAATATCTTGCTATATACACATTATATACATATACATATACATATACATATACATATACATATACATATACATATACACACACACACACACACACACATATATATATATATACAGTGAAAGATCATCTGCATATGGATTTTTAGTGTTAAGTTTTAAGTTACAAGTGAGAGTCAACCACACTTAATATTAATTATCTTTGTTTTGAAAACTTAGCACTCTCTTCTAAACATGGAAAAAATAGTATATTCTGAATCTATATATCTTAAAATAATTTATTGACATGTGTAGGTATCCACCTTAAAATATCACATATTACTTGGCTAATGTGGACATATATTCTGTTTGTATCCTGAATGTTCCTTCTTACAATTATTTTACATTTCTACTGAATTTTTAATAAGTTTTTATGGGTAGAATAACCCATTAATATTGGAAGAGTATTTGTCCCTAACATATATCCATAAGCCTGAAATCTAATTTTTTGGTAGGCGGCTCTTTTTTTTCCCAAAATAAGAATGCTCGGTGACAAAGAAAATTGGTATAATTTACTCTTTTGTCAATGAGAAATTAAACTGAAAATGCAAGACTAGTATATTATCATCCTGCGACTGTTTATAATTGTGGACATCAATCCCAGTTCTCAGGATAGGTTGCTTTACTTTTTTTTTTCCTCAAAAGGCTCGATAAATAATCTACACAGATTTATTGCAAAATACCTAAAGTTTAGCTATGAAGCTCTGTGGTGGGGGGCTGATTTATCTTAAAAATGCACAGAATTTAGTATAATGCTGATTCTAATCACACATTTTGCTAAAACTCATTTGAGTGTGTTTTTTCAACAGAGCAGAAGCTGAAAATCTGTCTCAAGCAGAATGCCAAATGTACCAATATGCCAGAGTGGCTCGAGGCAGGAGTGGCTCAAGTGTTACAGCATCAATCTATACTTTCACAGCTTTTCTCAAGTCTGCAGCACTATTTGGGTTGAAATATATGTATACATGTACTTCACAATGCCATACCAATGATTTTTAAGAAATACATTTAGAAAAAGCAGAAAAAAATTAAACATCTTGCTGTGTAAAAATATAAGATAGTAACAGATAAATTGTACCATACAGTCATAGAAGACTGTTGTTAGAATTGAAAATTAGTTCTTTATTCACCTCCACTTCCCTCATAATTTCTGCTTTCTTGATGTTCATTGAAGGGGTTATAGTTTTACTAAAATGCAATATTATTAAACCAAAGCTTGTATGCAGGCTTTGGTTTGGTTGGGATTTTTTAGTTTGGTTGGGGTTTTTTGTTGTTATTGTTTTTGTTTGTTGGGTTTTTGTTGGTTTTCGTTGTTGCTATTGTTGTTTATGCAGTGAAAAATCATTGGGACTCCTTAAAACACAGCTTTTTAGCTTTCATGATGTTACTGCTTTGGTTTAAAATATGTGCAACAATAAAATAAGCAAATGTATTAAAAGCACACTGTGACCTCTACCAAGGAAAGTGAGACCAGTGTCCTGTTCCTAGCTGATCCTGTCTTCCCTCAAAACAAGGTATAAACTACATGAATTTTATCTTCCCATTTGGGGAAAAAAAACCAGAAACAGTGGAAATAAACTAAACAAATGGATCTATAAGTGTTCATAAAATCCATTAACTTGTCTTGAATAGGTATTCCTGAACATAAAATTCCTGTGTATGCATAAAAATAGGAGGCTTTGTTTATTCATATCAGCCATAAGAATATACAGGTATGTCTTAATTCTTTGCTTTTACCACAATTTGTTTCTGTAAAAGTATATGGAATATACTTAAGAGTATGCATATTGTTTTCTTTCTGTATTATATATACTAAGCTTTGTTTTTGAAAAAAAGAATAAATATCTGTAAAGGATGTATGAAAATAAAAGACCTTTTAAGAGAGAATTTTAAAGATCAAGGAGATTTCCAGTTATTTTGTGGACCCTAAAATATACATTTTCAAATTAAAAGGTACTTAAAAAGATGTGGATTTAAATAAAAATCCTCTTTGTATTCAACCATAAAAAAAAGAAATTTTTTTTTATGTGAATCTTACTTTTTAACAACAGAATGAAATTTCTATTCATGTTGTTCCATATACTTATTCAAATATATTTTTACTCAGAATTCACAAAATTTGCTGTTCTTACTCTAACCACTTTCAGAAAATGCAATTATAAATATTTACACCATTCTGGTAACTATTTCACATGCATTTCAAGAGCCAAATTGCATGAATTTTAACATCTTCCAATTAACTGAAGAAGTTCAGTAATAGCCAGATTAAGAGTTTTTTCCCTTTTTCTTCTCAAGTGAAACCACCTGGCAGCAATTCAGCTATTCCTCTTTAGTTGTTGTTTTTTGTTTCTTTTTGGTCATTATTTGTAAATCAGTGTTTGAAAGGTTTTGAAAGAAGTATTCTAGTAAGGAGAGCAGCACGAAAAATATTAGACTGAGGAAGATAATACCTTAAGTTATTCAGAATAAATCTGTGTCAAAGAAAGCTATCAAATTATTAAGAAAATATGGCATGTTCAGGAATCATCCATAAGGAATAAGCAACTATTTATATTATCTAGATTTCATTTTTTCACTTGAAATAATTAGTTTCATTGCCCCGTAGTAATTATTTATTTGAAAATCAGAGTAAAAAAAAAAAAGCCAGATTCATGTCAAAAAGATCACTTCCAAAGCATCTCTTCATCTTCATGGATGAAGAAAATACATAAGAGCCTGGACAAATGTATTTTTATTGACTGAAAACCTGAACAGCTGAAGAGGATGTTTGGTAAGGCTTTGTGTCTAACAGAAGAACTTTTTGATTCCTAACTTATTCAACTTATTTCTGATTTTGCACATCACTTCTGCAACATTTTTAGGGGATTTTTAGGGTGGTTTTTTTCTGTTTTGTTTTTTCTTGTTAACTTTCCAAAGTCTTATTTTTGGACGATTGGGACAGAAAAGAAGTAAGGAAAACCTTTAAGGTGGGGAATCACTTACATAACCAAGAAAAAGAGGTGCAAATAATTAAATGAATTTCAAAATGGCATAACCAAATTTTGCATATAAGTTTAACACATAACAGTGCAATAAGAATACAACTGTGTGAGTGCAGGGCAGGGTACCAGAAACCTCCCCTTATTTGTTAGAGCATATGAACAATTTTGTAATGCAGTCAGGGCTTATGCACAGAGAAGTGCACATGCCTTGTACATATATGGAGCTGGATATGCTTTTCCAAACACTTGAAGCCTCCTGCAAATCTCTTGATATTTTTTGCAACAGGCATTACTTCAGCTGCAGTTCTCAATTTGTTGTCAGCTTTCTGAACACACCAGCCAGGAGTAGGCCTGACCCATGGTGGAACTAAGCTCCCAGATTTTGTTAAGATATTCCTAAATTTAGACCCCTGCTATTGCAAAGTATCAAAATGAACCCTCACAAGTCCAGGCTTAAAAATCTCTAGCTGGTTTCTTTTATCTGACTGAAAACTGTGCATTGCCATTGAATAAAGGGAACAGCAATGACTGACTCATCCAGCCCTTCAGGTTTCTGTGATTCCTTTCCTAACTCACATCTGAAAGCATGGGCAACTTTACGTCTGTGACCATAGAAATCTCCTCCTCTCCAAATCAAGATAGTGAGGGACATATTTTTAAACTTAGGAAATAAACATTGGCCTTCAATTTCAGGATCCCCACATGTTTGCAAGTGACTGATAGAAGATGGAAATTGTGTGTGGAGATGACTTCAGGGATACAGCCATAAAAATGGCTGAAGCTTAAGAGATGCTGAGACTGGAAAGGACACACCCCTAGAGACAACTACAGAACTTGGAAATTCTTGGTTATAGAACAAATGCTACAACCCTCATTATTCTATTTCCTACCCTCACTCTGTAATGTCCCTCAGAGAAACTGATTCTTTTTAGCTGTATAGGACTTCAAACCATTAACAGATGGAAAAGATAAAGAAGAAATAATTGTATTTACAAGATTCAAATTAAGTATTCTATCTCCAAAGATAAATTTACTATATGCAGGAGGCTTTGTGTCAGGATAGATGGTCGTCAGGGACAAAACTCATCCAGTCTATATAAGCTAAAAGTTACTTTTACATTTATTGTAAGAGTGAAAGTACATAGAGTCCTACTGAGTGTTCCTAGCTGCAGCACAGAGTAGGACAAGGAGTGAAAAGGTGTTAGAGAAAGAGCAATGGGATAAGAGGGTGAGGGGGTAAGAGAAGAAGGGAGAGAGAGCAAGAGGGGTAAGAGAGTAAAAGCAAGAGGGAGAGAGCAAGAGGGAGAGAGCAAGTAAAAAGAGGGGGTAAGAGGAAGAGACAGAGCGATTTCCCATTTACAATACAATAAATCTTCTTCTATGATGAATGTTCTAATTTCCAAGAACCAATCTAACACAAGATACAAATTTTATAGCATTTACATACTGCCTATAAGAATCCCTACATTACCATAGTGTGTTACACTTTAAGAACTACTCTTTGGACCCTAGCAAGTCTTCTCTGACCTTTGGACTTGCTATCTAGCAAAAGGCATTGTTCTATCAAGAGGGGATTACCCCTAGATGGCTATCCCATTGTTTCATGTTAATTCAGTAACTAAGGCTTGGTATCTCAAACGTGGCTTTCATTTCAATTTCGTTCATGGTTTCTATATTCCCAGAATCTGAGCATTCATATTTGTAAGGTTTTTCTGTTTCATCTTCCCCAACAACTATAGTCTTTCTTCTGAGCAATTATTCCTAAAAGGACAAAACCATCAACCAAAAAATCCCCACCATCAAACTTTCATTCATGGCCAACTGAGGATATTAACTTACAGAACCTTTTTAAAGCTGTTTGTCTAACTTCATAGAAAAGTGCATGGCATGCACTGCGTAGTCCTAGTCTAATCAAAAATTATTTCATTAAAAAATTGCTGCATAGGTGTTTTTTTCCAGTAGACTACACACAGCATTTTAAGTTATCTATCACTTTTTCCCTTTGGACTTTACCGCTTACAAATGGAGTTTCATGCTCCGTGAAACAAAGACATTCAGGCTGCTTAGGCAACCACAAGCAACAGGGCAGGAAGATGACATCTGAGTCAGAATCTGAAATGCCAGGCAAAGCACATCAGACTGGCAAACGACACCTCTGGTGCCCGCCCCACAGGAGTGACTAATGGCAGCTTCTGGGATTTCACTGAGGGTTTTTACAGTTCTACAAATCACTGTCTCTGTGCATCATGCTGACCCAGCTCCTGGAGTCATAATATTTTAGGAAAGATTGTCTGTTTCACAGTCTTTTAAGGTACCCTATTATTTTTGGAACAAGTGTTGCTATTCTTGTGTTTGGTGGAACAGTACTCATCCAGCTGTATAGTCCTGTCCCCAGTGATTCCCAGGGATGAGTCCCTTTGAGAGCATAACAAAGAGGGCTGCTAAGAATAACATGAATGAAAAAAATTATTTCTGCCCCAATGAGCAGAGCATTGCATACCCTGAGGGCAGTGCACAATTGCTGTGTTGACTCACTGAAAAGCAAGAGAATTCATACTGTCTTGAGGGAATGAACCTCTGGTATACCAACATGCACATAACACATGCTTGCTCCTTTCCTATTCAATCCAGTTCACTGACTCATTTTTTCCTGGAATGAATACTGAGTAGCAACTGGATTTGCATGCTTTGTTTCCCATTAAACGAAAATAACAATAAAAAATCCTCTAACCTCATTCAGATAGAAGAGAAATGCAAATTCCTGACACAGCAACAAAAAGTCTTGAATTAATATTATTCTTTAAATATGCAACTGTGTTCTATAGTCAATCATTGCCTATACTACTGAATTGCATGGTGTGGCTTTAGAGTGGTGCTATGGAGATAGCTGAATCCATGCACTTTTAAGCTCACGTGGGGCCACCCTGGTGCAAAGCTAACAGGATAAATCAGAAATTACTTCAAGATGAGGAGTAATTAAATTCACAGGGCTGGATAAAGTAAGAGAAGGAACTAAGCAATTATGCAGCCAGAGCAAAAATAATTGTTCATACAAATGCAAAGCTCAGCAAATTAACTTGAAGATACTCAAGAAAAACCCTAAGATCACACCAAAGTTACAGATACATGCTTGACATTACATGGAGTTGTTTTATACATTGCTGTGAAGGTTTCTGTACCAACAATGCACTGTGGCTGTACCATGGGTCCTACATTTTACAGGGGGTAGACTTGATGGTGTTTTTTTCTCAGCCAATCACTGACCTAATGTCTGGTCTCTGGGAAAGAGTTCATAGCTTCACATTGCTGAGGATGAAACAGGGAGCAGGCACTGCTTGAGCTGTTCTTCACAATATTCACAATATCTTCACAATATTCACAATATCTTCACAAAATTGGCTGCACCCTGCCAGCACACCCCCCACCAAGTAACCAGTTTCTCTTGTAAGCACAGGCATTTTTATGTGTAGAGACTGCAATGTGAAAAGAACCAGACTAAACTCTTTTCCAAAGGGACACCTTATGTCTGTATTCCTGTAGGAGTTATGCCTGCTCTTAGAGCTCTCACACTCCATTGAACTCATATGATTGAAATTGCTCTCTCCACAAAGATCTCAGATAACCCTTTATATCAGTCATATTTCCTACCTTTGACTTCTGCCACTGTTTTATGGGTGGCTTAAACTGCTCTGTGGACATCTTCTCCGTGACCCTGTACTGTCACCTCGCCTGTGCTGACACTTGGGACCAGCATGCCAATGGCAGTCACACCACCTGGACCATATTGGAAAGAGAGCAGAGGCACAGGACTCACAGCAACACTCCCTCGAGTGGCATAACTGACCTTGGTCATAACTGTGACATTTGGGCACGCACTGCTGGGAGCTTAATAAATTTCAAGGGCATAATAAAATAATCAAATTATAATCACAGCTTTGCTATTTGAATATCCCTGTGTCTATTTCAGCACACTACAAAACATGGGTATTGAGGGATTTTCATGCACTTTATTTCTGAGGAAATAGATATTCTTTCCTGTGCCCAGTAAAAAAAGAAAAGAAAAAAAAACCCAGGCTTTCACAAACTACAGTTTAAATCTTGCATTAAACATGACTGATTTTCTGTCTTACTTCAGTAGTAGAGATATCTGGAGATTTCAGTAGGACTTTGCAGCACACATCAAAAAACACATATCTATTTGTTTGGATTCCCACAGACTTGCTTAATTCCCACTGAGTGACTAGAAATATTCTGGTTGACTTAAATAGTTTTTTGATCCATACCAGTCTCCTTCGGAATAGCCAAATTCTGTTGAATGAGAACTAGCCCCCTAAGAGTTACCACAGTATGCATCTATATCCTTGTTTCATGAAACTTTTTCTTCCCTGCTAGCACCATTAACTTTCCAAAATTGTACCAAGGGTTCTTCTCCTAATCATAAACTTAAATGCTAAATTCTCTCTACAGCCATCTTATTCCAGATCCAAAGAGACCTCCAAAGAGATTTTGATTAATATGATAAAAGACACTTTGCATAATCAACATCCATTAGAAAAATATTACACATTCACAAATTCCTTGCTATCTTTTAGTCAACATTATTTTTCTTAATGTTAATGGTTTTATTCCTTGCCTTTTAAAATTATTGACTTTACCTATGTATTGCTCTCCAGTGAAACAAAACATTAGATTACAAAGACTAATGGCCACCTGTCTACTACTTCCATGAGCAAATGCAGTATAAATTGACCAAAACCAGTCTGTACACTGCTCTGTGCTTGTGAGATGAAAATTTATAAATTTGGACTCTTTCTACTTACAAGAAGTACTCAAAAAATCTATTGTTGGCACTTGGCTGTTAGAAAGCATTACAATCAGAAATAGAGAGGCAAGAAAATAAGTTTCTGTACAGGACATAATCGGACATTTTTATTTATTTTAGTCTACTTTTTCTGAGCAGAAATTTTTAACATTTTGGGCCATTTCATAGTCTTTCATGACATAGAAAGCAACAGATATTTTTCTTCTATCAGATGCTAGCAAAAGAAAGAGTTCTAAAATATTATCATTAGTCTTGTAATCCCCAAGCCAATCTTTCACTTTTCAAAGAATACAATAATCATATTCAATAATGTGTTAATATTTCAGCCTTAAAAATTTTATCTGCTCAGGATTATCTCTCCTTCTAACAGCTCATTTGGTAAGTCTATCACAGTTTTTCATTTTCTAAGGTCTTTGACACTAGAATCCATTAAATAACAAAATGAATACATTTTAATTTAAAAACTTCAGAAAATTGCAGCATTCTATAATTGTTGATGATCTACTCTGTCTAGGCCACAGTGATGTCACAGCAGTGCCATATTGGATGATATAGCTGTTTTTCATGCAATATACTGCACCTCCTCCAAAGATGCACCTTTCATATCATGACAATATGAACTTTGTTACCAGTCCAATTATAATAATTTTGTTATTTTTTTCCTGTTGTAAATTCTCTATGAATTTGCAGTTTACTGCATGCAGACTTTTTTTCATTTTATTTTTCCTCTGGTTAAACTGTGTTATTCCTCTGGTTAAATTGTGTTATTTGGTACTTGTTCATACTGCACTGTATTTGGAACTGCAAGGGTCTGCTCACAAAATACTTGTAAAGGGATGGGAGAAGTTTTGAACTCTCCTGCAAACATGCAGATGAACATGATGTTCCACATGCACAAAATTCTGCAGCTCCCACCCAAGGAAAATATTTCTTTAATGGAGTCTCTAGCAGATCCATACACCAGCCCATAGCCCATATCCAGACTAGAGGCTTAAATGCTAATCCCTAAGATACACTGAAGTTTTCCATGTGGAAAAGTCATTTATGAAATTGTATGCATTTCTATTTAGGCTGTTTGAAATGAGTATTTCAGTTTGAATAATATTTTTAGAACATAACACAACTCTTTTCAATTGCAAATGAAAAAAAAAAAAGTCTTTTATTTAGAGTTCAGTTTTATAATTTATCTTGTTTTTCTTCATTTGACTGAGAAAAAAAAAAAGAAAAATAACAGAGTGTGAAAAAATTTTTATCATGTAACCTTTTTATATTTTTTTAAAAACTCTGCTTTCTGGTTATCCTAACTGGAAGCCAAAAAGTATGGAAAGTAGTTCTTTTCAAATTTTCTCCTTTGTCTTGCTTCCTTCATTACACTTAGGTAATGGCAACTGGTTTTTCCAACAGAATTAAAGTAGCAGGGGTCAAAGGGGCAGGGAAAGGTGATATCTGTAGTGTGGATCATCATAACAAGGCCCAGAATCTCTTACCACAGCATTTTAGACCGGAAAAAGAACAGGAAACATGATAATGCTCAGTATTCATTGCCATTCCTGCCTGAAAGCAGATTATCTGCCTGAAAGCTGAAGTATGTGTAGCAAAAAACACCTGGTAGAAGTTGCCATGCATCATCTATAATCAAGCATATGACTGTGATGTTCTGCTAAATTCTATTTATATGTAGTTTAGTACACATTTAGTACACATCTAGAAATGCCACAAGATAGCTCCAGGTAGATTAGCACTGCACTTTTTTTTTTTTGTTTTGGAAATACAAAAATATAATAAACATTTTAGGTGAATTTGGTCTATCAAATGAGAAAGATGAGAAAGCTTAAACCCTACTTTGACCTCACAATTAAAAAAAACAAAACAAAAACAAAAAAACAAAAACAAAAACAAAACAAAAAAAAAAAAAAAAAAAAAAAGAAGAAAGTGATGTTAAATGCAAAGTTTTATTTGTTAAGAGTAAATTATTAAATGTTGGTCAAAAATAAGGCAAGGAAAATGACAGGCTAGTTTTAAAGCTGTGTGATGTTTTCTAGCACATGAACTTGCTTATTTGCATACATATTGTACACTGTAGAGCACAGTTACTTCCACCTAATCAGAAATGTGTGTCTCAATATGCCAAAGTATGATGAGCCATGCTTCCAGAATAAAATGTATAATCACAGAACAGTTGCAACCTGTGGTACACGGATCAATGCATTGCAGCTGAGTTACCTCCTGCACCTACCAGCAAATGTGTATCAGTCCCCTGGGTTCTGCCAGAGCATGGGAAAGAAAGCCAAAACCCTGTAGTCTATTAGGAATACAGATTCAATATATTTTTCCTAATTACTTTTTAATTTCCATCTCATCTATGTACAGTAGCTACAGAAGGAAAAAGAGTTCTATTCCTTATTCTGCTGCTGTCTTACATATTTGACCTTAGTCATATTACAATTACTCTGTTGCTTAATTGATTCTTCTGCATCATATGCATAATTAAAACTACTTGTCTTTTAGGTGTTAAGTGGACCTAAGATTGCCTTTTACACTGTGAGAGAAATGTTTAAAGAAAAAGCTCAAATGAATATTTTTTTAAATTCAAATTGTTACTTTAGAGTCCTGAGCTCAAAATTAATTTACTAAATTATTTAGCTTTGTCCATGAACTACATATTGCTTTAAAATGTTCAATTCTAATGCAATTTAACTTAAACCTTCTTTTTAGTACTAGAAATATCTTTCCTTTTTTGTTCAGCTAATGAAAAAAAAAAAAAAGGAACCCACAGGCTAGGAAAAATTTTTTTTGTCTTTCTTTTTTTATACTGATCTGTAGGATATTGTCTTGACTATCAAAAGAAAGACCTCATTTCAAAGTTTTATATAAGGCAAATAGGATTGCAGAGTATAGATCAAAGTGTATAGAATCTTCCTGGAAATTAAGACAATGGAAATCAATGGCCATTATAGGAGTAATTTTTATAGAGAAATAATAGTTTTTATTGCCTCTGGATTGGATCTTACTTTATTAAATGTACCTATTGACTTCTGTGTGATCATCTATACACTAAGGAAATAATGCCATAGGGATTTTATTGTTCCTTATTGTGCAGTCTCATTCCAAATACAGGCAACCAAAACATCTAAGACTGCCTGGGATTTGAGAAAAAGTAGGTAAGTACAATAGGCAATGAGGCTGAATATAATATATTATGACTAGGTACTAAATATAGAGTATAAAAATTTTTGTATATTGTGTGTTCTGTAATGGATGGTAAGACAGATGAGTGAATAGCACAGTTATTGTTACTTCACTCAACACTTACATTAAATTTTACTTTGAGATGCTGACCCTGCCATTTCTCTTGTGGATAAATTATACCTCATTGTCAGTTCTGTGCTTTAAGCAGTCTTCAAAGGAAAATATAATTCCAGACGCACTGTATGTAGAACAAGACGTAAATCAAGTCTTCTCTTGATTCTCTTGTTTTTCCTCCTTGTGGTCCTCTGCAAATCAGCAGATCTCTTGTCACGATAAGTCACCTCTGTCACTCAGCCTTCATCTTTGTGACAGCAGTCAAAAATATCCAAAAGTGAAATGCAGAAGGCTCTTCTGCAGACAGAATACAATATCAGTGCTGTCTTTCCCTGTTCTTACTTAACAGCTGAATCTATTAAATACAGAATATGCTGTGTATTAAATACAATTCATCCAGGAAAATAATGCCTGCAATTAGTCAAAAATGAGAATTAATGCAATTGTTAATGGGTATTTCGCAGATATATGATTCAAACTATGACCACCATGAAACCTGATACTATAAGAAAATTTATACAGAATGAGTAGAATATATCTCTTTTTAATAACTTGAAATATTCTGTGATAGGATATGGCTGAAAAATGTCCTATGAAGAATGGACATGGCTCGCATGATTTAAGTTTATTCTCTGAGTTGTGCTGGAACATCCTTTTGGAATTGGAGGTAATGCCTTGCACCTTGATTGAATAAAGGAATGTGTTCTGCAAATGAGCCAAAAACTGAAAATATGTATTTCAGCCTATTAGGAAAAAAAAAATTAAAAATCCTCCAACACATAAATTTGCAAAAATTTAGGATGATTTTCAAATACTTACCCTTTCTGTTGAGAGAGGTATTTAACCTATTTATAATATATGTCTGTTGTCAAAGCAAATCAATAAATTTCATGGCACAGTGCTAATTTTATTAGTCATACCTGCGTATATTGTGCTTTCTTTAAAATTCAGAGCATTGTAAAGACCAGAATCTCATGCAACAACCTTGTTGGATCTCCCAAATTGTTGAAACAAGACAGAGTTCTTCTAACTACTGATGCAGAGATGATGGTTATAGTGCAGTAGTTCTGATTCTGTCTCATAGAAGTGATTGGAAAATATCAGTGTAAAACAGGGTAGGTTTGTTGCTATACCACAGGCAGAACACTTACAGCAAAGAGTGAGGTGACATAAGAATTCTGAGGGCTTAATTTAAACATGAATTATTTAACATTACAAGCCTTAAACTTGCATTGCTAGGGACTTTATGGTAAAAATCATGCTCACTCTGATTTGAGCTGCTTGAGCATGCTGAAGTGATAAAGTTGATCTTGCTTACAAATTAAATTTTTAAAGCTGGTAGATTAGTATGACCATACTTGATCCATATAAAGTACTGAAGCTTTCTAGATTCACATGGGATTAGGAGACAAGCCTCAAGTAAAACCTTTCTCTAACTGAGACTTGTATAGACACTCAAAACCCAATTAGGCTGTGCTGCTTGAAGGTGTGAGTTCTATTGCCAGCATTACCTCTATCAGATAAGTTTTTTAACTTCTCTACATATCATTTCTATATTCTATAGGAAAAGGATATCATCATCTCCCATACTGTTGAAAGGCTTTCAGATAAAAGACTTTATGTAGTCAAAAAGCAGTGGTAAGTCATGGCTATTAATATATGGGTTTAATTTAAGCAAAGTGGAATATCACTCTGTGTTCCATTGTATCACTGTATGCCTCCTAAAACTGTTATATGATCTGTTCTCATGATAACTTGAGATGTCTTGTGACACAGGTTGAAAACATGAAAGAACTCATGTTATAATACATACTGTGGAATTCATTTTCTCATCACTTTTATCTAACACAGCCTCATAAAATACCCTTTATCTAAAATAGCTTATATGTTCAAGAGTTGGTCAAGCCTGGATGTAGACAAATCCATCTATTAATTTTTTCTGGTGTTGGAAATCAAGGGGAGGTCTGGCATGAGGAAGAGAAAAGGATTATAAAAAAACCCCAAATTACCATCATCCTCATGTGGTCCATTCTTACGCGGTCCATGCCACTATTTGCTGAATGCATGTCCATGCAAAGTTTGTGGTACTCACTGAAGATTATGGGACAAATTTTCTAAAACTTTTTATTCTCCTTATCCACAAAAAAAGGCAGAAACCTAAGATTAGTATTTTCCAACTTTTACAAACAGTTTGAAAATTCAGTAGGGAGCTATGATGCGAAGGTTGGTTTGCCTGTGTGGACATCTGAGCCGTGCCACATGGCTGCCTCTTATCCAAGTGCTAACCTGCATTAAAAGCCTTGTGGTGTCTTTCCAGACAACTGCTCCCAGAACACCACATGCATAACAATAACTCCCTGCATAACAATGAAGTCAGCTCGTCTACCAAAAGATTGGGATGGACCCCAACACAGTGTGGCAGATGCTTTCAGACAGATCTACAGCTGCCTTCTAGGCAAAGATTGATCCACAATTCCATTAATAGTTTAACAGCCCTTGTCAAAAAATTGGATCACTAACTTACAATAGCCAATTATGACATTTTGATCCCCTCCTTTTTTGTGTGTTTCTGCATGGATACTGTTAGATACATGATGCTGAAAAACTGTAGAGACATAAATTGTCATGCATGTTCTTTTTTTTTGTCTTGCATTATCTGCCCACTTCTCTTCTATATGTCTTCTAAAAACCTACATGACTAAGAGTTGTGTCTTATCCTTAATAGCCATGAAGCAGTCTTTAGGGAGAGACTGTTTTACCTTCTATCAAACAGTAACAACTTTGTCAAATTCTTAGTGTAATAGTGACCAGGAGAATGACCTGACTTGTGTCAGTCACAGTGACGAGATTTTAGTGGTGAACTCATAGATGCCTTGAGCATATGATCACAAGAGTGGTCCCAAAAGCTGTGGGAATCTCCCACACTGGGGAATCTGTCAAATCTTTGTGCCAGCTTCATGCACCTTCTTTTCACTCACATTGTGTCAAAAAATACGTGCTTTGAATGAAGCACCAAACTAGGTGAGGATGCTGAAGGGCTGAGTGGTGATACTGCCACAGGCTGCCAGGGACTGCTTTGGCCCATAGAACAAGGTGGGATCCTGGTCGTGGTAGCATTATCTTGGCTGAAGTGCAGTGTGGATGTTACAGACCCCACAGCTGAAATACAGGACTGTGCATGGCAATATGTGGGTCAGGCAGCCCAGGACTGCTGTCATGAAGACTATTCTCAAAAGCAGCCTGCAGCTATTACACCTCTATGATAGCCCCTACACAGAGCCAGAGAAGGATCCTTGGCACAATGGAAATCTAAAATGATTAATTTGTTCCTCCCTTTTTGTACCAAAGGCAACGTGTATCACAGTGTCAAACTATTTTGGCAAGTGCTGCATAAAAGCTGGTGAAGGGGAGCTTGTATGCTTACCTTACCTTAATTTTTCTTCTTGTATCCATTTTTAGCAGGTCTCACTGGGATGTCAGAAATGGAACCTAGGCCTGGAGGCAGTAGAAACAGAAGAAGACAACGAGAAGGACTGCACCTTTTCTGGTCCTTTCTGTGTACAATGTGCAACACCTGCTCTTGTAACAGCTGGAAGGAAATAATTAGCATAACAAAAAGACGTTATAGTGTTGCACCAGGAAAAAAAATTTCAGCAAATGAGACCTTGGTCTTCTAATATCAAGAGAACTAAATATATTTAAATGGATTCTTTCTAGTTGAAATCTAGTCAGCTAAAATCAGTGAGATAAATGTCATTTCAGGTAAGCCCCTGAGCCCTCCAGCAATTTTGTTACATACTAGTCACCACCTCACGTATTTTTTGGCCAGCAGAGTCTAGGAAAAACAGAAGGAACAGAGCAAAACACAGAACACAAAGCAGATGCAATTTACTGTTTTTTTTTATTAAGCTGACCATATTCTGTGGTTTCTGATCAGTTTGAAGGATAAATGAGGAAAGCAGAAAAAATAATTTATTAATTTAAGGATATATTACATTTAGTAAGTAAAAAAACCCTACCTATTCTTCAATTTATTGAATCTTGTAATCTTTTATTTTGTCTTTCCCATTAGCACACATCACTAACATAGCATTCTCCTGTTTACTTTCTTATAAAGGCTATGAAAAACTAGAAACATTTTCCTTTTCCCTATTTCCTCACCATAACTCTGAATCCCTCAAAGTAATCTAAAACCCATATTCTCACCAGCACAATGGTAAAAACACATTTTCATTTGAAAAGCACCATGTTTGAAATCCTCTTTGTGTTTATAGAGTCACAGAATCATTTAGGATGTAAGAGGTCATTGAGTCTAACCATAAACTTAACACTGCCATGTCCATCACTAAACTGTGTCCCTAAGTGCCACATCTACAGTGCCACATCTCTAGTGTCACATCTTTATAATTCCTCCAGAGAGATGGTGACTCAAGCTCTGCCCCGGGCAGCCTGTTCCAGTGCTCAACAACCCTTTGGGTGAAGAAATTTTTCCTAGTATCCAAAATAAAATTTCCCTGGTGCCACTTGAAGCCTTTCTTCTTGTCCTGTGGCTTTAACTTGGGAGAAGAGACTGACAGCCACAGCACTACAGCCTTCTTTCAGGTAGTTGTGCAGAGGAGTTTGTCAAAGAAATTAGTCAAAGAAACTACCTCAAGGATTAACATTTATTTACTCACTAAACCACATTTATAATTTAAATTATGAGTGATATCTTTAATTCTATTAGAACATGAAAAGACATCCACAAATATGACAACAAATAGAGGTAGTAAAGACAGTTTCTAACAGTCACTGCATTTCCCCCTGTCTCCTGATTTTTTAATAACTCCAAGTTCAACTAACATTAGCAAAAGACATCTTTAAAACCCTGAGTTTAAAATTTCCATATACAAAACTGCCCACTCTCATTAGAATGACTGGAAAAATGTTAAAGAGCATTAGGTAGCAAATGAGGTCAGGTAATTTGAGATGTTCATTTCAAAGCAGTAAGCTGTCCTATGTTGTTAAAGTCTTTTGAAGATGGAACTAAATAGTATCAAGTGAAGAATTACTTTTTAATTTGTTTTTTTTCTAAAGGTGGAATGATTGTGCCATCCAGACTAGAGCCCAGGATGATTGAGCAGTATAAGGAGGAGATGGCAAAACATGAGTATCACAAGTTGGCCTCACAGCAATGATGAGGAAGAGGGTCCCTTGAGATCTGTCAGCATCAGGGCATGGTTGCAGGATACAGCCCCTCTTCATTACTGTGGCATGGGCTCCACAGAACACTGAGCTGAGCACACGGGGCAGGTCAGGATGGCTGTAGTCATGCTGCACTTTCTCCATCTGCCACCCAGTACCTACTCACCTGCACTCCAGGTGAATGGGCAGTTGTGGTTGGACTAACACCACCAGAATAATTCTTACATCTGCTTTCTGATTACCGTGTCCTCATGCATTCTTTAACTCCTTCCCGTGGAACAATAGCCATGTCCAGAACAACTAATTCAACTTGCTGCCCACTGTCTGCACAGTCCCTATATGGCTTCTTTCCTCAGGGCAAATGGGGTCCTACAAACAGCCACAGTCACTGAAAGGAATGACACTAATGATCCCAGGAGCCTTTGCCAGGGACAAATCATAACAATTGGTTACTGTCAAATGTCCTCTACTCCCTGCTTAACTGAACATTAGAGAATTGTCAAATGTTATTTCCTCAGGCTAATGCCAAACCAAGAGCAATATGTTGGTAGTCTTGTCTATACATTTTTTCTCAATGTCATTAATTAAAATTAGAATTCCATAATTTTTCCTCTGAAATTACCAAACACCATAAGAAGAGTCTATATATACTATCATCTTGAAGTTCTTGGCTGTGAGATATATTTTGTTTTGAAAGAAAAATCCCTATACCACTTCAAAGTTAAAAAGAAAAACACTTCTGAAAATTATCACAAATGAAAACATCACATGAAATAATCAGATAGCTAGGCAAAAAAAAAAAAAATAACAAAAGAAAAAAAAAAAAAAAAAAAAAAGAAAAGAAACTTGACATGCAGACAGACAGATATTCCATGCAAAAGAAGTGCTAGTTAATGTCATTTAGCAAATCTGACTCCATTTCCATCCCCAAAATATCCCTGCTCCAGAGAATATGTAAGAGAGAGCAGTCAAAGAAAGGTTTGGACTTTCACAGGATTTTTTCTTATGAGGGAAAAAAAAAAGAAAAGGTTAAATTTATTCTCTTTGGAAAAAGGAAGACTTTGAGGTGACCTACTTAGCTTCAGTGGTCTTTGTTACTTGGCAACATATGAAATAAATGGCAAACAGAATAAATGTGTTTAAGAGCCAGGAAAGACATTTTTATAGACAAAGGGGTTAAATTATATAGTTACAAACCAGAGAGGTGAGGTTAAAATAAATCTAAAGGATGCAATGTTACCGAGGCATGTGGCCTTTTCCTGACCAACAATCTTTTATGTCCTTATGATAGGTTTATTAATAGAAATAAAATACAAAATTTTACATGTGCAGTAAGTGAAATGGTAGGTATAAGAAAAATATGAATTTCATTAAGCATTTTTCTCATTAATGCCTACATTTTGTTTTCAGAAGTAGCCACGTACCGTCCACTGATAGGAGGTGGTGAGGGAGGCATCTTTAAATCTATTAGGGCTGACAAGTACATGACTATTTAAAACACTGCCTTTTGCTCATCCCAGTTCTCTCTTGTCCCCAAATGTCACTATTCTAATCAAAGTACTGCTCTTCAGTAACTGCTAATGTCATCTAGACACAGAATCATGCTATTGATGTTTAAAATATCTCAAAAATGTGTTTAAAAACTTTTTAATCCTGTGAGAAGAAAAAGAAAAGTAAAAGGATGAGACAACAACAAAGACTTTTAAGGTGGAAGACCAGAAGAGGCTACTCTAATCCTGCTTGACATCTGTCTCCCACATTTTGGTGTGTTTTACAGTGTTTAATTCAATTAATTGCCATCTTAGATTATCTGCATAACATCACTTTAGAAAACCAGCTCAAGATCAATCTCAGCACATTGTATTAAAACAGTTATTTTGAAACATTTCCAGTGGGACGGTTGAGGTAAGAAGAAAGGAGTTAATTCTGGAGGCAGGATCTGTTAGTGCCTGTGGACAATTCCATAAAATTGGATTCCTGCACACAGGATCCAGGAGGATGTTGCCCTTGGCAAGGTCAGGAGGGCTTTTGGAAGCTTTCTTGGGGAATTTTCAGCAGAAGGCGACATCAGAGAGCAGATGGTGCAACCCAGAAAGTCATGGCTGTTGCCTGAGATTTAGGCACCTCTGACAAGTGTTTGGCTGCTGGCCAACCTCCCTCATTTCCTCATACCTGCTCCAAAAATAATTACCCTGTACCCCCACTGGCACAGCTCCTGGGGAAGGCAGGAAGGGTGAGGGCAAGATCCACACAGACCAGATAGGTTCCTCATGAGTCTGGAAGATCCAGACTCAGACAGGAGAACGGGAAAGCTTGTGACTAGTAAATTTGTACTCTGTATGTACTAAAAGATGTATATATATGTATGCATGTATATGCAGTATATTTTGAACTTCTCAGAACTAGTGAAAATTATTTCTTTTTACCTGTGAGGAAGCTTCATCCACTCATAATCTTAAACAACTGTAACTAGATTTTAGCAAAAGATATTCTTATATTTAAACTTCCTAATAGAAGGAGAGGTAATTGAAACTACAATTCACTGTAAGCACTCAGGTTTTTAGATGAAATTTGATCAAATCAAGCAAATTAAAAGCCATCACAACACTTAAATTTTGCAGAAAATTGCATTAAAAATTGCAGTTACATGATTTGTTAAGTTCTAACTCATTTACAAGTATCTGCTGAGGTGAGCTGTTACCTTGGAAAAATACAACTAGAGAATAATATGAAACAACATGGAGAGATGCTACATCAGTACTATAAAAATGCCAGTAGAAAAATTAAATAATTGAATTTTATCAGTCACTCCCTTTTACCTGCAAATCATACCAGATTAGCCTATGATTTTTTTGACTGTTCAATATGTATTGTAATAGAGGGAAATGTGAGGATTATGCAATACTCTGTTGTCCTGTCTCAAGAGAACAGAGAACCAGGAAATCCCAATCCAAAAGATGAGAGAAATAATGAAGCTCAGTGTTTTTCAAACAAACAAAAAAGGAAGCAAACAGGCTCAACACAACTTGGAGATAAATGTTAATCTCAATTGTTTTAGCTTTGATTATCCAGTAGTCAACTTGTTGAAAATTGAACATATTGTTCCGCTCCAATTTCAAAACTCAAATAAAAACACATTTTGCTTACAATGAACTTTAATTGCCTGAATTTTTCAAAGTACCCTTGAGTCAGCTAGATAATAAGGGTTTAGCTCTATTCAGCAAATATAAGCAGAAAATACACATCCATAGAGCACCATGATGCTGTTGTTGCCAGCTCGGACAACAGCAATGCTTTCTCAACATATAAGATTTTATTCCATGAGAGACTTGAATTCAATCTCTTCATTGAAATAGGATAGATTAGATACTGAGATGAAGAAAATAATAATATTTTCATGGTTTTTAATGAATGCAGTGTACATTAGTTAAGAATCTCTATTCCTTATAACAATTATCTGTGCTTCAAGGAAATCTCCTTTCTCCACCTAAGTCCATCTTAATGGTTGATTACCTTTTGCAATATGGTAACAATGTACACTTAGAATTAATTGCTTTAAGTGTGAATTTTACGTTGTTTGTGTTTTTTTTCCCTGTAATTAATTTTTAGCATACCATTTGTGATAAATATATTGACTTTTATCTATTGAAGGAGAAATTGTGCTTTAACCCCAAGCATGATAATATTTATGATAATAATGTAAAAAGGACAAAATGCTGAGATGGATCTTAGGTCCCCTGAAGGGTTATTTTGTAGATTATTAGCAGAAAACTATTGATAATGCTATGAACTGATACAGCTATGATGAAATCTGTCAGATTTGACTCATGCTGTGTACCTACTAGCATATCCAAATTTAAATACCAAGAGAGACTTTTACCTTAGCATGATATATTTTCACCTTAAAACACTAGAAATGTGTCTTCTAGCTTACAGGACTCATGGTTAGAAGTGAGCAGAGTTTATGCCCCTCCTCTCATGAATTTATTGACTAGGAGGAATGACATTTTCTTGTGCATTGTAAGTTTGTCTGTTTCCATTTATGTATAGGTACATAAATGTTGTCAAAATGACAGTAACAACAGCAATAAAACCCAATATCACAAGAAAAGCACCACCCAATCCCACTCCCACGAAAACCCTCCTTGCAGCTTGCTGGGATCACTCACCTGAACCTAAACTTATCTGTGAAAAAGGGAACTGAAACGATTAGTACAAACCCCTGACCTAAGCAAAACACCAATTTCCTCCCATTCTCCATTTCTTCCCAACACCTGCCACTGCTTCTTTACCTTGCTTCATTGATAATAATTCCTCTTCATTGCCAAACTCCTCAGCATTTCAGAATCATATCAGCCTTTGGCTCAGGGTTCAAGCTCAAGACCAGAAACATGGCAGAATTTTTTGGCTTCTCTCCTCCCAAAACTTGTAATGTTTGTTGTTGTTGTTGTTTTTTGTTTTGTTTTGTTTGTTTGCTTGTTTGCTTGTTTTGGGCTTTGTTTTGTTGCTGTTGTTGTTTTTCTTTTTAGCAGTTCAACATGTAATAGCAAAATAAATTTTGTAAATAAATTACTTTATGTCAGCAAAAAACTTAATTCTAATAGGAAATATACATTCCCAATCAACATCACTTCTCTATAAGGAGTAGTGGGGAAAGTAAAGGCAAGGAAAAGTTGGCTTTATATGTGGTGGTGTCATCCAAGACTTTGCAGGTGCATGGGCTTCTCTTTCCAGATAAAAGGATATATATTGGTGATAGCTACATGAAACTGTGGGTCATATTAGTTATAGAAATGTAAATTTGAAGATTTACCAAATGCATACAAAATATTTCTATCACTGATGGTGGAAACGGCGAGTATTTGCAGGAAAAACCTTTAAAAGAACAAGCATGGAAATAAACTCAGCACCCTTACCAGATTTATAGTACAGGAGACATAAGCTATTCACTTAATACAAGTTTTTCACTGTTATTTTATTTCTAATATGAAAAGAGAGAGTCATTCAATAGAATGTATCTTGAGAAAATCCTAAACCCTGTCGGACAGAAAAGTCTCAAGAAAAAGCATAGCTGTGAATATTAAAACATTCTACAAATACAAGCAGGAAAACAGAATCCAGTGATTTTTAATAGGAAATGACAAGTGAATTGTCATCTGAAAGGATTAAGTTAAATCTTTAATCTCCCCATTTCTCTATATGGAAAACACCACCCAAACAATTTCTCTAAAAAAATGATGAAACACTGTTGCAATATTTTTCACAGAGGCTATTTATTTTCATCAAAAGGCTGTTTTTATGATTCCATCATCTTTATTCCACATGCATTACTTCTTTAAATCTGTTGCAACATGGTGGGGGAATGGATAAGGTTTACTTTTTAAAAAGTCTTGCTTTTTTTACCACATTCTCAGTTCTTGTTATGTCATCACAGTACCAAGAGTAAATAAATCAAATTACTAATATGATTCCAATTCTGCTGCAGATAGTGTCTGGCAGGTGAATGCCAGTGGAGTAAAAGCATTTGGCCAAGAAGACACCCTTCAAAATTAGATGATTTTTCTGTACACTGTTTAGGTCTCTAATGCTAAAAGATAAATAAAAGTCTGATGCAAGTAAACAGAAGAAAGATGTTCCTCTTGACAGAAATTACTTCTGTGACCACTCATTGCTCCTCATCTATTCTTGAGTTCAAAAAGAAGCAGAAAATAGGACCAGAAAACAGGGAGTCAGAGAAAAATCTTCCTTATAGAATCATTCCCAGGACACACAGTACCTCCCAGGAATTACTTCACATTGACTTTGTGTGCTAGAAACGTTTCATGGAGGAAAAGTTTTAACCATCATACAAAATTTACATAAAACACATGGTGGAATGGAAATTTGTGAAATGAGTATCTCACACATTTGTTCCTACATGTCCTAAACAATTTCCAGTAGTTCTTGTCTGTTCTTAAAAATGTCCACTGATGAAAATGTCCAAATACTGATGTATTTCAGTGCTCCAAGGCTCTTTTCAATTTTTGGTGACAAGGCAGGAGAGATATTTCTTCCATCTTTGTATCATTCCTTGAACACTGAGGATTACTGTGTTGACCTTTTATTTGCCCATTTTCTCAAGTGCTCACTGCTTTGCTTTTTCCAGGTTTGTGAGATGTCTATTTTTTCCATGCAGTTCTTCCGCATCACCGTTGTCCTGGTTCAGAACAATAGTCATAAAATAGTTATTAGTAAACAGTGCACATATCAATTAATGCAAAGAAATTGCAAACAAATTCAAGAACTTTTCTTTGCCATGGTTTGCACAAATGCTCATTACAAATTATCAGTACTTTCAGCTGCTTAAGATTCAGTAGTGAGGTATTATAGCTAGATCATTAGACCAGGGCTCTTGTTTTCCTCTCTCTACCAACAATATTTCAGTAGATACATTATTAAAGATCTGTACTTTCATATATACATATATATAGGTATTTTCTATTCTCTATTTAAAATTGGATTAAGATCTGTAGCTGAAAATTGATCATTTTCCTAACCAAAAGATTAAGTTATTTTATGTGCATGGTTGTTTTTAGAAAGAAGGTATGTGATTAGTTGCTTTGCTGCAATTGTGATTGTATTATCCTCAGTAGTTTTACTGGACTTCATGCTTGAGTTTCCAGAGCCAAGTGTTCCAGGAATTTGTATCTACAAAACTTGTGGAGTGCAGTTTGAGTGAGAGGCTGTCCTCTTCTTAGCCTGCAGAGCTATCTGCCTTCAGGCAGAGTATTCACTGCAATATGCTGTATGAACAGCCAGGTATTATGAAATGATAACCCATGGAAAATGTATTTATGACATTTGGATAGCCAAACCTGTTCAGGGTAGTGCTGGCTTAGATTAACAAACTCATCAAATGGATAAAGCTTTCGGCAGTCATTCCTTTCCCTCCTTCCCCCCATTAGTAATTCATCCAGCAGAAGACCTCAACAAGTCACAGTCAGACAGGACTTGACAGGGATGAATGAAAGAAAAAAGGGAGGTACCTATTTCAACAAAACTATTTCATGTAGTCCTGGCATTAAATTAATCTCATGTAATGGTAATAGGGAAGATTGTGGAGATCCAGGACAAATTGCAAACCTTCAGGCGTTTACCTTACCGAGCAGCTCCTGATACTGTCATTACAAGTGAATCCTTCATCTCCTTTACCCTCAAGGGCATTTGAACATTTCAGGGATTCAGTATCCCTTAAATATATGAGAATTCTTGCCTAATTTCTAGACAACACTGGTTCTTATTAGTACAGCTAAAGCTTCAGGCAGACACCTGACTAAAAACAGCTGAAGCCTTCAAATGCTCTGGAGTACTTAATACTACCTGTGTTACTGTTAGGAGCAGCCACTCCTAACAGTACCAGTGTTAACACTTTCAGAAAATCTACAGCTGATGAGGATTTATGATATTCCACATACCCTGTAACACTGATAAATATGATATTCACATCCCAAGTCATATGAATTATTCTTGAACAAACTTTACTATTTGTACTTAAAATATGAAGTGTCTATTTGCAGGGTTAAGAAGATTGAGGGGAGAAGACTGAAAAACAATCCTAAAACTCATGTAGTCTACACTTGCTGTGTAAGGGAAAAAAATATTAAATTAAATTGTAAGACTTTGAAAACTGTAGTCCAAGTAATATGTCAATGTTACATGAAGACCACAGAATAGTATCCATTAAAACAAAACTATAAAAAGGAGGGGAAATTAAGCAATCTCCAAGTCCTGAAGAAGCATTGTTAAGTAAACCAACAGCTACTATTATTATTATTACTATTATTACTATCATTCCTATAATTCCTATTATTACTATCATTACTATTATTCTTATAATTCCTATTATTACTATTATTAACAATTGTTGCTTTTATTTTACCATAGTTTTTATTTCGCTTCTTATTTCTACTATGCCACTGTAAATCTAGAGGAATTTTCTAGGGGAAAACAAAAAAAAAAAAAAGAATCTATTTTTACATTGGATATGTTTCTTCTGCAGTAAGCATCATTACAGTTAATTGCAAGCACTAAATGGAACACAAGACTGAGTCTGTTTTGCAATTTTGACTACTGCATTAGCATTTATATTTGATTCAATGTAACTGATTTTTCATTTTGAATATATGCTCCTCACTTTTTATCTACATGTGTATTGCCAATGAATCAAGATGTGAACTAAGTGCCAATGGTAAACTGCAATTGCTCAAGAAGTTATAGCCTATTGTCATCTCTGATCAGAAGTCTGGGTATTTTGTTCACATAATTAGATTTTGTTTTATTCAAGTTCAGAAAATCCTGGCCTACCTGGTTAACTTTTCACTAGAAAAATTCAAATTTAAGTCTCCACTTTAAAGAAAGCAAGCTGAGTACTGAAATCTCACTCTACCAGGAGCACAAATCCCTGGCGATCACCTGAGCTACCGAGTCTTCTACTTCATCTTTCACTGAGAGCCATTTCACTGTTTAAAAGCAATCAATCTTTGAAGCAGAGACAGAAATAATTAGTGGCTCTGATGAACAGAATTTTATCTTACTCATGTCCTGCCACATCCCTTCTTTGCTTCAGAGCTTTGACCTCTCTGGTGTTATATATGAGCCGTCTCCATGGATGTACATACGGAGAAAATGAAATCTCAGGACTCTTGAATAGTGAGGGTAGCTATAGTACCTCACAGTAGCTGTACTAAGGAGAGACTGTCAGTCTTCCAATGTGTATTTATAATGCTGACAGTGGTGGCCAGCCTGAGACTGGGATTCTGCCTGCTAAGTTTCCCTATGGATCAGGATTTCTGCCAGACTAAACATGCCACCACTTAGAACCCTAACTGTTCATTGAGTGCGAAAAGCCTCCTCCTAGTAAACATTACAAGTGTATTGAAATGAGCTTCTTTTCACAGAGAAAAAGCCATTATTTGTGCCCAGGGCCCTGTGCCTGAGACTCGCCTTCAGCCTGCTAAATTTCTGAACCGATCAGGATTTCTCCCAGACTAAGCATGCCACCACTTAGAACCCTGGCTGTTCATTGTATGACCTTTCTCATGTCAAGACAGCATAAAAGACCCATGAAAGAAATATATAGTTTTGTAGTCATTTGCAGATGGATGTTACCCAAAATGTAGAACCTGAGTTTCTCTGATATTTTCAATATGCAGAATCTGACTTTAGATCTTTGTTTTGCTCAGCGGTTTACAAATATTGATGATTTTATAAGTTTTGGGATTTGGTTCTGTAGAAATGTTCTTAACTGTAAAGCCATTGTTTCTCTCTTCAGTACATATCAATTCTTGCTAAGCCTGCAGGTCTAAGTTAAATGCAACAACGCCTTACATGTAGAAGTTATCTTTTGTTTTAAAGAATACTAGATGAGGAGGGCAAACAAGTTCCCTTTTCTCTCAGGTGCTGCTGAATCTAGATATCCTTGGTAATAGCTACTAATTATGTGTTACTGTCTAATCCAACAAGCTGCCGTCATAAGGGCTTCTGGCAGTAGCTCTGCTATTAATTTATATGTTAATTTTCCAGTGATGTTGAAAATTGTAGCCAAAATTTCTTACAATGCATTTCCTTGAGCAATCTTCTAATTTTAGATACCATGACTTCATTAAACTTGCATTTTACAGCAATCCTGTGTAAGGCTTGATCCAAGCCCATGAAAGTCAATGCATACCTTAATTGTAGCATACACAAGCACACACATACCTTCATATAAGAATTTTGGTGCTGGTGCTAAGAGACAAACAGGACAGAAAGTTCTTGCAAGTGGTAGTACTTTTTCTGTCACTAACATCTGTCCCAAATTTGAGATTCCTAACCCTTTTTAACTGATTTCTGATGTCTTGAAGTCATTTAGAAAAATAATTAATAAAAATAAATAGAAAAAGATATATTAATATAATTTCTAAAAGTCCAGTACTGCCAAGCTTGTTATTCTATTCAATATTGAAGTTTATATTTTGAAACTTCACCATGTCTATTCAACTTAACATTTGAACTTTGACCTCTTTTCTTAATTAAAATATAGGGTTTCATATGGGAGTTTAGAAAGAAAAAAAAAGGCAGGCAAAAAAATATAAACAATTTAATTATGGTGATGATGTCAAGTATAATTGTGGGGCTGAGTAGACAATTACAGTGCAAATTTAGACAGACTTAAGATTGCTTTCTATTTCTTATGGAATGCTAAGCACTGATTAATTTTGTGGTGTCAGGTATTTTCTACAGGAGGTTCTTTGATATTATAGGGCCAATCACCAATAGATCATTGTCCTTCCACATTAAATCTAGATGTGCTTAGTGCAGCATTTTCATTATTTCACTTAAAATGTCATTTTTCTATGTCAGCTCTCAGAATTTATTAAGAAGGCTTATAATTATGAGTAACTTTTAAATCCATTTAAATGTAGCGTTAAAATATAGTGTAACGAATTGAATGACTAACATTTAATTGTGAAATTTAAAAACATCTCTCTAGCTACAGTATTTAAAGGCCCATATAGTGATATCAGTGGGCACAAAAATATCAATGTCAACTACAAGCATCTATTTCTGAGCACACATATAATAGTGTCATAATATTTTTCCTGTGAAATTATGCAGACTTTTTGATACTTACATGCAATACAAATGTGATTTCAATATGACATAAGAAAACAAAGTATGGGAATCTAACTTTTAACTTGAAGCTCTGGCTTTGGAGTCCAGAGGTCCTTCCTTCAACCAATGCAGAAATAAACCACAAGCACTTTCAGGAATGTGATGGTGAGCCAGCTATCCGCCTGGGCTTGCAAAATTTCTGGAAATGTCCCCTGGGGGAGAAAAAAAAAAAAATAAAAAAAATTCTCATATTCAGATTCAACCCAATGGAAGACTGACAGTCTAGGAAGCTTAAAAAACATTTGTGCTTCATTTTGTCTGGCAGAAGCTGCCTTTGACCAACATGCTAAAAGATGCCTTTATGTTATATCCTGACCCCACCAAAACCTGCCCCACAGGCACCCACAGCTCTTCTGCTCTGCCTTCCATTCCAGCTTTCATCACACCTAACTCTCTACAGGAAGAAAAATATGAGATTAAAGCTTGCATCCTCAATTCTGAGGAGGTCTCTCTTATATTTGAAAGAGTCTGACACTTTGGAATTTAATATGTTGAGTCTGTCTCCATCATTTATCTTCCTGTCATAGTTGAAGTTTGGGTATTTTTTTTTAAGTGCCTTTTCTTTACCTATATTTGATTGTAAGAAAGTATTTAGTAATAAAGTGCATAGACAACCATGAATCAATGTCCCTGGGAAAAAGCTCATTATATTAAATATTAGAAACTGTGCTGAAGAGACAGTTAATAAACAATATCTTGCAAAAGATCATAACAAAACAGATGCCTGAAAGAACAGTACTATACCAAAAGTGGTCTCAGAAAAAGAGGCTTTTATCTGTAAATGAAGTAGCACCTTTTTTTCATGTGGCACCTCCTTCTGTCCCTCAGTGCAGCCTGCTCAGTATTGACATCAGTGTTTCGTGAGGAACTGGTATCTGCTGTCAAAGCAGTAGTTACAGAACTCCCTTCCCATCTCCACAGATTTATATAGATTGCTATAGATTTATGGCAGTACATGAGACAAGGAGAGGAAGAGTAGCATCTGAAAAAAAGGGGCAGTAGGAAATGGCTTAGCATAAAACCAAAACCTTAAAAACTCCCTCTACAGAGGCTCCCCAAAGCAGTGTTTGAAGGTTGAATCAAACTAAGAATATCAGAATATCAGAAACATCAGTTCAACCCGGGCTGAGCAATGGTTAATAGACATCACTTTAGACACAGTTATTTGCATTTTATATGTTTTGTACTCACCTCTTGTCTGCTGGCTCACCAGGAGAGAAGACCTGTACTTACATAAAAGAATAAATATGAAATACACTGAATATCATGGCTTTCAAAATCACCATCATTGTATTTTCTAGTAAGAAGTGAGTAGTGAATGAGCTGTGAAATAGTTTAGCTTGCTGCTTGTTTCCTATGAAGTATTCACCAGTTTCTGTCTCTGCATTGCTGCCACAGTTGTTGGGCTGGCTGGCAGCAAGGAAGCTGACAAAGTGACAGGAATCCTCTCTGCTGTTTACCCTGAGGGTGTCTGCAGAGCAAAAGGAAAATGAGGGCTTTGACCTTACTGTTTGACTTGCTTGTCTGAGCAGGTTGCAATTACAGGCCACCTATCATTTCTCTATACTCAAAAATACAGAGTACAAGTGCAAATGCAGTTAATGAGAGCTTAGAAACAGATGCTGCCTTTTCCTAGCTACATACAGTGGTAGAGATAACACTGAGAGATCCTCATTTTCATGCTAGGGCTACATTGCACACTTTTTATGAATTTGTGTTTGTGTTGGTGGCATCCATGCCATGGAAATTAAAGTATTACAGAGGTTGAATTACAATAACAGAGTCAACTTGCCTTTCAGGTGATGGCCATAAAAAGTAGTTTCTGATCCAGAATACCCTGACTTATGTTGGACCAACTTTCCACCCTAGCCCCTTGTTACAGGGATAGAGGAGTGTTTCTCAGGTGTGAGTGTCTAGAAGTCAAGCTTGGCATTCTGTACTACTAATAAGGACTGGGCTGTGAGGTATCTGTATTGTACAGGGCCAGAACTAGATGGTCTTTAAGGTCCCTTTCAACCCAAATCATGCTATGATTATCATGCTATGATTCTATGATTCTATGTACTGGTGGACTAGTATATCCAAACTAAAATATGTTGTGCTTTTACCAAAGCATTTAAGATGTTTTTTTCTATTCAAAAAAAGGAAAATGGATTAATATACCAAAATTAAGGAAAAACAGCTTCAATAGCAATTTTTTTCTCAAAACTGGTATTCAGGCATGCAGACTCATCATAGAGAATTTTCTTTTTCAATTGGCTTTTAAGATATGAATGAAGATAATCCATGTCTGGCTAGAGCCAGATATTCTAGGACTTCTAGAAAATCAATTTTCCTAATGCATTTGAGGGTTTTCGTTATACATATTTTCCTTTTTATTGGGGAAATATATATTAAAAATCTATTTTAAAAATAATAAAGTAACGAAGTTTCCAAATTGCAGGAAATTACAAAATATAAGTGATCCATGCAATTTTGACATTTTCTACACTCCACACAGCATTCTCTAATTACATGTTGTTATTTCCACAGGACATAATGCCTCTCTGAGGGAACTGAACAAATGGAGACAAATTGACAAATTGCATAATTACAGAATTCTGAATTTCAAATAAATTTTGAAAAACAAGGTCTATGTACCACTATCAATATAAGGACACTATAAATTTAGAGACAAGCAGTTAAAGAAATCTCCCTTGTGGAGAGCACATGTGTAACATATTTGATCTTTACATGTAATCATTTCTCAAATGAGAACACATTCTGCAGCTGTTGAGAACAGAACTGGTGTTTACATAGACAGCAATATACTTACATAAGAATAGATCAGCAAAAGAGTAAAAATATGTACAAGCAAAATGGAGCTGTATTGGGGTCCTGGGTACAGTAGACAGTGGGGGGGAGGAAGAGGGGAAGAGGGGGAGGGAGGGAGGGAGGAAGGAAGGAAGGAAGGAAGGAAGGAAGGAAGGAAGGAAGGAAGGAAGGAAGGAAGGAAGGAAGGAAAGAGACCATTAAGTGCTGAATTCATTTTTCTGAGCTGCAAAACATAAAAATCTTTGCATATTTTGTAAACTGCAGAAATTATAAGTTCAATATCCTTTCCTTTATAAACAAATTTGTGTTAGTAATAAATGTGCAACTAATTTATCTACTTCAAAATATTCTACAAAGTGCAACTCTTTAAAAATCATACCAACTTCATCAAAATAATTGTATTTATTGCACTTTTGTGCAGCAAAAAATATTAGCTACCTGGAATCTTTTTACATATCTCAGGTCCTCAATGACAATTCTTCAGTGATTATTTTGAATGCAAAAAAAATTGTAAAGCAGAAGAAAGAACACTGGTCCACTTCAGAATGAACTCTACTTTTTGAAGGAGTAAACTGTAAGTGGCAAATACAATCTTCTTAGTGTGCTGTTGCTGAGAAACAAGCACCTAGGTATTACTGTAGATAGAAAGACAGAGGGAAAAAAAGGAGAAATACAACCTGCACATGCTCTCTCCAAAAATAATTCTAGAGAAGAAACTACCTTTTGCACATCAGGTGTGAGCTGTAGGCATCAGTCCAAGGGTATTGCAGGTCTGTAATTTCACCACAAACCTGGATGCAGAATTAACTCCTTGGTGCTCCCAGCACCTGCTGAAGGTGCTTTATTGACTGTGCACAGCACAGTGCAGAAGATGCTCAATTTTGGCTGGCTCCCTCTCCAGAGCATGCAGTATTCAGGGTCTGTGGGTGCAGCTGGGCTTGCTCTGCGTGGTGAAGCTGTGCCTGGCTGTGTGTGGGCATCAGGCACTGGGCAGAAAAATGTGTGGACAGGTGGCAGAGGCCAGCTGGGCTCATGCTCTGGAGACTGCTGCTCCAGAGCTGTGTTCACACAGCCCTGGCAGACCCTGCCTTTCCTGTATGATCACCATATCCCACCACTAATACATTTCCTTTTCCTTCTGTCTTCCCATCAACAAGACTTTGACCTTCTTCCTTAATGTCTCCATCTCTCTACTTAAGTGTCTTTCACAATCACCTTCCTCTTTCTGATATTTCCCTTTTTTAATATATAAATACAGCATAAGTATTCACAAATAAAACCTCAAACCACCTAAGAAAGCAAAACTACTGCCATTATTTTATGTTTCCAATTTATTAAAAGGACAAATTTATTGGAAATCAATGTGGTATATTGGAAATGAGTCATTCAAGGAACATGGCAAGCTAGGGAAAACAGGTCTCTTGGTAATTAAAAAGCTAACTGAGCAGGTTACACTGTAATTGATCACATAGGTAGCTTAAACAATATATTAATTCTATTTTGCTGTCCATAGCTTTCCCCCCCCCCACCCCGCCCCCAGTTTGGATGCCACAGAAAGTATTTCCCTAAATATATTTCCAATTTTCATTCACAAGATGTTATAAAAAAAATAAGGCTCTATTTTCAAAGACTATGCAGAGTTTATTTCTATTTTCAGGAGCTTTTTCTTTATGTGGTACTTTACATGCAATGCCTGTAACTTTATTACTATGGCTAGTTTCATCTCCCCTTACATGACGTCTCAAAACTTAGGTCTATTTAGCAAATGTAAATAAAAATAAAACTGCAAAGCAAAAATTGCTGAAGTACGCCTTTCTGGCCATAGACAGGAGGATTTCTGTTTTCTGTAACCTTTTCTATTCATTCTGGGCAGGTTTTCATTTTCCTCTGCAGTAATGCTTGAGTGGATTGCAGCCTCGCTCCTCGTTCTGACCAATGCTCTCCTACAATCCCTTCTTGCTTTGAAACATCATCCATGGGTCACCCTTCATGCCAGATAGGAGGATTAGTATTTCTTTAATCCTATTAACTTTAATATCAATAGGTTATTTTCACAGAGGCATCCTTTGCTAAGTCCTTTCCTGTGTGATGTTTAAAGTTATTCCCTGGCTGTCTGCTTACTGTGCTGCCCAATGGGTGGGCAATCTCCGCAGAGGTAGGAGAAGACCAATCAGACACACTTTCAGCTTGGTTTGGAGCAGTCACAGGAAACTAAATCTCTGACCTTCCAGAAAGGTACTGTCTGCATCCAGCTGCAGAATCCAGTCTCTCTTAAATAAGCCATTCAGCTTCTGAAGTCCTAATCAAATAGATGTGCATTGGCAGAATTGAGACCAACCTTTGCTCAGCTCAGCAAATAGTCTGGCAATTGAAGCAGGAGGAGTGGAAAGGTTAAAGAGGAATGTGGAGAGTTTCTGTCATCTCTCACTGACTCTGATACATCCTGGATAATGTGAAAATCATGGAAAAATTCCTCCTCTTCCTGAAATATTGCACTTTGTTTCATTGGCCTTTATTACAATTATTTTCCTGTTTCAGCATTTAAAAATGTTATTTGCGTAAAACTGACTTATGTCTTTAAAAATGTCATTGAAATAAAATAATTTATTTACATTTTATTTAAATTGATTTTTATTAATATAATACCTATTGAATAAAAATATTAAAAAATTTAAATCAGTTCTTCCTACTGCTACACCCGTATAGAAAATATCCACAGAACCCAAAGCTGATAGTGCCTAAAGAAAAATACAACTTTTTCACAAGCAGCTTCGATGTGTACCTACGAACTCATTGCAGATCTGCACATTACTTATGCCAGGAGCAGATGGTGGTCATTAGTTCTTTCAATAATTCTTTATTTTGATTTCATTTCAAATGTGATGCAGATAATTTCTTTCTCAAAACTGAAAACATACAGCCATTATATCTTTTTCTTTGGTATGCAGTCTTATCTGACAAATGACTGAGATTTTTAGACCAGAGAGTTTTTCTTTGCTTGTATTAGCTCTATCATACCTGATACCCTGGAATTTTGCTTGTTTCTTGAGATAATTTTATAACTCAGTAAACACTGATTACAAAACAAGCAAGATATTAGTCAAGATTAACTTATGTGCATTTCTCTAACAGTACAGCCAACACAATTCTAAATCCATTTACATTCTGGCACTAATATGTGAAAAGATGTGATGATGGTATGCATTTGAAACCAGGTGTTTAATTCAAAAATAAGATGCACCATACCTAACTCTAATTTAGCACACTTAAGAATTCTATTAGAGATGCAATCTGTTTTTAGTGTAAGACAGAATGTAAGAAAAACAATGCAGAGAAATAAAAAAACCCCAAACCAACTCTGCTTCCTTCACTAATATCTGAGATTATATGAGATGAAGGAAGATTTTGCCATTGACAGGAAAATGAAGTACTATCAATTTCTAAAGTTTAAAGAAAGGGAGAAGGAATATGAAATATCAAACTGTGAAAAGACTCTTTCAGCAGGTTTGGGGTCAGGAATTGTATTTAATTTTGTCTGTCCCATTTGTTTCTAAGTTTTCTATTCTCTTCGCTTTCTGGCTCAGATCTCCTCTCTCTGTGGCTCAGGACATTAATCATTATAGTTCTAAACCAAAGATTTTAGCTAGATCTGCACAAAACTTTTGTAATGAAACTGGAGAAATTCAGACTAACCTGCTTTGGGGTTTTACTCCTGCATGCAGCAAAGAGAAATTCAAAAGTAAGAGAAAAAACTGTCAAAGGAAAAGTGAGATAGATGTTTCATTTCTGAATTTATTAAAAAAAAAATTTCCAAAGTTCAATATGTATTCATTTAGCAAATGAATTGCTAGATTCAATTTAATACTGTTTTTTACCACTTTCTGGTGAAAATCTCTGCCCTTATGGCAGTAGGGCTATAGGCCTGGAACAGAGGAGCTTGTCCCTTTCCCAGCCAGCACACTGCCAGCCAATTTGATCTGGAGCCACCTATAAATTGCCACGTGAACCTGCTGAAATGAAGTTGTCTCAACCTGCAGTTGTGGGACATGACCTCACATTTTTATGCAGCGTTGTGTCCAGCCCTCCAGAAGAAGACGTTTGATCGCGTCTTCACCCACGCGGGTCTGGTAGCAGATAATGTGGGAAGGCACAGTCCTGCTGACACCTGCAGATCCTGCACGGAGCTTTCACGCTGCAAGGAGCCAAATTCCATGGAGGAAAACCCTAAAGAGAGATAAAACGAGGAACAGCTCTGTTGGAAGTAGTGACCAAATGAAAAGTGACAGGCTTTGGCAGAGTCCTGCCTTCCTGCAGCTGGTCACATTGTTTTGAGTCAGAGCCATGTTCTTGGAAATTATCTGACATTACAATTACAATGAAGTTTTCATGGTCAACATTGTAAAGCATAATTGGAGTGTAAGCTTCATCACTCTGCATTTGTAGTGTAGAGGAACATGAGGAAAGCAAAAGTTCATTCCAATTCAAATTATAGAGATAATCTTTTAGCTAAGCTAGTTCATGAGGCATATAAACTCACAAGTAAGGAAACTAAGGGAATAAATCTGCTTATTTTTTTAAATTTATTTTTTAAAGTTTATATTCCCTCTAGTATGTAGTAAAAATACACAAATGTGTATATTATATATATTAGAAATATATAACATACTAATATAATAGATATACAAATATAAATAAAATGCTGGTATAATAGGACAAATACCACTGGTATTAAGTGATTAATGATCTTAATAAAAAATACTAAGACTAAGAAATCAAAATAAAATAAAATTGTCATCCTGCCAGGTGTGGGAAAACAGCTGATGGACTCATCTGTTCCCTGTGGTGGGATCCCTGTGGAGCTGGCTGGCTACCCTGCTCTCTCTGGTCACAGAGGCTGCCCCTGCAGGCACTTCACACCCTCCCCATCCCCAAACCCACCACTGTCCCCCACCAACACCTACACACAAGTCAGTAGAGACAAACAGGAAGGTGAACTTCATTTTACATTCTGTGTGAGATGAACTACACTGGAGAGGAATGTACTTCTCTTCCCTGCCTTTGCAGAGAGACTGAGAAATTTGATCAGATGTAGATTTTCATGTGGAGGTTATCTGAAACTAGGTGAGAAGAATGACATTGAGTAAGAACAAAATGAACATCTCCATACAAACATATCAGAAATTGAAAATCAGTCAAAGACATATACCTGGGGGCTGATAATGCTTATAAACATTATTTGTACTAGAAGTTGATCTATGTTTCAAGAAAAAACTAAAGTGGCTTAATTTTGATTTAATTTTTGTGACAGCATGTTTCATTCAGATAATTTGGTATGCTAAAGGTTATGTTCATTTCTCATAATATTCTGAAAAAAACCACTATCATTAAGAAATAAAATCTGATCGTTTCAAATAATTCATATAGGTGATAATTTCCACTTCTAGAGAAATTTTAGAAAAATTGATATTCTGTTCTGATAAATATTCTGCTCCCCCAATACCCCACAAAAACTGGCACACCAGCTAGTTTAGCCAAAGGTACAAAGGGTAACATATAAAAGGAAGCCTGAAGCAACAAGAAAAAGGTATCTGTCAGATCTGAAAACTCATTTACTATGTTTGCATGCATACTAAGACACATTCCAATTTATTAATCTGTATGGAAAAGGATTTATTTAAAAAATAAATACAAAATTTATTTAATCATACTTTAAAATAATATTTTATAAGACATACGTATGCATGACTGTTTTTCAAAAAATATTTAAAATGTTGCTGTAGAGATTGCCTGAGCTACATAATTTCACATTCTTCTTTTTACATTCCCTTTATTAATAATGTCTGTTAATGGAACCAGCATTCCTACTTTGAATATATTGACTGAATTCTCAGCTGTTGTTAGCCACATTAAGTTACATTGTGGAAAAGTATTAAATAAACAAATATCTTGTTGTGTTTAAAAACAAAAAACAAAACTAAAAAAACCAAACAAACCAAGAAACAAAACAAACAAGGAGAATTTTTAAATTATTTTTCTAATAAAGTTATGTCATTTATCTGAAATCTAAAAAAAAATTCTAATTTTGAGGTTAATAATATGCCTAAAGAAAAAAGACACAACAATGAGAGATATTCTGTCCGAATTATCTGTCCTAAGGCATAATTCACATTTTATTTTTGTGTAATTCAGAAATATAAAAACTTCCCCGTTGGCCCTCTGACATTAGCAGCCTGTAAAAATTATCCCAGGAAGAGGATCCCTCAGCAGTCATACACACCCTTTCCCAGACATGCCAGTTTCTGTGCACTTTCCAGGCTGATCAAGCATTATGGAAACTTGATGTCAGCTATGTCAAAGTGCTCTGCTTTAACTGCAAGTGACATTGTCATTTATGCCAAAAGGTTAAAGGGGAAAAAGGAAAAAAAAAAAAAAAAAAAACCAAAACAACTCAGTGTGAGATTTGACATAACAGCAAAAATAATGTTATTCTCCTTCATAAATCATTTCACATTTCATCTTGTTCCAACAACATTCATTTGAAGCAGTCTCAAAGTATGGGCAGCTGTCCTAAAGACAGCACTAAGAAACAAAAGTCCTAAGACAAGACTAAGAGCTTTAGTGTTTATGTGAACATCACTGAACTTCCAGAGGACATCAATATGGCCCAATTAGCCTTCTCTCCATGTCATATTAATTGGAAGGAGACAATGGAGAAACAGAGCTTCTAGCTTTAATTAGAGAAAACTCTGCATTTTAATGTCTATGCTCCAGAATGGATGATGGTTGCTCCTTTTTTATACATTTTTTCTTTTTTTAAGAAGCAAAGACTTAAGATTTTTTGCAGAATATATCTAATATGCAGATGTGCAAAAGATGTGAATATGGGTCCTCATCTTCAACTTCTCCAGTTTTAATGGACTTCTTTCATTCTCTTTTCGACCTCAATACCCAAAGATTTTCCTTAAGCAGAAGGGCTTATGAATTTGGTGCTCCAACTACTTAGGTCTGTCACTTCAGAAGATGCTTACACAAGATAATATGCTTGCTGTCACCTGTACACTGTCTACACTGTTCCTAATCTTAAGTTAAATTCTTACACATACCTTCTTCTTACATGCATTTATTGTTTTCCATATTCATAGCTCTGAAGAGAAGATACTGTCCATTTTCACCAAGAGCTTCTTTTAATAATTTTTTTCTTCATTCCACTTCCATAAAGATGTATTATAACTAAATATATTTTATATGGTTATTCACAATGCATATTGATAGGAGTTGAAAATACCTGGTGCATTTATATAAATGTATCTGCAGACTTTGTGGTTTTGCACTAGCTACACAAAGGTGTGTGACAACATATACACAGCATATATCCATTCCCTCTACACACCTAATCTCTGAACCAGTGTGATGGAATTTCTTTTGGTCACATGTACCATGCAAAACAACAGTTTCTTGCAGTCAGTTTAACAGCTATTAGGTAAACAAAATGTTCTCTCTAATTTCATATTTCAGACAGACCTAATTGCAGTATTTCATCACTTGTAACAGGTTAACGTTTTATTTGGTTAAATCTTCATGGTAATGAATTTACTTGTGAGCAGATTGTAAATAATCATAAATAACCACTACAGAAAACACCTTCATTTTAATATTTGACATGAATAGGATACTTAAACAGTTCCTGGTGCTGCTAAGTGATGCTTTATACAAATACACATATACACATCAACCACTTTGATTGCTGATGCACAAGGATAAGTATTTGCTTGCATTTTCCTATTGCTCAATGCAAAGATTCATCTTTCTGGGCCTTCTTGTTAGTTCTTTTCCCATGTGAGGCTCTGGAATTCTATAGACCTCTCTATGCATTTTGGTCAGATGAAGTATGTTGCAGCTCAAAGCAGTTCAGTAAAACTTCCATCTAATTTCAGGCATGTAGGTAGCTTTTTAGCAACCTGCAGCTTACAGAATACCCTTTTCAACCTTTATTAACAGCAAAGCTAAAACATTTAAGATAAAATATTAGATATATAAAGAGAGAAACTAACTCAGTTTAATAAGAAGAGAGGGACAAAGATGTTATTTTCCCAGTTACTGCAATGTGTCTTATGACTTTTTAACAACATGAAAATAAGTAAAGATTAGATGACCTTTGCAGAAGTGAAAGTTCAGGAAAGATGTAACCTCATGAAGAGTGGAACTTCTAGAAGTCTTATACAGCACTACAACAAATTAGAAAACCTTTAACCATTTTTTTTTGGTACTGACTTGAAATTCAGAAGTAAGAAATATAGCTGCAGTATTTCAACATCAGATATCAGATGGTGATTCAAGAATCCATGGGAATAGAGGAGGCTGATGAAACATAGGGTCTTGAACTTAGAACTATCAGGATGCATCACATTATAAAAATAATCAGAACAGAAATCTGGGAAGGCAGATCAGAGGTAGCTATATGTAAGCTGCAGATCAGCAGAAGAAAGTGGCAAATAGTCAATACTTAAGTGAACCTTCAGGAAAAGCTGCAGGAAGATGAGGAGAAAAGAAAGAGCATAAACTTACACAGACTCAGGAAAAGCCCAGAGACTGGAAACATCCATACATAAAAAACAAACTTCTTACCTCATGAATTTAAAGGAATGGTGTGAGGCATTAGTGCCAACCACATTTTGTAAGTTTGAAATATCTCTCTGAAGTTATTTCAAAGATGTGATGGGTTGAGAAAAGTCAAGAGTTAATCTGAGATTCAAGACAGTGTAGAAAGACCAAAATGAAAGGGAAAAAAGTTAGGCTAGCTCCATGCAGCAATAAATGTGCTAGCCAATATACAACATGAAATGCACTAACTGTGTGTAACTAGACAGGAGGACCAAATACCTTTGAACATATTCGCTTTCACATTATATTTTGGAGAAATGCCGAAATTTCTGAGTTTCAATCATGTTTGGAGCATTGCCACCATCAAAGTCATAAATTAAGACTATTTTACAGCAAGGAATCATTGAGATTTGCAGTTCATAGACCTGTTGGATATCCAATCCTACCTCGGGCACATATTATTTTCCCTTTTTGTAGTTTTTGTTTGCTCATCTCTTCACAAGGTCAGAGTTTCAAGGCTTCACTGTTACTAAAATTTCAGGAGAAGAATGAGAATAAACCTCTTGAGAATTTAAGTTACCTTGCTCTGCTATATAAACTTTAGTGGCAGTGAAAATGTGGCAAATAAGAGTAGCTAAAGCCAAGTGTTATATTATTTTTCTTTAAAATTCTACCAAAATACTTAAGTGCTGGCCAATATCTCTCTTTTCTGCCTTGCAATAATGCCTGTAGTACTCCCTATGGAACTACTCAGAGAGCACAAGAACAAAAAGAAGCTACTTGGAGACCTTCAATTATATTTCATGAGAGAACTAACTATATACTGAGTCCTGATGATCTTCAGAAGTGAAAGCTAATGTATTGAGCCAATACAGCATTCCAATATGCAGAGCACCAGTTTATGATAATTACTTTTGCATCTGCATTTAGAGTACCGCATGTAATTACTGAAGTGTATACTTTTCTCTCAGCAATGGTATGCAATTTCCATTAGTGGTCTTGGCAGTCATGCACATGCATTACAAGACCTCTAAGTAATCTGTAGCCCCTTGTAATTAAATGCAAAAAAAATTACAGCCAGTAGAACACGGTGAATAATTCACAAGCAATAACTTGCCTGATGAATTTAACCTATTTTTATGTGACAAAACACAATCAAGTATTCCATTTTTTTCTTATGCATTAAGTTACTCATTTATTACTTCATTCATCTGTGGTCCTTTTGCAACTTTGTGCAAAATATTTCAAAATTAGTATTGGAATGATACTGATTATTTACATATTTCCTCACTGAAATTTTACATTAGGGATTTGAAAAAAGATATTGAAGCTTTGAAAGTTGAGGCTTTTCTATTTACAAAGCCACCTGCTTAAAAATTCTTTCTTCTGTTAAGGAGGAAACAGTTCAAAACCTCTCTACCTGAAAACAGTTTTTACTAGAATTACTTGAAAAGTATATCTTCCACCCAGCAGTAGTCTTATAGTTTGAAATTCAAGCAGTACACAAATGGAAGTACCCTCCTAGGTTTTTTGAATCTTTTCACTCACATTGAGGGTTACCATATTATCTCTTTAAAGACTAAAATTGTACCTTCTTAAACACCAGCTACATTACTTCCTTTACTGCAGTTTCCTCTTACACTTTTCTACAGGTTCAATATACAAATGTTTCTCCTCTGACAATTCAGTATTTTATGAAATAGCTCTTCTTATCCTTTTATGAACACAAACCTGATGCATTTGCAAATACTAGTCACTTTTCTTTCAGAATTTATTTTGTTAGGTTTAAAGAATAAATAAATATACTCTCATTTCATCTGGAAAATTCATCTTTTATCTAACTAGTTATTTCTGTATGTGCATGATATTTCTTCTCAGCACATCGTATACTCTGCATTCGTGCTGTTTCTCAAGTATGAATGACTGGAATTTTACATGGTGTTATAAATGATGTTACACATGTGTCCAAACCAGAAACACTATAGACTATAAAACACGGTGGAAGTAAATATTTCATAAGATTTATTTTGAATTAGAACAACATAGTAACTCCTGTGCACATCATAACACTGAATTCTATCAAGAAATTTCATCAACAGAGTGGAGCAGATGAGAAGAATGTGGATTATAGCAGAAGAGAAATTCTGCAACTGCACAGAAAATTTCAGAGTAAAAAAAATTCTTGGTAGAAAGCAAAGCATTTTACAGAGTTGAACAGTATATTGAACCCCACTTGAACCAAGTGTGGTAAAGTGAATTGCTCTAATAAAGGTAAGAAAAAGGCCAGGAATACATATTTTTAAGCCAAACACTGTGTTTTATGCACAATGCATTTCATAATTCTTTTTTTTTTTTTTTTTTTTTTTTTTTTTTAATAAAAAGCTTTCAGTCAATGTTTTTCACAGAAAATTTCCATTTTTAAGTCTGATTTTCTAATATGACATTGTTACTAATAAATAAAATGTATTATGCCTAGATTACACATATTTCATAATTTTAGAACATATTTAGAATTCTGTAATAACCTTGTACCATGAAATTATTAAAATAACTTATGAAAATAAATTTTGAAACTTTAAGATGTTTCAATATTACTATTAAAAATGGTTAGGATTGACAATATTAAATTAGTAATATATTAAGATACATTAAATTTATTTGTTTCAATTACTACTTGAATAAACAATGACTCAAAATAGTGAAAAGGCAAAATAATAAAGCAATGAAAGCTTGCTGTTATTTTTCCTTTTCTCTTAACAAAAATATTAATATATACCTGTCTACAAATTTTCTTGGTTTTTTTGCTTTAATTTGACCTGATTATTTGAAGTTTTTTTATGTGAGGCTATTGGTTCTAAGTCTCTTTCTCTTCTTAAAAGGCCTCTGAGTGGAGTCTTGTCTAGAAAGAATCTCTTATCTAATAATGATGAAATGGAAATTTTAAATTCAATTTCATCTGCTATAGTATTTACTGTAAATATGCTACAATATATGGCATCAAAATCTGTGTTTGTCTGATAAAATTTTTAAAAATAATTGGTTTTTTTAGACATCAAAACATTCTCTTCTCTGTCACTGTTTTAAAAGAAACATCTGTTTAATAGGAATTGGATTGATGTTGCTTGAGCCCTGGGATGAATAAAAATGAAATTCTGCAAGCCATGATACAGCAAGGCATCAGTTGTGTGTTCTATGTTCATGGTCTTACGTAAATAACTTTCTTTTTGTTAGACAAAAAAAAAAAAAAATACAATAAGAAGTCATAAAGTTAAGGAGTTCTTTTCCATCAGCATCAAGGCACTTCAAATATGTCGAGCACAATTGCTAAATGGAGTAGAATTCACAGTTTGTATGATTACACACTAACTCAAGGAAACAGAAGAAATGCTTACCCTTAACTACAAGTAATTCCTTTAAAAGTCATGTTTTAATTCAAGGGAAAAGAAACCATAAGTGCTTTGTTAGAGCAAGATTTTATCAGATACCCAGAAGGAAGCCATGAGTGCATACCCTCAATCGAGTATTTAAAGTTACACAGAGCAATGCAGATTACGATTTTCAAGGTCTTGTTTCATTTTCCTCTTTTCCTCTTTTCTTTTGTTAATTCAGTATGTCTGAAATCAGCCTTGGGAGTCTTTCTAATTTATAATTAATTTCTATTATTAGCAAGTCATTTCAGCTTGTCTAGAAAATGGAATTTGATTCTACACTTGCTGAAACAAACTCCTAGGGTAAGAATTCTCTTCTCATGTCCCCCAAACATCACAGGGAAGGGAACATCAAAAGAACCATTATTACCATCATTTACTTCATTTTAGGATTCCATTTATTCATTTTTGAATTCCATTACTTCATTTTAGGAGGGCACAGACAACCAGATAGGAAAGATGGGAGTCCAAATGGAAAGGTGGAAACTATATAGAGGCATGGATTGCACTACTTTAAGACTTTAGATGTAAAGCATGAAGTTTAAATCCTAGCAAAAACTACTGTTTTTTTAAGTAAAATAGAATAAACTAGTTGGAAACCTTTTTCTTACTCCAAAGAACAAAGAGCGTATATAGTGAAATATCACTTAAATTAGCCTATTCATTTATCCCTCCACACACCTTTTCATTTTATGCATCATTTGCACATACACAAATACACAATCAGAGATCAAATATAGCTACATATAATTATGGACAAGAATCTTTTACTTCCATAAAAATAAGTTACCACTGAAAAAAAGGAAAAAGAGAATTCACTGGGTGTATTCCACTCACTTTCGTACTTTTCTGGAAGAAACAATGAAGCATTTGGGTGAGGTATCATCACCACACTCCACAGCATCCCAGACTATTTTACCAGTCAATGCTGAATCATATCTAAATGAATTGAGTTATGGCTTGACTTTAATTGCTTTCAGAAAAGATACAAAAATGTTATGTAAATTTTATACGGACTGAATATATAATTGTGCATGTACAAGTATATTACATGCATTCTACCTCTTACACATGATAGTTACCCAGGCCAGGAATGCAACAAACAGAGTTGTATATTAAGGTGTTCATTTTAAGAAAGCAAAATATTAGCATATCTATTCTTTAAAAATAAACCACCCAAGTAATTGATAAAAGCATATGTTTAATTGCTCTGATTAAATAGAAAAAGAATAATAAAAGGCTTACACACACTACTTGATTTCTTATGACACAAGTGGAAGTAATTATACTATTCCTTTAGAATCTCTACAGGAGTCAAATACTCCCACTGGCTGTGCATTGAATTATTATTTAAAAAATAATCTGTTCAACACTCTTGCAAAGTACATGAAATAAGTTTGAAATCAGCAAATTATTTGCCTGACTTGCATAGCTATCACAAACTGATTTCGATAAACTTAGTAAACAATATATAAAAATATCATCATCTTTATGGAGCTGATTGGTGAAATAGTATAGAAAAAGCAATTATTTTGAAAGATATATAAAAAATGAATCTATAAAAACTTATTAACTTTGGAAAAAATGCAATGATTAATCAGTTATTTGATTATGAGACAGACTAATTATATTACTAAGATGTCTAGTGGAAACCCATCAGTAACTGAATAAATCTATTGTCTTTAGGGAATTTATCAATTGCAACAACATACATATGTATAGACTAATTTTGGCAAGATGGTTAAAGTAATTAGGACCACGAATAGATGAACATTTCAGATTTTCCAAATGACGAATTATACGCCAAAAAGATTACCTACTACAAATAGAGATTGTAATAATATATAAATCTGCAAGGCAAATGCTGCCAGTCTGCATTCAATACATGGTAACAAAATGACAGAATGAAGACTCTGTTCTCAGCAAGTCATATTAAAAAAAAAAAAAAAAAAAAAAAAAAAAGGCTGCAGACCGCTGAGGTACATTTGAACAAATACAGGATCAGAATTCAGTGGTAGAAACTGTGGGGTTTTTACTCTCTTGGAATAACTTTTTGCTTTCAAAACCAAACTTGACCAAAGCCCACTGAAGCTAATAGAGCCTTCTTGGCTTTAGAAGAGTCTTTGAAGAATACTCTTGTGCAGGTTTTGACTAAGAATATTTTTGTGCTGGTTTTGACTGAGTAGAGTTCATTTTCTTCAAAGTGGCTAGTGTTGGTTTATACTTTGGAATTCTGTTGAAAACAGAGCATGGCTTACACAAAGGCAAGGCTTTTTCTGTATTACACTGGTGTGGAGGCTGGGAGTGCTTGGGATGTTGTCAGGAGACAGAGCAGGGACAGGTGACTCAAGCTGACTAAAGGGATATTCCAGACCATAAGTTATCATGCTCAGTATACAAAGTTCAGGGAAGAAGGAGTGGGAGGGGGCACATTTGGAATGATTCTGTTTGCCTTTACAAGTCACTGTTACTTGTGATGGGGCCCTGCTCTCCTGGTAATGGCCAAACCCTTACCCAGCCATGGGAAGCATTGTTTTGCTTGCTTGCCTGAGTGGCTTTTGCTTTCCCTATAAAACTGTCTTGTCTCAACTCATGACTTTTGTGCCTTTTATCCTTCCAACTCTCTCTCTGACCCCACTGGTGGGGGAGTGAGAGATGGCAGTGTGTGCCTTGGCTGCAGACTGTGGTTTAACCTTGACAGCCCTTTTTGGTGCTCAGTGTGGAACATAAAGGGTGTGAGATAAAGACAAGTTTGACTGGGATGTGCAGGATAGAATTAATGGTGTTAGTGTTCCTGTGCTTGCCATGGGGCTCACTTTATATTCACTGCATATTTGCAGCCAGTGCTGACTGTAGTCATCACAGAAGGCACAGAGCAACCCTGTACACTTTTCTGAATGAAAAAATATTTTCCCTGAATTGTTGCTTGGATTATAATCATGGTAAATACTCCTTTGCAAGCAGACAAAGTTTGAATTAAAAATATTTCCCCAAACATATCTTCCAGGTCTATTCTAAGGTGAAACTGTAAAATATGGAGAAAATTGTCCTAAAATCGTCTCAGATGTATGTCACTCAGAGCTATTTCTATAACTAAAATGCAAATAATAAGTGTGATAGAGTTAATCCAAGAACTTTATCAACCACAGACATTAGAAAGGGTCTAAATATAATTTCTACATGACACAGTAGAGAAAAGCATTTAGCATTGTACTAAGTCACACTTCTTACACGCATTTCTGTGTATGTGAGTGAAATGAAATGCATGCATTATGAAATTTTCTAAACTGCCTCTGGTTTAGAGTCATAAATACTTTCCTTACTGGGCTCCTACTTTCCAGATCCATGAAGATGTATGATTATCCATCATTAGTAAAGCACAAAATAAAAGACTATTTTGTATTGTTTTTTGTGGATTTAGGCTCAAATAAGTTTAACCACAAAAAACTGCTCATAAAATTTAATAATAAATATTAATTTCCTGAGGGGATGATGAGAAATATTTGTAATTTTATTTCTTCTTCCTGTTCTGAAGGGGTTAAATTATTTCTTAATCTTGTATTCTTCTGAATCCTTGTTGTGGAAAAAACAATGTTTATTTCAGCTGGCAAACTGGAAAGCTTGATTTTATTAGAGTGTTCACACTGTCTGATACAATGTGTTTGATAGCCAGACCACTTAAATATTTAGGTGGACTCTTAAATAGTGCATGGTAAAACCAAAAAATACATCTAATCTTATTTGTTTGTCATGTTAACATGGTACTTTTTCAATTTCCAATAAAAATAGCTAATAGGGATCACAATAGGACGTGGTAAGGGGCATGAAGGACTAGAGCTTGCTTAAGAATTTATTGTATTTTCCTTACCCTAGTAAGCATACCAGAAGAAAACCAGATTTCATGTTTCAATCATTTTAATTTGTTCAAATGAGTAGACTTACATAAAGTATACTCCTAGGTATAATTATTTTCCATAGATATCAGTTTCTTTTTTGCTTCACAAGAATGAGTAGCTAATTTTAAGAAGTAATTCACCCACGTCTTCTTTCTCAGGTAAGCATAATTTGTGGCTAAAGATTAAACCAAATTTATAGATTATGTTAAATCTGTGGTCACTGAAGTATTTGTGAAAATAGTTATATCATCATACACATATCAAGAAATGTAATTTAATTGCCACATTGATAAGTTTCTGCTCACAAGAATAAAACTACTATGGAAAGCTGTGAATAGATCAATGCTTTCTTTAGAATTAAAAAGTTATTAAATCTAGGTCTTTCTGATCATCCTTTAATCAAACAAGCTTTTATATCTCAGAAAAAAATTAATTAACAATATTTGCTGTCAGGTTTACCAAATACTGGACTGAGGATTCTCCAACTCTCAAAAAAATCTGGTATAAACAGAAAGAATAAATAAGAAATTGGCATATAAGCAGGAAATTTTTCAAAAAGGTTTGTTTTGCAGAGTTTCCCTGCTGATTTCCCTGGTGTTCTTAGTGACATTTCTGTGCATAAATCCCCATTCTCTGCTTGTGTGCTTACTGCTAAGGGGAGCATTCATCCAAAGGCAGTGTGCATTCTTCTGAAACGTGACCCTCTCTAGGCAGCAGACAGTGTGAAAGTATCAGCACTCAAATCCAGGCTTCCTTCATCCTAAAATAAGCAAAATTCTGCAGAAAAACAGAAATAATAATTTCAGGTGAGATTTCTGCCCATCATTAATGCAGTGAATTCCATTCTGTAAATCGAACCATCAATTAGACAAACTCTAGGATGTTTCTATTTCACACCCTTGTGGTGTGACCTCAGCAAGCCTTCCTGAGCTGATTAATACTTTGGTGTTGAGAGTGAATTTATTTTCCTGGACTTAACTACTCCAGCTGTCTGCCACTGGCGATAGATATGGATGACCATCATTCAACTAATTAACCGAAAGTTTCTAAGTCATTAATGAATCTTGCATTCTAAGAGGAAAGTAAAATTAATCTTCTAGGGTTAACTGATTGGATGCTTTTGCTAAGAAATCCAGCTAGCAGTTGAGTATATATTGTAGGTTACTTCGTGATTTACCGTAAAATTTAATTTAAAGAATTATAGGAAAGTTCTAGACTTATTACGGAAATATAGAAGATGTAAAAGATGATTAAAAAACATCGAAAGACATTGAATCATAGTAAAGCATGAATAGAACCACAGCTGAACAGGCAGGCCAGACTACCTATAGATTTATTGTGCAGTCTTCCCTAAGGTCCTGGGCTAGTAGGACCATTCAAGGAAATGCTTAACCCTCTGTGTATGACTAAATAGCACAGATTTCTGGGGTCCTCAGAGCCTTAATTAACTGTTTTTTCACAAGGAAGGAGCTTAAGCTAGTATTTAAAAGTTGAACTCATCCTTAAGCCCTTTGCTTAATGCAAGCCTAGGCCAGGGTTTGACAGGAAAGTTAACAACCATTGTGATACTCTTTTTTGTCTTCAAAACTCCTGTCTTGTATCTTTAGGTAACAAATAATGCAATGCCCTGTTTCTGTATTCATTTGCTGTGTCCTAATGCAGGCAGTCAGTGAGTATTGCTTATATGGGGATGTTAACAAGTACAACTAGATGATAGCTAGAAAATTTATATGCAGCACATACATATATACCTTACATGTGCCCTTATTGATTTAAAACTTCTTTATCTATAGATTTCTGGGAAAAGCAGCATGGAAATAATAGAGTTAATATTAGCCAAAATAAATGCAATAACTTGATTGCCTTCAAGATGTTAATTTGTCCAACAACTCATTCTTTTCATGTTAATAAATTTACCAATTCTCTTTAGTTGAACTATCTTCCTTTTTAAATTCCAATTCTATATTCAGGGAGAAATATTCAAGCTTCACAGGCCATTCTTATATATTAAATTCCAGTGTAAAAGTAACATAATTCACAGTCCATCAGTGCTACTGAGACCCTATCAGCTATCTATAAACCTAAAGAAGTTCCTTCTAGCAGTAATGACTAGATAGGTAGACAAATTAAAATTGAACTGATGGTAGCTGAGATAAGAAAAAAGAAGAAAAATTATCTGAAATGTGTGAAATTAAAAAACAAAACAAAACAAAACAAAACAGTTCCTCCCTAAAAGTTATCATATTTAGCAGATTTTTAGTGTTTGTACTTGTATTTTTAAAATTAAATTAAAAAGTCTAGTACAGTTTGAGGTCAATAAATAGATGTCAAAGGACTTCATATAAGTAGATTTTTGGGATTTTTTACATGAAAATAAATTCCTTTAAAAATAAATGCGTAATGCCGATTTCAGTTTAATTATGTATTTTACATGGACTTAGCAAGCCAAGCAGCTTCTGGCTGCCAACACCTCTAGATTTATAAATTTCAAAATACTACATGCTATTTCATATCTAACTCATTAAATATTTGCCTTGTAGTATAGTGTGTGATTATATTTTCATTAAGTGATTGTTAATATACTGCATAGAAATAATCCCTATTAGTTTTGTGGGAGCCATCTGCTTTCACAGGAGGAAAAAAATCAGTGTAGTGCAGTGTTGCAGTTGAAATTTAAATAGTACTACAGGTTTATTTTACAATTTTATAAACAGGATCATTTTTCAAGGTATGTGACAATTCAAGTAAAATCTGTGGACATGTAATATGAAAAAATGGCTCTTCAAGAACAACCAAAATCTACTAATTGTAAAGAATGTGTACATTTCTTTGGCTTTGGGGAATATTCTCATCATTGGCCACATTGCTGGTGAGTTATTGAGCCTTTTATATACACGGGAGGGAAAAAAAGAGAGATAATGGGCACAATAATCATCCTAATAATACCACAAGCTGAATTTCAGCTTCCAAACCTCTCTTCAAAGGTAGAAGTTAGCTTCCCAAGTTTTTTAAGAGGCTGCTGCCCTTTTCAAACCACATTTCAGGTGCATCATTCTTGCTGATTTATACATGCTAAATTCTGTGTGCCCTATTCTTCCTGCTCAGAGCTGAAGAAGACTCTGTAATTTCATTCTGCACCCTGGCAACCTCATTCACTTCAGACTGGCTGAAAAGTGTTAAGGCTAATTACATGAATATTGGCTATGGACTGAGCTGGGGATGGATAGGGCCTATATGTCTGGCACACACATAGGAGACACAGGCAGACCAGTTCTTTCTCTACAAAACAATTGAGAATCTTCCTCCTTTGCTCAGAACTATTGAGATAACACAGCAACAGAAAGACATAGCACGGGGAATAATGATAAAAATCCAGGGCAGCCTATCAGACAGTGTGAAGTATCATAAGCAGAAGCATCTTTCTGGTTGGTCTTGTATTTTTCTTTTTAAAGAGCAAATTAAAACTGTTTGATGACTCTGAATTATACATTAGGCATCTGGGGCAGAAGTAATTTTAACTTGAGAGAAATATGCACAAAGCCATGTATGTTACCTATACATGAACACCACAACAGAATCTATGGGTAAGAGAAAGATTAAATTGCTTATATCATAACAAGAAAATGGGGGGAAAAGTACTTATAAAATAGTTAACTCTTCAGGGGATCATACTATGCTATATCTCCATCATCAGTTTGTAAAGAGGGAGATTGCTGGGAAATATGTACTTTACTTAAACTCTGTTCCTTCTGTTATTTGAGCATCAGAATCTGTTACCACATTTGTCAGTGTTGTGATAGCTTCAGGTTAAAGCCCAACTGAAGATCAATCTGATATAAAATAGCCTTAGTCCTTTCTGGTCACAGTTGAAATACTGTAATCTGACAATACTGGAAATCTTGCTTCTGTGGAATTATTGAAAAAAATGCAAAAACACTACACATCTAGTTAATCAATATAAGTAATTAGGGATTAAAACAATAAGTATTGTTAAGGCAGAGGTGTGTGACACTGTCTTCCTGATTCAGTGAGTGTGTTTTTTAATAATTATTCAGTTTGATTGGCCTCTTTTTTTTATTTAGGTTTTTGTGTTCTGTTTGTTTTGTTGGGGTTTGTTTTTGTGTCAGGGTTTTTTGTAGTTTTGGTTGGTTCGTTCATTTTGCATTTGTCTTTGGTCTTAAATGTAATGTAAGGACTTTTTTGTTTGAAATTCTACTGCCTACAAACATTTTGATGTCTAGAAAGAGGTTGAGCACTTGGAAGCTACAAGAGTCATTACTTGCAGTGTTCCAACAAATCTTTTGATTTTTACATGAAACTCAAGAAATTACAGCAGTGACTGCAATAAGGCATTTACAGTGCTGCCTAAAGCAAATGTTGCTGTTTGTATGGATGAAGAGGAATCTGCAAGCACTTGATGGACTGAATCATTGCTCTGTGTGACTCAGCAGAGGATCACTTTAGGTATTTTTCTGTGAAGATGTTCAGCTGCAGAGCCAGTAGCTCCTCAGTGCTGAACATTTTTCTTGCAGACAGTAACGAAAATCATACTGGAAGTTAAGCCAAATGGACCCTTTGGAAACAAAGGAAACAAAAACTAGAAAGACAGCTACAAAATGGGAATCTCTGTACAGTGATATCTGTATATTCTATGAAAATGTCCCAATGTGACATGACCCAGGAGGTTTGAACAAAATAGGACATGTTTTACACTCTGCAATCAGCTTCCAGTCTCCTTTCATCTACAAGCAAGGGGAGCTTGTAAATGCCAGTATCTAACTGCTCAAAAACTAGTGTTGAAAATTTTTGCATACAAGAAACCATCTAGTGTCAATGGTAAATGGAGTCTCTAATCATTTCTAGAAAGACCCTGGGTTTTATTTTGTTTGGCTTGATTGCAATCTGCAAACCTATGGAAAGCAAGACTAAAAAAGGAAGAAAAAGAGGACTATTTTGTCTGTTTTCTAGTAATAAATTTTTACAAAGCAGCTTCCCTCTAGAAATGATCTAGCTGTTATTTAAACATCTCTGGGAGTTCTAATAAACTTGCTCTCAAATATCAATTTAAACCACCTACACTCTAAGTAAAAACAATTAATTATGTATGGGAAAGCAAGGAAAATTTTTTATGAATACACTGTTGCCCCCATTAGAGAAAGAAAGGGTTGGTATCTTTCTAGTCTGCAGTGCACAGCACTAAGCATTCAGAGAAAAGACAGAATTATCCTACATCCTTAGGTACAAAACAAAGTATTGGGAGCATGAATTTTATCTACTTCAGTGGTCTCTGGGTCAGGGCATAAGATTTCACAACACAAGCAAAGAACTTTAGAGAAAAGGCTGAGAGAGCTGACCTAAAGTACAAGAGGAGAGAAAGTTAAAGTTCCCCCCTCTCCATGCAAGCCCTGTACAATTTTCTTTCATGTATAAATAATAGCCATACTGCATAAAAGGTGCAAGATAGTTCATCTTTAATGGCTTAAAACGGCAGCAAAAATAGAATCTTGGGATTTTTTTATTTTTTTTTTAAAGTCCTTTTAGCACATTCTAGGACAAAGCCCTTGTCATGAGAAATAGACATTTTTGGACAAGCTAGCACATTTGTTCCCATAACCTCAAATGGAAATTCCCAACCATCCGTGAAATCAAAGGGAAGACAGGATCCTCCTACAAGAAGACATTGTAATTATACTGTTAGGGATCAGCATTCTCTCTCCCTCTTTTATACTCCTACTCCTCCTATTCTTTCTTAAGATCTCTAACCAGGTCTCATTAGAAGAGAAAATCAGAGTGAGGAAAATAGATACAAAATATGCAACACTTACTTAAACTGACTTACAATATGAGAAGTCTTTTAGTTGCACAGAAAAGAGAGTTAAGGTGCACATACTGAAAAAATAATTTAAAAAACCCCCAAAATATAAATACTAAAAAACAATTTCTATAAGCACCAATTATATACAGTCAGAAACCTTATAACCTGAAACAATATATAAGTCCTATATTCTCTAGGCAGTTACAGCCTGCACATATTCTATTATAATTTAAGCAGATCTCTTTTTCAGTTCAACTTCAGGAAATGTATCTATGAATGAGTCTTCCCTGCAGTTGAAAACTGAATTTACTGAATGCTGACAGACTTTTACCGTTGACTGTGCTTGATACACCACAAGCCTTTAACCTTACCTGTCAAACTAATTGCTCTCTGAAAAGTCAGATTGAAGGGACTTCAATGCTTTGTTTTATATCACCAGGATGGTTTGGGGAAGCTGTACTTATCTCTAGGCACACAGAAGTCATGGCTTCCCTGCATTCACTGAAGAGAAAAGTGCATTGTGCTACTGCCTACAGGAAGAATAAAATATCACCTGACGAAAGCTGAGTAAAATTCAGAAGTGAAGAGGACCAACAAATTGTATAAAGAAAATTAATTACCTGTGCATGAGTTGGCTGAGAAGGAAGTGAACAGCATGGGAAAGAAAAAGCATTGGGAGGACTCAGAATGGGGTAAGGACACATTAAGATTAAAGGTAGAAAAGTAGCTATTACCCTGTATTCACCCTTCTGCCTGTGTGTGTGTGGTTATGCATTCTATCTTGTGAATGCCACATCCATGTGATGGATACATGTCTAAAAAAGGCTATAAGCACTTTCAAGTTTGTGATCCAGGGTATGGCAAAGGCAAGGTAACTGTTCCGTTAGTGGGATCTGAGTGTCCTTTCATACCTCTGGATGTGTGACAAGATTTGGAGGGCATGTCTTGTACATTTTACACAGAAAGTTATGCAGAATTCTCAATTTCTGCACGATTAGACTCAAGAGTTTCCAGAAAGTAACCTAAATTAATAGCTTTGAAAAGAAGAAATACAAACTCAAGATGTTTGTCGTCCTGTGAATTATGGCTAAACAACTTCAGACAATTCAGGACACAGGAAAACTTTCTTACATTTTTACTGCCACAACCTACTCAACAGAGCATGAAATAAGGGCTACCAGGTATTACAGAGAGTGTACATGCTCCTTTCTTTCACTTTTCCCTTCACCATCCCTCCTACAGTCCTCCCAGATTTTATTTTTTTTTTTCTTTTATCATAAGCACAGCTCTGTCAATCTGTTCCAGCTAATCCCTGGATCAGTACAGCTGTACTAGTTCAGTACACTGTATCTAACAAGGTGTTTACCTCTGAAGCATTTGCAGATAATTCCCATTGGCTATGGACTGCCCCAGGAAAGACAGATATCCTTTATTTCCTGGCTTTCAGAAATCAGCATCCTGGAAAGTCAGAAAATACACAAGAAAACCTTCCATCTGCTAAAGTTTTTGGCTTTTCTCATTTGATATGTAAGATGAATAAACAGGCTTAACATGGAATCAAGTTAAAATACTAACATCAAACACAGAAGAGGAGGTTATGGGTCCAAATGGGCAAAAAAGACACCAGAAGGTTTGTACAGAGCCAATAGTAAAGTGCATGGTCTAGCAGATAGACAATCAGAACAGGACAAACCATGTCATCTCAGCTGTTTGGAAATTCTTTTCCTCTCCACAGATAAAATGAGGACAATGACAATGTTTCTTCATATTGTTATGACAGGAATAATAAAACATTCTGAAGGGGATAAGACCTTTACTGTCCTTCCTTTCACACCTGTGTAGCCCAATTAGACAAGAAATAGTCAATTATTATCATTTTACAGATGCAGAACTGAAGCCCAGTGACAAAATCATTGACTTTTCTGAAAGCCTGAAGTGAGGTAAGGCAAAGAACAGGAATGCCTTGAATCACAGAACAAAATGCATTGCCATCTTCCCCTGCTCTTACAGGAAAAGGAGTGGGAGATTCAATTTGATGTTTCATCCTTCTGTTTCTTCATACAACAAAATTAATTCCCATGATGAATTTCTGTGTTGATACTCCTACTTCAGGTCTGATACTGTTATAGTTTAATAATTCCTCTATGAGTGTTTTATTAGCTGAAGGTGTTTGTGAAATGTCATCTTATTTTCTAGTGTAAATGCATTCAGGATTCAAAGATCACCCCTTTGTCTTTGCCTTTGTATTATCAACTAACCTCATGATACAATTTGAATATGGATACTGTAATTAAATTTCATGGCATGATGAAGAAGTTTTCTAAAGCGTTAAATGACTTCTCTTTGGGGCTCAGATACTTTAAATCTTTCACTGTGTTATGAAAACATATCTTCTTTTGACAGAAAGATTTGTTTAATATACATAAAAGCTTATGGAATCCTGAAGATTTGGATTCTTACAGCCATATGTGTTATTAAGCAGGCTTTGTGTGATGATAAGTAAAAGTATTTGTGAGAGACAGAGTTTTCCAGCTTTATGCAGAACAGACATTCTCATGCTTTCCAATACCTTTATGAACTGGTGGAAAATCAAAGAACAAAGTTCAATGAGATTAAAGTACATGGATTTACTTCCTCTTTTTCAAAGACAGAAAATCTGTAGTTCTGGAGCTATTCATCCCCTGGATCAACTTTCTTTGTACACCCTCCACAGATACCAGGATTAGATCATCTGTCATGAAGATGGTCCACTTATATCCAGGTTGCTTTGTAGAGTGTGGAAAGAATTATCTTATTTAAGGCAAATCTAGAATAATTCCACTGAAGTCAATGTGATTTCCCTGGTTTTTCTTTCCAATAGGAATGAGAGCAGAATGTATCTCAGTTAACGAAATTCTGACATCCCTGCCTTCTAAGAAGAGCTGAAATGCAAAATTTAAAGGTGAGAGATTTAATGTATCCATGTCTAGTGGTCTATAATACAAATGCACTGCGAGTGCATTTGTATTCATCTTATATATTTTTTAATTTCTATCATATGATTTAACCAACTGAAAAGGCAGCTGAGCTGAAATCTGGGTGACAACAAAACACCAGAGCACTCATTTTCACAGTGGACAGCAGTCTTCTCTTTCTACCCTGGAATATTTTAGTACATCTTAGAAACAGACCTGACTCACCAGTTAAAACTGGTGCAGCAGGGATAGTGAAGGAATCTTGGCAAGATTGAGTTTTGCAGGTTTTTGAGAGAGAGCACTTATATAAGCAATTCTATTTATTTCATTGTGCTGCTATGTGTAATCTGTTAGCTCTTAAAATGGATAGGCTGGGTATTGGTAATAATCAGCTCAGCTCTATTGCTTTGCACCTGGACAGGGAAGCATAAACCTTTGTGTCCAGATCAAAATTTTATGAAGTTTGTATGGCATGTTATAAAGTGTGTGTGCTTCTGACCAGTGGCACCTTCCTCTCCAAATTGCAGGTGTAGATGACTAGGAGAGGAGCTGCTTTTTTTGACTTTTGCATCTGCAGAGTAATAATTGTTTTTTCCTGCCCAGAAATGAAGATCATAAGGAATTATTCCCAATTTTTCTAGGAATGTTGCCAAAGTATGTGATAGAGCATTAAAAAAAATAATATTCTCTCTCTAAATTTTCATTTTTCTATGGTTGACTTTCTGAGAGTCTAAAAGCAAATTTTTTGATATTCCCATGGCAAAAGGATATCCCCCTCCTGCAAACTCTTCATCATTCCAGTAACACACAGTCATTAATAGTCACCTTGATTTCAATTGGGATAAGAAACTTTAGCAAGGTAAAAAACATCGTCACCTGAATGCAACCAAATTCTTGCTGAGCTGTACTTTAACCCATAAATAGTCCCACTGAAGTCAAGAGGAACAATTATTGTGTAAAGAACTCCCAATAAGCACAGGTGTCAGAGCTGGGCTTACCCAAATAAGTCCCAGCCCTTTAATGAATTTTATGCAATTGCTATTCTGCAACCACATACAGCCCCATTAGCTTCAACCAGGATCCATCAGGGACTCATTGCAAAACTAGGTCTTAAAGGCAGGCTGCCAAGAATGAATGGTTTAACTTCAGGGATGATGTTAAAATGATTTAGATTGACAGTTAAATTAAGTGAAACTACCTGTGTAGACACACACCAGTTTAGTATGCCCCTGTAATTTACAGTTTAAAACCCCAGGAGCACCCACACACCACCTCAAAGGGGCTTAATACTGCAACATAACAGACTTTGTTTGCTAACAGCACTCAAGAGGCACATTCTATCTGACAATTTCTCCCTGCTTTGTGAATCAAGAAGTCTGCAGCATGACCTATGCCTAATGATGTGTTTCTTTTCTTTACAGGATGCTTTACCCTTCTGTCTAGCTCTGTCTGCTCCTTCACTCTCTGATCGCCTTGCACATGCAAGGGATGTAGGGGATGGACTGTTCATTTCTGACCATGTTTATTCTTTTCATGATCCCATTTAGTCTGTAAGAGATAAGTGAGCTTGTGAGGGCTGCCTTTTGAAATCTCATCAGAGATATTTTAATAGAAAATATACATTTAAATCTTGCATAAATGAAATAAAAGATCTTTTCCTGGCCTAGAAATCTTGTGCTACATTCAGTAAGCAGACTTCCATCTCTCAATACAGTATAATATGAAAACTATATGGAAAAACTATATGAAACCAGTGTTGAGTCCAAGCCCTGTGCTAGTGATTTTATTGAGCTGTCAATAAGACCCAATAGCAGATAATTTGTTGCAGATGTAACAAAATGAACTATTTTTCAAATATTCCTGTTCTCTGGTATCTTCTTCTGGATTTGGGAATAAATTGCTTGGAGCCACATTATGGTCTTACAGGTAGTTATATCTGTAATATCTGTAACTTGTAGATAGCCTAACCAGGTCAGGTTTGGTGGTTTTGTTTTGTTTGTTTGTTTGGTTTTTGTTTTATTTTGTTTTTTGGGGTTGTTTGTTTGTTTGTTTGTTTGTTTGTTTTAATTTGATTTGATTTGATTTGATTTGATTTGATTTGATAGGGTTTGGTTTTTTCCCACTGTAAAAAATGTTGGGCATTTTTGGGTTGTGCTCTCTATTGAATAGAAGAAAGTGGTGTGGGCTAGATAAGGGGTTTTGTTTACCTTATATTCTTTCACCCCCCCTTACCCCTCAAAAAAAAGCCCTTACAGACATTTTATGACATATTTCATGTTGATTAAGATAAATATTTAGAAAGATTTCAAAGTGTGAATATAGGACATAAAAATTCAGTATTTTATACTGAACTCTGTTCATTCCTTCAGTGGTGTGTATCTAAACTCTTTGGACTTACAGTAAGAGTTAAGACTAACTAGAAGTGTCAGCAAACATGTTTTTAAATAACAAAACAAAATAAATTAAATAAGCCTCAAAACAAAAATAAATTGATGGATTTTTCCCTGAATATAGATACACAGGGCCAGGTTGGATAGAGCCCTGAGCAATCCAGTCTAATGGAAGGTGTCCCTGTTCACAGCAGTGGGGATGAAACTAGATGGTCTTTAAGGTCCATTTCAACCCAAACCATTTTATGGTTCTATGATGTGATTATTTCCATAATTTTTATCTCTTACTTCTCGATTTCTTTTGTTTTCTTTGATCTTCCATGTGTACATTTCCACCCCTTATTTCTGGGCAGGTAATCCTTCCACCAGAAATTCTCAGGTCAACTGTCCCATGCAGAATGTCATAAAATGTCCACTACCTCCAAACTGTACATATCCTTCCATGAAAAGCTGAGCCCTGAAATAAAGGCTGGAACCTGTGGCTAAAGATCAGTTGAGTTTTTCCCAGAACTAGAGTAAGTAAGTAAAAATTCATTTCAGAATTACAATTGGCTCTAATACGTCTCTAATGGAAGAATATGACTAAGATAAATGAAAACTGTGTTAATTAAATTGTGTTAGTATTCAGTATTCAATTTTTATCCATTTATTTCTCTTAGGAATAGAGATCTGTGATCTTCACATTTGCCATAAACACTTCTCAAGGTTTTGTCCTCTCTGGCTGCTCTTAAAAGTCCCAGCTTAAGGGACTACTTGCAGGTTCTCTGAGCTATATTAGTAGGCCTGGAATTTAAAATCTGGTATAGAAATTAAATATATATTTAAGAATTTCTCTGAAAGAGAGTCAAAAATCCTGAAGCTGGCAACAGTTTTTAGGTCAACAGTAACTAAACATTGTAGAGCCCACGAAAGTTTATTTGAAAGTTTATTTAAATATATATATATATATATATATATATATATATGTATATGTATACATATATATATATATATACACATATGTATATATATGTATATATATATCTAATAGAAATACAATAATATGTATAAAGGAATAGAAATCAATATATATATAATAGAAAAAAAAGAAATTATATATTAAATTAAGAATATTAAATTAAGAAACCATGCAAAGAAGAATAATATACATATACACACATACATATAAAAGCTTCTATACTCCCTATAGGAAAGGAATCTTTTGGGGGTATGGAAATCTGTGCAATCAAGAAAGGAAAGAAAAGCTGGTATTAATCTAAATGCTTTATGCATTTTCAGTATTTATTGAATCAGCTTAGAAAAACCCAGCAAATAACTCATGGTGTACAATTTATAGGAAGGGATCAAACATCTTATGTTCTAAGCCTGTCTAATTTCAAATTTTTATTGACAGGAAAAGTACACAATGTTTATGTGCTGTATTCTTTCAGGAAAAAAAGGGAGAGAGAAAAGAGAAGCATCACTCTAAACCCACTCACATCTCATCTCATCAGTCATAGCCTGCATGAATGATAATAGGTATTCAAAGCTCTCCAGTTCTGTGTGACAGTTCTAATAATGCAGTGCCAGATGTTTAAAATGTCTGCAATACCCAGAAGTTGCAGTGCAGTGACCTCCACGGTCTCCCATTCAATGGAATTTGTTGGTAAATCTAAACATAATTGCAGTGCAATCCATTTCTAATAGGCATGATTGCAATATAGCAAAGAAAAACAAAGCCACTTAAAAAACTAAATATGTTAAATGAAATGTATTGTTTTCTCATTGTAATAGATATTCTTAGGGTGTCTATTATTACTGCCTCCTAAGAAGAGAACAGAGAAGGAGCTCTGAGCATGTTTGAGAGATGGAAGAACATCAAGAAATATAAGCTTTGTGCTTTCATTCCCACAAGCTGTGTAAACCACTGAGTTAAAACAAATATTTCTAAAACCAAAACCTTTATTTTTTTCTGCTAAGCCTCTTCAACAGCACATCTGGCATGTTCTTACTGTCCAGAGTCCTTGGCAGAAAGCTGTAAGAGCAGCATTCTCCTTATCACATTTTACCAGCAAACTTGCTGTAATAATACTATATCCTCGCTTTCAAAATTAATTTAGCAAGCATGCAGAATTAATGCACAGCCTTTTTCAAGACCCAAAGCCTGACCCAAACTAAAGGAAAAAATCCCCTTTATTCTTGATGCTAAAAACTCATTGGCCTGTGTAAGGGGAAATGAAGTAGACATCCAAGACATCCAAGTATTTTAAGTTACATTAGTTACACAACCAGTGTCAGTGAAATGAAAACATGAGAACTGTCTGTTGCAGACTGGAATGGTTTATAATGACCATCAGGTTGCTGTAGTTAGCTGCTCTGTCTGTGAAAGAGTAAATGCTGTGTCTATTGCTATCACATTGTTGTTATTAGTAGGTTATTAAAAGATACTACAGAGTAGAACTGGGTTCAATACTCATCACACATAAAAGCAAGTGACAGTGCATGTTACAGATGGCATTTCAGCCACCCCTACAGCCTGAACAGAGCAGAGATGAGGGGTCCCTCAGAGGAAGCAATGCAGTTATGAAAAACAGAGGAAGCTGGTACATTAGGAAGTCAGGGCTGGTATTCTCTAAATGGATTCTTCTTATCCTATCTTTTCTCCAGAGATAGACAGCAGATAATGAAGAGTTCTGACCAAGCCTGCCTTCTCCTGTGGGGAATGCAAGGGGTTAATTTAATCTAGTGAAGTTGCTCCTAAGCCCTGGTAACAAAATTCCCAGGACCACACTTTGGAGATGCTGCCCTTCCATTTTTTAAGGGCTATAATAATGCCTTTCACTGTGGGATTTTCATTTCAGTCCCAACCAAGGACAGTGTCCAGACCTTTCTCTTCCTCCCTAATTAGTTATACTGTGAACATCATGCAATGGCTCAGGAGAAACCTCTCCCACCTCCGCTGTCTGCCTTATAGCACAAAGCAGTCACAGCTGACCACGAAACCTCCATCTTCCAGACCACGATGGGATTTCTCTGAGCTGCCTTCCCCATCTTCCCTCTTTGACAAGCCAGCCAGCCCCAGAGCTCTCAGAGCTGCCTTCACACACCGTTTGGCTGGGCTGGGAGAGGCATTTTGCCTCTTTCAGCTGCTCAGAGGCATCTGAAGCTCCCACCCTCCTGCATGCAGAGACAGTGACTTATCCTTTCTCACTGCAAAGCCATGTGATATTGGGACACTTCTCCAGGCACCAGATTCTGCTGTTTTCACCAAGAAACCTGGCTCTGATTGAGCTTCCTTACCACAGGAGAAAATTAAACTCTCATGCTGTAAAAACTTTCCAAAAAGCACAAATGCTTCAAGCTTCTCAACCATCCCTTTTAGGGTCAGGGCCTCATTTATCAGGTTCTCCTACGTCCACAGATAATAATTTTGGCACGGAAAGCTGCCCACTTGGGTTCAGGGACAAGTTCACAAGTTCATTAAAAAACCCATAATCACAGAGAGACAAGTTTTGAGACACTTGTTGTGTGGATATTTTGAACACAGTATGTGAACTTTAAAGTCAAATAATTTTACTTTGTGGAGTTACAAAGAGTCATGTTGTCATAAATTTTGAGCTATAAAATATGAAACAATGTTGGTTTTGCACCATTGAACTATTTTGGGAAGCTAAAGTTTGATGAAAAAATGTGTTGGCTTGTTTTGTTTTGTTTTGTTTTTTTTTTTTTTCAAATACATCAATAATATTCCATTTAATTTATATACCCACAGCTGTCAGCTACCTCCAAACCCTCTTAGTGCAGTGATATGGAAACATTTTTACTGAAAACCTCTTAGGAATACCTTAGGGAGTTCACATTCATATCTATTTAAGTCAGCAGATGAATGGAATCTACCTAACCTAATTGAGGCAAAGGAAAAAAATCAATAAAGCAAGCTTTCTTCTTATCAGCTCCTATCCCATTTCTTCTTGCTTGCACTGTGGCTTATTTGGAGGAAATCTTTTCCCAGAGTTTAATTTGTTCTGCTCATTCCACGGTCACATTCCTTGGATATAAAGTTCTCTCTTTTTCTCTCTCTCTCTCTTTTTCTCTCTATGTCTCTCTAATAACTAAGGAGTAGTATATGGAAATAAAATATTATGAAAGACATTCACCCAGCAAACACAGTTTCATTGAATGTTTTTTCATAATGGGAAAAATGTTAACTTTTATATTTAGTTAATTAAAGCATGTCAGAGGAAATTCAACATATTGTCATACAATAGGTGTTTGGGGTTTATTTTCAATATCAATATCAATATCAATATTAAATATGTTTTTCTTTTTCTTATCCTGCCTAGTGCACCATATCTGCCTAGTGACACTCATAGAGTCAATGAAGGCTCATAGAAGCAAATAGAACTCATCATCCCAGGAGGCCACATCCTTAAGGATACATGAGAGGAGGAAGTGTCTTAACTTTGGTTTTGTATATCAATGGTTCCCTGTGTTATAAAGTTCTGGAATAATTCCACCAGATACAAGTTGCCTCATCCTGCACCAAAAGGCAGGGATTTTGTTCCCTAGTTTCCATTGGATCTGAAGGAGACCATCAGCTTCTCCAGCTTTCTCCTGATATTATTATTCTCTATCCTGTACAAATCATACTGATACAGCATCTTCTTTCAAGGCATTGCCTTTGTGAGTCTCCCTGAATTAAAGTAGAAGTCATATATATGGCAATATGAAGTATTTGTACAAAATATTCCAGTTTTGAGTCATCCTGCCATTCTTCTAAGTATGTAACAACAACCTCATCAGCTTCAAATATAGTAAGGGAAAGGCAAACACTGCACTTGAACCTGCAGATTAAATTCTCTTTCAGAAAAAGCTGAAAGAGCAGTATTCACCACCACTTGCTTCCCCAAGCCAGATCCGTGATGCAGGAGGGGGAAAAAAAAACAAAAAAGAAAAAAATCAGGGGGCTCAGAGAACAAAATCTTTGATCATCACAGTCTTACAGTCACAGGTGTTGGAATGTGAAACACAGTATAATGCTGTACAGAGACATAGCTTCGAGGAAATATCTGCTAGATTCAGGAAAGTAGTGTGTAAGTGATGACAGAAAATGAGTCTGGCTTGTTATTCTGAACTAGACTTCTGGGACCAGGCTGGTGTTCTAAGCCTGGTGATATGCTTGCTGTTGTAGATACTAATTCCCAAGAAAACAAGGACTTTCACTGTGGATGGAACAGCAGGTAATTCTCTAAATGCCTGCAGTTTCCCCTCTTGCAGTGGAGCACCCAAGCTTTGGTGCATTTCTATTGATGGAGGAAATAAAATTAAATAGTGTAAAAAAAAAAAAAAGGAAAATAAAGTATCTCTGTTCTTGTGCATGTTTGAATGAAAAAACCTGGCTAAATGGCTTTGGGCTGTGGGGCTATCAATTTTATGAATGAAATTGAACAATCTTTTTTCTTAGACACATTACACATTTAATTATAAAGACACTTATTTGTAGGCTTTTTTCCATCTTCAACAAAGAGAATATTACATCCATTTAAAGGTTTATCAAAAAAAGCTATAAAACTGATATAATAATAATACAAATAATAATCCCTTGTGTTCCTATTAAGAGAAAGTGTGATGAAAAATTGTGTCTAATTTATCACCTAATCCCCATGATACAACTGTCCTTATCTGCACCTTTTTATTTTTACTTTAAATGCATAAAAAATTTAGAGAATGAGTTACACTTTAGTTTTTACAATGATAGTACCTACACTTGGAGAAAAGGCCCACTCTGCCTGATTTGTATATGATTTTTTCTATCACTTGTTGCTAGGAAAAATCATATAGGCACTTAAGAAAGAAAATCATAGAATACAATGATCAATACTGTAAATCTTACATACTTTCTCCCTAATTTAGAAAATGTGGTATATTACAAACTGTAATTTATTTCTGTGCCTGTTGTTAAGAAAGCTTGTAGCTTACCATAATTTCTAGGGCAGGATAGTTAAAAGGATCTAAAGATAATATGACACATGAGATTTTTGATAGAGCTGCAGTGTGAATTCCCATGGGCAATTGCTTAGAAGCTATCTGAATTTACTTGCTTTTATAACAATTTCATTTCTTTTATGCTGGTCTGGATTCTGCACCTTCATGGCATCAGACTTCATGACACTGTTAACACTGCTAATTCTTCTAAAGATTTGGCTGCTTAAAATTACTTGTTCATGCTATTTGTATAACGAATTGTCCTCTTCAAGGTGATAAATTATTTATTAGTCTAATGAACAAATCAATCAGTAGAGCTGGATAACTGGAACACACAGCTTTTGGCAAAGTAAGGTCTGCATGTTTACATTTATCACAGAAGAGCCTTGACTTTGATGCAGACCTTTCAGAGGTGTTTATTAATCATGATCTCATTACAGTTTTGGTAGACTAATAGCTTTTTATTTGTCAGAATGGTTTCTGATGATGTAGTGCTGTTGTCCTAAAAATACAGATCTATTTACACTATTTAACCTTCTACAAAATTGTTCAAAGTTAGCTTATTTCTAACATTTTGCTTTATATTAAAACAAATCAAGATTAATAACTTAAGTCAGAGGGATTTCAGAGCTGGTGTCTGTGAAATGCCATGGCTCTCAGGTACAGAACTCAGAAGCAGCTCATGGGTCAGCTGCAGCACACAGCAGTGACTCACAGCAGAATTGAAGTATTACTTTGGTATCAGAGTAATATTCCAATGCTTTTGGAATATGGCATAACTAGAGAAGCATACATATTAAGTACATTAAGCATATTTTAGTGTTTATTAGTGATAGATTTGGGATTTAGACTAGAATGTAGTCTGAAACTAACCTAAATACACATCTTTTGAAGGGTGAAATGGCATGTACTGTAACTCACCAAAATAATAAGAGTGAATTAGTTCCTGAACCATAGCTCTAGAACTTATTCACATCATATTTGGCAGGAACTTGTTATAAGGGCATATAATGAAATAAGTGAATTCAGACCAATGTAGAATTTAGCCACACAATTGCTATTAAATCACTGAGTGTTTGATAAAAAACGTTTTAGCTGTTCAACTGTGCAACTAATGAGTTCCAGTTTATTTTTGCTTGTTTGGTTTTTTTTGATGAAAAAAATTACTGTAAAATGCCAGTTTGTACTGCTATGGCAGAAGATGATCCAAAAAGTGAAATATATTTGGGGGAAATGTTCTAATATCAAACTTTTAATCTGCTTTATAGTAAATATTCAGCAAAAAAAAGTTGTAGCAGGAAATTAAATAATCAGACTGATTAACTGTGAGACCATATATTAGACAAGTGAAACTAGTCATGTTAACAGACACAACTTTTCCAGTGTTTGTATCCAGCAGTAAAATTACTTGGTTTACCAAAATTGCCTTAGCAAATAAACTGAGGTACACTTAACAGTACATACAATTAATTGCAAACATTATTATTAGTGATTAGAAATTGCAGCTTTCAGCATCAATTCATCTTGGTGGCACATGTTATTGATGGTGAAATGCTGTTGATATATACTTAGTTTTGACCTGTATTTAGATGAATATATGAAGCAATCTGTTTCCTTCATGACATCTCACTGCTGATGTTGAAATCAAATTGAAGTTTTAGGCTGGAATCAGGACATCTAATGAGAGTTCATGGGCAAAGCTCTATCAACATGAGAAATGTGGGCATAAAGCATTGATCAATGAACTATTCCCTCTTGAAAAACGAAATGCTTTAATCCTGAGGCAGAATATGCACTTTGTGTTGGTCTCATGCATATAAATAGCCACTTGTGAGTCCCAGTTTAATCTGAGTGAAAACATCTCCACATAACTCTAAATGTGAAAGTTCCCCACCACTCCCTTCCCCACTTCAGTGTGATCAGTGGGGAATTGACTTGAGTGGAGGAAGGTCTGACCTACAAATTCAATTAAGCAAATTCTTGGTTGCTTGATACCAGGTACAAGATGCCATTTTTATATTATTTTTGTCTTAATCCAGTGGTCTAAGTGAACATGTAAACACATTCCTGCAACCTTTGAGCACTGAAGTAAAAAAGAACTAAATCCTTATGTCCATTGGAAATTTAGGGATAGGATATAAGTGAGATTTCACTTCTCTCCTCTCCAAACTTTTAATCTCTCTTTTGCCTGATGCTTCTTTTTCTGATTTCCAATAATTCTTCATTTTGGTGCATCTTCCCTCAAAATTTCAAAGTATACAGCACTTATCATCACTGCTGTGCTGTTAAAGTGAATAATGAGTTGTGGATTTTCTTGATTGATGTGCAAAGGTGCTTTAAAAAGATGGAAGATCTCATTTATAGCACCTTGGATGACCACATAAGATAGTCTTGGACTGGAATTGCTCACACTCATGTGGACATGGAAGAGAAACAGCAAGGGAAAGCATTTGTGAGTTTTTTTGGGGTTTTTTTGGTTTTTTTTTTTTAGGTTTTTTTTTAACAGCAAATCTGTGTTAAGTTGACTGACTCACAGAGTGTTTTTGGCAGATATGACAAAGTAAACACCTTTGCTTGAATCTCTGTCTCGTTTTTAAATTGCATGCTTTTGTGTCATTTGGCTTTTCAGCTACATTTAGTGTCTATTCACTCTAGCTGAAAGTGGCTGAAGTGGTGATGCCTTCTGAGAATCCAACACCACCAAAAATCAGGCTGGCAGTGTAGAATTGCAGACTGCAGCATTAGCATTTTATTTTCCAGCACCTGTGCACCACAGTCCAAATTCACTTTAGATAGTGACAGCACCTTTGAAATCCTCACACAAGGCACAATACTGCACTTTAGCCTTTTATTATCTCATGCAGCCACCTTTTCCAATTAACATGCTTATTCTGTGCAGGCTGCATGATGATCCTTGTGGGTCCCTTCCAACTCAGGATAATCTACAATTCTATGGTTCTGTGGGTACAAAAAGGATTAAATAAGAGGACACAGGAAGGGAGGGAAAAGAACCAGACATATTCTCATGCCACCCAAATTCTGGGATTCGTAATTTTTGGTTCCAAATAATATATATGTAATAAATACTAGTTTATACTATAAAATACTATACTTTCTGATACTTATTCTGCTTTATTTTTTTTCTTTCTACTCTTTCAGTAAAAGACTCTAATTTACACACTGCTGAGGCTCTCAATCTGCTTATACAGCAGAATTGAATAAAATGGGCTTTAAAGGATTTGCTTTCCTGCTCTCAGCCTCCACCATCTTTGCAGTATCATTGTGGGTTTTTTCCTGAGTAATGAGTAATTCCTTTTTCTCTGCTACTGAAACTCTCTTATAGTTTTCTCATGCTTAAACTTGATGCCTACAGAAACACTTTCCCCTGTTCTCCTTTTCCTGAAGCGTTTTGGAATATAGAATATAGAATATAACCTGGTCTGAAGTAGGAGAACAGCTACTGAAATATAACTCAGAGTAATGGATACTTAAGTGTTCTAAGCTACCAATTAGCTTGAATTTTACTTTAAAGAACATGTTACCTTTTTTCATTAGTACCTGAGCCCATTATGGAGAAAGGCAAATATACAGTATTCACTTCACAAATGGAGAACCTGAGACACTGACATCTCTTTTTTGAGGTAGTACAGAAAGCACAGTTCCTCAGTTTCTCCATTCATGCCTTAGTACTCTGAACACAGAACAACAGTGAAAAATTAGTCCACTCCTTCTGGATGTACATCATCTTGAAGACTTAAAAAAGTCCTAAAAGTCTTTTCTTAAAAAAGAAAAAAATATTATGTTCTCACTAATAGCCTCCTCTCTGTAGTGACTTACCTGAAAGTGAATATATTAGCAACAACTCATCCAGTAGTGAAATGCAACCAGTATTTTAATCAAACATGACCTTCCTTTAACCATACAATAAAAACATTTGGAAGTGTGGTTATAAAGATGGGCATACAGGTAGCTGACAGGGAAAGGCATGTTATTGAGTTACTGCTTTTTCGGGGTGGAAGGGGGAAGGAAAGGAGAGTGTAGAGGAAAAGTGGTCTTTTATGTGGTTCTACTGCATTAGTTGGCTGCAATGTTGCTTAGAAATGCTGAGACCATGAGGTTCATGACTCCAATGAAAATGTATACGAGGTGCCTATAATTAAATCAGGCATCTGTTAAGCAGTGGTATTGAACAACACATAAGCCAATATATGCACTGCCATAATTCTGCTTAAGTATTATCCTGTTGAAAGTACTAAGCAGTTAAGAAGCTACTAACTTCAAACTGGAAAAAAAAAACCAAAAAACCAGCACATTTTTTGTAAGGTTGTTATTATTAAAGCTGTAAACTGGAAGACTAAAAATTTCAAAAGTGCATAAAATTTGTTGGCTCAAGTTATAATACATAATGATTTAGATATTCTACGTTGCAATGGAATACCACAGATGCTTATCTATGCACATATTATTGTAATCAATATTTTGATAAAAATTGCATGCTGTTAGAATAATCAGAATTAAGCCTAATCTCTGCTGGTCCATGGGGTTATTTCTCCCCAAGTGGAGATCTTGACCATTTCATTTGAAATTCATGAGGTTCCCATCAGCCCATTTTTCCCACCTTACTTACATCCTCATTTCATCTCTGCCCTTTGATGATTAGCAGTTTGGTGTTTTCTGGAAATGTAGAGTGTAATTTATTGCATCATCCAGTTGTTAACTAAAAAAATATTACACAAAATCAGCCTCAGTATTCTCTGGAAAGAACATCACTAAATAACCACATGATAGTAGAATTTTCTATGGCTGCTCATCACAGTTTGAGCACAGAGATAGAGAAAATTTTCAATCCATTTTATATCTCACAAACCTGACTCTAAAACACGTTGGAAACTATGTTGAAAACATTTCTTAAGCAAGTTGCTTAAGTATGCAGGCAGAGGGCTAAATCTAGTCCCAGTCCAATGAGTGTGGTAGAAATGTGGATAGTAGTCTGAGCAACCTGATGGGGCCAAGGGTAGCCCTGACTGTGGCAGCATGGCTGGAATAACAAGATATTTAAAGTCTCTTCCAACTCAAACCATTCTCTGATTCCAGGACTGCCTCTGGGTGGAAGATGTCAAAAGACAGGAAAGCTCAGGTTTACTGGGGTCAACATCTAACACCAAAGACTAAGATTCTGAGACCATATAAGGGCAAAAATCTGCAAAACCTGTTGAGAAAAGAAAGAGTAAAAAGGCCAGCTTGTTTTTGAGGAAAAGGAGAAACAAGGGAATATTGAAAGGCAAATAATTTGACTGGTTAGGCTGTTAGGGAGAAGCAAGGTTGATTATTCTCCAGATGGGAAGGGGAACTGGGAGTTGAGACAACAAAACTGGCAGGGCTGTGCCCTCTCTAACAATGGCAGTCCCACAATAACTGGACAAGAATAGCAAAGCAGAACAGAGGATGGTAATCAGGAAAGTGTCCAGAACACTGGGTATATCCATGATGACAAGGGAGATCTGAGGTCAAGCTGGAAAATCAAGTCTATGGGTCAGGCTCAGAATGAACAGGGTACAGGATCAGGCACAGATACATCAACAGTGTAAAGTGTAGCTTGGACAAAATACCTTCAATGCTGCTAGAAACAAAGGGAGGCCAGAACCTTGCTCCATTCAAAACTCTGGCATCCACATCTTCCCCAGAAATCTGATCCAAGACTCCACGGCTGCATTAAATCAGAGTTGGCCTTGAGCACTGGAAGCCAAAATCCAGGGAGGGAGGGGTGAAGGAGGCTGCAGACCCCATTGATGACCCTGACTGGTGTGGCAGCTGTAGGGCAATAATGCTGTACCAACTGCACCCCATGAGTGCAATCTGCTTCCCTGGCTGTGGGACTTAGTGCCAAGAGATACAGAACACATGCCCCTAACAGAAGGTAAACAATGGCCAGTGCTTTCCTCATCTACACAGTCAGCCACATCATATATTAAATAGAGCTAATTCAGAGCAATATGCCTCATATATGTTTAAAAACACCTATAGAGGAATATCCCAAACTTTCCCACACCAAATAAAACTTGTTTTCCTCTTACATTCCTCCTCTCTTCCAAAAGTCTCATGGATATCCATACACTTCTTCCTCTAATACAAGGAACTTGGTATCTCAAATTTTTTGAAGGTGTGTGAAGAAACCTGTTACCCATGGACTTACTTTCAAGTACAGCTTTTTTGAAGAATTAGTTTACATACCCTTTTTTTCTTTTTTTAGTTTTATGTATAGAAAGCAGGATAATTTTATTCTTAACTCACAGGAAGTGTATTATAATTTTAGTATATTGACCTGAGAATGTCAGTGTTGGGAATGTCAATACTAGAGATAAGCTGTGAGTCTTCAATAATATTTGCATTATAACCTAATCAGAAGAGATAATGATATTAGAAGAGCACAGTAAGTCTTTCTCCTCACATCAATCCAGTCTACCCAGCAGTTTTAGGTGTAAATACTGTTCTACAAGTAAGCTCCACAACATGTCCTTCACACCTGCCAGTCTATAAAAAAGGGACATCAGTAATGTGTTCTGAGGATATCACTAACAAACTTCCAGAGGAGACTGCTGAATCTATATTTTTGATTTACTTTTTCTCTTCCTTTAGTGTGAAGAAAAGCATAGTTGCTGAACTTGAATGTCCATATTCTCTGAAAGTACAATTCCTACAACCAACACAAATTTTTATTGTCTCACTAGGTACCCAGATTACTGTTTCAGAATCAACATTCCCCAACAAAAAATTAATTCTTAATGAATCATATAAAGAACTAAGAGCAGTGTTTGTTACGTAAATTCTTACTTGTGGGATTTTTTGCATAACAAGCACCTTCCTTGAATTACCATCAATATATATGCCAATATCCATGTAGGTTAGTATATATTTAGGTATATATCTTTGATACTGTAATCTCTTAAAAGTTAAAGATGTAAGGCATATGTGTTATACAAAAAACTACATAATGATGGTGCTTGCAAACTCCACTATTATAAAATTACCCCATCTATCACCTCTACTCTTACACCAAAAACATCTATAAACACAAAGCTTTGAGATTCAAAGTGTCCAAAGCAGCTCAGTTGAGGAGAGGATAAGTATGGGTTATGCACAGCCCTGCTGGTATTAATGTTTTTCCAGAGAACCCCAGAGAACCATGAAAAATTAGGTCTGTTTGTTGGGTGCCAAGTCAATAAGGTTTGCTGGAGCTACATCCATTCCTCAAGCTGTAATTTGTTCACCTAGGCATACATAAGATTTTATGTAAGTATGGTCCATTTTGGAAAGGTTGATCTCTTCACCTAATTTTTCCAAGGGTAAAGTACAATATTCTAGGTAAATGACCAGGAAAAAAGCCAGTCTTATTTTAAGATCACTCTTTCTGAGATCCTGAGCTGCACAAATCAGATAGAAACACAATCAAAATGGTTTTGGTTGGAAGGGACCTTAAAATCTCTGGTTCCAACAGTTCCCCCCTCCCACCCCTGCCCCTGTGAGCAGGGTCATCTTTCAGTAGATCAGGTTTCTCAGAGTCCCATCCAGCCTGTCCTTGAACACTTCCAAGAATAGGGCATCCATCACTTTGTTGGGCAACCTGCACTCCAAACCCTCACACCAAGGAGCTCTCCCTTACACCTCATCACAGCCTGAGCTGCAGAGGTGAATAAACAGGGCTGCAAAGAACTCTGCTGAGAACCTTCCTACGCCGAGACAGAATTTCCTGTGGATAGGGAAAATAAGGAGAGCAGAAGGAAGAAACAGGAAGGTGAGTGACACAAGATGATATAACAAGGCCTGTTCAATCAGCTCTTAATTGGTCAAGTAATCTTAATGAAAACACTGGAAAGGGTGGCATGAATCAAGGGCATCTGTGTCAGGACTACACACTTGGATGATGAAAAGTGATGAAAGTAGTGATTCAGAGCACCAGGCCTTTAAAATATATGAAGAAGGGAAATTAAAAGAGACCTTAATCTGCCATAAATTTACTCTTAATTACTTATGATTTTGAAGAATCATATTGCCTGATTTAAAGGTCTCTGGACTCAAGCCCTGATTTAGACTAAATATCAAAGTATTTGGGATATGGGAAAAATAAATTAAATGAACTATGAATTTTTATTTATCTTTTAATCCAACCAGGAAGCAGCATCCCTAGAGAAATTATGTCCTGTGAACAACCTGCTTCATTTTAACCTGCAGTGCACAGAAAGAAAACAACACTACCCTTCATCAAAGTGTTGAACCAGTATTTGAAGAGCAGACAGCTGTGGTCTTGTAAGCCTCTGGATTTTTTTTCATCTCAGTGTGCTTAACCAAACAAAAGAAAACTGTTTGCTTTGTATAAGAAATAGAAAGATTGTAAAAACGCTGTAACTCTGCTTGGAATTCATCCAAACTAAAGAAATTAAGTTTCTGTGTGTAGCAAATCTGACATTCCTCCTTCTTTCACCCATCACCCTCCCTCATGAAATCTTAAAATGTCAGCTTGAGCTGCCCACCCCTACTCTTGGAATTTTATTAAGTTAGTTATCAAAACTGCCTTCATTTATATCTGCTAGATAATTCCTGTGAAGTAGGAGAGGAGCATATGCAGTCTCCTGAGCTGCCATTCACAAGAGATGATGTGCATTTTATATAAGAAATTATGTTCCTTGCACTCCCACAGCTTGAAATATGGTCCTTTGAAATTTTTTCATTACCAACATGTTGATGCTTCTTTTCAATCTTTTGTTGCCCATGGGAACACTATAGGTTTGGGATATTTTTTTTTCTTTTCTTTTCTTTTTTTTTTTTGCTACAGGGCGTTGAAGTAGGAGATCAAACAGAGGCAGCATGAATAGGACAGTCATTCATTTATCTTTTCTATTTTAAAATACAAAACCCAAACTTAAATGAAACAATGTTTCTTACAGTTTCAAGAATATATATTTTAACGTAAATAAATAAAAAAGCTCATACAAATAAATTCAGTTTCCCAAATTTCTTTACTGTAATTCTATTGTGTTTGAAGGGAGCCTCCTATGAGCCTCAATGATTTTCAAATTACTCTGAATGTGAAGTCAGTTGAATTCTCCTGTAAAATATGTAAGAAAATAAAATATGTAAGAAAATAAACAATTGCCACTGTTTGTCCTTAATTATCCACTCAATTCACAAAGCTGATTTTGGAGGAGCCCTGACATGACACAACCACAGAAAGGAAATCTGGTCTGTACATTAACACAAGTGTCCTTTCAACATGCAAAACTGTAGGAGGTTGCCAGTTTGTAATACTTTACCTGTTCCACCTGGAACAATTGAGATAATAAAATGAGAAAGATAACGTTTTCTTCCACACTGGATCTTTATATGGTGTAAGACAAGTGAGTGTGTAAAGAAACCAGAGGGAGATGATCGATTGATTCAGTCTTAGCCCTTTTGAAGCCTAGAGTTTCAAAGTCAGGCTGCTGTGAGCTGTGCCATGCTTCTGAGGCAGTTTTGTGTTCTGTCATCAACAGCACAGGAAGTTAGAGACTGTGCTGTTCAAAAATACCAAAAAACCCCTCAAAAACAACAAACCTTAGGTAACAACCACCAAAATGCACTTCCCATCCTTTAAAGATTTTTTTTCTCTGTTTTGGTTTAAAACATCTTTGAACACTCTCAGTTTTCCCTGTCTTTATTCATATTGTCATTCACAGGCTCTGTACAGCAAAGGTTATGCCAGATCTTTCTTTTTTAAACTACTGCTAATCTTTAGATAGCCAGCATTGAAAATTCATTTTGGGCAAAGGCTTTGCTTAGCTTAGAAGATTAAAATCAGTTGCTGAATTTTTGCATCCTCCTTTCCCCCAGTATATTGAGCCACACACACTTAGCTAACAGAAAGAATTATATTTACTTTTTTTTTCATATTTGATAGGCATAAGAGGAGAAAAATTAAAAACAATGTTGAACATAGGAACTGTAACTCTTCCTTCTATATAGCTTCTAATTTTTCCAGGCAAAATATTATTTTAGAATTTTATAATTTGCCTTTCTTTCTTTCTTTTTTTTTTCTTTTTTTTTTTTTTTTTTGACTGGCTATTTAATATAACCCCAATCATTTAGCATCTACTCTTCTCCAGAATTTTTGCACTGCTTTATATTCTGCAGTATATCTTGGTAGCTAAATAATTTCAGCATTTAGACTACTTCAGGGCCTGTGCAACTTTCTTGCCTAAGAGGAAGAAGATGTCTGAAAGGAAGTATGGTAGATTTGTTCCTTCATCTGAATGTTGATACAGAAGAATTCTTCCTCACCTGACACAGTATAAACAGCAGTGTCAAAACTGTTTTTGTCATGACATTCTAAGCATGTTCTGCAGAATTGGTAGTTAACATTTTCTCAGCCTGTTAAATAAGACTGCTCACTCAACTTATTTGTGTTTGGGTTTCACATGCCTTTAAGAAAGGTTGCCTGTCTAAGAAAAGGTAAACTGTTCTCATTACATCATTTCTGAGTTTATATTCCAGAAGAAATTAAGGAAATACTTTTCTAAGTATGCTGCTGTCCACAACGAAATCTGCAACCTGTTGGTAGATTTATTTCTTTATTCTCAGACTTTTGTCAACAGCGTGTTGACAGATGCCCCAGAATGGAAGCAGTGATGCTGCTGAGGAAGAGAGGGAAGACAAGTGCCTCTCTGGAAGAAGGCTTTCCAGATTTGAGAGGTATTGAGCAGGAAGAAAATCTCATCTGGTACCTATAGACAAGGACCTTGGCAAAGGGATTGGAACTGCAACTTGGACGGGATGAAAAGAGCTTTTTCTCTGCAGGTAGATAGCACTGGAAAGGTTTGTTGTAATCTGGGAGTTTTTGTGTATTGAGTCTGAAAGTAAGAACCAGACTTGGAAAAAGAAAGCACTAAGGAAAAGAGTGGCTTGCAAGTTTCCTTTTTTAAATGTTCTGCTCTCCCTCACCTACATGTTTTGATTTTTCACAGTGTAAGAATTTAATTATTCCATTATATCCTGATGAAACTTTATTTATTTACAGCTCTTTGTTGTTATTTCACAAAATTCTTTTAAGGAGAAAGGTGAGGAGGATAAATTACAAAGTCAATTAAATCTTCCGAAACAATCTTATTCTTAATTTATCTAGAACATATCTTAAGATATTTTACCAATCTATGTATGCACACATTCAAAGTACTTAATTTGCATCCATGGTCTCTAAAAGAACATTCACAATTGGGCAAGTTCTGTGTGAACACCCCTACAGGTCTTGTTCTGGAAAGAAGGTCTGAAAATTTTCTGTGGGAAACATTTGTTTTTCTCTATTTTAAATATTCCCTTCTACACATTTGTTCACGTTGCATATTTGCTCACACTCAATGTGACAGATTCCAAATTTGGACTTTGAAAGGCTATTTATATACTGAAGAGACAATAAGTATTTTGTTAAAGTTAAACAAAAATGGATTTAATAACTATTTATATTTTTTTCATTATTATAGCTTATGCTGATGAACAAACAGACTTCTGCCATATTTGCAAAGAAAAGGAAGTAATTGTGGGGCTTCTCCCCAGGTTCACACCTCAAAAATATTTCATATCTTTTCCAAAATAATAGGATGGAGCACTGTCATAGAACGGAGAAGTGTCTTTTAACATTTCCAACCTTACTATCAGACACAGTCTATCCATATTAAAAATATTTTCCTTCCTTCACCACATAAATTCTTTGAGCAGGACTAAGGATACTGCATCACAAAATGGTATAAAACCACAAATGGAATGATCAATAATTGCAAGTCCCTGAACTTGAGCTCACGAATATCTAGAAAAGTTACAATGGTATTTGTTGGATACATATCAGTTAAATTGCCCATAAAAGGCACTGTGAAAAGGCAGTGGATGTATGGTACTTCATTTCTTTATTCAAATAAGCACAGACATAATAATTTCCTTAAGGTTGTTCTTGTTTGATCACTTTGATATTATTCGCAGAAGAGTAGAAATGCCTGCAAAAGGTCAGGAAATCAGCCAGATTCTTCACAACACTAAAAACATCTACAGGACCTGCCCAGTTTGTATGAGCAAAATGTTCAGGCTCACACCTTTGATTAAATCATCCTGAGTTTGATATCAGCTTCTGCTTCAAACTGTCCAAAAGCACTAAGTAGCAAAATTTTCACTAATTTGAAATAGCCAACCAAAATTAGCAAGGAGACAAACACAGGAAAATCTCTTTTTCTTTGTCACTATTTTTTCCTGAATGCATCCTGTTCTTATATAAAATTTAGAGCTTAATTTTAGCTCAATCCTTTTGAAGAAGGTACAAGTCTAAAGATACCTGATTAAAAATTATTGTGTTTGGTGAAGAACAAGGCAACAACACTCCTTTATTCAATTCTCCTCTGTCCTTTCCCATATTCAAGAACACAAGCAAAAGTTAGGTCCGATCAAGGAAAAGGGTGATAGAAGGGAAAAACACACAAGTACAAGAACATTAAAAGAAAAAATGTCAGCTGTAACTATTCTCTGGCTTTGGACAGCTTTTCACAAAGCTAATTCCTTTATTTATTCAAGGATATGAGCTGATTTCAAGCAATTGAATTGGGCAGTGTGTAGTCCAAATATTTTAACTATTTTCGGGTCTACTTTCTTATCTCAAAAGGATTCAAGAAATTCCCTTTCTGCTCTGATGATTTCCAGAAGGAGAGGAATCTTTTGCTCCTTATTTAGCTGCTATCTTACCTCCTGTCTGTTCCTGACCTTTCTGTGTGCTGTGATTTATGGAGCAGAGAGAGGGTAAGAAAAGAATGCCAAGCACTACTCAAACACCAGACACAAACTTCAGCTGACCTTTCCTGTAACTGGGCAATGTGGGGATGGCTCCCTTCTTTCAATTCACATACAAGAAAATTGGTAAAATCTAATTTTTTAATAATCTATCATCTCCACCATGAAAAGCCTGAAATTTAGATAGCATTTTAAGACAGTGCAAATAACCTCTCTGTCTCTGCAGGTGACAGGATTTCATAGCTACATAAAATGTAGTTAGATAATGTAACATAACTTCCTTACTTTGTCAAATGCAAAAGGCTAACCTATTCTCCACTGCCTCAGATCAGTATATCACCTGAAATGAAAAGCATTATTACCTGTCTTGTCCAGCTATAGCATTCCTATCTGCTGAGGTCTTACCTTTATATGAGGAAGCTGAAGTCATCAGCATCCATTACTATAGTGGATAATATGAAATTTATCTCCACCAAAACCTTGGGGCTTTAAACCATTGAAGAGACCTGATAGGATAAGTTATGCTGAGGTTTGACAGTGGCCATGTGTCCTGGTGAAGAAAATGGATCTTTGGGCATAAGCTGTCAGGACTGATCCCTAAAGTGTGCTTTAAATGAGACACGATGGGGAAGGGGATACCAACAGGGTTGCAGTAGGTAAGCCAAGGGTTGGCAGCACTATGCCTGGGTGTGTCAATGCTAGTGGGAACACCTACAATGCCCTCAGGAGCACTGAGGTCTGAAAAGCTTATCTGAAGTGCCTGTACACTGATGCAGACAGCATGGGAAAAACCAGGATGAGCTGTATGTGTTGGTAAGCTCCCAGAGCTACAACACACTAAGTGAGACTTGGTGGAATGAATGCCAGGACTGGAGAGGGGGGATGGAGGCCATGGGCTCTTCAGGAGGGATAGGCAGAGCAGACAAGGTGGAGGTGTTAAGGTGCCCTTATGGTTAGGGGTGAAATCGTCGGGATCCTCTGGGTGAGGATTAGGAGGATGGAGAACAAAGCAGATGTTGTAGTGAGTGTCTACTACTGATTGTCCACCCAGGATGTAAGCAGTTATGAGGTATATTTTATGCAACTGAAAACCAAATGCGTTTTCTGCTGAGACCTGAATAAATGAGAATGCCCCCTCTTATCCTACATGCTCTCTAAAAAGTGACTTGGTCTCATTTTGAGTGCCACAGCTGTAGTTGCTGCAATATGCAAAGGACCAGATGATCTTTGTACATCCTTTTCAATTGAGACAGTCTATTCTATTTAAACTTTCTGCTGATATTTACCTGGAAATATTTTGCCTGCAGTAGATTATTCCTTACCCCTTCCCTCCAAACCAGTATCCCTCTGACTGTATTTCCCTGTGTTCTTTTAGTGAGACAGATGACCACACTGCAGAGTAAATGGTAGATGCCATAAACGTATTATCACAGCAATTCATGTTCATGTCTTTCCTCACTTTTACCTTCCCAGCAATAAAGATGGACTTCATTGCTCCAAGTGTATATTGTTCCTACTTTTGCTCTCCTAAACACAGACATTTTAGGAAAATAACCTCAGAAAATATGCAATTTCCAAGCAAACAAAGGAAAATCAAGGAGTAGAGAAATGGAATAAAGACATTGAAAGTTCCCAGAAAAACTTGACTTTAATAATTTGTGTTCACTGTAATAGGCAAGAGAAATAGCTGTGGAAACAGATGGACTGGCTTTGCTCTGTTTTCCACTGTTACAAAGTAGGAGCAATGTGGGTGGTCATAGGGTTGCAGAGGAGAGTTCACAGTAGTTACAGAATTTATCATTATCTACCAAGATGTAATAGGTCAACAAAACTTTTTCCTTATCATTGACTCTGATAAGAGCTGTGGGGTATTTTTACATTTTCATTTCTCAGGTACATCATGAAATGTGTCTGCCACATGTATTAGGTCATTACTCTGTTAATTTTATAATGAGGAAACAACAGAACAGGCAGAATAAATTGCTCAGATCCATTTCTCTTGATTTGCATACCTTGACCAATGCATCTGTTTGAATCCACATTCAATTAGACAAATTTCTCAAACTGAATATTACTATTAGGTCTCCAAACTTTCAAAAATTTTATGCTTGAAATATACAGTTAGCAACTAATTTATCCTGTTTCTTATTCTACTATAAAAGATTTAATTCTGCAACAAAACATTAAAAATAAGCCAAATATCACTCACTGAAATGAATGGCATTATATTACACAATGTGAAAAATAGTAAAATTTATCCTGGAAAGGAAACCTGGTAATATTTTTGCAAGCCATTTGTGAGGTAAACAAGAAACAGAAATGTGAAAATCTGATTTTAATCAATAGCCATACTTACACTAAACATCAACTTCATATCTGAATTTGCTGAGTGCTATCACAGAAGACTTATTTTGTTGCCTCATATAAAGTTTGATGAATTTATTCTGATGGAAAATTGCTAGCTTAATATCTTAAACAAACTCTTTATTTTCCAGATGCCATGGGAAGTTTTACACAGTGCTTAAAAATTTATAAAGTATACTTAAGAATTCCAGCAGATTTTGGAAGGCATTAGACATTCAAAGAGAACACCCAATTTTAAATTTATAAATGAGACAGACTATGAATCTGAAACTGCTTGACATTTCCTAGTCACCCCAGCTTCTCTCTGGGGGCGTGCAAGGTATTGTGGTTATCTCATGGATCTGAGAACCTTTCCTGAGGCATTAAACCTCATGCATCCCCAGACATATCAGGATTTAAGGCTGGAAACCTGAACCTTCTTTCTGCCATGACAGTGTTGCATAAAAATACTTTTTTTATTTATTTATTTTTTTAACTGTCATTTAAGGTGGACACAATGAATCAGATCAGAAAAGCATGAAGGAGTGGGAAATTCTTTCCCAAAGTTATCATGGTGTCCTTTTGGCCACCTGGCCGAAAATTCAGACAGAACAGTATTTTAAAGCTAACCCCACTGCTTCTTTAAGATAATGTAAGACTGTTTTTGACTTTTGGGAGGAGAAAAATTGTAAATTCATCATAGTTAAAACTCTAAAGACAACCTTACTCTGACCTTGAGTACACATTTCATTAGCCATTAATTATTTTCAGTTCAAATGCATTTTCATATCAAAGTAGCAGTTGATAATGCTTCTTCCTCCCTTCTTTTCCCTGGGAGAAAAAAAAAAAAAAAGTATTTACACTTGTTATTTCTTGCTAAATGTGACTTTAGGGAATAATTTTTTACATGGAAGTAGATTAAAAGTAAACATTTAGTTTCATAAGAGAAGAAAAAGAACTTAAACTCCTCCAAATTCTTGCTTTGATAAATTGTAGCTTTGCCATGAGAAACATGAAACCATGATTGTTTAATTACACATTACATGGTGTTACTGCAGCTTTAGTTTGGCCAAAAAGACTTCAGTAGTTTTCATATTGATTTCCCCACTGTACACCAAGGAGAATAGTTCTATAATTATGTTATTTCTTAGTTGGATTTGGGATTTGGGGAGGGGGTTAATTTCTTCCAAATTCAAATTAAGGCAGAATTATATTTCCTTCCTTTGTGTCTAGATGAGAAAAAATGTTATATTTAAATGTTATATAAGAGTCTAAGCTGATATCTGTTGTAGTGCAGAAAACGGAAATTAAAGATTAAAAAAAAGTAGTTTTAATAATTCTGATGACTTTTAAATAAGTCCTCATTCAAATGACATTATCAGAACCATATAGGACATATGGCAATCTATGAATATTCCTTATTTTCTGAAAAACATAGTCCCTCATATTTTCTGTCTTTCATTATGAAGACTGAAAGTGAGCATGCAAGGAATATAAGTGTCAATTCCTTATGAATTAAATATATATACATACGCCTATAGCTCAATATAGACCCAACAATATCTGACTGTTTTTCTATTGCAATAATACATTAAAAAAAAAAGTCACTAAAAGTGTATGGTGATAAAAAGATGTATTGATTCAATACTGTTGCAACTGCATTCATAACTTACTGGAAAAGAAATATTCAAAATACTGATGAAGTATATAATGAAATATGAAAGAAATAAAGAAATATTGGAGTGTGGTTTGCTTTTAAGGTACTTAGAAGAATCAGATAGATTATTCAGGGCTCAGGTAAAAGTATTAACTATCTTAACAAATGGTTTCTTTAATTTTGATGACTGAGCATGAACAAGATTAATGGAACTAGCTAACTGCCAAGAGAGAAATATGCAGTGGGAAATCTGCTTGTTTGCTTCTTGTATATTCAAACACTATTGCTAGTAATTGTGAAAAAAAAAGTACTGACCTACTACATTTTTTACCAGTTAAATCCATAGAGAAGCATGGGAATATGAACCCGACTGGAAAATTTTCATTTTGCACAATGAAAGTTAAATAGAAGAAAAAAAGGTACAGGCTAAAGAATACCTCCTTGGCAAGATTAATCAACAATTCTGTACTTTGCTCTACTTTGATTTGAGTATACATTACTTTCTTTTATTTTTAGAACACTAGAGGAGGCTCAGGAGTCAGGATTGTTTCTTTTTTTAACAGAATGAACAAATTAGAAAAGCAATGACTGGATGATGTACTTAAAAGAATGTACTCATTGTTTTTTGATGCAACTTTAGGGCCTTCAGCTGAACTACATCAAGATTAATTCTGATCTTAGAGGACTGTGCTTATATACCTAAAACAAAGGCTCTGTAATAAATTTTGTTCTCATGAAAAATACACTCATAGTTTTTTTTCTGCCCCAGAAGGCTTAGGACATGCTTGGCATTGGTTTAGATTTATTTTAACTTTTCTTGTATAGTTTAGTAGAACACTTTTGATTATGGCTCTGTATTTTATACTCTTTTATCAACCTAGTTCCTTGCTATGGCTGCTGCTTGTAAATTTTTTTATTTTTTTTTTAAGTAAAAGGTTGAAGACTAGACTGGTATACAGCAATTTTTTTTCCTAATTTTTAAATTTCTTAGTACTCTGTTTATAATGTATGTAGTAAAGTCTTATTAAAAAAATCACGCAGTGTATTTGAAAAAATATATTCTATACAGATACTAGTTTCTAGGTGGTCAGCATTCTGAAAGAGTTTAGCTTAATGTCAGAGATTTAATGCCATCTAGGGATCTAAGTGTTAAAACTATGCATTCTGTTCAAGAGAATCCAAACATATTTTCTATTAACTGTTAAATATAGAGTAGATCAATTTTGTAACAGAATTAAAGTAAATCTACATCCTTGTCACTATGAGCACAATTCCCACCACGACTGCTTTCCACAAAACATAAAATTTGTCTTAAGCATTTCTACAGAATCATAGTAAAACATAAGTTGGAAGGGATCTCCAGAGATCATTCAGCCTCTTTTCACCCAAGGCTGGTGTGAAAACACTCTGATCAGGTTGCTCAGGCTAGTGTCCAGCTGGGTTTAAGTATCTCCAAAAAACCTACAGATCCTAGAGGCTCCTGGTGTACATGACTGACCACTGTTAAATGAAAATATTTCCCTGGTACCTAGTAAGAAATCCCCCACACTCCAACTTGCATCCATTGCCTCTCCTGCCTCCACTGTGTCCTTCTGAGAACAGTCTGACTTCATCTTTCTGTATTGTCCCTGGGGCAACTCAATGCTTTGCACTGAAAATCCCCAAGCTGTATTCAGTACTTCACATTTGATCTCACAAGAATGAGTGGGGCACAAAATCCACTGCTTGAACTGTTGGCTGTCCCATTGCTGATCCATCCAAGCATGTGGATGGTCCTCATTGCTGCAAGGGTGCACTGCTGGCTCCTCCAGTTCAACTGGTTTTCCACACAGAAACCCAAGTCCTGATTCTGTGAAGCTGCATTCAAGACAGCCAACACCAAGATTGTAGTCCTGCATGAATTTAGTCCATCTCAGGTGCAGAGGTCTGTATTTACCAAAGCTGAACTTCATTCAGTTCTTGTCATCCCCTTTGTCTGTTTGTGTGGTCCCTTGAAGAGTAACTCCATCCTCCAGCTATTCTTCATGCCACTGGTGTCCAGAAATGTATAGGAAGTGCACTTTGTAAGCATCCAGTTTGTTACAAAGGATTTTCCAGGAAATGAGGTGAAGCTGATAGGCCTGCAGTTTTGCAGATATTTCTTCTTTCCCTTCTTAACAATGGTGGTATTGTTTCCCTTTTCCAAATTATCAGCAGCCTAACAGACAGCAGCAAACTCCCCCAGCACCCTTGTGTGTGTTCTGTCTGCCCCCTTTACCTTGTGTTTGTCCATATGGTTTAACTGCATCTTCACTTGATCTTACCTCTATTGTTGGTAATGTTTTCTCCCACAGACTCTGTTAACAGATGTGAGGATCTAGGGGGCACATGGGCAAACCTACCTAGTGAAAAAAATGAGGTAAACCAATATTGAGTACGTCAACTCTCTCCATATCATTTGTAACTATCGTTCCATCTCCACTGAGAAGCAGTCCCATATTTATTTCACCTTTCTTTGGTGCTGGTGTTCCCATAGAAGCCTTTCTGGCTGTCTTTCACATCCCTCACAAGTTCCAGTTCCAGCTGAACTTTGGCTGTCCCAGTTACATCTCTGCATGCTTGGGCAGTGCTTCCCTATCGCTACCCCATCCCTGCTTCCAGCTTCTGTGCTCTTTCTTTAAGTGGTTGAGCTCAATCAGGAGTTCCTTGCTGATCCACATTGGCCTTCTGCCATGCTTGCTATGATAGTCCTTGAAATATAAGCTCTCACATTGGACCAGATTCTCTGCAATTCTTTGAAATTTTAGCTCTTGATATTAGTAATTTTTTTTTTTTTCTGATTTAAATTCAGCTAATTTAATTTAGCTACCAAGTTAGCTACAGGGAAATCAGCAGTTACACAACTGTGAAGCAGGAGTCAAACTGCAACAGGTCACCTTAGCACCACTTATAATTGCCTGGCACTTCTCATGGCCTCCTGCTTAGCAAAAGAGAACTTTGCCAAAACACCAAAGTGAAAGTTTTGGATATACTTGTCTGTTTCGAAGAATAAGGCTAGGGAGAGAACCCAAATGCCAAAATCAAAACCCCAACTTTTCCTTAAAAGGAAATCCATGCAAACCTCCCTTTGAAGAGCTTAGCACCACTGTGGTTATATATACAATTGGCTTATCAGACATCAGCTTTGCTGCTTGCTCCCAAATCCATTCAGATTCTGTGAAGAGTGACAAAAAACAATTGCCAGTGACTGAATGGTTTATATTGGAACTCATAATTCAGGTTAGCCCTGTTAATACTTAGCAAAAGCTAAACAATAGAGACAAGGAAAAGCTGGAGGGAGGTCTGTTTCCAAACATGTGGATATTAGAATCTAGCACATTTCACAGAAACCAGGTATAGCTACCCAGCATCACCTTCTGCAAAGAAAGGACCTATGAAAGAACATAGCTCCCTCTGGCTAACTGCCCTGCAGGGGAGATGTGAGCTACCAAATCTAGCAGTGATGCATCAGGATCCTGCTTCTCACAGGTTCTGTTTGCCAGCTGAACTTGTCACTCTACAGTGCTTGGTGGATCTCAAGGGAAGAAATTGTTTTCCACTTTGTGAAGTTGAGGCTCTGGTTAGAATCCCTACTTTCAAATATAAACATTTCACAGAAGTGGAAAGAATCTTATCTTTATTAAAAAAAACCAAACCAAATAAAAAAACCCCCAAACAATACCAAAAAACTCCCATAAATAAAATAAGCACTGCTGATATTTTTATAATCTTAAATTAGATACATGTCAAAATGTATATAATTTAATCTTTTTAATATTTTACCTTTTAAAGAACCAAAACTCACCCCAATGTTTAATGATACAATATCTTTTGAATGTGGTAAAACTTGCCTGATCCACCACCAGGAGGATTGGTAACATCTTGTGGAAAAAAAAAAACCTCCAAAAAGGCTCATCTAGGTACTGGGCCTTTAAGAGAATGAATAGTTGGGTATAATATTAATATTTAAATGCCTGAGGTATTTCATTGCAGGATGCTTGAACCATGGTTCAGCACAAACACACACAGATGCCTAACTTGAACACATCACAGCTTATTAGCAGCATCAGTGAGGCATTGTTAGACTACTTCACCACGCAGGTGGAGGGTATAATTTTGAAGGCTACTGAGCACCGTGAATCTCCCAATGTATCACAATTACAGAAACACCTGTGTTAAATAACTTTGCTCTGATTCCCTATGAAAATGCATGGTTTTCAATAGTCCTTAGAATTAAATGCCTTGCCAACAAGCCACAGGTGTACACCACAGGAGCACATGATAATATAATTGTGGAGGATGTAATGACAGCTCTCCATCCATAATACCACCTTCCCAAGATGCACTCATGCATCTATTTTATATTTAGGTATTTTCTAACTAGCTCCAGAGTAATCTAAGCAAGCAGTATCAATTCAAAAAGTAGCACTAACTAGGAAAGAAAAAAAAAAACAAAACAAAAAACATAAACTCAAAAAACAAAAACAAAACACAACCCCCTCAAATAATCCAGGTTTAAAACTGATTGAATCCAGCATAGAAAGGGAAAAAATACAACCACTGCCCACTTACCTCCAAAAGACGCCCACAAAAAAATGCATGCTAATACTTTAAATAGATAAAATAACTTTGATCCTGCAAAAATGGAGGGCCTGCCAAAAGCCTTCCTTACAGGAATTGTTACTACAGAAACTACTGACAAGAGAAGTACTTTAAATCTGCTGAAATATTTATAGAAATTTTATTAATCTTGTAAGACCTAACTAACGCAGGTTAGTTTCAAAATTCTATGGCCATTGTACATTTCTATTGCACAAAAAAAATTGACTGATTTTTAAACAAATATATTCAGATTCTGCAGACACTGACTGATGTCAGTCCTATTCTATGAAATAGAATTAGTGCAAGGACTAAGAACAACTGAAAAATTTGTGAGGCGTTAAATGGTGTGAAAATTCCAGAAACATTTGGACATTTTAATGAGACATCTGTGAGAATTCTGAAGAAAATAGCCAAGCATGTCTAGTAGGGAAGCTTCTTCCAAAAAATTTCACAGCTAAAAAAAAAAAGATATTGCCATTACAGTTGAAACTTTGCCTTTAGTTTCCTCCCTTGGATCTGCCTATTTTCAGTAAGGATGACATTCACTCACCTTTTACCCAGAGCCTAATTATTAAAATGTTGAGTAGAAATTCTGTGGGGATAAGAATGAGCAAATCTGTCATCCCCCAAACTGCAAATATGCTAAAAGAATGAATCATAGAATCACAGAAGAAACTTTTCCCATTCACAATAGCCACTGTCTGTCAGATTAGTTTAATTACCATAAATATGAGTCAGTAACTTTTTCCATTAACTTGTATCTAATTGTTCATTGGATTCTGGTGAAAACTTTTTCCTCAAAGTTCTGAATACTGAGGAGGGACAATATTTTCCCTCACATCACTGCTCTGTAAATGCCTCCCCCTCTGCTATTCTCTCTCATACATAATGGACAGTTAGAGACTCAGTCCTTTTCAACTATTTCTCTCTCTCTCTTTCTCTCTCTCTCTCTCTCTCTCTCTAGGGGGTTTGGGGGTGGATGTGTGTCTTCTCAACAACAGAATCCAGAGTGAGCTTTAGAAAGAAGCATCTATTATGTCACAGTCTTTAAGGTACTACAATTTTAACAGCTATCAATATGATTGATGATTGATATCAATGCTCAGCTGTGGAAGACTTCAGGGGATTAAACTATGAGACTGAAGCTGAAAATCCATGGTCTCAAATAAAACTACAATAAAAGTCACTCTCTTTGATGGTTACAGTGGGAGCAGATAGCACACACTGACCAATGGACTGTGCAACTGTCTCCTGATTTATGTGGATTTGTTGATTTGTTCAGAAAATTCAAAACACACAAAATATATTTTCCCTTGTATTCAGCTCCACACATGGTTGATTCTTTATTTCTCCCCTGGATAAACAAAACTGAATTGATGCCTGTGCCCAGAGGGCAGTGTAAATGGAGTTAAATCCAGCTTGTGGCTGGTCATAAGTGGGGTTTTCCAGCACTCTGTACTGGGGACAGTCCTGTTTAACAACTTTACTAATGATCTGGATGGTGGGATTGAGAACATCTCCAGTAGCAGACAATACCAACTTGAGTGGGGGTGTTGTTCTGCTGGAGAGTGGAAAGGCTACAGGGAACTCTGGGCAGGCTGGATTTCTGGGCTGAGGCCAGTGGGATGGGATTCAATAGGGCTCAGTGCCAAGTCCTGCACTTGGGCCACAACAACCCCATGTGATGCTACAGGCTGGGGGAAGAGATTAGTAAGCTGGCCATTGGAAAAGGAGCTGTTGGCAGGGGGTGCTGGTCCACAGGCAGCTGAGCATGAACCAGCTGTGCCCAGGTGGCCAGGAAGGCCAGTGACATCCTTTATCAGTAACAGTGTGGTCAGCAGGACCAGGGTGGGGATTTTCCCCCTGTACTTGGCACTGGTGGGGTTGCACATCAGATCCTGTGTCCAGTTTTGGGCTCCTCACTACAGGAAGGAGACTGAGATGCTGGAGCATGTCCAGAGAAGGGAAATGGAGCCAGTGAAGGGTCTGGAGCACAAGTTATGCTGAGAGCAGCTGAGGGAGTTTGGGTTGTTTGGACTGGAAAAGAGGCTCCGGGAAGACCTTATTGGTCTCTTCAACTGCCTGAAATAGATTGTAGCCAGGTGAAGGTTGGGCTATTCTCCCAGGTAACAAGCGACAGAATGAGAGAAAAAGGTCACCAGTTTAGCCAGGGCAGGTCTAGGTCTTATATCAGGAAACATTTCTTCACGGAAAGATTGTCAAGAATTGGAACAGCCTGTCACAGGGAAGTAGTGGAGTCACCATCCCTGGAAGTCATTGAAAGACATGTAGATGTAGATGTAGATGTAGATGTAGATGTAGATGTAGATGTAGATGTAGATGTAGATGTAGATGTAGGATGTGGCTTTTAGGAACAGGGTTTACTGGTGGACTTGGTAGTGCTGGGTTAATGCTTACACTTGATGATACTAAAGAGTTTTATTTTTCAAACTAAACAAGTCTATGATTTTCCTATTATCTGCTCTTTCCTTTTGCAGTGTTGATATTTTCATGTAATACACTATATTTCTCAGTCCAGCTTCTCTTCCTACTCAAACCTCAGTCCTGCTCTTTTGAACATCACAGTCTAAGGTAATTTAGTATTATGAATTCCTTCTCAAGTCACAGAAGAGGTCACACAGGTCATGAAGGAACAAATCTTTTCTGATGAGTGAATAACTCTGATAACCTAATTCCAACCCTGACAAAAATCAAAAGACATGGAAATTTATTAAACTAAGTAATATTTCCTTCTTTGTTTACATGCTTCTGATCGGTGCTTTAATAAGGTTACAGAATAATAGACCAAAATTTCTCTTGCAGATCAGATTTAAAAACAAGGCCCAACTAGAGATGCAAAAAAATCCCATATTTAAATATATCTATGTTATAGTCCCGCAAATTAGAAAGTCCATGGTCATAAAGGAGACAGCTAAGCACTAAAAGATCATTGGTAAAGATTTTTAGAGGTATAATATACACCATACTCTGAAAATTTCAATGGTTACCACCTATACTGAAAAAAAAACCCCTCAATTTTTCTAGGGTCTAGTTAAGATACTTTGAAGAATATAACATATAATCAGGAATACAGATGATACAGAATTAAGTGTATGCTTTAAACATATATGAAAACCATATTCTGGTAAAATTTTGAGGTGTTTTAATTTGAGATGTATAGAAGCTAACAGAATATAACACCTCAAGAGTGATGAGGTAATCCAGTCTTCAAGCTAATCAACTTATTAAAACAAAGCTGATTTCTTATTGTTCATTATTTTAAGTTCCATGCATGCATGTATGCACCCATCCATCCATCCATCCATCCATCCATCCATCCATCCATCCCTCAACCCACCCATCTTTTGTCCCACTTGCTGTGGCAGAAGAGGGAACACAGTACTGTTGAAATGTAAAGGCATTTCCCTTTTTCTCATGCAGATGAAAAGTAGAAATACGGGGACTCACCCACAAAGCTTTTTAAAGTTTTTTTTAAAAATTCTGTTCCACATCACATCACTATAAAAGAATCATCAATTTAAAGAGTCTCTCCTTCTTTAAAGGCTTTTTTGTCTACATTCTTACTTCATTTAATCAAATGCTGTTTGGTTACAAAAAGTCTACAATTCATCATATTCATGGATGCTTACAGGCCTCTGCATAGGAGTAAGTACAGTAGATATTCATGAGCCATGTTTAACATAATTTCTAGGTTAGGTCTGGTAAAAGCCTAAAAATTGGTATCTCAGTGGATGCACTTATAGAGACCAAAAGGATAACAGTTGTGCTGCTAGACTTGTAATCATGGTAATAGTTAAAAATTAATTCATTCTGTTTACATTCTTGAAATTCATTTCATGTCCAGGGACAACAGTGTTAAATGAGTTTCATAAGATGGTTACATATTGTACTGTTGAATCATTTTTAGGAAGAGACTTATCTTAAAGTAGATGGATAGTTTTGGTAATTTCTCCTGTGTATAGGAAGATAAAAGCAACTCGGATTGCACTCTGTAGTTCATTCAACACTATATCAACTGCTTTGATATATTCTGAAATATTAGCTGCATAAAATTAAAGATTGTTGTTTTCACATTTCCATTAATCTAAGGCTACATGCAGCTGTTTCTTGGAGGAAGAAAGCATAAGCACCACGCTGGTGCACAGGCTCTAAATACCTTTATATTGGCAGCATGACCAATTTCTATCTCTAATACCCAAAGCAGGGCTTATCATGATCTTCCTTCTTATCTGCTTTCCAAAGAAGTTATGAATGCTGATATATAAAAAGAAAGCTGCATAAGTACAAGAATACACACACAGTCTGGAGAATGCTAAACAGAAGATAAAAACATCAGCTGTTACCTTCTGGATATCTATGTCCAGTTTCTGCTAGTGAAAATCAGTTTGATGGTTTTCTTTTAGTCTTAGTTGCAAAAAAGTATCACAAAATATTTATGCTATTGGCTGATTTCCTTTAACAAGAGCATCTTGTTCAGATCAGGATGGAGGTATGCATGTAGAACTGTGCAAAAACTTTTGAACATTGTCATTTCTTCCATTTCATTAACACTATCCCAAGTGTAAAATATCTTAAAATGTCAAATCTCAGTGAAGAAAAAATTTCTTTCTTCTGCATCTACAGACAGGTCTACATTCTTTTTCTCATGAAAAGATGCTAACTACACAAGAATGATGGAAGGAAATCTGTAGGAATTTCTCTGTCTTCTGTAAGAAATTCTCTGCACTTTAACTCACAATGATAACATCAGACAAAAACTTAAGTTTGCTCCACTTGTGAACGTGTCTTAACACTAAACTATTTTCTGTTTATAGAACCTATCAGAGAATGGCTATCAGTGAAGTAGGAAGGCTAGCTCTTTAGTTTAATTGAGATTCATCCAACTTGCCACCATACCCAACATACCTTGTGTCATCTGCTTTGAATCCCCAAGGTTATATGTAAATTTATATCCCAACTGGAAGCCCAGACATGCAATTTCCCACCCTTCTACCCCTGTATCCCTGTACCTTGCTTTTAAAAGTGGAAAGGAAAGCCTGTCCATCAAGACTGAAAGGGAATAGCAATGTGCTCTGACAGCTTCTCCCTATTGATCCTGTAGGAATCAAGGTTCTTGCATTGACCATGGTACACATCTGGTACTCAGCATAAACTTAATTTTTCTGTAGCTAGGCAACGATGTGCAGATGGTAATACTTGCTGAAGACAGAATTATCAATGACTGTGGAGTGTTCCAGCACCACAATAGCACAATATTTGAGCAATTGGACTCACTGAGATACACTTCTGTTTGCTAATGGTGCATCCAAATTTAGGTAAAGTAGCTCAGTGTGCAGCCCAGCTGCCATTTTGTGATGGCAAGCAGCACAGAACATCACAGATAGTGATGCAGAAGGTTTTCCTCTTCTTTTTTGTCTTTGTTGTTTTTGTTAGTGTAGAAGAAAAGCCGTTCAAAACAAACATATACACCTGGCTCTGTCTGTGTGTTTGAGCATGTGCATGTTCACAGAAAATGATAATATGCACCTTGGTAACCTTCATGTAATCTTTACATGAGATTTAGTAGGATTTTCATTCTGATCTTGTAATTGTTTGCTTTTAAGTCTTGCTGTTTTTCTTTGGGACCAAATGGTACATGACTGGAAGAGCCCAAAGTTAATTGGTACTGGGTTCTCTCTTAACCATCCTACAGGTTAACTTGGGGCCAGTTATCTGTGCATATCAAATTAATTCCTAGGGCATTACAGGTAAGCAGTGTGGAATCATTTGTTATGTAGGGTAACCTCAAGTTACAGGTCTCTAACATCCATTAAAATTCTTCAGTAAATACTGAAACACTGGAGAAAATCCATCAGGCTAAGGGTACAACTCAGGTTTTCATGGGAAATTAAATTAGACTAAACAGAAGACATAAGAATGTTTTACTATAAACTAAAGTGTAATAGGAGTAGACATGCTAATCCACTATCATAACTAATATTTACAGTGCTAAATCTGATACATAACCAGAGAGCCAAAACCCTCTTTATTTTGGAAAAAGAAATAAGAATTTGTTCTTAATGTTTCTTAGCTTCTGGACATCTCCTTTTCATTACATTACTAAAAAAGGATATTATATCTGATAGTAGCTTAGGACAATGATATAGTAGTGAGTGGAAGTTGCAAAATTATTTCAAAAAAGTCAGTGTTCCAAAGACATTTCCCTTCTGAGGCCTGATGTGACCACTGACAAAGAGAGCACAGACAATCTAATACAAAATTAGCAGTAGAAGCAGACAAAACAAAACAAAAAAAATCTGGGAAGAAGGATCAACATGGCAGGTGTGTGGTTTTTTTCACCCTTTTGTGAAGGGTGAAAAAATACTGAATGGCATTTTTAGGAGCCTGAAAATTATCTGGAGAGCCTGGGAAGTGCAAAAAGAGGCAACAAAAAATGTTCCATGAGAAACATCAAAAAGAGAAGCTAGGAAAAAAATGCAGTTTAGAAGATTATTTATTATTATTCTCCAATTATGGTTGGTTGAACTTTTTCCTTCTTTAAACAAGTTGGAGGTAGATATTTGCTATATAAGAATATGACTGACTTTCCTTTTTTTTTTTACTATTGACAAGAACTAGATAACATTTAAAAGGCTCTCTGAGAGCCTGATCCAGCACCACTTGAGTCAACAAAGTTTGTCTAGTGAGCTCAAAAGGCTGAAGATCAAGCAATGAATGAATGAAATGTCTTCCATGCCTGTGCCAATAATAACAAACTCATCCCATACCCTGTGAGTGCATCTGATCCAGTATCCTCCCCATCCCCAAAAGACAAAGTGAAGAGAAAGTGATGATAAGTATGCACCTGCAGCTGTGATATCGTAATGTCAGAAGGTAATACAAAGCTATTAAAATCTCCCAGCATAAATCACTTGCTATGAAAGGAAACTGAACATCACTGCTTATACTGTCACAAAATACTGTAAATAATAATGTTGACTGTGTCTCACATGCCTGTCCATTTTTGGGTATTAGAATTAGCATCCTAGGATCAAGGAAAAGAAAACATAATCAACAGGTAAATGTTTATTACTTGGGCAACAGGAGACAAGTGCAAAATACCCTTCTGAAGTAATTGCCATATGACTGCCAAATTTTCAGGAGACAATTAGGCTAGTTCCTTAAGCTGGCAACTCTGTTAGTTTATGTGAACCAGCATAAGGTTTTGTTGTCATTTTTGCACATGACACTTATATTTCAGATGGAAAACAACATTTTGATATTTTAATTGTAGAATACACCTATAAACAGATCAATAATTGTTGTTATTCTTTATTTGTACAATTCTAATTCTATCTTACTTTGACCAGGGCTATAGTATTTTAATTTTACTTAACTTTTATGTTTAAATTTAAATGCTACTTTTACATATATAAACTTCATACTGACCACATACCAAATTCTGGGTAATACAGCTGAAAAACTGCTAAAGAATCATGACTGTAATCTTCTTAGAAGCTACAATTTTTTACAGTTTTTAGGAAGACCTTAAACTGTGAACTTCCTCAGAAAACTCAGGCTGCCGGCAGAGGGTCTACACAGGGGTGCATGTGGAGGGGTGAATATCACTCACTGTTTTCTCTCCATTATAATCTGAATAGTCTTACCCTTTCTGTCTTTATTGTTAACTTTCTACATAGATGTTTCCATTAAGGATTCTGTTTAAACAATGTGTCAGGGGACAAACCTGCAGAAATTGTATAAGAAGAATAAATTGTCAGTGGTGAAATCTAGAGTTCATGAACTAGTCCTGAGTTGTTTTAAAAGTTCATTTATAAATTTTAAAACTTAGGCCAGTGAAAAACTGAGAGGGGCAATGGATCACATAAGGGGATGTGACTTCATAAATAGTGCTCCAAAATATATGTAAGATATGAAAAATAAAAGAAAAATAAGATATATTGAAGACAACATGCACATATGCCTGCATATGATCATCTAAACATAAACACACATATTTTCAGGGACAAAAGACATTGTTTTGTTAGAACACTCCAGACATTTCACTTCTGCCCTAACCACTTGTGTGTGCAGCAGTCAGATCAAAGCATCAAAATGTCACGCACTTCATGCCTGAAGTCTCCAAAATGTTTTTCTCTGCTGAGGGTAAACAGGCCAAGGAAGATGATATGCTAGTTAGCTTGATAAAAAAGGAAAAAGAAAAAAGCATTCTTTATTCACAGAACCATTCAACTGACACTGCAGTAATTAAAGAAGACAGGACTACAAAGCATATCCTTGGTCTGTACCTCCTGACTCAGATTGAATCCTTGCATGTTAGAAAAGTTTTGTATGAAAGGTCAGAGTTTGACTTGATTTTTGTTAGTCATTTACTTCAATCTGCTGTTTATGACTATCTCTCCATGACTGTTTTCGACGCTGAAAATATTACAGGAATTTTCATGATCTTTGTTTTGCTGTATTTTTCCCACCACTTTGATTGTAGACAGAGAGAAGTTCTTTATTCTAGAATTTTTACCCAAAATAGGCATAGGTATTTAATTTCCATTTTATTATTAAAATATTGCTGAGGAAGAAAACAATATGAAGACCAACTACTTTTCAATAAAGGTTAATGTAAGAAAATGCAGTCCTTGCACAGCCACTACAGCAGGAACATGGGAATGCATGGGCTCTGAAAAACTCATATCAGAGAAGCTCCTTTAGCTTTAATTTCTACCATGTCTGTGACTGCCATGCTAAAGGAACTGGACAGGTTGGAGACCCTTTGCAAACCTCATGAATTTCTACAAAGCCAAGTGCAGGGTCCTGCACATGGGCCGTGGCAATCCCAGGAACACCCACAGGTTGGGAAGTGATTGGGAGCAGCCCTGAAGAGCAGGACCTGGGGGTGACGGCTGATGAAAAACTCTGCATGAGCTGGCAGTGTGCGCTCCCAGCCCAGAAAGGAATGGAACCCTGGGCTGCATCCAAAGGGGCACGGCCAGCAGGTCAAAGGATGTGACTGTCCCCCTCTGCTCTGCACCTGGAGTGCTGCATCTCTGGGTGCCCAGCATAGAAGGACATGGAACTGTTGGAGCAAGTCCAGAGGAGAAATACAAAGCTGATGAGAGGACTGGAGCCCTTCCCCTACAGACAGGTTAAGATAGATCTGCTCTAGGATCTACCAGGGAGCTGGAGAGGGACTCCTTGTAAAGAACTGTAGTGACAGGACAAAGAGTAATGAATATAAATTGAAAGGAAGGAAATTTAGGTTAGCTATTAGGAAGAAAATCTTTACTGTGGGGGTGGTGAGACACTGGAACAGTTCGCCCAGGGAGGCTGTGGTTGCCCCAACCCTGTCAGTGTTCAAGGCCAGGCTGGACAATGCCTTGAGCAACCCAGTCTAGTGGGAAATGTCCCTGCCCATGGCAGGGGGAGGTGGGAATAGATGGTCATCAAGGTCCTTTCCAATGTTTAACATTCTATGATTTCATGTTTGTGTTTATATTAAAGATAGATGCCTCTAAGGCTGTGAACTAGAACTTGACTGATTGCTAACATCTTCTGCACAGAGTAAAGAATTAAGAAAGGTGTCTGATACTAAAATCAATAGTTGTAAAAACTCCCCTAAATAGTCAACATCCTGCTGGAAGAAGTGATTATAACTCCAAAAGTAAGCAGAGTACTTGATCCCTGGTCTTTCATGAAAATGTTTACTTTTACCATAGTAAATCATTTGTAATACAGATGTGAGTCGAGCTGTGTTGGATGACGCTTTAGGCTTTCAATAGAAAATAATCCAGTCCTATTTTGAGGTCTTAAAGAACCTTAAAGAAATTGAATTTTGCAGTTTTTATCCAGCTCCCTAGTTGATAGAATACTATATCTCAAAGCTTCATACATAATCGACAAAAAATTTTCTGTCAAGCTCAATTCTGCAGACTGAATTATCTCTCTCTCAAAGAGAAAAGACAATCCCTATAGATCAGGTTTGAATCATGGGTAAGATAGAGATGTTCTCAACCTCCCTGCCATCTCTAGTAAGCCCAAGGATAAATATAAGACTTCAATGTCCAGTGCTTTTATAATACCAAGAATTTTGCTCTATTCTTTAAGAAAGAGTAAATCCTCTTTAAAATAATGATGGAAAATGTGCGGCAAGGCCTTGGGTGTTAAAAGGAATATGCTAGGGAATGAAACAGTTTGCATAAAAGATAAAAATACTTTTGGCAATGTAATAACATTACTTAAACTGGAATAAGTCTTCCTGAATCTGAAGGAAACTGGTTCACTCTAGGGTAATCTCAATCACTGGCAAAGGCACAGGGAGAGCTTTTCTCCTGCACAGTTTCCTCTCTATCACAGCCATTTTAATTCACACAACAGTATAGGGTCCTTATCTAATGTAAGTCAGCACATTTTATTTTGTATAATCAGACTGATATACCATCAGGGCCCAGGAATGAAAAACCCCAGGGAGCATTGCTTATCGTGCCTCACAGTTTTTGGTTTAGGGATTGGATATACTCGGTAGACCTCTTCTACACATACACATGGGACCACAAACATTCCTACCTTGTCTCCCAAACCTCTACAAGAAGTAATAGGAAGATCATTATGTAGGTACAAACACATCATTCATTGTCAAATATTATTTTACTAGGATACTAGCTTTCTATCTAGTACAGCAGTTTATCATCCTTTGCCCTTACCACATGATAATTTCAAATCATTTAGTATTTTTATCTAAGGCAGTGAAATTACAGAACGGTATTTTTAGAATTCAATATAATGAAAAGAAAGTTCAGAATTAATGAGAAGAGCAAAGTGAGATATGGGAAGCAACTAAAAGCTGCTATGTAGCAAAAAAAATCCCCAACAAAACAAAATTAACTATGATCCAAGACAGTTGTTAATGGAAACATGGCAAAGAGACATCAGAAAAAATGTTTTAAAAAATATATATGCAAACCCTTTCTAGAAATTTTTAGATTCCTAAAGTAAGAGGAATTGAAGCATCAGGGTAAGTTTCAAGAATACTGCAGATTTTTTCAGATAACTAAAACCATACAAATACAGAGGGGACAGAAAGAGAACAAAGAAAACAGAAAGAACAGCAAAGATACCAGGCAGAACAAATGTCAGAAGTAAATGCACAGAAGATAAAATAAAAACCTGGACAACAGTAAAGGTCAAAGAGATAATATATTTCTTTATAGAGAGAAACTTGAGGGAGAAAAAAATATTGAGACATAGATCCGCACAAAGTTGTATATTAAAAAAATATTGTATTGTATTAAACCAATTTACTGTATAAAAACTGTATTAAAATAAATAATGCTGTCCCTGTTAGACTAACAAGAAGGAAGAAACATGTGAAAGATTCATCGGATTACAGAATTCGCATAGCCAGAAGGAAAGAAAGTCAACATATTTGTCACCCATAAACAGATGTGTTCCTATGTTAGCTTCAAAATAATCAAATAAACCCATGAAAATGGCATGGCCTTTTGAACTTTTCACTTACATTCTCTATGGGAACGAAATATTGTTGCTAGTGATAAAAGCATAGACAGAGAATCTAATGACGTGGAAATATGGTGCTTGATTTTATATATTTATTTTTAAAATTATATTAATCTATATTAGCATGTCTTAAATTTCATTACTATTAGCAGAACTGAGGGAAAATTGAAATACCATTTTGGGTATTCCATTTTTTGACAATACATTTATTTATTTTCACTGTAGTAGCTCAGCTGAAAGATCACTTAGAGTGGTGGTCATGGCATGAATCTTATCCTACCCCTTGTGGTATGACAGAAGCACTGCCTGGAGAAGTGGAATCAAACCTGGTTTTCAGCTGACTTCGTGCCTGCTCTTTTTTATTCTGCTGACATGAGTTCAATATATAGATAACTTTGAATATGTGGAGGGGCTTGAAATTACAGCTGTAAATGGCAGAACAACACAATTCCTCTGAGCAGACTATGTGTGACTGCTAGGAGACATTGGAGGTGAGAAAGCTACCCCTTACTTTAATGCTGCAATCATCTAGGAGGAAAATAAGCATTGCATTTCTCAGTTCACACCCACTTAACATCACACTGATTTCACGTGTTCTACTAAGGTGGCTACAAATCTTAAGCCTTTTCTCAAATGGTGGAAATAATCATTGTTCCTTAAAGTTAAGTAAATTTCTTACACCTTATGGATATTGGTCGCTGAAGCTAGCATCTTTTTTCAAAGTCCACACCTGTTAAAATTTCTAAAACAGTCGAATATGGGCTACATTAATCACAATTTGTCTAATGGCAAGATACAGCTGCTAGGGAGGAACAACTTCTTCTAGTCTGCTCCAAGCACGTGGGGAGCACGTGTACAATTCACACAAAGTAGTGCACAATTTTAACTCTTCTTGGATATTCTTCTAAGAGACACACCCTTGAGAAAAATATGAGAGAGCAAATAAGGGTTAGAGGGCTCTGATTTCTCCTCTCCATTCCCTAATCCTCCTCCTATTCCCAGAAAAGACTGAGGGAACCATTTGTCTATAGACTCCATAAGCACAATGTCTGGGAGAGGCAGCCTGGCTAACCAGGCTTCATCTTTCTAATAATGGCTGATGAGTTTGGATCTTGGGTTGGCTTGCATTCATCTGCATTGGAAAACATATGTACCATGTACCAGTGCAGAAAGAACTGTGCAGATACATCTTTCTTTCTCATTGTCAGGTGGTTTATAAAAACATTCATGACTAGAATGACTACAACATTTTTGAGGCTGAAAAAAAGCCTAAAAATTCTAATTTACTGACTTCACTGAGTGTTCTTGGATAATAGATTTACTCATTGGGTATGGCCAAACATGCAAAATTTTTAGTTAATTAGTAGCAGAATAAATCTTACCCTCCCCTACATGCTCCTGTGACATTAATATTTCCTTTCAGTTTTCTCTCATTGACTTGTTGATAATTGCTGAAGTTAACTTTGTTTAACTTCATCTTGAAGTTAAAATGAAAGGATTTTCATAAGGGAGTTGAACTGTTGTAATTATAGTATCAGGCTCAGATAGTGTAATCATAGTTTAGTTTTAAAGAGAGAAATGTCCATTTCAGTTCTGGTAGATTTCATGCGTGTTGTTTTCAGCAGAAAGGTTGAAGTGAGCCATAAATCAAAAGTGCAATTGGAATGATACACAGCAGCTACTCCCTTTCCCTTCTTCTTCATTTAAAGCACCTATTGCTGACTGGGTTACTGCTGAGAGAGACATTAATTTTTCACTGTTGCTTCAATAACATGAAGCAAGAAGCTTCCCACAGGCCAAGATATTCTCATCCTTAAGTGCTGCTTGTGTGCTTCTACAACTTGACACAGTCTTGAAGGAACAGTGGAATACTGAAGATTTATCACATGGAAGTGCTTTTTTTGATCATCTTGATTAAATATTTTATTGGAAAGGCTCCAAATGAGTAATTACAAATTTTTTTTTGCTTGATTATTGTCAGATGTGTTGTGCTAATTCTACTGTTTAGGGTATGTTTCAAATATTCTTCTAATAAAAGTCTAATGCATTAATATACAATGCTGTATAAATTCATAGAAGTTTTAAGCGTGACACAAATGAAAACTCCTTATGCCTTCAGCAAATGTATTTCTGAACTTTTAATAGAATTTTCCAAATCCTGCCTTTTCATTCCAGTTCATAATGAAAATGCATTTAGAAATGTATTTTGAAATGCATTTTGAAATGCTGAACTGGAAGCTATGAAAAGATTGAAAAACAGAAACAGCTAAATAGCTGTACTTCACTGACAGTTACTTTTTTGCTGTTTCTGGTTTTCTTCTTTAACATCTATCAACTGCCTGACCAGTTCCAATAAGCATTAGCAGAAAGATCTTTAAAGTCTCAGAATTTCAGTGGTTTCTGTGATGAACTAAAGTAATAAATTTATTTGTTTCTTCCAAGAGATTCAATTTATCTAAAGAAATATTACAGGAGTAAGCATATTATATGTTTTGGTTCTGTTTGTTCAGGTAGACTATAAGTAGTCGAAATACTAGGATATCTTTTTGAATACTAGGATATAAAATGATCATATTTTTATTAACTCTTGGAAGATGTTTTTCCTGTTTTATCTAAACCAGTTTACTTGCTATTGGTTCTGTTCTGATTTTTAAGAAACTCAGTAAACTTGTAGTTAACTTAGAAGCTTTCTTCACAATGAAATTTAAGACAATTTTAAAGAAAAAAATGGTAACATTTAACCATTCCTCTATAGTCTAAATTAGCACAAATTAAATACCAGAGCACTAAAATAATGCAAGCCTTAATGAGATCTGACTTGTAATGCACATGGCACCCAAAGCTAGAGAAAAGTATAACCATGTAAATGTACAGAATTTAAGTTTGATGTTTTGTTCACTTTTGGCTCCATTTTCAAAAATTCTCAAGCAGAGGATATCTACAGATGCTTTCTTAGAGACACAGTTGCTTTGAGCTCCTGATAATTAAATCCAGAGTGCATCAATGCAAACTTATTGCCCAAAATATGTGGCACAGTAGGGAATCATGGTCTATGTTTGATCCTTTTAAATTTCTTTCTTTATTTTTATTTTCTCTGTGTGTTTTATGATTTGCTTATATGATACATTTCTGAGGAAAACAAAACCAGCTACCTCAGGGTTCCTTCTGACAGGAGAGGGCAAGTTTAATAGCTAAAAAAAATACACACATTTGTTCCAGATAGTAGCTAGGCCTCCAACACAGCATCCAAAGGGATTCTCCTTCCTGCACAGGCTGAGCTCAGGCAAATCCATAGGCTTCTACCTTGTCCCTTCAGATGGAGCTTGGATGCAAAGACAGGGTTAAATAATAACTCTCCCCAATCTCCTGATAGGTGAGGCTGCTGATAGCACAGGCTGCACTCAAAGGAGCAAACACATGCTTTTTTATGTTGCCCTCCCCTTGAGTTCAGACAAAAAGGCCCTGCCAATGTTAAAAGTGTCTGCAGAGTACAATCAAATGGAAAAGTCAAACGGACTCTGAGTTGTATTTTAATAACAGACTCCAGTAAAAGAAAGGGGAAAAGACAGAGTGCAGACCTCCAAAACTTCACTGTTTTGTCATGAAATATAATCATATGAAATTTGAGGTGCTTGTCCAAAGTATGTTGTCAGACAAGTTCAATTTTCACCCTTTTTTGAGTCTTTGTGTGGTGGCAGCACTGCCTGGCCTGGCCCCAACCAGTGCCAGTGGCTGCATCCACATTCTTGCTCTGTTTCAGTGTTTCCTAGCTGTTGGGTTTACTCCTAAGAGGTTTGGATAAAAAGAAGCACTAACACTATGTATTTAGGCTGCCTAAGAAAAGAAAGAAAGGTTCATCTCTTCAAAGTACAAAAATGAGAGCTGCTTCCATGTCCTGTGACAATTTCATTCAATTTATACCACATTACGACCTGCTATAAGAATTAAGAATTCCTCAGATGATGTTTTACCAGCTCCAGTACAGCTCACACTGCCCTAGTTTTTGCTGATGTCAATCTATTTCCTTTGCTGATGTTCACGAGGTCATTTAGTTCTGGAAAGATTAAATCCAATGATAATAGTCAAATGGCTGGTAGGGCTGTTAAGTAGGTTTGTATGGCCTGTCTACAGGGATTTCAGTATCCAGTTAAAATTAGGATAAATTTTAGTTTTAATGAATCAGTAACCAGGCCCTGTTTATTAATTATTGATATTACAGCACCATAGGTCCTGTCTAATAAGAGAGTTTCATTGTGCAGTATAACTACACCTGTCATGAGACACTCGTTCTCCTAAGCCTTACAGCTCAAATAGAAAAAGAGATAAAGGCTAAGAAAAGAGAAAGGAAAAAAAAAAACACCACTCAGATATGAAAGCAGTTACACAAGACCATGCTCCAAGATCAGTGGCAGAAGAAGGGAAAGAAGCAGCTTTTTCAAGTCTGAGCCACGTGGTGTTCACACTGAGCCCAAATGTCTTTGCCACACATGAACACAAGTGGGAACAGAGATCCCTTACTGCCTCAACCATTAGTTGTATTCTGACCCTGAAAACTCACATGCTCCCAAATGTACTCACAGCTTCTTTGATTTGCTCCCACTTCCTCTGCTAATTCCAAGTCATTATGCTGCTGATGGATTTTTCCAGTAAGACAGTATTATCCTTCACATAAAACAAGACAGGCAAAAGAAATGCATTACAGCATAAATGGAAAATAACACAAGTGCTCCAGCTGCTCCATTTTCTGCCTGTGTGCAGCTCTGGAGAGGGAACAAAAGTGTAAGTATCCTGTATGTACTGTGTCTTGGTAGGGAGAGCAGAGACTGGCACAGAAAATAGGATAGCATGTGTCACATTCCTCTTCTTTCCTTGTAGAACCATCTAGCCAGGTCTAAAACAAGGCCAGCAGGGACCATTTTATCCCGTGGAGGAAACTGCTCTGAAGTTATATACTGAATCTGTTGCCTTCTAGAGTCAGAGTTTTGCCACTGACTTTTGTAGAAACTGGATCTGGTGGGGAGAAGGATGACTTAGTAGATAACACAGTGAATAGCTTTTAACTAGATACTTTGCAATTTAATAAAGAGTCTGTGCAATATTTCTAAGTTGATGAGGGCAAACCCTGTTAGGATTGAATTTTTAATTAAAATTGTTACTGCCTCTTTCCCCTTTTGGTGTCAAATAGATCATTTACATATTCAACATAATTTCTTTTAATATCTAAATAAATGTTCCACTTAATGAAAGCATTTAAGCAACTTTTAAATGAAACAGTGAAATATAATATATAGGGCTGAGACCAATTTGCTTGAATTTTGACAAACACATGGAACACGTTATGAAATAAGAAAAATATTTTGAACCTGATGGGCTGTAAATTACAACCCTTGGTGAATAATAATTTTTAATTAATTTTCTTAGTCATCCTCCATAATCCTAATAGCTGGCTGAAAAAAAAACTGTAGATGCCTTGGGGTGGGCAGGGAGGGAGTTGAGGGTGAACTGTACATTTATATTTCTGGGATGTTTAATAAAAACTTCATAGCTCAGTAATAAATAAATACAAAAATATTTCAATGGTACACTCAATAGAAAGCCTGGTCAGATTTTACTTTTACAATGAGCAAATGACATTTGTTCCCCTCCATGAATACAGGTATAGATTTTTTTTTTCTTAAGCATCTTAAATCAGTAAAGAAACATGTACTCTTTGGCTGCATTTCTTGTTAAAAAAGCCTATGTTTGAGAAATATCACTGCAGTGATTAGAAAGAGAATACATTATCTACCTAAACGGGCATATTAAGCCATAAGAAGAGTGGCTTAGATGTTTTAAATTATTTACATAAAAAACCACAATTAGTCATAACACAACTCTTTCTGCTCAGAAATTCTACCTCTACCAGAGCCTATTTAAGCTTTAAAGAGGGTTACTACATAGCTGCCTGATTTCTGAAGAAATCAATAGTTTTTGTTTTTCTTGTGGGTCTTTTTTTCCATCACTGGCTGAGTCATCTTCATCAGACTGAATGGTTTTAATAGATGTTTTTGTCTAATTACATTTTACAAACACTATCTCTTTGGAATTTTAATGTAAGTTATTTTATCATTTATGACAAAAAAAACTTGTGAAAGAATACAGAGGATTTTTTTTCCATCAGAGGATATATAGCATACAAATATTTCTAATAGACGGCATTGTAAGTTAATTCCTTGTTTAGTACAACTTAATGTGATACATGCCTTCCAAAGGTGTTATTTTAGTGATCCAAAACTTGCTAGATAGAGTTCACAACCTGTACTTTTCACCTAGTTTTTCAGGTTCACTTCACCCAAATATGATTCCAGATGAACTGCAGTGCAAACAAGTTCCACTTCATCTTGATTAGTGCAATATCACCTAGGGACCAATTAAATTGACCTCTATGTGGTAAGACTAAGACCGGAGTTTCCTTTTCCTTTGACTGTAAGATAAAGATGTGAGTAGTCAAGAATCTCATTGCCATAAAAAAGTATCCTTTGGGCATATATAGGAACTGTATGCATAATAAATTCAGTAACCAAGAACATCCAAGACTTAAAGGAGCCAAATTTTTGCTGGATTTTAATACACCTTTGTGCTGCGCAATTTTTTTTTTGTTTGTTTGGTTTGGTTTTTTTGTTTGTTTGTTTGTTTTTTTGTCTTAAACATCTTAAGCAAAGACAACTGTTCATTTGCTCACAATGGGGTCAGGAGGAAAGAAGTTTGCTCAGCTTACCTCCAAGTGCAAATGACACAACTGCCTGAGAAAAATCTTGTGTCTTTACCTTAAGAGATGTTACCAGCCTGACTTCTGCACAAATTTAGCCTTTGTTGCAAAAAATCTGCAGGATGGTTTGGATCCTTACATTTCTCAACACCCAGTTGTGCAAGACTGAGTAGAAATGACTTTTAGAGAATAAAACACACTGTGGATGGTATTTACATTCTGAGAATGTTTTTGAAAGGTTAGAGAAATGATCTTGGATGTTACAAACTTCTTTATTGAGTATCCAGAGCTACAGAACAAATGTTGAAAGAAAGAATCAGTAAATGACAAGCAGAACAAAAAGCAAACATGGTTTTAGTACATGTAGGTTGTGACATTTATCTGATATCTTTCTTTGAAAAAAATCAAGGACATTGCTTTGATAAGGATTTGCCAGACTAGGAAAATCTATTTCAGTTAGGAAGAGAACAAACTAAATGAGAGACAACAATAACCACATTAAAAATTGGCATATCAAGTTCAAAGGCAGTTAGAAAAAAACTTTTTGAAGTTTAAAAATTCTCATTGAGGGTCCTGGTACTACGTTCAGCCTGATAATTTGGTTGATTATGTAAAATAGAGGTTCTGTCAGCACAGGAAAAGATCAGAATCTTACTCCAAGAAAAAAACAAAAGACCTTGAGGACTGAAACAAGGAAATGGCATGAGATTTCATAGAAAAGTGCAAGGTCATGCATTTGAGGATTAATAACAAGAATTTCCTCCTTCACATGAAAAGTCATTAGTTGGAAATGTCAGAGGAAGAGCAAGATCTAGGTGTATTAGTCAATTATAAGATTACTATGAGCCATCTCAGTGAAGCAGCCATGAAAATGTCAAAAGCAATCCTAGAATTTTTCAGGCAAGGTATTTCACAAAGAAATATGGAAGTATTAATGTCATTGGAGCAGGCACTCCAAATATATCACCTGGAATGCTGCATATAATACAGGTCCATCATGTTGTAGGAAGATGTATTGAATGTCAGGTACATTTCCCCTGAATGTTAAGCCTGAGCTCACTGCTAGCAAGCCTACTTACCACTGCTGTGAAGTCCTCAGTCAGGGGGCACTGACATGAGCTGAGAGGTTGAATTTGTTATTCTCAGATCCTCCTCCTCTTTTCCATTCATGGACATGATCTCATTGAAGTGCTGTTAACTGCATTCAATGTTTGGAAAATGCTGCATGAGCATAACCTGGAAGAGGAGCAGAGAAGAGCCACACTGATGATTACTGGAGTAGAAAATTTCTCTTGCAAAAGAAGCCAAAAAGATCCTGGATCAAATAACATAGAAAATCTAGTGAAGTGCTGTGATGAGAAAAATTAATTCAGCTCATTAAATTATTAATTAATCAATTCATTCATTCCTTCATTCATTCATTCAAAATAATGAAATTACTAAGGGCAGAAAACAGAATACTTCTTAGTATCACTGGAGGAGGGAGGCAAGTAAGTTTTAAATTTGAAAGTGGTTTACAGAATTTGCAATTTCTGTTTTCAACCCCTTCTTTGCAAATATATTGCCCCCTTTCCCACGCTGTCCACATAGCTCTAGAGCACAGACACCAGGCTGCCCAGTAATTTTGAATTTAAAATTTTGACATTTATAAAGCTTTGAATTGTACATTTTACTCAATGAAGTTTGGCAAGAGCTGCATTTTCCAACTGGAGTTAGCAATACTGCACTGCAAAACACCTGGCATTAAAATATCTCCACTGTTTTCTTTATTTAGTGTCTTCTTCCAGTCTTAAGACTACTCAAACACTCACAAAACAGCTAAATGTAAGTGTAAAATGTGAAACTCATTTCAGATTTTATTTTTGCACATATTATCTCAAGGGAATAACAGATCTGCATCAAAGGAATTTGCAGTGTGAAAATATAATATTACATTAACTTCAAATGTTTGACTGGAAAAATACCCACCAACCAAAACATTTGTCACAACTGGAGAGGTTGATGATGTCTAGCTAGAAGCCTGATCTTTATCACAACACAGGCATGGGCTGAATGAAATACTTGAGACTTGTGTCAATGTATTTCAGGAAGTATTTAAGTGAAATTATTTAGTATTTACTAACAGCAGGAGCTAAATTTGAATAATTTGAAGCAATTTGAGATCCTTTTGAATTGTTCTGCTGTGACACCAGTAAGTCTCTCAAAATTTTCTACTTGAATTTGCACAAGCCATAAAAAAAACCTTGGCTGAACAGTTTCAGAAGGACTTTTTAATTGCCTCTTAAGTCCTGAGCTGGAATTTGGAAGAAACCTCTTCAGGCTTGCTGATAATCCTGATGGAGGCCAGTGCAATAATTGATGCTCACATGTCCTTATGACTCAACACCTGAAAGGTCCTAGACCTGAAAGTCTAGAACAATTTTTTGAAAGAAGAAAATAGCCACATTCCCCATGTGCTTCACTTCAATGAGAATGGACTGCAAAGACAAGGTGATGCTGAACTGAAAAATGTCATTTTCCATGTGGTCTTTAGATTTCCTGAAGAAAATGAGGGTCACTTCCTTTTAGAGGCCCCAAATTTCTGTTCTTTGGTATTGCTGCTGTAACAACAGATTGCAGCACAAGAATTTTCAGAGGTAAAAATCACAATTTTCAGTTGCAGTATATTCTCATTCTTTATGGAAAAAATGCCCAGAAGAACAGAGTTTCACGGAAGTTTAGAGAAGAATGGGGTGAAAAAGGATCAGGATCCTCTGAAGCAGAAGGGTTCTGCAGACTGTTTTACCACGTAATCCTATTACGCTTGGTCCTTACTCTTGCAGCTCCTCAAGCTGGACATATGTGTAGGGCACAAATGCACATACAATAGGAGACTGCCTCACCACTAGGAAATCTAGCTGGGTCAGCTGTCACTGACATTGCTATTAATGCCTCTAAGGAAAAAAAAAAAGTGATTATGCACATAAGGACAATTTTACACTTCCTTAATACAGATACATAATTACCAGAAATTCATTCCATTAATGACTCACGTCAAAGCATTTAGCAATAGTATTTTCCATATTCCATTCTTAATTGCTATTTAATAAAATCTCCTCTGATTTTCTTCAGTAAACCATTCTGTGAACCTTCAAACCTCTCCCACTCTTAATACTTCTGCATTCTTCAGAAGCTGACTTTACCTTTGCAATATTAAAAGAGAAAAAGGTAATAAGCTATCTAATAGAAGAGTGAAGTTAGATTATTTAACTTTCTCATTGATTTTTTTTCTGTTGAAATTCAAAGAATATTGAGAGCTGTAATAAATAGTTTACATTGTGTAATTAGGTTTAGCATTTGCTATGGGAATATTAGATGAAAGGGGATAGGAATGCTTATAGCAGTTTAGCTTGTTCCATTGTCACAGAACAGAAGGTTATGTAGAATCTTCACAGAGAGTATGCTCCATTCAGACTAGGAGGGTTTTGTACATAATCTCTGCTTCAAACTCATTAAAGACTGATATCAATAAAAAGGTCTCAACTATTTGTGTTTGCAGTATTTTTTTTTTTTTTTTTATAATTTATGTAGCATCTTAGTCTCATTAAATGATAGGCCCTCTCTGAGATTAAATGATTTCTTTTTAGGATAGAGACACTGAGATTAAATGATTTCTTTTTAGGATAGAGACATCTCTTTTCTAAAATACCTAGTGGGATTTTGAGTGGAAAAAAATGTGCATAAAGAAATAGCACTCTGATTCTCTTACCTAAGCATACTGCATGCAAAACTTATTTCTGTAGACTCTTATTCTGGGCCATTGTCATTCAATCAACAATATAATGAAGACTGATAAAAATAGTTCCTACCTTTTTATTTTAAATTATACAACCAGACCAGCATGTTTTAATGTATCAAATGCTTTGAAAAGAAGGTATGAAAAGAAAATCATCAAAACAGAGAATACCTGCATCAAAGGTACTAAGATTATAGCAAAGCAAAAAGAGGATAAAAAAAGTACAACTAAATCAAACCTCCAAACAGCCAATTAAAAAACAGCTTCTATTTCACAGTTTATTTTAGTTACAGTTTGACTGTCTTTGTCAAAATTACTGTTGTAATATTAAATGTGCAAAACAAGGAGGATTTAATTTTGAAGTGTACTGTTAACAGTTAATTTCAGTTGAGCTCAGATAAGCTTCATCTAGCCACTTTGGAAGATTTCTATTAAATGTCATGCATAATTACATAAAACTTGTAGAAATTTATAATCATCATACTTTTGGATGCTTTCAAGATTCTGGAGAACCTCTCAAGCAGTACTAGTCTGATACTCAGCTTTGCTGTTAAGCAGCCAGCTGCCTTGAAATTCAATTTACAGAATGTTTTTCATTCATTTTCCAAGTAATCAGTTTAAACTTGAACAAAAATATTGAATTGACTGTAAAGAAATGTGGTTGTTACATTCCATAATAAAATATGGTAATTTGGCTTGGCCTTTTATTTGAGGTTGTTTTTCTTTAATGTCATACTGCAGAATTTTGATTTTAGAACAAGTTTCTTGGGCTTTTTTACCTTCTGTGGGAGTAAGAAAACCACTGTGTCTGATTATTAAGGAAAAAAATATTCTTTTCAGAAAGAAAAGTAGCAACATTGTGATCAATGTCATCATGTGCTGCCTCTCAATGGCTGTTTTACAAAACAGTTAGCCCAGATTTCTCTTCTGTCCAGACTGAGCAATGGCTAGCTCCTCTGACATGTAATTAAGAAACTGTATGTATGAATCCAATTTACATTGCTCCTTCAGGGTAATTAGCCCACATCTCAAAGGAAGTGCAAGGTACAGCTGGACAGCTGGACAACAATATAGCACAGGCTAAAAGTACTATTTTCCTCAAAATAGCTCATCAGGTCCAACAGATTAGTTAAATGCTAAAGAGTTAATATTATAAAGGGTATTAGGAAGTCTGTTTAAATTAAGAATACCAAAAACATTGTAAGTTAGTTGAAGTTTGGTTTCAACCTGAGTAAAAGGCACTTTGTATTCAACATGAGTGACTATATGCTTGCCTGAAGTAGTGAACCCCCATCAGTGACAGAACATCTACATTTCTGATACTTAGATAAAAAGCAAATTATTAGTTTTGCAGATACACTAAATCCACAAATAGAATGTCTTTTGGATAGTACACAGGGTGAAAAGGGTCCCAGCTTTGAGAGTTCTTTATTTCTGTGTATATGTCTCTAGAGTATTTTCCATATTTAAATATATTTATTTTATGAATAAACTATACTTTTATACTTCTTTTTTTATGTTGTGCTATACTTACTTGCCATAACCCCCAAGGTGACACAGTATTAGTCTGAGAGAACACACTCACAGTAGGCATTGCATGTGGGAGTTCTCTTTGTCCTCCTTCATTTTATCTCACAGAGGCCTGGTATAGACTTTGCAAGTGTCTTTTTTTTTATCATCCATTAGGAAGAAGGAGAATTTATTCTGCTCCTCATATGCACATTTTCACATTGTCTCACTATTATCTTTCATAGTAAAATACTATGAAAAAGTATTTTATTGGTCAGATCTGGAAGGGAAAACACTGTGAGAGGCACTACCTCAATTTTTAACAAGTTAATTGCAATGGTAAACAGCGCTTTGCTTCATATGGATAAGTTTTTTAACTTAAGTTTGTCACAGTTTAGCTCTATTAATGAAAAGCCTTGGATTTCATTAACTAGTGAGAAAGTGTATTTCTCACTATAATTTTTTTAATTAAACCAATCTCAGTAGCCACACAACAAGGTCCTCAAGGTCAAGACTAGAGCCAGTTTGGGTGGTTACTGGGGAAAAGAAGGTTTCTTTCTCAAATGTACAGGGCTCTATCCTAACTGCAGTACTTCAAAGCCACTGCATGATGGGGCTGCACCTCAGTCTGTTGAGTGCCCAAAGAGAAGGCGTGTAACCAGGACTGGGACTGAGCTCAGAAAAAGATCAGACATCACAGTCCCTTGTCTGAGCAATTTTGGGCTCTCTGCTGCTGCCACCTACGATCATCCTGAAGTACGTGTCAAAACATTCTGCCATGTTTTCATTTTTCTGGGTCTGCATGTGCAATACTGTTTAACCAATTCCCCCGTGTTTGTTTGCCTTGGTCATTGCCCTGTCAAAGTGCTGGACAGTGATGCACACAGCAGTGTTCCTTCTGTGCTAAGCACATCAGGTTGGATTCCAGGGGGCTGACAATTTCAAAATCCTTAAACTATCAGGTCAGAATCAATTCTGACTTCTATTTCACCACAATGTCATCCTTGACTACAGGATGCAGTCAAGGCAAAAGTGCAAAACCTGATCTTCTGTTTTATTATAATACATTATCTGGTGTATAAAAAACAGCACAAATGAAAACCACAGTAGAAGCATGAGACGAGAGTGGTCTGAGCTGGGTTGGATAGATATTGCTATGACTTTGCTGTCTCAAGGACTCATTGCTTTTCTTCTTTTGCACTCTGATATAAAGTGCAGCTATTCCATGGATTCATCTTAATATCATGACAAATTGTCTGATTCTGATTATGGAAAGTGACATATGTGAGGAGTTGTTACACAGGGAAAACCAGCATTCCAGCTAGCAATGTGCTTTTTAGGAGAAAAGTCAGCTTTAGAAAACGTTTTATTCTGACTAACAAAAGTCTTGTGCTAAAAAGGATCCTAAATGTCCTGCTAGCCCTAGCAGAGAAACAAGGATATCTGAACACCTCCCTGAACACTTGTTTTTTGCCCCAGCATGTACCACACAACTTAATTATCATAAATTATCACCTTATTTGTAGAGGTATAATACATCAGCAAGCAAATGCAATGTGTTCCACAGCCTGATGCTATGCAGTGATTGGCATCTTGCAATCACTTGTATATCACCTTCCTGTATGATGTTATTATACATAACTGTGGACATACTCCCTAATGTCAGCTACAATGTACAGGGAACTGCAGGTCCTTTTGAATATCTGCTGATAACTAAAATATTGAATCAAATCACAAAGCACTGACTGTTGCAGGTTAGAGCTAGTCAGACAAATCAAGTGCAAATTGAATACATCTTGTAATTATCCCTCCTTTCAATATGTATAATGGGGGGGGGGGGGAAAGGAGGGAGGGCAAAGGGAGGGAGGGTTAGATTCAAGCTCTTTATTTTTTTTTTTTATTTTTTTTTTTTACCAAAATATTATTCTTCCTGAAGTGGTCTCCCAAATCCCCCAAGTGTTGTTCAAATAGAGATGTCAAAAAAATTCCAATAATTTATTTCCAATAAATATTTGACCCTCTGCCTGAACTTTTGATTTTCCACCTGCTTATGTAGAAGGTAGGGTTTCTTTGTTTTGTGATGGAGGCAGCTCTGCAGCAGTACATAGGGAATAAAACTTTCTACAAATTCTGAATGACTTCTGATGCATCCAGAAAAAAATGGCCTACGTGTTTCATTCTCCTTTCCTTATAATGAGACTGTTCTCTGGCATGATTTGATTTTGGACATATTGCTTATCAAAAGTTTCATTCATATCTGGTGTGCTACTTCAATACAATTTTAAATGTAGGGATATACTAAAGGTATGGTGGGCATAAGGCAACAGACCAAAGAATAAAAGCTGAGACTCTTCACTTGAAAAACCCAGGGCTAAAGGTACTTAGATAACCTAGATAACAAACTACAAACTATAAACAGATAAAATGTTCTGCCTCATTGACAATATTTTTCAATTGAAAACTGACAAAACTGGTTGCTGGAAGACTATTTTCTCAAAATGTGTTGATTTAAAATAAAAATCAGCAATGATAACAATCATACATATTTTGTAGAGTTATTAAAACAGTTTGTTTTGATAAGTCTGAGAAATTTAATTGCACTTGTATAAATTTTATGGTTTGTATTTGATTATATTTTAAATTCAATAAATTGAAACATACTGTAAAAAGTCAGGAAGCAATGTAAAGATTTGATCGTATCAAAATACTGTGACACAGGTAAAACATCCCAACATCAGTATTACTTCATTACTGGTGTTTTCAAATCATGCACACAGACTTTTTTCTAATTGATGCAACTTAGAAGACTGAATACTGCTATTTGCAGATTTAGCAAGTAAAAGTAGTAATTACCTTGAGTCTTGCTTAGAGACATTGACTTCAACACAGAAATAGAACCCAAATCTCCACAAAGTGATGCATTGAAATTCTACTGTATGGGAGGATATAATTCATCTTTATACGAAATGGCACAAGATTTAAATCTTTTTCCAAAATTTGAGAACCATCAATCTTACACAATCATATAGAGTGTAACTAGACATGTACACTACTTTGCTTCCAAAATTTCAACTTAAACCCAAGAAATACTAATTACCTCTTTCAGGGTACTTCCTTTTTCATCTGCTTCATCATGATTGTTAACTATTACTAAGGCTTTTTGTGAAAAAAAAAAAAAAAAAAAAAAAAAAAAAGTGTGTTTTATACCTCTATGTATTGAAACATGAAAAAATATAATAACTAAAAGAAATCTCAACAAAACCTGTATTAAAGCTGAAGATTATCTTGCAGTTTCAGAATTACTAGGTTTGGATATTCATGGTGACAAGCATGAGCATGAGCATGTTTAAATACAACCACTGACCTGTAATGTCCATGAACTCGAGTGTGGCCATGTTTCTTAAACCTTTACGTGCCATTTAATCTGCCTGGGCTCTTATACAAAGATTTCCCCTGGCAGAGTGTAACAAAAGAAACAATGGCCTTTCCCTAAATAAAAAAAGCATGCAGCTTTGGGCAGTCTGCTTTTACAAGTGCCGACAACATTTTTTTCAAAGAAATGTTTCTGTTGCACATCAACCCTGGCCTGCAAAGGACAGCAACAATGACAGCATCCTTTTTTTCCACACTGAGGAACTGGAAACTGGAGTCATGAATTGTATACTGATGGCTTTAATTTATGGCATGCAAACAAGGCTGGGTTTCTTTAACCTTCCAAATCATGTATCATAAACATTTTCTAAGAGATTAAGAAGGAACAAACTCACAAAGCATTTGTTTTAGAAACGTTGAGTGCTTTTTCAGTATATGTAACCGAGTTTGAGCTGCAGGTTAGACTCCCACACAAAAAGCATAGATTAGCAGGCATTAACATCTCTCCTACTTTAGCAATTGTCCAAAACCATTGAGTTTACTTTTATGTAGGGATGAACCTGATGTGATGGTTGCAGGAGAAAAAGTACCATCACACACCCTCATTTTAACAATGCCAATTCCTATGACAGCATGTCTGAAAAGAGACTCTTGGTAAGAACACAAGGATTCATCACCACTTGCTGGCAGTCAGGATTATTACTGGAGCTGTCAGAGATACTTCCAAGATTTTCTTTCTTTAAAAAGCCTGTCATAATTAATTCTCCCTCTTTTTTATTATCCCTGTTGTTTTTTTTTTTCTTCTTTTTACAAAAAACCCTTTTTGCAACTATAATTTTCTAAATAAATCTACTTTCCAATGACAAATGAGGAGTGATTTTAAATTTTGATTGGCACTGTGGTTCTCATCAAATTTGTCCTTTGTTAGAAATTACCACAAAAAACCTGTATCCAGAGTTATCCTGAAAACCTAACAGAGTGGCTGAGGTGCACCATCTGAAAAACAACTATCGAAGAATGTGGAGTAACTAAGACCAGAAGAGCAAAGTATTCCAAAAGGAAAAGTCTGACATTTAAAGGTCTGAATTTCTGTTTTCCCAGTACCAGCCTTCAATGCCTGCGTTGTTAGCATAAGCAGAAGGACACTGAGGAGAGGCAGCTGGTTAGAGGAGATGGCTTTGGTAACTGGGACTGCAGCGAGATCCATGTGTTAGGAAAGTGTTGTTTGCATGCCTGAATTTCCAGATAGATTTTTTTTCTCTTATTTCTTTCTTGATTTTGAGTGGTGTATGTATTAGCCTGTTTTTTAATGGACTCCTACTTTTTCACAGCAGGTATTTCTTAGATTCCCAGTTCATTTTGAACACAATTGGTTAATTTTTTTCCCCTTACTAATACTCATATTGCTTACAGAGGAAGTATGTGCATCAGTCTCTCAAGAGTTCAAAGACTTTTTGTCCTTTGTTTTTGGAAAAGTCAGGGAAGCTGTCTCCTAAAGCAAGAATATATTTCAGAAGAGATCTAGAAGGCACTTTACCTGCCATGAAGCAACTTCAGTGAAAGGGGGAAAAAAAAACAAAATGAGAAAACCAAAAATCATGAATGCCTAAGCAAAATGTTAAGTGATTCTGATTTCAGAGCTGAACAAGTTACTGATTTGATTACTGCATTAAGGAGGATCACAATACTTTTCCACAGTTAAGATGTCAGAGGGGTAGAGCAGAGAAGGGAGAGCAAACAAATCATTATCACTCTTTTTCTTATTGTGGTGCTAAGCATCATGGCTGAGGCAACCATCACATAGAACATTGGGATTTCTAGACCAGAATAAACAGTGGTCCATCAAATCTAGTAAAATATTTCTGGTAGTATGGTACACCATAAAGCATAACCTCCACATAATGCTTTTACATGTGGTGTTCTATTGGCAGGAATTTCCTCTTGATACCAGCTCCCAGTGAATTTATTCTGTGAAACAATAAACTTAACTGTTATGAATCATAAAGAGCAACCACAGTGTCAATCAGCCTTTATTTTCTTTCTTTAGATGTGTTTGGTGTTCATCTTCACTCTTATGTGTGTATGTGCAAAGGGAAGTTGACAGATTCACTGCTCACTCATCTTTTGTATTTTCAATTGTATTAATCTACCTTAATAGTTTTAGTCTGCAATCTTTGATTACATCTAACTGAATCTTTTATACTTTAAATTTATTTCCTTAGCATTTCTGAGCTGTCTAATTTCCTCTTAGCAATAGGTATTATAGTACTAGTAAACTAGTAAAAAACTAGTAAACTAAAACATATCTAAATAACACACATATATGTAGAAAAGTCCATTTTGGAAGAGTTGACATATTCTTTAAAAAAAAAAAAAGTTTCATCAGAAACATATCTCATCAGAAGAAAAAAAATGGACTACCTGCACACTTTTTTTTTTCTCTATTGCTAATAAATAATGTAACTGAAATTCAGTGGATTATATGCATATGTTTACTTTCACTTTCTGGTTAGTCTGTTTTCAGGACAAAAGCACACAGATAAAAGCATAAGTTTTGGCTGTTTGACTAAAACCTTGAAGAAAACTTGCTCCCAGGCAGATGTTTCAGCATGATTATAAATGAGTACAGAAATACACATGCTGAAATAAAGGGAAGTTTTCCTTTCTAGAGTTAGTGCTGAAAAAACTAAGTTTAATCTGTAAAAACAAGCATCTCAATTGACCTAATTTTGAAAGGCTTGGAACTTAAAGGAATATTTTTGTTTTCTTTGGTGAAAAAAAATATGTAGTTACAAGACAGCAAGTATTCAAAGAGGTTTGAATGATATAATTTATTTTATTCAGGTATAAATAGACTGGTTCACAATAACACATCAACAATACAGCTGTTGGATTTAATGTTTGAAATCCAGACTGTGTGCCTGCATATAAAATAAGATGTATTACCTGGAAAGTCATCTTCATAGCTTTGAGCATAACATAAAGGGGCTTTTGCTCAGACATATCTGTATTTTCAAAAGCAGAAAGTATGATTTCTGCAAAAATTTCATTTTCCTCTGCAACAAAAAGATTATTATTCCTTTTATTTATGAATTAATTATTTGTTAAGAAGACTATTCTTGCACTGGAATGTTTTTTCGAAATCAATGTAAAAACTTTTTAGGAATAAAAGAAAATGTTGGATAAACCACATTCAATGTTTAGAATGTTCTGGTATTGTAAAAGGCTGAAATATGAATCTTCAAAGTACTCAAGGGATGAATTTCAGTAATGGATCATTTTACTGAACCAAAGAACAATTAACTTATCCATTACAAATTTAGAAACATGTCTAATTGTATTCACGAACATATCTAACTGTTATTAATTGAATTTCTCACTTGAGAAAAAAAAACTATTCAAGTATGTGCTGAAGTGTTTTCTTACATACTTACATCTCTCTGAAGTCACTGAAAGGTAAGCAGGTATTTTCATAAGCAGAAATATTATCTTGGCTAGTGAAAATTATTCTATAAAAGATTGACATGTAAATGACTAGAATATTCAGGGTTAAAGATCTTTTTAAATATGAAGAATTAAACAAAAAAAAAAGTCTGTGCAATTGATTTTGACTTGTATATCACAACCATTGCCTAGACCTGAATATTCCTATGCTTAGAGTGTTCAATTTGGAATCTAAATCAAATTCATATGAATCTGAAACTTTATTTTTCATAGCTAATGTAGCCTCACAGTCCAGCATTAGGAGAAGATTATATGTGCCACCAGAGACACCAAACAGTTGAAAAATTAGCTGTTACAGACTGGAGATTTTTAAGAGTTTCCATTTGGTTCCTAAGTCTTTAAGTAATTTCAGTTTCAGCCAGATCATCTCTGTTGCTCTGCCTTGGCTTCTGGAGATCTACAAAGTAAACATATCTACTGAACTGAACTTTGCTAAGCACAGCTCGGGTGTGTTGGCTCATTGATCCAGCCTGCTGCCCATCCAACAAGGGGCAACATTCACACAGCACAGGTGTCAGGGGCTCTTTAATCTACCTTGTCTCTCAGACATTTCCATTACTCATGCTTGAAAGATTCATGCACTGCCCAGTCTGTCACCATTTTACTTCCATGTACTTGAAGTATATATTAAGAGATATAAAATTGAGGATGAAGTGATCAAAAGGGGCATTTTCCTTTAAGTTATGGACCACAATCTGCCTTTACCTGTGGCTGTGGGTTGATTGCAGCTGAATTAGGAGGGATACAAGCTGCAGCAGAATTTGCTCTCATGTCATAGAGCAAAGCCCTGCAAGTTGCTCACTTTTCATGTGATAGTTCTGCATCCCCCCACTTTTGGTTTTATCTGTGGGATATAAATGTTTTGTCATTTGTGCAAAGCCTCAGAGGGACACTGATGACAGCATACCATGAATTGTATCTGGTCCAAAACAAAGAATCCTTCCAGGAAGCATAGGTTTAAAAAAAAAAAAAAAAAAAGGAGAAACAAAAAAAACAAAATAATGAAATGTGTGTTTGGGAAGGACTTCAAAACATAATAAATCAATGATGCTGCTGGCATGCTCTGGCAATCAAATTTGACCAAAATAGCATTCACAATCAGGATGCTTAAATAAACTTGAAGCCTTTCTTTTGTTATCTGAGTCACACTTATAAAAGTATCTGGCTAAGTCTAGAGTACAAAATAGAAGTGGAAGTACGATTGATGACATAAATTGTAAAGCTTGCTATATTTTCTAGCTTTCAATATCGGTAACATGAGTTTTAACCCAAATTTTTAATGCTCAAGAATCATCCAACAGTCTGCATTTACTGGATGAGAACTGAGAAAAAAATAAAAGATAGATGAATCCAGCCCTTGACTTTAAAATATGCTACCATTTGATATAGAAAATACTTGCAGCATTTTGAAGTGTTTTGGCAAAACTTCGTAATAGGCAAGGCTCCCAGGCTGCATCTGAGCTGGCAAAAGTACATCATTTATAAAACCCAATAGAGCACTGACATTTGCATGACAGGATATTTTATAGTAGCTCAGGAATTCTACTGTATTTTATCTCTGGCATTGCAACTTTTTCATTTAGACAACAAACTGCTATGGTGGACATTATAACTTGTGTATTTTAGTGTTCACTTACTCAAGAATTGTTTTTCAGCACTTACAGAAGAGTACAGGAACACTTCATCCATTACCTCCCCTGTCACAAAAACACTCCTTTCCCTCCTGCCAAGGTTCTGCAATAGTCAGAAGAGCATTGCTGCAAAACTTTTATGCAGTTGCAATAAGGCTCTTATGTACCACGAGTGAAGGGAAACATTTACAGTCTATTTCACTAATTATGGATTTGAACCGATGAAGAACAAGACAACTTTTATTTTTTTTCATATAGAATTTACAATTTCTTTTTAGATATACCAGCTACTCCTGTGTGGCCCCTTGCTCTTCACTGTCCTGCTGCTAGATGCTATCTCCTGATACATACATATATATATATGTTAAAGAACAGATTTAAAGGTAATTTGGAATTCTCCCTTGTAAAAATAAAACTGGGAAAATAAAAAAAAAACCCAAAACCTTGAGTGGTGTGTGTTTTATTACGGTGATCAGTTATTTATTTAAGGCCCACAGAGTGCAACAGTCCTTTTTAATTTAACCAGGTACCAGGCATCACTTTTATGAAAGAAAAAGTGCTTAAAACCACAAAAAGTGCTATAGTGAAATGTAAGGAGATATGACCAGATAAATAAATATATCTCCCTGGAAAGAGTGCTATTGATTTTTATAGTGTTTGTTCTGCAGGGAATCTTTATTCATCTCTGGCAGCCTTTCAAAATCTGCATTTAAACAAAATTTTTTAAAGTGAGAATCTTGATCTATTTTCTCAATGTCAAGAAATGAAAGTGTACTCTTAATGAAAAAGGCACTCTAGATATAAAATATTTAAAAGCCTCATGCTAAAATACATGCTGGTAAAAAAATGGGGCGGGGGTGCAGAGAACACTTAATTCTTACTTTTTCTTATGCCAGCACCAACAAGCAATTCAGCCAAGAGGAGGCTTAAAATCAGTGCCCCATCACCATCCATTAGGCCCACATCTTTCATTGAGAATGATGCTTGAAAATTATTGATGACTCAAGGTGCAAAGACCATTTCAAGCTTCCAGTTTCCAGCTCACACAATGAGAAAGCCACCACAAAGATATCTGTTCATTGATTTTCTTCTGCTCCTTCTTGCTTCCCCCTCCTTCCCCAAGAGCAATTTACCTGCTAGTGGTCTTTCTGTATGTCATGCACTAAACAAGTGATGAGGCCACGTGGTTTTAACTGTAGAACTTTATTGTTAAAAGTAATTCTCTCTCTCCTCGACAAAAGTATACACACTGCAATGACTTTTCCAACTGTCTCAATGCTCAGTTTACACTAAAGAAGAAAAGGAACAAAACAAAATCTTTCTTGCTCTCATGGTTCCCTTCTTTCTCCCTCCTTTTCTCCCCCCCTTTCTGGATATATTCTGCACATGCTTGGTAAGAAAGCTACAATACTGAGATTTCCATTGTTTTCTGTCTTTTGTCTTTTGGCCAATTTAGCAAGAGTTTTGAAAATCAGAATCACATCACGTTTGCCCATACATTTCAAACAGGTATACTTACTTCGCCAGACCACACTGTAATTTGAATTGTGGTGAAAAATAGAAAGGGAAACCAACCTTTCCTTCCTTCCTTCCTTCCTTCCTTCCTTCCTTCCTTCCTTCCTTCCTTCCTTCCTTCCTTCCTTCCTTCCTTCCTTCCTTCCTTCCTTCCTTCCTTCCTTCCTTCCTTCCTCCCTTCCTATGCCCTGAGCTGCCTCTTTAGGGATCTGCCACGGAGAGAGGACTTTACCTTCTGTGTTTGCCGCCATCTATCGTCAGTGCAAGAGGGATCACATTAACAAATCACATTACTTTCCTCATTTCCTCCCCTAGCTCTCCCTTAATTATCAACTTCCATTTAATCTCACTAATCTGAATACTAGAGTCCTGTATAAACATCTCTGTGTATGTGGAAAAGGGAATATGAATTATGCCATGCTGAAAAAAACAAGAAAACAGCCATAAGTAACATTTTAGCAAAATCAAACCACTTCCATGCAAATGAGTTAATGAAGGAACTGAATGCACCACGAGTTTTACTGCCTATTAGGACTTTGCATATGTGGAGATAGATTTATATTTTTTAAACTGATTTCCGCTGAAATTGGGAGATGGGGAAGTGACATAAAATGGAATGAAGAAAAAGAGTTCCCACAAGATAGCAGTGCCATGTTTCAGTTGTTGAATCAAATCTACCTTGCAATGACACTTGCCCCTTTAAAAAACTCTCTCAGGAATTTAAAGACTTAAAAAATCTTCAGGCTGAAATACACTATGACATCCAATCCAACTACACTAAAAACCAATCCATACTGTAAAAATGTTATAAACAATGTCAGCAGCAACTATAACAAGAAAACAAAAGATTGTACCTTTGTTAGAGTTATATTTAAAAAATAATTTGGAATATATTTCTCATTATATTATGGCGTAATGTGGTACTAGAAATCACCAACCAGTGAGTCGGCTCTTGCTGTATGAATAAAACAAAATGAATATATAAGTTTTTTCCAAGATTGGCATCTTTATGATGTCCAAATACAGGTTTATGTGGTTCTAATTGTATGAAATTAGAAAACAATTTGAGTTGCAAATAACAGTGGATAGAGAGATATGTACGGGAAAGACTTAGGCATATTAGTGTATTTTTTTCCTTGAGTAAGGATTCAGAGTCCTTTCTATATTAACTTAAAAAAGGGATGCATTAGCAGATATTCATGTACACAATTTGACAATAGAGATAAAATTCTTATTTCATAATAGCAAAATAGTGTCAAATTATGCACATCTTTCCTTGGGAGACTTAGCATTGTAAAGAAATGTTGAAGAAGAGAATTATTCATGGCATATTTTACAGAACACATTCTTAAGCCTGACAGCAAGCTACAGTCATTTTATTTTCCTTGAATGCCTTCTTGGAGTACAGCACAGTAGGAGATAGGACCTAAATTGTTCAGCGTCTCTTTGGCAGACAGTGCTGACAACGTGATCTTCCTCAGTGGACAGTGATTTTTATGCTATGTAATCTAATAGCGACAGCAGGGACAGCAACAGCAGGTTTTCTCTCTGGCAAAAGGCAACACAAGACAGTCTGTACTGGGGATGTCTGAACTAGTCCATTAGGTCATTAAAATGAAAGAATAAAAGCATTACTATTAAAAAAAAAAAAAAAAAAAAAAAAAAATCCGGACACCAAATGATGGAATAGTCTTTAAGCTGGCTAGTGCGGATGGGAGCAAAAGGTAACATTGTAGACTTGTATTATTAGAGAGATTCCAAAAAGCCACGGACATGAAATCATAGTAATTGCCTGTGTAAATATAATAAAAAGATGGCTCATTGTTGCTAGCAGTTCAAAGATTATAGCTTACATCTATAACAGTGCTTTCTGAGAAAAAGCTTTGAGAATATATGTGCTAAACAGTAAGCTTAAATCAAACCTGGAATTAAGGAGCTAAATTTTCTAAGTAATTCAGTAATACCTAGAGTTATTCCCTGAGTTCCTCCCTGAAAAAATGTTATGAATTTAAAAAATGAATCACATCAAGTGCGTAAGCCTCGTAGTATAAAAAATGCAGAGGGTGTAGGATACAGAAGTAGCAGCAATGCAGTATGAGAATTAAAATATTGAGTGTTATCAAAGGTTGCTAAATCTGGTTAGGATTTTTTTTAGCACCTATTTCCTTCCTTGTTAGCAGAACCTTTGATGAGTGCACTTACTGAGTTATTTCCCCAGTGCTCTGGACTACAAATCCAGGATAGGAGATTTTGCCAGACTTACTCAGTGGTACATCACTGGGTTTGCCTAATTAGTTGAATCACCTGGATGTGCTACCTCAAAGATTAAAGAGCCTCAATGTCTGTAAAATACAAAGCAAAGAAGCATACCTTTTATTTTAAGTAAAGTTAATAAAGTCACAAAAGGGTTTTTTAGTCTCCCAGCTGGAAGTTTCTCCTTGAGCTGAAGCCTTGGAAGCAACTGAGTGTAGATAAGCTCCAACTATTAAAGACAGTTTCGTTCCACTATTTCCAAGGGGAAATACAGGGTTCTGGAGCCACTAAAATAGTCCTGATTATGCTTCTTCTTTGAAGGTGAAGGTGTGTCAAGGGAATATAGCTGGTGACTTTGCTATGTGTATTATTTTGGCCAACAGGTACCTTGTAAAAGGCTGAGGAGTTCCGAAAGTAGTTTTAAATTAAGATGTACTGTTGCTTAACTTGATTAGTCTGCTGTGTGACCACGGCATTCTTAGAACTGTCTAGTACTAGAAAACAAAGAGAAATAAGTTCAAAACCTCAGGTTTTTGCTCACACTTCAATGACAAACTGGACACTGGGAAATCATCAATTTTCACAATAGACAGAACACAGATCTTAATGGTGGGGGGGAATCATATAAAAATATATGTCCTCATCAGAGAACTGAAAGAAACGCATGAAAAAATACAAACTGAGGTTATTAAGGAATCATGATTCATTTTTAGTCTTTGAGTGATACTAGTCCAGATTGCACTGAGTAATTGTCCTTTGAATAAGAAAAATCTCCTTTTAATCTTACATTTACTTTTAGGTCAGCTAACCTGAAAGCACTGGAATGATACCATGGAAAAAAAAGGCTACAAACACTACATTTGTACAACTAATTGTAAGTTAATTATTCTGTTACTGCTAGTCCAAAAGTTAAAAATCACTTTGTAGGACTTTTTTGATTGTTAATGCATAGGCAAATGTTACAAACATGATTTCTTTCTTCTGTCAGCATTAAACAGACAGGAAAATGTCCAGGAAGTGCACTTTGATGCTTACATTAAAGGATTCTCCAAGGCAGTGCTCAATAGGAAATGAATCTTCATGCTTTTTAATATATTAGCCTTAAACAACCATAATTGAAATCTTCTGTCTGGAATACAAACAGCACGTGTTTTACTTCAGTAAGCAGACATGATTACTGCTGCTCTGTTGAAGCCCTGTTGCTTGACTGTCTCGGGCTTTCAAATCAAATTATACATCCTCTCCCTCCACTGCACTGAAAGACGATAAAATAAACAAGGCACTTACAAAACATTCTCATTTTTTCCCCATTGGTCTAGTAGAATCCAAAAGAGGATGTGGTTGAAAAAGAGAGTGGATAAATCCCCTCTGGACCCTCTGCATTAGATAAAGCAGGCTAACAGAGAGAGGAGTGATCACTTTACAGCAGAGATGAACTTCTTACAGGAGGTTTGATAAATTGACATCATTCCAGGCAATTTGAGGTAATACAATCTTCATGTCTGAACAGTGTAATTACTAGATATGTTTCCAGCATTTGAAAACACTCAGTATCAATCACCACAAACAGTTTAAGCAATAATTTCTTCCAATGGGGGAAAAAATAAAAAGAAGAGAGGAAAAATAAAAAAAAGACAGGTGAAAAAATGTTAAACAATAAATTAGATATTTTTAAAGGTAAACAAAGTATGAGAGCTGGAGGAAACATATGCCACTTCAGTTTGAGGCAAAGAAGTGAAGACATGATGCAAGTGAGATGGTCTTAGAAGGGAGACAGCCTATCTGATGCCAGGTTGTGCTCTAGAATAATCTAACCTCATTTCCTCAGTGAACCTGCAGCAACTTTGATGCTGTCAGAATGATCCTAGACTAATTCTATCAATCTCTGTATATCACAGACTTGACATGTAAGCACTTTGCCCCTTGATGTGTGATGTATCAATAGTGTCCCATTTTCAAGGGAAGTGTGACAGTACAAAAAGAGCAGAACAACACAGAAACAGTAGGTGAAATAATTCCATTGTGTGTATACATCATAAACTGAGTATGAGAAGGTCATTTCTGACACCTACTCCAGAGAGAGATAAGGCTGTTTGTAGGGTGGAACTGTAACATATGGAAACAGCTTAGCTATTGGGCTCTTTTCCCCATCACTCATACAGGAACTCTTTGACCCACTGACATGCTAGATTAATTCCCAGCAGCATTTTCTCATATAAGTCTTCATTACTCTGTTTCATATGGGGCATATGAGGTTAATTTTTCAAGCTACATGTAAGGCTGCAATTAGTAATTTTTAATTTATAATGACAGTTCTCAAAGTGGTGAGAACTACCAATAAAACATGTATTACTTGACTTGCTTTTATTTGTAATAAAAGCATAAGAGGCAAGCAACAAAAAATGAATGTCTGTGTCATATAGGCCATACAGAATTTATTTTTATGAAGATGATTGCTTGTAATTGCTCTGAATATTACCCTGGTTAGCCATGAATAGGTTCTCAACAGACGTTCAAAAACATTGTCTGGACTGTGCTCCAGCTGTTTTAAATTCGTAACAAATGAAACAGGTCTAAGGCTCCTGTTCCTTCCTGTTGCTTTCACAATGCTCCACTCTGGGTAGCCTGCTACTGTATTATCTGATGTGTGTTATATGATGCATTGTGTATTATATGCAGAGGTTGGAGTTTGGCTTGACTATATCCTTAATTTCCAAAAAAAAAAAAAACTACAAAAGTAATCACTTTTGAAGATAAAGGTACATAGTCATGTGAGAGTAATTTTTTGCTACATTTAAATTGACAGGCATTTTCCACTAATATTACTCCTAAAAGAAGGTTATTTTGCTTATAAAAAACCAGAAATCCGGGTCTTGAAAGTATGTCTTATCTCTCCATTAAAGACAGAAATGCAGCTCAGTTCTGGGCTGAGTATTAAATTCCAAGGTTTACACATAAAGAGTTGTGGATCATAGTCTCTGAACACAATATTATAAAACTCAGATCTAGTGCCCAAGTTAGGATTTTTTTTTCCAAATTTATATCTGGTAACTATGAAAACTTTATGTCCCCAATAGTAAAGAGAATGGTACTTCTGATTTCAGGGCAGGTATCGTCAATCTTACAAAAAAAAAAAAATGTGTCTACAACCAACTAGAACAAGTGGAGGAGATGCCTTTTTTTATTGTTACTTTTTGTAATGAACCTTATTGACCCAGAAGGAATATGATGGGGACCACTTTGAGCAGACTCCTTTCTAAGGCAAAGCAATCAGACTTTTTATTTTGTAAAGTATATTCTTCTAGTGAAAACTAATCTAAAGGAAACTTTACTCAGTAAAATGATTGTGTGTTTTTATATATTAAAAACAGAATATAAATTCACTCTTTGTTCCAGTCTTAAACTTATTATCCAAATGGAATTTATTTATTCTGGTTACACAAACACAGAAATGAAGAAGCCCAAAACTGTGGGTAAGGTTGAAAGAACATGACAAGGCCTGAAGATACAGGCAGCAGAATTTTGTCTACATGACAGGAGAGGAAGCATTGCTTCATTTAAACATCTAACCGGGAATAAAAAAAAGATACTAGAAGAAACAGGCAAAAGTAGACAGAAGATTCCAGGAAGGAAAAAGTATCTGTGGCTTCAAATACTCACTGGGCTGCATTTTTCCACAGGACTTCTCTTCAGCTTCTGACTACCCAGTCTGTACATCCATTACAGGTTTCATGCTTCATAGACCTAATATGTAATTCACCTCAACAGCATATTTTCTGAAAAGGATGAATAAATTTCTGGTTATTATGTAACATAATTTGCATGTAATTAAACTATGGATGGAGTTTCTAGAAATCTTTGAGCATAATCTTTAGTATAAGTATGTTATTTCCCAAGATACTTAGAACATATGAAGGAGCAGCATTTCAAGAAAAAAGAAATTAAGGGAGAAAAACATTTGTGTGTGAGACAAAAGGATAAAACCTCAATGCCTATAGTATTAAAATCCATAAAATCACACTTTAATGTATTTATATTATATGATATACATGTAAATTTGTATATGTGGATTTACATGTAGGTATGCACATGTACACATTTATAAAAATATGAGTATTTTTATACATGAACAAAAACATAAATATGCAAACATATATATAATATTTGAATAAATAGCCTTATGTATTTACATTTTGTTTGTGTTGTGTGTCTTGATGTGCACATGCACATACACTGCAAAAGCACATTAAAAATTATCAAAAAAGTGACAGAAACTTCTAGTAATGGAAACAAAAATAATTAAATACATGAGGTCACCCTAGCAGAGTGAAGGATGGAAAAAACTGCAGAAGGAACACAAGTGGATGGTGATAAAAAATAGGCTGTACCATAATAAAAGGAAATAAAACTCAACAATCATCAATGCTTCCCTTTTCTTGTAATTCCAGGAATTAACTACAAAATAAAACCAGAGTTATACTTACAAATAATGAAATAAATCTCTTTGACATCATAAATAAATAGTAATTATCCTTACCATGAATGTTACACTTAGATTGACTAACTGCTGAAATAAATTAATAGTAAGAAAAGATGAGAAATTATATGAACAGAATAACCCCAGTCAAGGTATGTAAACCACCAGGGCTATAATCTTGTATGGGTATAGAAATCCATATGCTATAGGCAAACTTTTCTATAATAACTCTTTGATAAAAGGTTACTACATTTGGTGATTATGATTTTTCAAAAGTACATTGCAAGTTTTTTGCATTCAGTTACATGGAGTGCATTTTAATGGTAAGGACACATAGTGAATAATAAAACTTACAAGTTTGACTATAAGACTTTGGGTTGGGAGGGACCTGGAAGATCAACTTGTTGCAATGCTCCCACCATGGGAAGGGACATCTTCCACTAAATGGAATTGCTCTAAGCCACATCCAGCCTGGCCTTGAAGACTTCCAGGGATGGGCCATCCACAGCTTCTCTGGATAACATCTTCCAGTGTTTCACCACCCTCACAGGGAAGAGTTTCTTCATTATATCTAGTCTAATCCAACTCTCATTCAGTTTAAAACTCTTCCCTCTTGTCCTATCTCTATTTTGTCCTTGTAAAAAGTCCCTCTCCAGCTTTCTCATAGGCTCCTGTTAGGTACTGGAAGGAGCTTTCTCTTCTCCAGGCTGAACAGCCTCAGCTATTGCAACCTGTCTGTACAGGAGAGGTGCTCTGATCATTTTCACAGCCCTCCTCTAGACCCACTCCAACAGGTCCATGTTCTGCTTAAGTGGAGGGCCCCAGAGCTGGATGCTGCACCCCAGGTGAGGTATCAGGAGAATGGAGTAAAGGGAAGAAAATCACCTCCCTTGACCTGCTGGCCATGTGTCTTTCGAACAGCCCAAAATATGTTTCTCTTTCAGGGCTCAAGTGGACCTTGCTGTGTGGTCATGTACAGCTTCTTGTCCAAAAAGATCCCTGAGTCCTTCTCCTCAGGGCTTTTATAAATTAATTTTCCACCAGACTGTGCTTGTGCTTGGGATTGCTTGGCCCTTCTGCAGAACTTGGTCTTGTTGAACTTTGTGAGGCTCACATGGCCCTACCTCTTAATTCTATAGAGATTTATTATTGTTCCAAGCTAGGAATACAAGGAATTTCCCACTTTTATCTGAGTTTGAAAACAGGCATATCAATGGAGTTCCATCTAATTATTGAAGACTGGATATAATCATATGGTGAAACAGCCTGAAAATGCAAATTAACTTCAACACCATTTTTTCTTCAGCTGCATCTTTCACCTAAGGAGCTAATGACTAGAAATTATCAGGGCAATGGTATTATTACTTCTTCTGATTTTTTAAAAGTCCTTCTGATATCTTAAAATATATGCTCAATATATGACACAGCACAGTGCTACTGTAGTGGAACTGCTAGATTCTGTAATTTGCTTGCAGTTTTCACTGTTCTAATAACTGAATCTGCATTTTGTGTGACCCAGGAGTGAAAGATTCACATACACAATCCATCAAGCTGCAGACACCCTCAAGATTTATTCAAACATGGTTTCCTGTTATTGCACTGTGATCAAAAGATGAGCATACTGGAGCCCAATTAAAGCACACAGCAATTAACTGGAAGCATATAGAAATAAAACTTCAAAAATAAATCATCTGAAGTTGAAAAGACCACTGAGTGTAGCAGCTGTTACAATCTACAGTATTATTACACCCTTTAGCACTGAGAGTTTATCAAGATGGCAATGAGATACATAAGATATACTATTTAGCTTTAATAAACATTTTAAGTATCCAGCAGTTGCAAACAGGACATTTTCACATCTACCAGAATGCACGATATTTGAAGAAAATATCCCATTTCCAAGAATTCTTTCAAGTTATTTAAAATTTAATATTCTGATTATTGAAAAATATCATTTATTTATGCTGCATTTTATTTTTTCCTCTGAAATATTAACAGATTCCCTCCCTTTGAATGCATACTGTTTCCACAAGCCATTTAAAAAAAACTGGAGAATATGGATAGAGTTTTGTAAGCTCCTGTTATTATGTTCCTTGTTCACTTGTGTGTGTGTTTGCATCTGTGTCTGCATGTAAGTGGTTGAAGGAGCCAGATTAAGCAGGAACATTTACAGCAATTCACTCGTTCTGGAGATACTAAATTTATAACCATTGAAAAGTTACCCAGGAAGAAAAATGAACCTTTCCCTGCCTACATCATCTAGCACTGAATTTTCATTCTTTTTCCTCACCCCACACCCTTCTAGAATAGATGAAATATTTCTTAACCTTACAGCTGCGTGTAACCCACTAAGAACATGACAGACATTGCCATCCCCTCTTACTCTTATATATATTACTTTTTTTAAGTAAAGGAAAAAAATATAATAGTTACAAGTATTTTAAAAACTCCTTCACTAGGTACATTATTATGTTGTAGAGCTCTCCTTTCTTCTTTTTTCCTTTGCAGCCATACAGCACAATAGGCTACCCCAAATATTTAGATACTAGCAGAACCACACTACATATCCACTTTTTATCTCATGCTTCTTTCTATTGAGGAAGAACTGAATCATCAGTAATGTAGACCAAACTTTAAAAAAGGGTGCTTAAACATAGTCTATTAGTGTCAAACATTTTCAAACCTTTTCATGAACATTTGCCATTCATAGAAATATATATAAATATAGAAGTTGGATTCACATCAAATCCTGAAGGTTTATCTTTAATTTGCACAAAAGTTTGTCTTTGTATGCTAAATGAATTAGTTTTGTAATTTTTCTAATTAAATACTCTCAACAGAATGTTGACAAGAAAAAGCAGACAATGGCAGTTAACAAAACACAAATTTTCTGATGCAGGTATTAAGAGTTACACATTTATACTTAAACTCAGCCCAAAAAATTTTGTTCTTCTGAAGGAATCACTGTATGATAATTAATTTGACTTTCTATGGATGCAAAGGGAAAATTTCTTCTTGTAACAGCTCTAAACCCAGCAGGTCTATAGAACATCAGTGGACCATGGGTTTTAGTTTGATTAAAGTTTTAAACCCATACTGTGTGGGATTCACTAACGATAAGACTTGCAAAATGTCTATGCATGTAAAATGAAAGCAATGTGACTTGTCTGGAGGCAAATCAGCTTTCACAAGTAAAATGATGAAATAGCAGTTTTACTCCAATAAAAGTTCATACTTACTTTTTTTAATGTACTTATATATCCTTAATTGCTAAAATGCTCAAAAATATATAATTATGTTGTTCAGTGTTAAGCAATTATTTCCAGTTTTAAGGCATTTCTACTCTAATATGCCTAAGGCAAAAAGTCTGTGCATTCATGAATATTGGAAAGAGTAAGTCATAAATCTATAATCTGAACATAAACACTTTTCAAGCTGCCTGAAGTTTAGGGGTTTTTTACTTCTAGTAACATACATTTCATTTAAGATTGCTGGTTTTATTAGCCCTTCCCCAAATTCAGTTTGTAGTTTTTTACCTGTAATCATCCATCCACCCAATAATTTCTAAATTAATAAAGGCTGTCAAGGAATGAAAAAAGACAATGACACTGTGTGTCCAATCTTCGCTTTCAGTAATACAACTGCAATGGAAATTTTGTCTTGCCTTTCAAAACAGCGCATGGTACAAACCATATTTTTGGCTGCACTGAGCAAGAACTTACTAGGAGAAGAATGAAAGTTTCTATACCATTAGAACATTTTAAGTTTGTCAAACAGAGGGTATATCTTATCCAAACTTATCCATGCAATGCCAGCCATGACACAAATAACAAATCCCAGAGCCCCAGTTTGCATTGGTTTGCATTATGTTCTCCCAAGCAAATTAATTCTCACAGGTACTCCCTCTTTAGCCACGGTGTTCAGGAGATTTGTATAGATCATCCATACAAATAGATGGACTTTCTTCCAGCTCACTGTTGAAACCAAGTATTTTCTCTTTTGTCCTTCCTGAAATATTAATGGAAAAGCAAGCAGGAAAGGAAGGAAGGAACAAACAAACCAGACAGCACTAGAACTTAACCTTTCCTTTTTTTTATCAGGGAACATTATTTTCCCCAGAGAAAATGAGGCCCAGGACAGGAAGCTACCAGCAACAGGGGGGGATCCACTGTGCTTCCAACTGAGAGCCACTGTCAAGGCCACATGCAATGCAATACATGCCCTAGGTTGGCAAATAATACTGTCAGACAGAGAGCAATGGCAAGATTTTTCTTATGCTTCTCTCTGGGTAGTGACACCATGAACAGAGAGGTGCTCGTGAAGTTTTCTTCTTCTCTAAAAGCAGAAACTCAAACAAGAAAAATCTATTCATTTGATTTTTGCAGTTAGCCATTGTCTTGAGAGTCTTCTTTTTTCTTTTAACACAACTCACTCATTTTCTCAGGTTGCTGGAACCTATATACATACAGTCCCATGCACAAATAAACAAGTGGAGGTGAAAATTAAATATTTCCTCATTCTTCCTGAAACACAAGAAAATGAGAGGGAAAACTAACCATGAACTTCTTTGAGACCACATCTGCTCCTATTTAAATACTTTTTCCCTTGTGCACAATTATTTTCAGAGGCAGGGCTTGAATGTCATGTCCATCATTATTGCCAAATTTGCTCTTCAGTAAGTATTTTGTGATTCCTGTTATAACATTTAAGAGTTTTCACTCTTAAATCTATAATCTGTAAATCTTAAATCTGTAGAGGAAGCTGTATCCAACCTATAGTAAATGATTTTTGATTCTTTCTTTGCTCTTCTAATCACCTTCGAGTAGCCACTGAGGGTCAAGAATCAAGTATAAACAGAAGCATTTATGATGAGTTCAAGTTAAAATGAAAAATAACACATGTATGAGGCAGCCCAGAATGCCACAGCTTTAATATCAGCATGGGATATGTACCCAGAGGAGACAGGGAATTATGAAAAATTAAATTCATAAGTGTAATATTAGAGATTGATTTAGCAAAGTTCAAAAAGAAAGCTAGGTGATTTCAATAGGATTTGAAAAATAAGTCTTAGCAAGTAGATGAAATGATTGAATCTCTTTTACAGATAAGTATAGTTAACTGGTGGATGTTTTCAAAGGATTTGCTATGAATGCATCTTTAAGACATAGAGGTGACAGAAGAGGGAAAAAATAAAGTTTTAAGTACATGCTAGGATATAAAGGTATGGCTTGAAAAGAGGATAATATTTAGAAACCTGTGAAAAATAAAAAGTGACATAAAAGGTAATGTAATCAGATTGGAGTGTAAAGAAAATACCGATCATATGGGGTAGTATCTGCCTTCAAAGAGCAGATAAATGCATATTAGGGACACATAAAGAAAACCTCCTGCTGAGGAGTTGCAATTCTCAAATACACGAGTTTAAATATCTCAGAATGGAACTAAAAGCTGGCAGCATCTGTCATTATAACTATTGCCTATTACCTGTATTACAATAGTGCCTGGGGCCCCAATTAAAGTTCATTCCCCATTATGAAAAATACCTACAAATACATGATAAAAACCAGATTCCAAAGGCTATTGAAGGAATGGAAGGAAAACAGATTTCTCTTGTATGCTTAAGGATTGTAGATGCAGAGGTTAACTGCTTATACTGTTGTAAAGGAGGATTTAGATGCCTAAATTACTGAAGTGCTTAAAAAAAACTTTACCTGTGATTGTAAATGAGGAAACAACAAAATACAGGGGGAAAATTATTTACTGTGATTTATTTCCTAGCTGTTGAGGCTGCTTTAATACAGTGGCTGGATTTTTCTCTTTCAGTTAAGAGAGCAAGATTATTAAGTATTTCCCTACTGATTGTGAACTTTCACAAAAGGAAGAAGGGGTCAGGTTTAAAATAGCTCCATGCATGGGGTATAGAAATAAGGATATTAACCTTGTGTTTGATAAGAATTCCAGGTACACAAGAGGCAAGATTGCAACAAGACTTTTAGGGACTCTTTAAAAATTTGAGGAAAACTGTAATTTAATGGCAAGTAAGTACAGCTATAAAAGGGCTTTGTGAAGGCCAACTTCAATAAATTTCAGAAGCCAGGAGAATAAAATTAGTCTCTACTTACTGCCTACCACAACAAATTATTATGTAGAGTAACAGGTGATGCAGAAGAGCCCTGCCAAGTCAGGTAGCAGCTAAAAATTATCCAGAATTTCTCCAAAACACTGCCATTACTTGAAGGCAGTTGCTGAAAGGAAACTTTTAAAGAAGCATAGCATCAATTCTTAAAGGGGGAGATTTTTGTAGAAGTAGTAAAGTGGAAAAGTTCATTTAGGAGAAAAAGAATGTTTATATTTTCAAAAGCAATAATTTTTATTTTTGGAAGTACTTGTTTTTAAAATGCCAAGGATCATTATTTAGCAAAAACGTGTTGATAATTAGAAGCTTAAAATCTCTTTTAACTGAGGTCTAAGTTCCCAACACATGGACTGCTAAAGATCACTGGACACTAACTGAGATTTTTGATGTAGTATGTCTCCTAATTTGATCAGGGGAAGTTATAACTTAAAAATAAACAGAATAACTCCTCTCTGCACTTCTAAGAAGCCAAGGCAGATATTTCAGATCCATTGAAGGAACAATATGCATTGATTATATGTTGGTTTGTTTCTTTTCTTTCAGTGAAGTGAAAGTGAAGTTCTTTTCATGAGTGGCTCAGGACAACGTAATACGAACAGATACATTGGTGCCCAGTGGTAGAATTCACAGTGAACAGCATCCTTAGCAGTGAAATAAATACTGGGTAAGCAAACAAAAAAATTCATGGATAGAGACAATCTACAATATTACCTGCCTCTTCCAAGTGCCTAAATGCAGCCCAAATTATGGGTTTATGTGAAAGTGGGATTCACAACCTGGAATCCCACCTTCACTTAAACTCTTTTGATTACGGAAAATTGATTCACTCTTTTCACTTAAAACCTGTCTGTAGAAGGAGGAGAAACTAACATTAAAATAGACTAGAGATTACAGCAGTTTCTAAGGAAACCAAAGTCAATGCCCTCCTCTTGCAAAATGAGCTGAAATTCATACCTCTCACCTCCCACAGGAATGCCCCCTCCTCTACTCACCTAGGGCTAGGCCTAGGGCTAAGACAGACATCAAATACAGCAGGAACAAAGCAGATGCTGTATGGTAAATGTCCAGGTACATACCCTCTAATCCCATTATAAAATCCTTTGAAGCTATAATCCTATAGTTCTGAGGTAATCATTTGATAAAAAGCTGTATCTGCTACTATTGTAGCACTCATTTCCAAATTAAAGAAAAGATTAGGGAAAGGCTAACACCACAGAGAAACTGATCAAACAGCAGGGAAAAAGTGGGAATGTTGCATGTCCGCAATAAAATCACTTCAGTATCGTGGGAGCAGTAAGTGTAACATTAATCTTAGAAGATCATGCAGATTAAAAAGTGGGGGAAAAAAGTTAAAGAAAACAGAACCATGACAAATAAGAATAATATTTTTGCCAGTAAGAAATATGCAGAACTACAGATGTTTGTGACCCTCTTTTAGAATAAGAATATATATGAGTTATTTACTGATTAATCAATAACAGAAACTGAAGCTGGAAAAATGCTGGAAAACCTTACATGCTACTGTAGGCATGCTACACATCCTTTTATAAGGAAACTGTGTATTTTATATGGAAAACCAGCTTTTAAAACAGTTGAACAGCATTTACTTTTAAAACAACACATCAGTTACAACTGTCAGGGTGTTTCAGATGTTTCAGGTTACCATGATAAGGATTAACCCAGCAACCTGCATCAACAATGTACAGTAAGTAAAACAATGCTGCAAATTAGCTTTGAAAACACAATGTGATTATTAATCAGAAGTTTCTAGGCACATTTTGCATGTTATAATTACTGAAGGTCTTTTGTGTGTGGCTGTTTCCATAAGGCAGTTTGACATACGTCAACACATTCTAAGAAAACGCAGATCTGGTGCCAAATACTAGGAGAATAGAAAGTGATGCTTCTCTCTTGCTAAAAAATATATTTCCTGACTCTCAGAACATATTCCCATTGAACCTCACTTTGCTTTTTATGCAGCATCTTTTGGCTCAGTGACTGGCAGGTGCTATTTACAGTCCCTGGTACTTTTGTGCGTAAGTGCCTCTTTATTAAAGAGACATATCCTGATAAGGAAGTAAGTTGCTTTCCAAGGAATGTAAGAAAATTTCTGAGGTAATAGCAAAATAGGCCTGGGGCTGACATACTGCAGTAAATGGCATAAAAGACATATAAAAGCAAGGAGAAGTCCAGTGAATTTCAGTAGGTTCTAGTCTAAACTGAGTGACTTCTATAGAAGTGGTGACATTACTTATATATAAGCAATCCTGTCTTGCAGCAAATTCTGTTTCAGTTACTGGGTTCCATGGTAAACACATAAACACTCAATGCCTGGGAAATAAAACCAGCACTTGCTGCATCCATGTTCAGAGGTGCAGCTCACATTTTGGGTCAATTAAATGGAGACTGAATGCCTTCCTCAGGCCTAGTCCCCATCTCTTCCCTCAAGATCTTGCAAATTACTTAGGTTTCATTCAGACTGAAACCTCTAAATTTTACTACATGTATTTTAGATGTTAGTGTTTTAGCATTTGCCTGCATTTTGGAACAGCAATTATTAATGCAGAGCTAATAATAATCTTAGGGATGTGACATTTACCTTCAATAACAGAGGCCTGTTAGTTATCATCAGATTTAACTTTTAGGATTCTGTTTCCACAGTTTCCCCCTGTATTCTGTATTGGTTTCATATTTTGCTTTGTTTTATTTCTATTCTAGCTTTTGGTACCTTCTGCACCCTCATGGTCCCCCTCTCAGCTTCCATCTACTATCCAACTACTTTGCATGTGCAGGGTTCTGTAATAACCAAGAAGACACAGCTCAAGGTCACTACTATTACAGCTACAGAAACCACAAAGAAGAAATAAAAAGTAAAGTTTCAAAAGCAAAGAAAGCTTCCATTAATAGTATAGTGAAATATAAGCAAAGGTTCACTCTAATAGTACATGAAGGTAGGTAAAATTGTTAAATATTATACTTAGTTTAATAAATTAACAAATCTCTCCCTTATTATCCACTGTGGGTGTCTGAGTTTTGAGAATGCTTAGTTTAGCATCTTCAACATTAAGGAAGGCTAGGGGTGGTAGCTGATATTTCTAATAAAGAAGCACGTAGGTGTACAAGATCTGCATGAGTGCATTTGCTCATACAAATGTAGCAAAGGATAAGTGATCTCCACCTCCACTCCCAGCGTGCTAGACACGAGGTATAATCAGGCTGTGCAAAGTATTACTGGGTTTCCTGCCAGTTTGGGTCCTGGCTGTTTGAATACTTGTTGCAAAGTGGACCAGAGCCCTCCTTGCTTCCAGCAGAACAAGCATTCCCCTGGGGACACTGAGGTCCTTCCTTACCCTGCTCAAAATGAACAGTTTTTTTCTGGTGTGCTTAGAAATATTTAACAGCCTAAATATTACACAACGTTGTTTACAGGGAAAAAAAAAAAAAAAAAGTCTGCAAGAAGCTACTCATTAAATATAAATGTTCATCGTAACCAGGCAGATCTCTCTAGATCCTTATCCCATTGTCTCCATCCTCACTTAATTTGTGTGCTCTAAATTTATTTGATAATAGCAATGGATAAGAAATAATTAAAGCAGAAGAAATATCTTGTATTTGAATTTGTATATTTATAAGGTTCTTGAAGAAATATGAATGGTGTAATACTTGTAAGACGGATTCTGTTCTGTTTCAGGGCATTTTGAAGTTATTCCTCATGTTCAATTACAAATATTGTAATTTCTGTGAACTATTTGGACAAGAAAATAACCATTTTGCCCTTTTTAGATCTTATTATGAAACACTGCTGAAGAACAAATAATAGATGGGTCTACTGAAAGATCAAAAAAAAGCAGCAAAACAGACACTCAATGTGCAAGTTTAAAGTAGTCATTTCTTAGAAATGCTAATGTTGCTGATGAAGCTCCTAAGGTCACAGTAATGAACACATATTGAGAAACTCCATCTGTCTCGAAATGTTATATTCTACTGTGCAGTATAGGGACCAAGATCTAATTGAATAACTACCCGTAAAAATAAAAAAAAGGCAGTTTGTAAAGACAAAAAAATAAAAAATTGCAAAATCCTTGGGAAAAAAAAGGACATTAAACAGAAGTTTTTAGTTACCAAGAACACAAAAAAATCATTAAAATATTGCATTGAAAGCTGGCTAACTTTCTTTTGTGATTTACTAATCATTCTTAGCAAAACCTTTTTCAGGATTGATTTTTAAAAACAAAAAAACCAACAAAAACACTATCAAGCAAAGTTTCAAGTCTTCAATAGAGAATTTCCACAAAATGTTCAACAGTTCAAAGTCTTGGACTGCAAGTCATGTTTTCCAACTAGAATATTTGAGACCTAATGTCCATGGAACCCAGGAAGTATTTATATCTACCCCTTCTACTCACACGTAAAAATTTTGAAACCACAGTTGTTATTTTGGAGAAAGCTATTTTTCTGAAAAATATTTTTAAGGATTTCTCCAAGTGAGGAGGACAAGAAAAAAACTAAAATCTCAAAGATTTTTTTTTTTTTATGTGCAAAGCAGCTATTATCCAATACTAATTGCAACAATAGACATTTTTATTTGGCTTCTTGAATCCTTTTTTTTTCCTCAGATAGTTAAGAGCTGTATCTGTTGTGTTGAACGGACACACTAAATTATTTTTTTAATCTCATTTCCCTCAGATGGAATTTAAAAAACACCCTCCTCCTATTATGCTGCCCAGTTTCTACTTGATGCAGTGTCTTCTGGATAAAAATTTTTTAACAAAAAGTCACAAGAATATCTGGAGTACTGCCTATTAAATGCTAGTACTTCCTCCCTCTATACTATTCCAGCTTTTTATCCTATTGTTTCACTTACATTGCACCTAATTATAGATCCTAGAGAGTAGAGCTTTGCTTTGCAAGGAGAAATATCCAGCGGTACATTGTTTCCCCAGGCAGCCGAAAATTCAGAATTCTGAAGTATACACATCTGTTACAGTATACACACTGCTTCTATAGCATGCTCTATGCTCTCCCTCCACCTTTTTACCTTCCCCAGTGTTGGACAGAGGAGGGGTCCTGTAAAAATGCTGCTTAGCCTGCTTCTGAAAGCTTTTGCAGTGGTACCTTAGAGATTTATGTCCTGAAATACCTGCATAGCAGTTTCCCATCCCGTTTTGAGAGGACAAAGCATACTAAGTTTTCTGCAGCTTTTCTGACCTTCTATGTCCATTCCTTCTCTGCAAACAATTCATCTTCTTCAGTGCAGTCTGCAAGCAGAACTCCATCGAGCCAGTTGACTCATGTCATGGATTTCCCTGGCTGTCTACCCTTTTGCTCTTTCCTCTGTGCTGTCACAGCAAAGAAATGACTCTGTGGCAAGCTGAAGATGATATTTTCTGTGAAGAAAGGTACAAACTGTGTAGGAATGAAAAAAAAAAAATATATATATTTTGTTTTTTTAGATTTGAGGAGGAAAAACTCTCACTGCAACATATAAAAGGCTCTCATTTCTGTGTTCTGCAAATTAAATATTTTGCTATACCTCTAATTATTTTATAGGATGCATTGTTAGAATCTTTGAAATAATTTTATAAACTTGGTGGTCTTGCCAGCTTTTCAAAGGATTATAGAACTTTTTCTTTCAACAAAGCTCTTTTACCTTATGCAGTATGACATTATAGGCTTTGGTGAAATGTCCTGCACATAACAAAGACAGATTTTTAGGGAAAATGTATTAGTGACATCAGATGTAAAAAGTCGTTGAATCTGAGACCAAATCAACTCTCATCGTAAAGAGGAAGAGACTGAAAGAGTTGTGCCACTACTGTAGGGGCTTATGGACAAACCAACTTGGGGAAAACTGAAACAAACTATTATAACTTTAAAAATGAACTTAAAAAACAAACAAGTGCTGCAACAGTAACAGACTGGCAGCAGTCAGATGCGGTACCCCGTCAGTCAGCATCAGACTGGACAACACTTCTCACAGCAAGGTCCCAGACAGTACAAGACAGGAAGAAACAGCTGCCAGCACTGGCTAAATTCAGGAACAGTGGATTAATTAAAATGACTGAGGAATGAATCACTATCCATTAAATCTTCCTGGTGATGTTTAATATTGGAAAAGCAAAACAACAAAAACAATGAACAGCAACAATGAGCACCCACATTTATTCAATACCTTAACCATAGACATTTTGCAGACAAATCAAAGAAGTTTTCAAGCTGATGGAAAATGTAAATAATTTTTCTCCTATGTAATTTACATTTATATGGATATTTATAAGATTTTATCTGATCTTTTAATGATATGTCTAAATTAGGCAAAGCCTAAATTTTTTATTTAAATTGAGCATCAAAGAACGTGAAGATACTGGACAGTCAAATGGGTAAACATAAACAAGGTTGTAAACCAAGGATAAATGCTAGGAGAAAAATTTAAAGAAAAAACTTATCATGAGTAAAATTGCAAATAAAATTCAAGAGGCAGACATCAGCAATTCCTCATTTCATGACCATAACCACTGTGGAGGGTACATATTTTCTTCAGAGGAATTACATTAAGGTGTTTGTGTCAACACTCCATCTTCTCTCTGCTCTCCCAAGTGCCACCCACAGAGTCTTCCCAGGACAGCAACTTGTAGAGCATTGAACACTCTTCAAATACAGTCAGTGAAATAATTTTGTGGAACTCGCAGACACACAAACATATTATCAAAACCAAATTCTTGTAGATTTAACTTGGTTCATTTCAATTATTTGCTTTGCAACACAGTCTTAGAAACAACTACATGCAGAAAAACAGGGAAATGACTAATATTAGATATGTCAGGAAAAAAATTAATCCTGAGTCTGTGTCAGGGTAGGGACTTTTTTTTTTTTTAACACTTTTTTAATCCAAGTTTGCCACCAAAGAAAATATAGTGTATAATGACTTTTTGGGAATGAATTCTTCTAAATCAGTCAGTTATACTAGTGGCAAAATTCACCCACTCTATCAGGCCAGGAAGCACAACATTCAAACAGGTGTATGAAATGAGGACTTATGCATTCAAAGAACTCCATTCCTTTCCCCATCTTACACTCTATTTAGCGACTTCTGCTGCTAGAAGTGCATTATTGTTATCTTTTGAAATATTTTCAACACGGAGTCTTAAAATGCCTAAACATTTGTTTAACATTATGTGCTGTGAAAAAATCTCAGTTAATATCTACATAGGTAAAGGCTAATATAGAGACTAAAATAAAATTGAAAGAAAATCTCTTCATTAAAACCTTTCTAAACACACAATCAATCTGTGGGATGAGTCCTCAGCCCTGATAGTTAACTTTGATCAAAGGACCAGAGCAATGTGCATTGTTCTGCTGCAAGTCAAGGAAGACTCCCTGATAAAGGAATTGTGTATTCAGCTGGAAGGGCTCCTCTGTAAGTCCTTATGCAGCATATGTACTGTGGGTGGTCCCATGTCACATAACACTAAAAAGGTAGAAGGTTGTGTCAATTCACCAGCTCAGCCTAAAGGGAATGGTACAGTTCAGAGTGCCTTTCTGGACCATCTATGTCATACTTCTGCCCCCAAGCTGCAGACCCCATTCACTAGTATTAAAAAGGAACTAAATTGTTTTAATTTGTATATATTTGAACCATTTCTGCAGAAAATGGAAAATAAAGGCAAAGTGAAAGTGTAATCCCATTTAAAATAACACTGTCAAATAGATCTTCAAACACATTCATTTACATACCAGACAGATTCCTATTACTATCTCCAGCTGCCTGACCGAGCCCTGATAATCATGGAATTACAGAAATAGCAGGTCTCATCTTATGTCATTCACCAGATATAAACAACCTAACACTGTTAGTGTCCTGGATCTACAGCTGTACAAAGAAGTGTGGCCCAGCTGAAATGGAAAGCATAAATAGAAACACTAATTTGTAAATGACTAAACCTTAATGATTGCAGTATTTTATGAATATGTTAAATATCCACTGAATCCTGAAAGTATTAAGAATTACTTCAGTTATTCTCCGCAATTTTCTTTGGACATAGTGTCACATAATAAACCTAGGTTTCTTAGTTTCTTCTTCTTTATTTTTTTCCCAATTATATATATATAGGGAATATATCTATATATCTATATATATATATATATATATTATATATTACTGGTATAGTTCAAACTATTAAAGAAACACATTTTCTTTCATAAGCCCTTAATGTCTTCATGAGGGGAACTGGAGGGGCAGGTGCCAATCATTTCACTCTCTTGACCAGTGACAGGACTCACAGGAATGCCATGAAGTTGTGTCAGGGGAGGTTTATGCTCAATATAAGGAAAAGGTACTTCATCCAGCGGGTGACTGAGCACTAGAAAGGCTCCCCAGGGAAGTGGTCACAGCACCAAGCCTGACAGAGTTCAAGAAGCATTTGGACAATGCTCTCAGGCACACAGTGTGACTCTTGGGGTGCTCTGTGCAGGGCCAGGACTTGGACTCGATGATCCTGATGGGTCCCTTCCCACTCTGCTTGCTCTGTGATTCTATTCTGTGAATGGACTATCATTATCTTGGAACTTTGATACTATAAAGTATTTTTAATTGATCAAACATTTTTATCCTTCATATGTGCTACCACAAGCCTTTATTTGGTTTGCTAAGTCAATCCAACTAGAAGTAAGTAATATCTATTCAGTGAATGATTATAATTACATCTCTTTCTTGAAATGTATTTGTTCTCTTTGTGTAAATATTAGCATGAGATGTTTCCTGTTTCACCATCCTCAATTACAATAAAGGTATTTGGGATATAAGTAAAGTGAAAGAAACCTATCTACTCTATGCGTTAGAAAGAATGTGGAAATACATGTGTCTCTCTTACAAGGCAAGTGGATAATTTATAGATAATACATTAAAAAACAGAAAGGAAAAGAGTATAAAATAGAGCAAGAAAGAACTAATTAAATGCCCATTTCTGATACGAAATTCTTAACATGACTACTTTTCCTTTTAAATTTGTTCTTTCTCAACAGGTTGTATTTTCTCAACATAGACACTTTTAACATTTCTGGTCTTTAATATAAATATTGGAGGATAGCATAAATATTTTTTCCAAAGTAAAAGAAATTAATACATAATAAATGAATACGCACACTGCATTTCATGATGTGTGCAGCTGTAAAATACATGCCTATTTACATTTAAAAATAAATATAAATAGGAGTTTTGTCTGTAGACTCAGCTGTTTGACATGTTAATCAATTTTAACAGAAAGACACTCTAGTCCCATATATTTTTTTTTTTCTTGAAAGACACATAATGCATTTCTACGGTAGCTGATGTGTAAATACAACTATCTAATTTTGTCTTATTCTCTGTAAAGCAAATCATATTCTAATTCCCGAGGAAAAATGGAAGAAACTTTTTAAACTGTCTTTTCACTTTCTTTCCATCTTCAGAACTAGATCTAATGCACCTGTGTGTCATAGTAGAAGATAATGAGACACTCCCTATCAGATTTCTGTTTCTTAAAGGTTCCAAAAGATACTGGGCTCTCAAACATTCAGTAAATACTATCCTCTTCTAATGACCCACACCTTCCTGGAGCAAGACTAGATGTTTCAAGGAAAAGAACAAAACCTTTTCTGTAAAAATTTCTCATTGTCCCTTACATTTTTCTTGTACTTTTCTCATCCTTTCTTTTTGTCCTTTACTCTTTAATTCAGCCTAGGCTGACCTGCCTTTAAAATTGTATGAACAAGCTCCAGCTGGAGATACCCAACTGCAGTTTCTGACTTGGCAATCAGCATTTCTTCTTAAAATAGGAGCTATTGGATTGTTCCCACATAAAGTGACGTTAGTAGACTAAACATTTTAGATTGTTGTAAGAACACAGTCTAGATGTAATGATAACATTTGACTGCATATTTTGAGTATAAACCAGACCTCAATCCATCAAATCCTTAAGCATGCATTTGGGTACCTTCCCTTATCCCACTGCTCACCAGTTAAATATGTCTTTAAGTGGTTCACTAACTATAGCCAAGGATGGCAGCTGAAAGGTCACAAATAACTCAGATTCACAAATTAAACCAAGATTTTTGCAATCCGTTTACTTTATTTAAACATTATTGAAATACTTTTCACAGGTGCCAAATTCAATTTATCAGGATGCTTTTTCATTCTCTTTTCATGCTTTGGGGGCTTTTTGGTTGTTTTTGTGTTTTGGTTCAGGGTTTTTTGGAAATTTTTGCAGGTTGTAGAAACTTTCTTCTTTTTTCAAGGCCTCACATTACCTGAAGACTTTCTGATATTCCAAGAGATTACTTGCAGTGCAATTTCTTTTTAAAAAATTTTGTAAAACTTTGTAATTTTTTCAAAGTTCTTTATATAAGTTTTCACAGCTCCTAAAACATGCTATAAATTATTAAAGAGTGTAAGAATTTGTATGCTCTGCTTGAGAAAAAATAATTAAACCAGCTCCAATAAAAATGTGAATTACCTGAACTTGATGAGAGTTTCTTTGATGTTTCAAAAAGCTGGGGTCATTTTTTGCTTTTTCCTTTACATAAGATCTAATTTGTATTTTCCTCTATAATTTCAGATCCAAGTGGAATAGAAATATCTAATATAATGATAAAGTGTTACAGTGGTATCTCTGACCTCTGAGAAGAAAAGCCCCAGGAATTTCATTAACCTTTGTGTTCATGTGAGATTTAAATTCTACATCAAGAGGTGTAGACAGTTTGGATTGGATAATCATCTTGTTTTCAAGGTGATATTTGTACTGAAATTCCTACCACTTTGAACATTACTTTTCTCAGTGTGCAACATGAAAAAATATTTTTTGTGCTAAAAAAAAAAAAAAAAGACATAGTTAGAGTTAATGTGATATCTAAACGACTGAATATGCAAACTCTTTGTTATTTATATATTTTCCTGCTTTACTTTATCCTTTGAGGAAACAATATATATTTTATGGAGCTGTAAAGACAGGTTCATGAACAAACAAGTTAAAGTTCTACAGTTAGAAGAAAACTGCCATGGGATAGCTGACCAAAGCTGTACTGAAGGTGTATGCAGGCCCAATATCTTGTAACATCTCTGCTTATCAGTTGGAGGGTTTCTTGGGAGTCTGCAGGGGAAGGAGGTGGGAGTTGTTTTGTTGTTGTCGTTATCGCCATTGTTTTTTGTTGTTTTCCAGCAAGAATGTTTCAGTCATTGGGGGAAAAGAAACTAAGAAAAATAAAAGAAACTTCTGCAATGTTTTAGCTCTTCTTGAAAATATGCAGTTTGCAAAACCAAATTACCTTTTTGTCTTCTAGATCATATTTTGATATGCATAACCCTTTTATTTACAAGTGAAATCAGCAATGCCATTCAGAATAATTTCCATGTTCAAACCAATATTTCACTTTCACTTTCACTTTCATATATTTACAGAGGACATTATCTAAATTGTAAAGATATAATTTTTTGTAACCTGTATATAACACTTGTTTCATAATTCCACAATAAATGCTACATGGATGTAGCTGTAAACTGGACCAGGACCCTACCCTACAATGCTCTTCCAAATGAACTGCTTTCAGGAACAGGGGGCAACATAAGCTCTGTTCTCCAAAAAACCCAAAACAACCAGGCAACATAAAACACCATCTTATGTTAACAAGGTAAAATGCCTGTTGTAAAGACAAGGGAGTTTCCTTGGTTTATTCTTTTTTTTCCTCAACACATGGAATACCAGCTTTGCAAAAGACCTAGAAAATAAAAAGTGTGTTTGCCAAAAGCAAGGCATAGCCTGTTTTGTTGAGTTGGACATGTACTCTCTCAAGAAATCTGTTCAGTTTTTTTTTACCAGAAATTTAGGGAATATGGAAGAGAACACTTTTTGTGGGTTCCTGTTATGCTCGATGTCTGATTCAGCTCATAGCTATACAAATTTGATTTGCATTGAATTAAAGTCATATTAAATTTAAATTGGTATGGAATTATTTAAAACTCATGAAATCTGTATGAGAACCCTGTTACCTTTTTCTATCTTATTTAATTTTCTTCGTTTTTGTTTGGATTTTTTTAAAATGTTTTTTTCTCTGTTCCTACCCTCTGAAACATCAGAATGCTAGATTTTCACTCCCTAGTTTCATTGCTTTAGACACCAATAGGCCTTTCCATCTTCAGCATGAAATAAACTGTAAGAATTTATAATTTGTTTCTCAGGAAATTCAAAAGTCTTATTTCATGATGGAGTCCCAAGGAGATTAAATTCCCAATATAGTAGTTTTGCATTAGCAAGGAGAATTTTAACTAGCTTCAGTGAAATCCTACACACTTTAGAACTCACCTTAAGGAGAATAACCTATCTCTTCCTTTGATTAGTTAAAACTGATCTGAAAATATTTCTAGAATACATCAAAAGCCTGAGATTAAATTTAGTGATATTATGATGTCTAATATGAAATGAAGGATTTATAATTTAGGAATTTATTTTCCAAATATCTGGGTATTGAAGGAAAATACTCTATTTGATAACCTAATGGAAGTGCAAGTCACACATATAAAAAAAATGGAAGTCACACATATAAAAAAGAAAAATACAATATAAGATGTAACAGATGTTTTTAATACTTATACACAGAGTGTTAATTCCTACTCCTAAAACAGTGGCTAGCAAAGAAGCTGATACTTTATTTGCTACAGAGAAGAGCAAGATATTGGTAGGTATCCAAGTAGAGACTGTCTATCAAATAGAATACTGACTAGAGATATTTTCCATTCTAAGTGAAGTCATAGGAAGAAAACAACGGTTTATTCCCTCCCCTGTCCTTACAGTGAAATAAATATTATAATTATTCCTCGTATCTTTTGGATACTGTGCAGAAGCTGAGTTTTAGATCTACTTGCAGCATTTAAGTTATTGATCCATGCTTCTTTTCTACATGTGTACTACTGCCCTCATCACTACCCTGTTTTATAAAACTCCAGGTAAATACCAAGGACAATTGGCAATTTTAAAGTCATAAACAGCCAAGCTATAACAGATTTCATGCCATGTTACTTCTAGCACATATGTTAAATTAGCTTAGACCCCGAATTATGAAGTAGACAGGATTGTGAAGGCAATGCAAACAAATATGAACTTAGTTCGTATTATTGACTATTACTTCATTTAGACCAGGCTGCTCAGTCTCATTTATGTTAACAAGATGCATACTGAGGTTTCCTTACACAATGTGTAGTGTCTCTCTGCTTGAGTATACAAAGAGTGTGAGGAAAATCCTGTAATTCAAGAAGTTTTCTCTATATGAGGCTTGGTTAGTCTGTAATTAATCCTCTAGGCAGCCTATTAGAGAATAGCATTGCTTTAGTATACAGCAAAACAATAATCTATTTTATTTTGTGAAAACTTGTCAAACAGTATGTTTTGGAGTTAATGGGGCTACTATTTGCTCTTTTGGCCATTTTTTCTGAATTGTTAGAAGCCAGAGCCTAGAGAAAGGTGATAGAACTCTGCAGACGGATGAGAAATGTACATAAATTTTGGGGAAGAACAGAAAAAAATGCACTATTTTTTTTTAAAACTTGCGGATGAGAATTTGCAGATTTGATGGACTTAAAAGATGAAAATCAAATAGTAAAACAAGCCTACAACATAGATGAAAGAAACCTGAGACAGAATTACAAGGAGCAGTAGTGAAACCATGCTTCGAAACAATGCAGAGTATTTGAATGGGTGACACCTATGCTGTGTGATACAGAAGAATTCTCTCCTTGTACCAAAATAAAAAATAAACCAAACCAAACCAAAATAAACTCCAGAACAGCAGTTAGCACAAAAATAAGCTGATGAGCTGATGTTCATTGTTTTAAATTATTATTTTAATATTCTCGTGCATGGGGGGATAAAAATATTGTAAAAGAAGGTGAAAAGAAGCAATCTCAATCTACCCAAATTTGGAAACGGTCAGATTTGTGACTGACATTTGCTAAATGATTACTTTAAAATTTGGAATGTTATGCTAGAGGTAATTACCTGTAACAATAATTTTACCTAAACAGAATTGTATTTTAATGCTTGTTTACTTGAAGATTAAATTAAAAACACTACATCACCAAAATGAAAAGAAGCTAAAACCCAGTCTAATTGTTATCTACTTGGAACCAACTGTTCAGAACAGATGGAAGGACGACTTCTATGAGAGATGTTCTGAAATGGGGAATGAGGAAAAAACTTTAAAGTTTTTCTGTAGCAAAATATTCTACTTAGAATCAACCAAATATTTTATATAGAAATTTTGCACAATTTTCATTAATTATTAATAGATATCTTGCCAAGACAAAACATCATTGCTAATTCCTATAAATGTGGCAATCATAGGAAATTGATTTGCAGGACTGGAATTGAAAAGCTTTCTTTAGGATGCCAGACAAGTCCTCTATTTTTTTTCATGATTTCTGCTTGAAACATGATAGTTTCTGTGTTCACCTCTCTCTCAGTATAATGCAACTCATTCTTTAACTGAGGTGAGCGTGAATGGTTCACTGTCACTCACATGGCTTGGCAAGCAAGCACAACCATGCTTACCTTGTTTGGGATCTGATGCCATGGGTGTCACTCTGGTTTTCCAATGCTCGAGTCCCTGTGCATAAAAGTAATAATCCATTTCCTTGATCTTAAAAGAAAATTAAATACACCATGGAAGCATTCTTCTCTAGTGCAAGCCCCATCCTCTTGGTGACCTCACCCACATAATTCTACTTCCTTTCTCAGAGTACAAACAGGTGAGAACAGCAGTGGAAATAGAACATAGAATCAGAAAATTATTCACCATACTTTCCTTACTATCTTTCCAAATTTTAAGAAATATACTCTGTCACAAGCCTTTGCCCTAGGAATAATGCATAACAGTGCTATACTGTTAGGAAGAAAAAAAAAACAAAAACAAATGAACAAAAACCTCAAAAAACAGCCAACCAACCAAAAAAAAAAAAAAAAAAAAAAAAAAAAACCAAAACCCAAACACCAAACAAGACCCCAAAAACAATCAAACCATAAAAACCCATAAAACCAAACAAACAAACAAGCAAAACCCCACAACAAAACAAAACAAACAAACAAAAAAAAAACACCCTAGAAATTTTTTTATAGGAAATTTTGTTATTCTGATGTTGGAATACAGCGTAGCTGTTTTTTTCCTCAAGATCAGTCAGAACTTAAAAAGTCAAAACAATATTGTATACTAAATTATAACTGATAGAATAAAAAACCCTCCAGCCAAAAATCTGTTGAAGTCCCTTAACACAAATCCCATAGTTAGTGTACTAAATAATTAAAGAATAATTTTCGTTCAAATTTTTTTTTTTTTGGCAGGAAATGTTAACAGTTGAAAATGTTGCCTCAGAAAATCTATTTCTTTTGACCAATCAACTTTTTTGTAATGCTTCAAAAGTTTTTGATTTTCATGTCTCACCTGCAGTAGATAAAGAGATAATTACCACAGGGTCAGTTACTGCTGTTTCAATTGCTGTTTCCTTTTTTTTTGTTTGGTTTTTTTTTCCAATTGTCACAAATCTCTATTACACTAAATTTCTAGCTCTAGCTGCTATACCATGTCATCACTATCTTTTTCTTGGTCATTACAGGTTCCTACTAATAAAAAAAGGTCAAGTAGAAGGTTTGCCATCATAGAGGGTTTAAAGTCTGAAAAGAATTGCTGGCATGATCATTGCAAAACTGCTTGAGGGAAATTGTGAACTGTCAAGAAGCATATTTATTTATTTATTAATTAGTCAACTCCTTTGGAAGCCAGGCCATTCTTGGTTAGTTTGATAATGAATTACCTTAACCATCAGTATACCTTGTATAATTACCGCGTAGTTTTATCTGTACGTCTCTTCTTTTTCTGCTAACATTGTTATCTTAGACAAAGCTTACAACTTCCATAAGCATGTATTTTGATCTCAAAGGTATATGCAAGACTGAAATAGCTGATTGATTTAAAAAAGGGCAACAGATGAGAAAGCTGCCTAAAGTTGTTGAATAATATCAATTTTTCTGAAATTGAACGTTTTGTAGCTGTTCAAGATTGATTTCAATTGCTATATAGTGGAGTTTGCACAGCTAAAAATACAAAATTATATCATTAAAAACTGCACCCCTCTTTTTGCTCTGTTGAATAAATTATGTAACTGTTAGAAAATGTGCAAGTTTCACATATAATAGTTTATGAAATTCATATACAATATCAATGTGCATCTAATAACAAATAGTTCACAACACATTTCATTCTTAATAAAAGGATTTTTGTTCACAAATATTAAAATATGCATAGTAACAATATAATCTGCAAATAGGGTATCAGTATGGGTAGTCATATATATTGGTCATCTTTGTCCAATTTATACTGTTCTTCCTTTGAATTCTAGTCATAAATTAGCCAGTTTAATGAAACTATCTCTCCAACATGGAGGCAAATAAATCCCTCTCTTGCCTCTTTGTGACTTTCATAGCTGACAGGTAATAAACAGCAGATGTCTTTTAATAATCTCTAAATTATTTTATCATATAGATAAAATTTGCATTATTATTGCCTCTATTCCACTGGAAAACACACACAAAGTTCTGATACTACCCTTTCTGTCATATATAATGGGCACTAGAAATAGATACTTTAGTTGTTAGTTTTTTACTATATAAATCTAGGAAAAAGAAATTCACAAATAGAGTAGGGGGATGAAAATTGTTTGGTGATTTCACAAAGGACACTGAAATAAGAAGAAAAGAAAGTCTCTTTTGCACAGTTTTACATTATCAGTTATCAAAGCTGACCATCAAGAACTGTAAAGGTTTTCTATCTGGGATGACTGAGAAATCAAACTACAAATAAGATTCAGGGCTGATAGGTTTTTAACACATAAGGAAAAAAAATATCATCTGGTAATATGTGACTGTAGTTAGTTCCTGACTAGACATCAAAGATAGATCTGTAGAAAAAGGTTCAAAAATTTAAGTGACATGTAACAATTTATCAGGGAAAATAAGGAAACTATGGGATACCACTGTGTAGAGCACTAATATACCTTTGTTCTGAATACTACATAAGTTATGATTGCTGTATGAAAAAGAAGCAAACAGAAATGGAAAAAGAACTAGAGAAAGGCCAAAATGGAGAGTCTGAAATGTGGAACAAATGCATATAAGGAAAGAGCAAATACACTGAAATTTTTTAGAAAAGACATGGGGAAAAGAATAACAAAGATCTCCCAAATCATGGATGAATGGGAGAATGTACGTAGATGAAGACATTTGAATAATTCTAACCCAGGTGTATTAGAAAGGACAGTAAAACAAGCAAACCAACAAACTTGCTTACCATTCCATAAACACTTATTTTCATAGTTATTTACTGTATGGCTTCTTTCCAATCCCCTGAAATTCAGACAGGAGTGTCTCAGCCTACTTTGTCCTAACTTATTTTTGAAATAATCCTTATCTTCAAGAATCTTCTTATGTCAGACCTCTGAATCTTTCATCTTTCAGTTTTAAAATGTTTTCATTTTGAAGGGTTTTCTTCCAATTGTTTTGGTTTGTCTGTTTTTTGTTTAGTTTTTTCTAGGGAACAGTGCACATTTTTTTAGTTGTTTTGGTTTGGATTGGTTTTCTTGTTTGTTTGTTTTTGAGGGTTTTTTTTGTTTATTTGGGTTTGTTTTTTTTTTTTTTTTTGTTTTTTTGGTTTTTTTTTTGGTTTTTTTTAATTCTTTTTGTTTTCTTCCTGAGGCTTTTTTGGTTGTGAGTTTGTTAAGATTTATTTTTTTCCAGATAGGGAAGAAGTGAAAATTACCAAATCTATTCAAGATATGAGTAAATAATACTGTGTTCTGTTTTGCTTTCTGTCAGTATATTTATAATTCCTAAAATGCTCTATTTGTTCACTTTCTTGTACTCTTTTCTCAAGCATTTTCCAGTGAGCAGGGAAGCACTCCATCTAACTGATGGAGAGAGGGTACAGAGCAGGATGAGCCTTTGATCTGGTACAGCATATTATGCACACTGAGACACTGAAAATATAAATTATTACTAGCTATTTAAAATAGCTGAGATCACTGAGAAATAGTGGCATAGATAAATCCTGTGAGCCTATGAGAAATCCTTCACTTCAATTCCAACATTGACAAAGGGGAAAAAAGCATCTACGTGGAGCAGTTTTTCTCCAGAAAAAAAGCTGTTTATTGTGCTGAATATTTAAAAAGTTTGGCAGTAAACTTGTAAACAGAGAAAACTTTCATATTGTTTTACAGTTTTATCCATGGAAACATGAGTCATCAATAGAATGCTTGAAACAAGACAAGGAGGCTTTTTGCTTTATTAATTAAGCCTATGATCCAAAGAATTCCCCAAACTAAGGCTTTCTAAATTGATGCACGAAGTACAGAGTGAAAAATAGTAAAATTAAAAGAACCAACCATCTTCTGTGCATATTAATTGTGCAATGCAAGTAGAAGTCTTACCTCTGTTCCTTCTTATAGTAATGGGAAGGAGTTGGAGGGAGAAGATAGATGAGGTGATAAGTGGTAAACTTTAAGTATGTAAAACGCATTTTGGTTTTAAATTGCCACTAAGAATAAAAAACTTTCTTTATTCCTTTCTGAGATTAACAGAAACTCATGGACACACATAAGTCATGTGTTCATAGAAATCACAGGAAGATTCTCATTTAACATAGAATATGCCAGAGAACATTATTTCCATATCAATTGCTGAGTTGTAATGGGATGGAACACTGCTCCCCTATAACCAAATAATATTATCAGGTTTAAGATTTCAGGTAACTGGATTGTGTCATTGTTAAAACTCAGTTTGTCAAGATCTACAATTTTGGTTCTGGATAATATTTAATTCTGCACTGCCTTAAAGGCAATACTGTTTTGTGCTCTGTTGCCAAGTTATCAAAAACTAGCCAGTAATGCCGTCCTATTAAGATGCCACATCCATTTAAGAAAGCTGTCCATGATCAGACACCCTAAGGCATAGCAATCCATGTTGCATTAGAACATTTAAGCTTCATCTACAAAATTATTTTTGGTTTTGGGCTTGTTTTTTTTTCAAATGTCAAGTGTTCTGTGTTTTGACCGCTGTTAATCTTGCAAACAGCCATGCTGAGGTCGTATGTCCTAAAAAGATGAGGTCCTTATAGTGTTTCTGTGCTATGAACTCAAACAATGACATTTTCAGGAAAAATGAAAGCAAAAATAGGCTGTTCTTAGAACCTGTGTAAAGTAAGCTGATTTATAAAACTGCTAAATACATGCTAGTTCCTACCTTGCTTTTCTATCTATACAAATAGATAATATTAGTAGACACCTGAAATGAGGTGTAAGAATACGAGAGTGCTTCAAGCCCTCTCACTACTGAATAATAATTACCTGTTATTTCAGAAGGTCCATGAGAATTTAGACTTTAAAGGTGAAATTTGATATTTGTTTATCTATTAACTTTGACAGCACAATTTGTCAAACATCGTTTTTAAAAGACAGGTAATGAACTTCCTACTGCAAAAACTTTAATTTTATTCATAGAATCGTTTAGATAGGAAAAGACTGACATTGAGTCCAACCATAAACTGAGCACTGCCAATTCTACCACTGAACCACGTCCCTAAATGCCACATCTACACATCTTTTAAATACCACTAGGGATGGTGACTCCACCACTTCTTTGAGTAACCTGTTCCATTGTTTGACAACCCTTTCCATGAAGAATTTTTTTCCTATTTTTTCCTAATCTAGACCTCCCCTGGTGCAACTTATGGCCATTTCCTCTCATCCTGTCACTTGTAACTTGTGAGAGGAGACCTACCATTTCAGGTAGTTGTAGAGAGTGATGAGGTCCCCCCTGAGCCTCCTTTTCTCCAGGATAAACAGCCCCAGCTCCCTCAGCTGGTTCTTATCAGGCTTGTGCTCCAGACCCTTCCCCAGCTCCATTGCCCTTCTCTGGACACACTCCAGCACCTCAATGTTCTTCTTGCAGTGAGGGGCCCAGAACTGAGCACTGAATTCAAGGTGTGGCCTCAGCAGTGCCCAGTGCAGAGGGACAATCCCTGCCCTGCTCCTGCTGGCCACACCACTGCAGAGACAGGCCAGGATGCCACTGGCCTTCTAGGCACATGTCTGGCTCATGTCCTACCAGCTCTGAAATTCCAATGTACTGCAGTAAGAAATTTTTCACCTTCTATATTGTGTTCACATCAAGGATCATAATTTCCTAAGAGCAGCTAGCATAATACACTTAAGGACACCACACCCCTTTTGGAAACAGTTTTCATCTCCTTCATCCTGTTGTCCTTTACTTAGGCACGATGCCTGCAACAGTGTAGGAACTTCCAATGTTTTTCTGTGAACCCCAAGAAATAATCTGGGATTTGTGAAGATAAAAGTGAGCCAGTTTTTTAAGCAAGCTTTCTCCGTAGATTTAGAATTCTACCATTTTCTCTCATCTGTAGCTTTTACTGGCAATCATTTTATTTATACTTCCAAACTGTTAACAAAAATAACATGCTGAAAATGGATTTATGATTAGCCTGCCAGGATGCTCTGGCTGAATGATGATTCCCTACATGCTTCTATTTTCAGATCTATTTATTAGATTAAAAAATAACTATTAAACATATATATCATTTTATGGTGATTATGCTCATTGTTTTCAATCAGAATGTTGCATAGTGCTTAACTAAATACATCATAAGCCAAGAAAAGTACATATAAATATTGAAGAAAAGAAATTGTAATTCAGTGAAGCAAAACATCAAATTTGTCCTCTATGCTTAAAAATGTGGTGACTGACATTGTGGAATTTTTTTTTAATTCCCTTTGAAAATCAACTTATATTGGTTTTTCATTGCCTCAATATCAGGCACATAGATTCCAGTTAAGTTAAATTATACTATTAATTGTTTCCCTAGTATTTTGCAGCTCATCAGATTAATGTCTCAATCCCTACATTTGTAAAAAATAATCTTTACCTGATTTTAATATCTGTGGACGAGGAACATTTATTTTAACTATTATAGTAAAAGTTCATTAAGAGGAAGATGAGCTTCTGATGTTTAGGGGGAAGATTTAATATTTACTGTACTATGTAGTTATTATTATTATGTACACATAATTACTTTTACAAGTCTCTTCTGGAGAGTGCTTAATTTGAAGCAGATTCAAGCACAGCAGTTCAAGGTGCTGGACAGAAGAAGATCACACTGATACAGACATTTAACATAAAAAGGGAACTGGATGAAAAAAGACTGACTGGATAGACTCCTTTTCGGATGAAAACAGAGAATGTGTCAAACATCTCACCAGCATCACTGAAAATATTGTAAGGGTTCCTCTGGCAGCTACTGGAGCAGCCACAGAAACTAGAATTATCTCTGCAAGCTCTTATCAGTGAGAAGTTGGGGGCCTGTATGGATGTTACAAATTAGCTGAGCACACAGAAATATGTTCAGTTTCTTTAGTCCTTTTTTAGGAAATTGGGAAACAAAGTGTAATATATAGGGCAAAAAATAATAATGTATTAAAAAATAGGTTAGCTACTACCTCTGAATTGAATCTTATATTTTATTTATAACTTTGGCCTTTTAATGCTGCTAAATATTTTAATGTACTCTTAGTAAGCCTCCATATGTATGATATTTTGAAAGGTGGCTAAAGTAGTAAAATGATATGCTATTTTCATTATTTTATCAGTCACCAGGACTCAAGACTTGTTTTGAATTTGGATTTGAATCCTACCAAAGCATCTAAAAATTGTTCCTTGGTGCAGAGATGTACCTTTTCCCACAATCAAATCCAAATATTCTACTTTCACATGGTCCTGTTTTGACAATAAAAGGAAGAAAATCATTAATAGGAAAAAATAAGTTTGTTTTTTTTAAAAAAAAAGTTATTATGTGACATAGTTTTCTGTAAGAGAGTCCATTAGCAGACTTTTTTTCCATTTTGGTGTAGCATAACTTGAAATGTGTCTTGATGGGCAATTCTGATAGCAGATGATTCCCTTGCTTGTTTAGACTTTCACAGGTTCATTGGCTGTGGAAGTTAGCATTGGTCAAGGTTCTACTTTTTCATGGTTAGACCTCCAGAGTAATAAATCTTCAAGAAAAATTATATCTATCAGTGTAGGGAATGCTCTAATATCACACATAAAATGAGTTGCTTTTTAAAATCACTTCTGAACTTTTGTGCATAAAAACTGTTTTTCTGCTTTTTTTTAGCTAGTGTGTGTTTGTATGTGCTTATGCAGTAATTGAACACATAACATTTACTTGGAGAACCTATGGTCATTGAAAATTAATGGGTGTGTAGAGTGAACAGTGTGTAGAGAGCAAAAACTTGTGTAGTTATTTTTAATATGGATTATTCAAAGAATCTGGGACTTTCCTTCAGTGAAAAATGAGACATATTTCCAATTTCCTCCTTTTGCATTACTAGTTGTGTAATGCTGGGAGCTAAAATTGGGCAGAGGAAGTGGTGGGGACATGGGAGGGTTTTCCTTTGATTTGATCTCTGAGAGAGAACAGAGGCAACCAGGGTTTCTATTTTGTTTGTTTACTTGCTTTGCATACTTTAAAAGCTAAAAAACCGTAATAACTTCTTGATCTTAAGCACTAAATTTGAAATCACCAAAAAAAGAAAAAAATTACTGAATAGGACCTCACACAGCCAAGTGAATATATCATTTCAAGCATAACTATGAGTGAACAATTATATATTGTTACCATTCTTTTCATTTGGCATTTTGTGTACCACTCTCTGAGAAATTAGAAGCAAAGAGAAATGCAGTGCTACTTGGCATATAAAGCATAAATACATACTCCAATACAACTTAATTTCCTGTGCCAAAGGAAAAAGACAAAGTATTCCTCTTTTGTACATTACATGCATTATAGATGGCAATATAGCTGATAAAATATTCTAGTTTTAACAACAGTGTAAAAACCCAAAAACTGTCATCCAGAGGCTGGAAATGCTTTAGAAAGACAGACAAGCATTTTATTTCCATTTTGAACACAAGTGAGCAAAGAGCAAATGTATTAAATGTAGTCCATGTAACATCACATGAATCAGTCACGGAGTCTGGGTTTGTGACTTCTGAACACTCACTGGTTCATTAGTGCATGGATTACTTGTCAGTGTCTTGGGCTTCTAAGGTATTCATCCTTTCCCTACCACTCTACACCTCCAATTTTTCTGCTGTAATCCTATCAATTTTCTCGATCCTGCAGTGTGACATTTCAACTTTCAGATTAAAAGTCTTTTAATACAGGATTATGAAGTGGTTCTTGCTGATTTAGCTCTTTTCTGCTCTTATTAGACCAGTGGTTTTATGAAAAATACATGCTTGCAATAAATATTTCTTTTCATAGCTATGATTGTTCTTTACACTGTCCTAATCTGTGCTAGGGTGCTGTTGAGTTACCCTCTTTCATATGTGACTGTTTCTCAAATGCTGACCCTGTATTTATACAAAGTTTAGAAATCTTTCAATATGCAACTTTTTATAAGTTTCATCTGAGAGGGGTATTATTTCTCAAAGGTAGAGTAATTTCAGCAGAGAATTTTAAAAACTCATGTGTCACTTGTTGTTCATTCTTTATTTTATTCTTTATTCTAAATGAACACGTTACCTTTCTCATAACCTAAAGTCCAAGAACAACCAAAAACTATAAAGACCACAAAATTTTTAATTATCATTTTCATCAAATACTAGATATTAAAAAGGGTTGATATGAATAAAATGTGAGGCTGTAGACATTTTCAGATGAACAAAAAGGGGTAGCAGGATATGTTTTTAAACAGAAAGGAGATACAAAACACAGGAAGGTAAAGAAAAAAAGTATTCTTTTTTTATTAAAAAAACCAGTGAATTACATTAAATGTAGCTAAGTTTATATTTTTAAAATAAACTTATGATAATTTTTTATCAAGAAAAATGTTAGTAAAATGAAATTATTTTTTCAGTGCATTTTTAAAAAGGAATATAAATATTATGAAACAGTACATTAATTATGACTGGAACAGAAAAACTGATTTAAAATAAAGATATTAGCACCCATTACATGGAGATTCACTACATTATTATTTTTTAATTATTAGAAAATATGTGACATTGCCTGCCTATTGGACTTATAATGAGATGCTGGGCTTACCTTTGGTATTATGGACACGTAGAAGCAGCAATGTTTGTAAGATAGGGTCAGTTGCATAACTGATCATAGTGAAAACTGTTAGTCATGACAACTCCTGCACTTTCAGAACCATTTAGAAAGAAATTAAAATGTAATCAATAAACCAACATAGAACAGAGAGTCTAGTGTCCTTGCAGAGAATTGCTAAACCATTGACAGCTTCTATAGCACTTCTAATGTGAAGCAGCACCTGAACAGGATACAAACTCCAAAAATACGGAATGGAATCCCTAATGGAATACATCCTTGAGAAGTGATCTTAAACTCCGTAGTTATTGTCAATAAAGTGAGCCAGCATTCAGTAACTAATTGTAGTGTCTTTTGATATTTCTACATCCATATCTACTGACCTTTATTCTTTGTTATGTGGTAAATTTAAGATTCTTTTAAAGCCTTCTATGTACTTAAGACAAATAAACTCTGAAAAAAGAAAGGGTTATGCATTGATAGATAGAAACTAATGCTGCAAACTAGGCTGTAGGTATGATCATTATTCTTGCTAGTGGAGAAAGGAGGCAGAATTTCACTGCATTGATTCAATTTAGTAATTGGCATTTTTTTTAAGATGCATTCCCTAATGTTTATAACTTACATATCATATTCCTTTGGTAGAAATCTTAGTTATGAATCTCCATAATATTGAAATGCTTTCTATGTTCACATATTGTAAGTGCCCTGAGTAGGTAGATATTGGTATTAAACACACCATGTCTCAAAACAGGATCACAACTGAACTAAATTTTCCAGGAAGAGTCTGGAGAGACACCTGGATGACAGTGAAAAAGCAGAGTAATGATTACTTCATTCCTTTGCATAATGCAAAATCATTAATTGAATAAAATCAGGGAATTACCAGCTGCTGATATTACTGACTAATGCCTCTTACTGTAATATATAATGGAGATCCATTAGGGTTAATGATCTCTATGGAGCTCACATATTGGAGTTTAGGGAATTTCTCCTTAGAAAACATTACCTATTGACAACCACTGAGTCACTGTGGATTAGTGAAGAACAAAGACAAGGATGTGACCCATTTACCTGAACCCATTTGTCTTTACTGTCTGACATATCCCCCAAGAAGATTTCATTACCCATTGTTCAAGCCTCTGTTTTCCTGAATGAACTAACCTATGGTTTCTGCCAGAATGAGATGTAGGGTCACTGAACAGACAGTGAGCCCAAGGAAGGATTAGTCTGTCTGTTACAGAACAAACACCCTGTGAAAATGCAGGAGCAGGGAGTAGAAACTGGCATCATATGCAGTACAGAAATCCTGCTACCATCTTTGCTTCAACATACTAAAACAAAAAGCTCAAGTTAGTTTTCAGCTTTGTACTGAGAACAAATTTTTTTGTATCCAAGTGTTCAACTAAGTAGGAGGGTTTGGTTCACAATGTTTTATATATATACACACCGTACACACATAGGTATCTACAAATGATTTAAGCAGAAATCTCCTACTGTTTCACATTTTTCAAATTTCTTTACACTATGGGTTGATATAAAGAATTCAGATTGGTTTCTTCAACTGTTTACAAGTTCCAAATTTCACTGTTAGGACTACCACCTTGGTTTTACCATGAACCTTCAGAAAATCACCTTTGACTATGAGCTGCACACTCAAATAAACACATTTAATAGTGAATCTCTATTCCAAAAGGACTCTGATGAGCCGCATAGATTCATCTTCTTATGCAGCATAAAGTATTAATATAAATAAATTATAAACGGCTGCAAATTCTAAATGCTTGCAGTACATAGGTTCAAATCTTCTCTGACTTGAAAAATGCTGCTGAAGAGCAAACTTGATAGCTTCATACAGAAGGTTACTTGGAACTTCAAACATAAGAAAGTGACTGAGTAACATGTCATGGACTCAGGAGAAAACAGAAGAAGGAGTTGGGGTAGGATGATTCATTTGCTGCAAGGTCAGTCACTCATTTCAGCTTTATCTTATGTATTAAAATTATTATTTGCTATTAAATCTAAATAATTTGCTATTGAAAGTATGAAAAATTTTTAAAGCATGGCTTGATGAAGGTGAGCACAGTGTGCCTGGGATGTGTACTTCAAGAGTCACCTATTTCCAAGAGCAGTAATAGAAATGTTTGTTTCTATAAGCTAAAGAAGTGTCATATATTCCTTTCATTTACCAAAATGTGAAAGTCTTCCTATTTCACTTTATGATTTCTCCAAGGAATAAAAAACAATCCCTAGCTCCTCCTTAGTATGTAAGATGTTATTCTCAGGTACATCTAATGAATTTAGGGGAACAAATCCTGAAGCAGTTCAGCAGAACTTAGGATGCTGAGTTAGATGTTCACTGAGAGTCCAGTCTCAGACTCTAATTAGTAAAGATGGAAGATTTGAAAGAGGATGCAAATTGACCTCTTAAAGTTGCTGTAAGCTGTCAGGACCAAACACAAAGACAACTGAACTAGTGGCAGCAAAAACCTGTACATATTGGAGGTTTTAAAATAGTAAGATACTGATACCTAAATGTCACACATTGAGAAAAAAAAAAAGGATTCAAAGGTAATGAATTCCTCATTTCAAATGATATGGAGAAACCTAGGATCTAAAGAGTCACCATGTATTTAACATCCTTAAAGGAAGGTGACTGAAAATTGCTCTGTCCAAAAAGAAAAATAATGACATTAGTATAACAGTAAAGATTCATTTATATCTTTTGACACCCTGTCTCGGTTTGTGATCCCCAAGAACACCAAGCAAATGAAAAACTGAAATTCCATTGTCATCAACAACAACAAGAAATATTAAATTAAATAGGAATTGAATCTGATCTTGTCTTTAAAGCATGACTACTAAAATAAGTAATCTTTTTCTAATCTTACGTAAAAGTAACTCTCAGTCATTACACTAAATACAAATTTAGTGCTTCCCAATAGTGGATCCAGAGGAAGGGAAAGGAAGAGCACCACTAGTAACCTCCAGTTATCCATCTTCTTCAGCAAATAATTTCCAAAAAAAGGTGCAAATAAACATCAAACACCATTGTAATGCTGCAGAGATTCAAGACTATATCCTTAACATCATTATGCCAAAGGAATATTCCTGATTTTGTTGATAATTGCAGACTTGCAATGCACTTTGCAATGCAATGGAATAAATAGGATGGAGTAAGACTAGGGCACTGTCTCTATCTCAGTTGTAATCTAGTTGAAAATACAGATTATAGTATATTAAAAAAAAGTCATCACATCGATCAATGTGGGAGACAAAATAAGGAGATCATCTAGACCTCTGAAGAGGAGAAAATCCATGTCTATCTCCATTCCAACATTAGATAAACTCATCAAGAGTGTGCAGAAGGAAGCTTGATTCCAAATCATACATGAGAGACATATTATATTCCGTCAGTCTTCTCCCACGTTATTGTTTGCTAACCTGGATAAAATGTCCCTCCTATTTAAAGGACTGCCTGACTCATTTAAAGTTTCTGTGACCCAGCTGCAAGATAGACTTCAAGCTGCTTGAGTGGAAGGGTGACAAGCTGGACCTCATCTTATGTGGGGGGAAATAGTAGAGGAGCTAACAATTTATGGCACTCAGTCCCTGAAAGTCTTCAGGAGTGCATCCCAGCCCCAAGGGGACTGTACTAGATTTGGCTGGGATAGACTTAAATCTTAGACTTAGAAACACTAACCCTAACCCTAACTCCTAACCCTAAGAACGAGAAAGAGAGAATGAGGAAGTAAGAAGGAGAAAGGAAGAAAAAGAAAGACTGAAAGAATGAAAGAAAGAAAGAAAGAAAGAAAGAAAGAAAGAAAGAAAGAAAGAAAGAAAGAAAGAAAGAAAGAAAAGAAAGAAATAATGAAAGAACCTAACCCTAACCCAAACCCAAAACCTAACCACTAAACCTAACCCTAACCCTAACCCTAAGAATGAAAACAAAAAGGAGAGAAAGAAAAAAGAAACAATAAAAAAGAAAGAAAGAGAGGGAGAGAGAGAGAGAGAAAAGAAAGAAAGAAAGAAAGAAAGAAAGAAAGAAAGAAAGAAAGAAAGAAAGAAAGAAAGAAAGAAAGAACAAGAAAGAAAAGAAAGAGAAAAAATAAAAAGAAAAAAAAGAACGAAAGAACGAGAAAGAAAGAAAATGAAAGACAAGATGAAAGAACAAGAATATAGAAATAGAAAGGTAGAAAGAACAAAAGAACAAGAAAGAAAGAAAAGGAAAGAACGAAAGAACAAAAGAATGAAAAAGAAGAAAAAGAAAGAATGAAAGAATGAGGAACAAGAAAGAAAGAAAAAGATAGAAAAAATTAAAGAGTGAGAGAAACAAAAAGATAGAACGAAAAAAGGAGAAAGAAGAAAAAAGAATGAAAGAACAAGAAAGTAAAAAAGAAAGAATGAAAGAATGAGGAGAACGAGAAAGTAGAAAAAGAAAGAATGAAAGAACAAGAAAACGAGAAAAAAGGAAAAAGAAAGAATGAAAAAACGAGAGAACTAAAAAGAAGAAAAAAGAATGAAAGAACGAGAGAATGAGAAAGTACAAAAAGAAAGAATGAAAGAACGAGGCGAAAAGTAAGTAAAAAAAGAAAGAATTAAATAATGAGGGAACGAGAAAGTAGAAAAAGAAAGAATGAAAGAATGAAAGAATGAGAAAGAAGGAAAAAGAAAGAGAAAAAACGAATGAATGAGAAAGGAAGAAAAAGAAAGACTGAAAGAATGAAAGAAAGAGAAAGTAGAAAAAGAAAATGAAAGAATGAGAGAACAAGAAAGAAGGAAAAAGAAAGAAAGAACGAAAGAATGAGAAAGTTGAAAAAGAAAGAATGAAAGAATGATAGAACCAGAAAGAAGGAAAAGGAAAGACAGAAAGAATGAAAGAACAAGAAAGATGGTATGTTGTACACCTATTGTGTAAATCGTAACCAAAAAAAATACTTCAGTTCATCACATACAGGGCAACATTTTCAGAAATATCTGTCTTGTAAAATCACGAGCTCTTTTTTTTTTTTTTTTTTTTTTTTAATAATTTTATTTTTTGTTTTAATGGCTGTACCTTTCCTTATTTCCTTCTTTGCTAAGAAAAAAAATGAACTAATATCTATGCATATATAAAAAAAAGAAATTAATATAGACTTAACAAAATTAAGCAGAGTTTTTCAGAGGATAATTTTTGAAAGACTGCCAAAAAAAATAATTTGTGCTATCCTTGCACAATTAATATGCTTAGTGAGTTTATAGAACCTTCCACTTTTAAAAAGTGGATGATGTGCTAATTCTACTGATTTGAAGTCTAGAGGCTGCCCTGTTTAAACTATGCAAATTACCAACCTAAAGCAATTACTCCATCTTATTGTCATCTCATCATTAATTCTCTACAGGTTAAACAAATTTGGATTAATATTTGCAACTTCCACATTGCATCAGCAGCTCCTCCAGTATATTATCTTAAGACAAATTAATTAAGAAAAACTAGTATTATAGTTATGCATTTTTGGGAAGAAAAAGAGATTCTGATATTGCTACTGAGTTATAATATACTGCCAAACATATTAATGTATGTCTCAAATATTTCAAGTAATTAATTTTAGGCTGATAACATCCATATTAATAATACAGATTACAAAACATCCAAAGCCATATGATTACATCAGGAATGTCTCCTGGACTTACACACTCCTAGCTTTTGACTGCTTATTTAGAATTTTCTGTCCATTTATCACCTAATATATAAAGACATGGACATGTACCATGTTTGTTACAATTCAATTTACTTATTTGAAATGCTGACCATGTGTATCACAAGGAAAATGTACACAGACAGAAATGAGATCCAAGATGTTGAAAGAAGAGAATAGACTGTAAGTTTGCAGCAAGAACAGATCTTTTGGCTAACGATCTGGCAGAGTATTTCTTCTCTCTGTATACCTGTAGCAGCTGCATGTCACTTTATTTATTCATATTCTCTTCACCTCCTTAGAGCTATCTTCCAAAGAGTCTGGATACTGTTTAGCTTAAAAAAAAATAGATTACACAGTCTGTGATAGTTCATTTTGTCTAAATGGGATTGGAAAAATGTATAACTTTTGACTGAGAAACAGTGACAAACCATGCCAGGTAGGCTGAAGTCCATGATATGTCAGCTGATAATGTGGCCACCTGAAGAAGACATTGAACCAAAATTTAAGAGCACATGAGCTTCAGAGCAGAGGGAACTATCTGGGTAGTAATTGCTGGACAAGAGGAAAATGCCACAGCCTTGCCTCACTCTGTAATACTGAAGTGCAGCCCACAGATGAGTCCCAATCATGTAAAAAACACTGGAAGAGTGATGGACAGAAGGAAGTGAATTTACTTCCTATCCTACTCCTGCTTTCTTAAAATGTGAATAAATGAATTGTCTAACTTGTACCACACTGTGCTATCTATATGTATTCTTTCCTGTCCTCTCTCTTGAAATACAGAGCATACATTTTAATTTGTAAACTATCACTGGAAAAAATTATAGAGGTCCTTTTTTTAACTTTTGTGGCTTTTTATATTTCTCATGCACTCTGTCACCACCCATTCTATCTGCAACCGTGCTTCTAAGATTTTATTTAAAATCAGATTTTATACAAACATTTTCACAGATAAAAGACCTTTCTAAATTTCTAATAGGTAACATTGGCTTTGCTAAACTGAGTTCATAAGAATATAATTTCTCAATATAATGAGAAGCTTTAGAGAAAATACATGACATTTCAAGACAGACCTTTACAGAATGTATTTGTACTAGTGACACCTCTTTTGGGTACTGAAACCACAGCTGCTCTGGCTTAGGACATTGATGTTTCTCCAATAAAATCTTTTTATCCTCATGTCAAGCAAAAAAGCAATTCCACAGACAGAAACCAGTTCATTCCCTACATTCTTTCTACTTACATATGACATTTTCCAGGCTACTAAATGGAAGCAGAAAATACATCTTTTATGATACAGTGTAAAAATAAACTAAAAGAGATGTCGGGAATCCTCAGAAATCCACTTAGCTCCTAGATGGATGTAAAAAAGTGGCTTGTTGAGTTAGATGCTGCATCTGTGATGAGAAAATGAAGGAATCTTGTAGTTACCTGTGGGTTCACCAAAACAAAACGTCGCAGAAATTCTTAATATTAGTCTGAAATACCACTGAGTGCTCATTTCATCTTGGTAGCATGATATTTTATATTCATTTTTACCCTTTGTCACACACAATTTATAACATTTCACATTGCAAAAAGTAATTTAAAGGTGCAGCAGCAATTTAACACAAAAAAAATCCATTTACTTAACTGTGGGTCACTTCACATATTTAAGCCTTCATTACAGAAACTTTGCCCCTGGCCATCACAGATAACGAGGTACATCCAGATACACTGATCCTTTGAATAACAAATGGCAAAATAGAACAACCAGAGACCTTTATGACTCTGTAGTCCCATAATTTCAGATTTTCCCTTCCCCAGAAAGGAAAATATATATGTAGAATTAAAACAGAAGATGATGCTGTCCCCTCACTCCCTTTTCTTTTTAATCCTATTTTTGACATTATGTCAGCAAAGTTGGACATAGAAAGACAATTAATTTGGCATGCTTTCTTCTGCTAAAATAAGGAGCATTATAAAATTTTATTCAGTCATTCATTGTGAGAATGCACTGGACATTGGACAATATGAATATAAATTTAAAATCTTCAGATGTTATAAGACAACTATTCAGTCACTTTACCACTTCAACCCTTTTAAAACTACTTAAATCATATTTCAGTATGATGCATGTAAGATCTTTTGAGGTTTGCATGCTTCAAATATTCTTCAAGTTGATCCAGCAAAGATTCATTTAGAGAGGAAGTTCTATTTGTGCTTCTTTTAGGATTTGTTTCCATTCCAGAGTTTTGAAAAATCCTAGACTGGAGTCTGATCTTAATCAACACAGAGCAAATTTAGCACCAGTGACCCTAGTAAAAAAAATAATCGGAACAAAGCTGTAAACCAGCTTATTTCTGTTGTGACAGAGTCAAGACCTTTATTTCAATTAATGTCTAAATAAGGGTTTGAGATTAGGACGAATAATTTTGAATTTGAGTTTGGTCACTTACATCCCCAGAAGAGGAGATCAGTATTTGCAAGATCAGCACTCCCTTATAGTAACTCCCTGCATTTAATCCCAAATTCTTACAAGGACTTTAGAAGGGAAACATTTCTAATTCATACTTTCAATTCAAAAATAGAAGTTGTCCCAGGGCAATAAGCAAATTTTGCAAGTTCTTCAGATAAAGTTAACATTCCATTGCACATAGAAAGTAAATGTACAAATAACTTTTAGAAAGCTGTTCGAATACATTCAGTGTTTTTCTAGACCATTACCATTTCATTCCATGACAAACTTGAGGTACAATCAAAGTGACAAAGCAAATATTTTACAAAGTTTTTTATTTTTTGAGATTTTTCTTTTGGCTTACAGAACCATGCATAGGATGCCACGGCCTTTTAAACAGAATTTAACTGGATGAGGTATGGATTTCAGATAATAAGTTAGCAGCAACATTTGTTTCTAGAAAGCTGTTTAGATATGTTTTCAGACATATAACAGGCATAGAAGGCTTATGAAATCACAAATACATAATTGTTCACCAACCAACTCTTTTATTTTGTGCAAAAATTTACCCTAACAATGAAGCAAAACCTCTTTTTATTTCTACTTCTACTCTTAGTTAATTCCACAGCTGGTGAAATATGAAATGTACCTATCTTAATTGGGGAGCTAATGTCAAAAGTGCAATCAAATTAAAAAGCAGAAGGCAGGTGGAACATAAAAACTCTCTTCAACCACCCACTGATCGAATAATTACTAGGCAAGTGCTGTTATTATCGTTGTTGGGTGGGGATTTTTAATAAAATAAAAGACTAAAACTTCAGGAGATTATTAAATTCCTACCTCTGCAAGCCCCGCAACAAAGACGAGACAGATACTATTTCTGATCCATTTTTTGTTACTCTTTAGGTTAAAAATTTTTCTTAGTCTCTACAACTTTATAAATTGAGGAGGAGTAGTGTTTAAGATATTTAATATTTTCCCTGGGAAAGGACATTGTTTCAAAGAAATGAATCTATCATGATTCAAATGGAAGAATATGTTTCAAAACATTCAGATGAGAGAATCAATTAAGGAAACACAATAAATACCAAACCACATTGTCCTCCCATTCACTTAATTTCACAGCAGTACAATCCCATCATCTTTCATAGAATTTTTCCCAATTTACCATTGTCATAAAAAGTGTGGTGAATAAGGAATGTGGTGAATAATGTACTACAGCTCGGGCAGAATTATAATGCCAAAAGAATGGAATGCTGAATGAAACTGAAGGGATTCACAAAAGCATAACCAATGGAGGGAAACACTGTTCTTACCATGTTTTTATGGTTTTCTGTTTTCTCTACCAAAACCATTGCAGTTAGGCAATATGCACATTCAAAAAAATTGCAGCAGCACTAGCTAGAAAAATTAGGTTTTAAATTTAATCTAAAACCAACTCTCCGTTTCCTTTTATGCAGTCGTTGATATCTATAAGCAGAAGAAAGCTAGTAGCAGTTTTCCTACTAACTTATTTCTAAAAATATGATACAGTCAATAATATACATATTCTGTTTCTTATATAATAGCAGGCCTTAATGACCACAGAACATGTTCTGGCACTGCTTTAGTTGACATGAAATTGAAGGAGGGTCTGAGTATAAAGAATACTAGTCCAAGAAGTCTACCAAGCTCATGACTGTGAGGAGAAGTAAGTAAATTCTACAGTCTTGTACCTAAGAAGTATTATATCTGAAACCTACATAGATTTGGATTATTCAAGCAAAATATGAACAGAGAAGTTCCTAGTTGTTTACTATTTAATAAAACTCTTTTTTGTTTTCCTGGAATAAAAATTTGTTGAGAGTAGATGTCTGTTGTGATTTAAGCCCAGACAGAAGCCAAGCACCAAACAGTCACTCACTGTTGAGTCCCCCACCAGTGAGACTGGGGAGAGAATCAGAAGGGTAGAAGTTAGAAAACTCATGGGATGAGATAAAGATTGAAGAAGTGATGCACACAAGCAAAGAAAAACAAGGAAAATATTCACTGTTTCCCATAAGGAAGCAGGTGCAAGGAGGGAAGACAAACTTCATCACTCCAAACAACCCCCATTTCCTCCTTCTTTCTCCTACCCCCAGCTTTATATGCTTTTCCAGCATATGTAAATTTTTCAGGATAAAGTCATTAATGAATTTTGTTACATTGCTGCATATCCTGTCCAGAGTATAATTAAATATGTTAAAATACAAAAGAACCAGACGCTTGGGTGTGTTATACCTTCTTCACCAACTTGTTAGAATTAACCCTATAGCAAGATTATTTCTCTATACAGTCGCTATATGAGGAAAAGAGCAAATGGGAAAATATATGAAAAGTTGTGAATAGCACAATCATTTTATGTGCTTTTTTATGTTTTCATTTTAGAAGTTACACAGGACAGGAAGCTTCATGGGCTTTGTAGGTACTTCTGAGCTGCTTATAAATAAAAGATTAGCAGCTCCTACTGGAGTCCAAATCATAGTAAGGGCTATCATGAAGGTCACTGTGTGCTTTCTCAAGAAATGTCTCTCTTATTACAAGATCCTTACTCAGAATACATTCCCCAAAACACTAGTTAAAAAATGGTAAGGAAAACTTCCTCATATTAAAGAATTGCTACTCACTTTTTGTGTAAAATCCCACTGTGAGATGTCTCATTTATTCTGGCTTGTCTGCCTATGTTTTCTTATTTGCAAAACAGAGATAACATTAGCCTCACCAGGTGCATGAGGGGAGAATATGGAGATAGATAGACAGTTAGTTAACATTCCTGAAACACAATCTATGTGTTAAAATATTCTAAGATAAATGGAAATAAATGGAAGAAGATGTCAATTGTCATAACAGAGAAATAGCATGGTTTTGAACCCACAGTTGAATCTATTTGTTTACACTCTGTACTGTAGGATCTATAGTAATGTTGCAACATTTGATACTGAGACTGCTCTTTTAAAGTAGTGAAGTCCAGAGGAACCAAGCAATATTATGCCATTTTTCAGTACAATGCAGATTAGAATCGTGCAAGTCAAGTCACGCTGTGAAAATTTGCATGAGTCATGCACGCTGTTGAGTTTTAGATTCACTCTGTCTACTCAGACAAAAGTCTTGACATTGTCACTGCAAGTTAGCACACCAAAATATTAATAATGCTGAAATAGCTATAGTAGAAAAAGCATAAAAAGGGTAAAGTGTGTGAAGAGTTAGACAGAAAATAATGGAAAATATTTTGTTGAAGAAATATTAATTAGACTGCCCCAGATATTACTGTGTTCCATTCTATACCTTCATCTCAAAGTGAAATACTGCAGAAGCCTGGAGGACTGCAGTCAGATTTGCAAATATCTCCAGAGGAAAATAAAAAAAATAATTTTGAAATTATTCCAATTAGGAGGGGCATTATAACCTGACTCAGTGCAGAGCCATATGGAAAGATTAACAGGATTTAATGAATGTCAAAGAAAGCAGAGCCAGGCCAACTCATCATATTCATTCAGAAAACCAAGCTCAGTAAAGCCTGAATAGAAAGAAATGTGAAACTTATCAATGTAAATATTTTATATAATGCAATTATGAAAGGCAGAGTTTTTTCCCAATATTGGTATCCTCGTCTTATTACAACCTCCTTTGCTCTCTCACTCTCTTTCAGAAAATGAAAGGAAAAAACTATACCACCCACAGTGAATTTTTTTCTCTGTGAAAATTTTCTGATGATTTCTAAACAGAGAATCTTTAGGCACCATTCTTAGAGATGCAATGATTACATCTCCATCCTAGACCCACTTTTAAGGGGACTGGATTGGGAGTGTGTCTGAGAGAGTAATAGTGAGTAAAGACCCACATTCACCCCAGGCTTACTTCCCATTGGTTTCCATTTAATCATTCCCATTGGAGTGATTACAGACACTACCTGCCTGGGAATACCCAGGATAAGATTGTGCAGAGCTATTGTTTAAGTAAGCATAAGGCTTGTGGCCAAGCCCCACAAGAGACAGCCAGCCCCAGGAATCTCTGTGGGGAAGCACTATTGACATATGGTAGACAGGAGCAGCTATGACTAATGGTGTTATGGGAAAGATCAAAACCATGACAAATTGTGTGTAAGGGTTTTATCATGTTTAGAAAATGTGTCACAAAGCGAAAGGAAGTATGCTTGTGGGATCCTGGAAAGGCTATGTGGCTATAAAAAGCAACAGGAGTGAGTCCAAAGTAAACAAACACCTAAAGAAAAGGAAATAGATTCCAGCTCCATGATTTGAGATTTAGAGGTTTGAAGGCAATTTTAAAGAGTGAAAAAAAAAAATTAAAAAAAAAAAAAATATTTTTTTCTCCTCAGTGCAAATGGAAAGTATAGTTCTTGAAAAAATCTGCAATAATATATAGGAAGCCTGCATACTATGTACACTGTCGCTAGGAATGGAATAAGTAAATAGAACAAGGCTTTCACACAGGTCCCATAGTGACCTATAGCATTGCCAAAAGACATATAGAGCCAGAACAGACAAGCAAAACCTGTAACAGGCAGTGCATAGCAAAAACAGCTCACATCACAAGATCAGCAACCCACAAGAACAGGGAACAGTACTTGGGCAGCATCTGGAAAACACAACCTAGAACTGAGGTGCTGCTGCAGGTGTCTGACACCCTGGTTACAAAACACAAGATGAGGATACTAAAGGAATAAATACCCTGGGGGAGGGAGTAAGGGGGTATGAGCTGTCAGTCTCGGATAAAATGTTCCTTTCCTTTCACAGAGCAGAGGAGGTGAGGGCTGTGAATGCCAGTGCTGAGGAGGATGGTGTAGAGCAGATGTAATCAAACCTCTCCTGGCTGTATTTGAAGATCCCCAGCAGGCTTGCTCTTCCTGCAAGATCAAAGGTTTCCATTGCCAGGCAAGCTGCAGTAGGGGAACTCTGCTCCTTCCATTCTGATCTATGAGCAGACTCAGAACTCGACCACTTTGAGTCATGCAGCTGCCCACTCTTCTGGATCTGTGTCAGAGATCTACAGTAAGGGAATTTGCTGGGGATGCCATGATCTCACAGTCAAAGCATGGACTTTTCTTTGAGCTACCAGGACCAATACCGATTTTGCAGAGTGGTAACTTTCCTAATCAGCTCCAAGTGAGTCCACTGAGCCTCTTCTGTGGGTTACTGATACTTATTTTAAAGAGCTATTTTAAAAACCTCACACTTTAGCATAAGTGAAGAATGCAGAAACTTAAATTACAATAAGGAAAAGACTGCAGTAAAATGGAAAGAAAGAAAATAGTGCAATTAACCAGAACATGAGGAGAGAATTTTGCCTCAGGGGAACTGCTGGAAGAAATTGAGAAGGAAAGGTGATTATTCCTTTTAATTATATATTAACAAAGGGATACACAGATAACTCAAAAGAAAAAATGCTTTGGGGTAAAGAAGAAATTTTTTTTGTTTGTTTATTGTGAGCTTCCCTCCACTTCAAGTTTAAATTCTAGACTCATACTTCACTCCCCACCAAAACCAAATAAAATAAAATATGCACATACTGGCACATTAATGACTTAAGATTGTTTTTGGTAATAGAAACTAAATATTCATTTTAGTTAAATGAAGACATTAGATCTTCCTCAGATACCCTAGTTCATATTCAGAACATTTATATATGGAGTATCAATAATTATTTTAATAATACTTTAAACTAAAAAAGAGTCCAATTTCCCTAAGCAGTCAATATAATTTCATAGAGTCCATAGTCAAATAAATTTCTATTGTCAATTAACTAAACTAAATTATAATTAATATTAAATTATATTATCATTAAAATTATGCTGTTACAAGCACTAAGTTGTAGAATTCTGCTTCCATCTTCTAGAAATTATTACCCTTCAAATGAAACAAGAATATTCATTCCCATGAAAGATAAACCTTTAGAGCACAAAATGGAACAATTCTGACTTAAATTACACAATGTGAAGAACATAGAATACAGGAGATGTCCTGCTCTGCCCCCCCACCAAAAAAAGACCATTATTTTCTTCTGTTCATTTCCCCGTGCTTATAGCATTACAACTCTTTTACCAATCATTTCAGTACTTCTCCCTCTAAATTTTTCACATATAAAATGAAAATAAGGAACTTGCACTTTAAATGTCTTAGCAATATGCTTGTCAGCTCAAAAGAAAGATCTAAGTGAATGGTTTCTTTTGATATCTCTTGATATTGTGCCACATCTAGCAGTGTGGAAAAAAAAAAAAAAAGTAAATACAAGTTGCATTTTAAGAAAAAAAAGATTTCTGGTACAGAATAAATGAAAGTTTGATATTTTAACTTAGTATTTTGGGGGAAACTAAATTATTAGATTCCAAATTGACTTCCACTGCAAAAATCAATCCTTTCTGGTGAGAAAAGCTTTTTTTTTTTTTTTCCTAGAGAAACTAAAAATGTTTTAAACTGAAATCAGTATGTCAGCAATCAAAAAATTTATAAAAAACCCCAACACCATTCAAGAAACCTACCATGATACAGCACTTTGGCATGACTATATCCAGAGTGCCTGATTTTTAAGCTCTGGATACTGGAAACAAACTGATTGTTTAAAACAAGTTTTGTTCTAAAGTTGCAGATATCCCAAGATCGTGTATGAGAAGCAATTGTTCTTTTTCTGTTTTTGAAACAGCTCTACTGAGAACTCTTCAATAGAGATGTAGTTATTTTATTAAAGTACTGTTTTTATACAGTGTATTTTGTGTATCAAGTAAACAGAGCTTCAAAGTTTTGGGGAAGCAACATGCAATGGTATTTTTTCACTCAAGTGAAACTGGTTTGGGTGATTTATTCTGAATAGAAACGTTTGCTCACTTGCACAACTTTTTAAGCTTGCTGGAATTTGGGATTAAACATATTGAACTGAATCACTTTCTTCCTTAATAGAAAGCTCCTCTCATTAAAAACAATCTCCACAAGAAATTACCAATCCCAATTTATTTAAGAATACTGAAAATCCTTGTGATGTCAGGAATTATTCCAGGGTAAAGGCTGCATCCATGCTTCTATTATAACCATATCTTATTGCCTACTTCATTAATTTTTTTGCTAAAGAATTCATCTGAAGAGGAGCAACATAACTTTCTCACCTCATTCACTTCTGTAGACACAATTCTGTCAAACAACTAACCTACAAATTAGAACTTAATAGTGCAACTATTTTTGAATTACCATACTAGTCGTTGTGCAGTACAGCCTAGAACCTCTGAAGGAAACCATTACCAGATACTTAAGGAAAACAAAATAAAAATGCAGATATAGAATAATATTGCATGGTAGAACTACATTCATAAAGACTACAGAACTAGAAAAGAGAGGAATAGCAAACTGTTAATTGGAAATTAGCTTTCTTTCATGAAAAAATTTTTGTAAACTTTTGTAAACAATCCCATCAACAAAACTTGAACTGTTGACACAAACACATAGATCAATTATTTAGAAATGAGAAAGTACCTTAAGACCTGAAAAAGACAGTCTATCTGATGACAGTGCCACTCATAGTAGATGATAATGGTAAATTTATTGCAAGTTTACACAAATGAATAAAGCTGATTAAATTTCTGACTTTCCACTGGTAAGCATATGACAAAAAAAAAAAAAAAGATAGAATAAAAAATTCATGGACACAAAAATGTGAATCTATCTAAGAATTCAGTTAAGTGCATTGGTATCTGTAAACAAAAAAAAGCCCATAAAACACTCCTCCCCTAAACCACAATTTATTTTTTCTGCTGCAAACTATTTATTGAGAACATTCATTGGCATGAACAAGATGAACAGGATTTGTTTTCTAATTCTAAGTCAACACAGATTTGGCATATGAACATGTTAAGTACTGTGGTGGAGGAATAATATGAGTAAAATATACTTTTCTAGGCCTGTGAGTCACTGGGAACTGCTCAAACAAAAGGCAATTTCTAGATAGAAAATGGTTATTAGGGCAGAATCTAAAGATATCACTGAACTGTACATATACCTGTTAATGCAGAGAATATGCGTCCCAGCCCACATGTATGCACCAGGTAAATTATGAATGTGTATTTATCAACAAAAATAGCACTGTAGACAAGAGTGATGTGGAATATTTTTCTTCTGTCTGCCTTTGTTGTTTTAATCATTTAAGCATTTTATCACTTCCAGTTAAAGACTCAAAGAGATAAATTATAAGAATGGGACTAGTTTTATTTTCTTTTGGCCATAATTGGTTTTAATACAATGTTCAGAGCTAAAACTAATCAGGAAGCTGCTTTCATACCATCATTCTTTACCACCCATTGAAACTCTGAGATAGAGTTCACTAGGTCATGAAATCATAATCTGAAAAACATTGGAAATAGCAACCACACAATTCAAAACCATGTCAGATTTTCAAAAACATATGCTTTCCTAATATAGATTTTTTTTTTTATGTTGAAAGTTAAATACTTTGCAAGCTTGTATAATGAAGATATGCAACATTTTATACAAAGTCTTTCTAAAAGTTTATAATTGCAAGTGCTTTTGAAGTGGTAAATGAACTGATTGATACATATCATGAAATATGTAATTTTGATTATCTGAAAGATTTGATAATTACATTGTATGGAAAGAGTTGAATGCAAGCAATCCATGAAAATTTATAAGTTACAATTTGGATGGATAGGCAGCCTGGAAACAAACAGCAGACCCATCACATACTTAGCAAGTCTTACTTGGAATACTGTTATACCATGTATGTAAATTGAAAAAAAAAACCAAGAAAGATGAAGGTAGGAATTTTACTTTCATTAATCATAATGTAACACACAACAGTTTCCCTTTTGAAGAGCAAGAGAGAAGGACATGAGAAATGACTTGTTAGCAACTCTTAATGACCCACCTTCAGCTATTATACTATTATAGTTAATTTGTTCCAAACCATTCCTCACACCAACATAAAATTCTCTGGATCAGATGTAAACTTTTCCAGTATCAGAAAATGTTTATTTAATACAGAAGTTCAAGACAGATGGGGTTGCAAGGCTGCACTATCATCCTGCACACTGGGGTGTGGTAGAAGTCAAGCTGGAACCAAACTGAAACATATGGAAAGAGCTCAGGGAAATGACTTGGACACAGTGACCAAACAAGGTAGTAGGTGACCTGGGAAACAGAGCAACAACCCAAAAGTATGTGTAAGGAAGTTTCCCTCCATTTTCTTGACCCCTCCCCAGCAGTTTGTAAAGAATTTTTGAACCATCTCGTAGAGCAGATGCCAGTAAAGCATGCAATTAATTCCATTTAATGAAATGAAGCATACATTCATAAATAGGTTTAGATAATGTAACCTATTCACATGAAATCATCTAGTTTTAAGGTAAAAAGGAAAGACTAATTAATCAGTGCTCATATTTTTTATGAAATTGAAATGAACAATAGAACTTTTTAAAAATACTGTAAATATCAAGAATTTTTGCTTAATATCTTTAATTCCAGACTATTAGACAACCCAAGAGTCAAGATAGGAATTTTAATTGTCCAATCACAGTAGGACAGAAACAAAGAATCAGTTTCTTCAAATAATTTCCAGCATTACCTTGAGCAGATAGTGTAATATGAGGCACCAACTGCTCCTTATGACATAGGAGATACATAGGACAAAACAGAAAATTAAATCATTGACTGGCTCCTGCTCCTTCTCCAGCAAGGCTCTTCAAGATTTTTGTATATTTTTTGGCTCCTGAAATTCCCACATTTTCCTGAATAGTGAGATACAGAGCAGGGGCAAAACAATGCCAGTGATCTCATTAAATCCTCCTTTACCCAAGTCATGACAGATCAGCACAATATCTAAATCACTTTAATTCTCCCTACTGAGAGTCTGATAATAGAAAACTATGCTCATCTGCAAATTTCCTGTACAGATGAAGACACACTGTAATTGACCGTGTGACCTCTGAAAAATTATGCTATTTCCACCTCTTACTTGTGACCCTCCCAAGTATCTTTAATTCTACAGAGCTGTGTCAGCATAAAATGCATGAAACTGTATTTTAAAACTGTGACAACTTTCGGGCTTCCCTATGTGCTTTATAGAATATTTTAAAATGTGGATGTACTAATGTAAAGATATTCCTATAGACTCCAGGTTTTCCATGTACACATAGAAAAGTACCCCCATACAAGATCCCAAATTATTTTCCTGGGAAAAGCAAAGCAATTTCCTGGCAAAATAATTTTCCTGGGAAAGTGAATTTGTCCCAATAAAAATGATTCCACCTGAGATGTGTCAATCACTGAAAAACTTAAAGTGCTTAAAGGTAGTTCAAGAATTGAGCTGAATAAAATAGGAACGTGGGTCTTTTGTTCTAGACTACAGCCAATCATTCAGGTTCATTACCCATTAAACAATAATGCCCAAAGCAAGTTGTGAAACTCTTGGCCAGTGCTGTCCTGGAAAGCTGTTAAGAAAATGAAAAAAAGAAGAATATAAAGAACTTTGATTTTTAAAAAAATCAAAACCCAACAAACAAAAAAACCTCCCAAAAAACTCAACCAAAGGAAAACCTTTAGGAAATGGCGAAAATACATCCTACCCTATGTAAATAAAGACTAGAATAAATTGCAGCTGTGGAGTCTGTAGATTAAAAAAATCTATCTCTGCTTCACTATGTCCCTGGTGAAAATCTCCTTCAAGGATTTTCACTGATCACTTGAATCTCATATGAGTTGAGGGGATGAACCATTTTTGAGAGATGTTTTCACAACCTGCCTAGAGATAGGAGTGCCCCTCAGCCAAATTCTTGGATCAGAAACTGTTAATGTAGAACTGCTTGGTGCTGGACAATATTTTTTCCTGAGCCTCAAGTGGTTTTATGGGGCAATGGATGACCTTATGCTGAAATTACTAATATAGCAATTATTTATGCAATAAGATTAGAATGACTCACAGAAAACAGCCTCAGCTACCAATCTTGAATAGTGTCTTATATTTAACTTGTCAAGTCGTAATAATATCAATTGAGATTTTAATAAGAAATTAGATAAAAGCATTTAACACTTTACTGGATGACAGGGGAAGAGCATATATATCATTCTGTGGCTCTGATTTAAAACAGAAACAAACAACCCCCTCCCCCCAAACAAACAAACAAACAAACAAAAAAAACAAAACCCAAAATCCAAAACCAAAACCAATTCAAACCAAACCAACCAACCAACCAACCAACCAACCAACCAACCAAACACAACAACCCCTTCCAAACCAAAAACTTCTTGCATCTTTTTAGATTTGTTTAAAATTTGAGTCTGAATATGTTTCTTAAAGAGATCTATTAAATGGGGGGAACTAGAAAGGTAGAATTTAGTCCCAAAAAAGCTGACATTCATAATTCATAGAATTCATCACACTCATAAGAATATAGTTTTGTAGATGCACTGTGCAGTTGAACCAGAACCAACCTACTCACTCTGTTGTAAGAAAATAGATTTATTTTCTTTAAATGTAGCAATAGGAAGAGCAGACAGTGCACAGAAAATGAAAAAAAAAATAAAAGAAGAAAAATTCTCCCACTACACCCACAAAAAAACAACCAAACAAACAAAGAAAAAAAAAACCAAACCAAACCAAACCAAACCAAACCAAACCAAACCAAAACAACCCACAAAAAAAACCCCAAAACCACACACACACACACAAAAAATAAACAACAAGAAAAAGAAAAGGCCTATAAGCCCCTAGAGGAGCATTTTGTACGAACAAAACCATATCTCTCCTGTTTTTAACAATTCCTATGTTCCCAATAATAGCTCAAGCATAACTGCAGTGGATACACCCTCAAAACTGTTAACATCACCACTTTCAGCAATCATCTACAAGAGCCTTGGAAAATAGATTCCTTATAACTGGAAGCTATAAATATATTGAAAAAAGAATAATTAACTCGATTTTCATCCCTAATTTTCCTGAAAAATCTGACATCTACTCTGGTAATCGGAGATATCTAATAAAAATATATGACTTACTACTTCCTGTACATTTTAATATTTTCAATAATTTACGAACTAAAATCTTGAATGTTCTTTAATAATATATTTCAAAGTAATGCAAAAATGAAGAAAATTTTTATACATGTTCTCCTAGTAAGAAATTCTTGCTCTCTCTCCAAGGGCACATCTGAATGTGACTATGGGATGTGTGAACACTGGTGCTTTCTGGACATTTTCTGTGTCAAAACTATTGAGCATTTCCTCCTGAAGATCAACCCAGCAAAAATACTGAAACTTAAGTAACATGAAAAATTCTGAATACAAGTCCTTGAATTTCTTAAAATTACAAAACATCTTTCATGCCATGTGAAGGCTGTTTATGTGCATCCTTCTAGATCAGAGCAGCAATGGCCTTCTCATTATAACTTCAAGCTATACTTTCCAAACTGAGATGATTATTTCATTTCAAGATTGTTCTAATTTATCTGAGCAGTGTTGGGAGGGAATGGTGTATTTTCCCCTCCAGAACTCTTTTACATAAGGAAAGACTAACAACAATCCAGAAAAAAATAACCATTTATATTCTGAAATCATTAGGCTGTTTAATCACGATTTTCAAGATCTGTAACTAATGATTATTTATTATACTGTACAGAAGAATGTTTGCCAGAATTTCAAATTGCAATAAATAAAGCCCTAAAGGTCACAAGTTTAATGATGTTTGCCTATGCAGCTCGCTTTTCATCATGAGCTTTAAATTGCCAAATAGATTTCTGATGAATAGGAAGCCAGGCAAAAACAGCTGAACAGGGATAAAAAGCCCCAAAAGGCGACAAACAAACCACAAGCCTTAGACATGATCAGAGCTGACTCAGAATGAGATTCAAGGGCTACTGAAACATGAGTTAATAAAAGCAACAGGACTAATGCACTTTGTGATGTGCACAGGCTGAAATTAAGACCAGAATGGGAGGAAGGGAATTAACTGAGCTCAAATGCAAGGCTCTTCACTTTCCCTTTGGGAAAATTATAATTTGAAAGACTAGAACAGGAGGAGAGATGAAGAGAGGAAAGCAGTAGGGAATAACAATTTTGCAAAAAGAATGACAAGTATACCCCTTCTTAATACGGATCAAGATCAGCCAAAAAAAAAAAATAGAATTCTTTCAATTTAGTGCCAAAACAGTGCATAAAGATAGCACTTGAATTATGAATAATCTATGAATAACATCAGTAGCCTGAAAGTGAATTTTCTTGTCTTTTCAGAAAGCCCTCAAGAGACATCACACATATTCTGTAATATTACCCCGAATGGCATCATGACTTGTGGACTCAGCAAATGTGCACAGCTTGACCAGTCACATGATACATCTGGAAAAAGCAGTGGAAAGAATGGAGAAAAAGAAAACAGGTAGAGGCATCCAAACAGATAAGCAACCAGCATGGACATCAAGCAGCCTAATACTTGCAACATAAACAATGAAAATGTAAGAGCCTTCCAGCTCAAAGCATCTTCTTTAGTGTAGGACCACATTTCTTTTTTAAAATTTTCAACTAAAAAGAAAACTTCATGTCTACAACCATGATTAAAATCATGTCACATCAAATTAGCAATCAATAATTACAAGCTCCTAAAATCCTAATAATTGTCAGTAACTTTTTCTTTCCAGATGAAATAAAGTGATCTACTTCATTATAGTCAGGTAAAGTTGAGTGTTATGAGATTATAACTACTCGGACCTCTGAATTAAAATCTAAAAATTAAAGTGACTCTTTAAGTAAAAAATATGGAAATGAAGAGCACACATTGACTAATCAAAGAATCCCAGAATGACAGAACGATTAGGGTTGAGAGGGTCTTCTGGAGATCACCTAGTCCAACCCCTCTGACAGGGCAGGGTCACTTAAATGACAGATCTGGGACAGAGCTGCCCAAACCATGTGCAAGACCAGAAGCATAAGGAGCATTCACAGCAGCTCCAGGGCTGGACACTCACTTCAGCTTGTGAGTGAAATTGGAGAGGCCCATTTGCAGCTGGTGAAGCACTGGGCTGGACCAGAGCCATTCGGCCCTCTCCAGGGCTCTTTGATATACATTATTGAACAAAGGATTGGATTCCCCTATGAATTTCACTCCCTATTTATGCTGCCTCAACCACATAACTCTTCCAGGACCTCTGGTTTATTTTGTGCACTGACAGTGTCACATGAGCACAGTCTTGGTTAAAAAGTACTAATTCAGAATTAACAATTTTGAGTACAGGACACATTCTGAGCAGAGTGGAGAGAGAAACATGCAGCATCTAGAGGACTCTGTGCAAAGGAGGTTAGGGGCCTCCTGAATTACATCTCAGAGGGATGTAGGAAGAACGAGCACAAAGGATTCACAAAAAAAAGACAGAGCCTCAGCAGTAACATCTTGCCTGTGAGTGCTTGCATGTATGGACCCCAGGGAATTTAACATAGAATTCTTAACCTGCACTTTGGGAAACGAAAATATCAACCAGCACACAATGCTTGAAAATTTCCAGTATCTGCTTGAAGTGTCTTCCACAATGTAAATAAATAACACTCTTTCTCTGCTTCTTTTGATTCCAAGTTCTTTTTATTCCACTTAAAACAAATCAAGGATTTTATTATTTAAGCAAATTCCAACAGCAATTTTATGCAGTTCCTTTCCATCTCCAGTGAAGCACACCATGTCCGATATTAACATAACCTTCTGTACAATAAAAAATTACAAAAATTATGTATCTTTTTCCCTTAATAAAACTGCTGCCATCACCAGCAGCCTTCAATCTGCCAATTGTAATTACAACTGTAGGATTTTATTGTCAAGCACATTCCCCAGATAAATCATTCTTGCCTTTTCAGTGATTCTGACTGATGTGCTGAACGTGGAGTCATCTCTTAAAAGCTGGAATGTATGGGGTAATGCAGATTCTCTTGCCTTTTTACAGGCTATACAAAGCCTTTTTGCAAAAGCATTTTTATTTTTAGTGCTTGTTTCTTATCTGTGTGGCTTATTTTACATGAATCTGCACTGCTTTGCAGCAAATCAGATTCAAGTATATCATTTGTGAGCTACATAAAAAGGCAACAGTAAAAGCATTAATCTGTCCTTTTCAGCAGACTAGGTCTCAAGAAGCTCCTACAATCTAGCATTAACAAGCTATTTATTTCATTTACCTACTTAATGACTGAAGAAAAAAAAATGAAAATGATGATTGCTTGTTTGTTAATGAAAGGGTGCTGTGGTTAACCACCGGAAAAACTATTAAGCATCGTAAAATTGTCCTTGGAATTTGACACTTTTAATATCTCTGATGTGCCATACTAGCAATGCAATTGAAATAGAAAGATCAATAACGGTTTCACCTAACTCCCAATTAGATAATTTCATGGATTTGGGGAAGAAAATAAAAGTTAACTTGAAAAGACAGTAATCTAAATATTAAAACATTTCAGATTATTGAACTGGGAAAGGTGACATGAGTTAAATTTTGCTTTTTTATAATCATTATTTAGCTGCCCTATTAAAACATGAACCTACTTATTTTTTGTATGTATTGCCTATATTTTTGTCCACCTAGGAAACTTACAGATCCTTGAAGGTCCTTGCTAGATTACCAATTGCCTTCACAAAAAAGGAAAACAAAAGAAAGATTTTTTTTGATAGATTTTTATATTTTCCTTGCTCTTTGTATTGGGAGCCTTGCAGAAGACACAGTACTGAGGAGCTGCTGACCTTGAAGAGCCCACGTCTCCTCTACTTGTACTCTGGGCTGGAGCAGTCTGCATGCAGCAGGAGTAGCCACTGCAGGGGAACCTGCTGGCATCCCAATGCCAGCCTGTGCTGCAACAGCAGGTGGTAGGGCAGAGGGAACATCCCAGCCTGTCAGGAAACTGATAGCTGGACAGCTTCCCAATATAACCTCTAAGTTTTCATATGCTTGGGAGCAGGAGAGTCTGTGCAGATCAAGGGGTGCAGTGAAGTGATTCTGACTGGGGGGCTGCTGTACCTCAAGGAGTTGGTGATCCACATCACAGCTGACCTGAGGCCTGTGTGTGCTGGGCCTCCTGTCCAGTGTGGCTTCAGGATGTGTGCTGCTGCTTGAACACCTTGGCTGCAGGACAAACTCAGCCAGCTCATCCTGATAGGAGAGCATGCAGGCAGCTGCCCCTTGGTGCTGCAATTACACCACCTGTATAGCCTCACCCTTAACTAGTGCTGTAAGAAACCTTTGTGAGAATGTCCTTTATGAATGGAGATGTTTGCTTGTTAGGAAATTATATATATAGCTCAAAGGATCAGAAGGGAGAAACCTCTCTCCTTGAACAAGATCTCTGCAGCCTGCCATGGTCTTTTTGATGATGCATGAACATGAGGTTCCCAGCTTTGGAAGGAACACCAGATTTATTCCAATAGTCTTCTATAGAGGGCAGATTAAGAAAAAGAAAATAAGCTAGCCCTATATGATTAAGAAGGCTATTTTATTAGCTACTTCTCTTTAGTTCATCTCTCTCTCTCACAATACACCTCAGCATCCAAGGCTTAGAAATTCAACACAATATTTTTGGCAAGGCTACCAATAAAAAGAACAAGGAAAATCTCAAAATCTAAAAAAAAAAAAAATTATAAGAACTTTGCCAGCAGATCACTACAAGTAGATTACATTTCTGACTATCTTTCCTCACAGATTTCTTCCTGCCCAAAAATCTTGGCTAACTTTTGACTGCTCAATTCTCCACTGGTGAACTCTGCAGTTAGCATTGGAAGCTCAGTCCTGCAAAGAACAAGGGCTGAAGCTATAATATAAACTTACTGTCACAGCAGTCTGGAACATCTGACGTGAAGGTGTTTGGAACCAAAGTGGGATGCCCCAGGTAAGAATTATGCTTTTGAATAAATAATTCAGAAAAGCACCAATGCTGGTACTTGGCCAGATGTAATCTCATTTAACTGTAGGAAATGGTCAGGAAAAAAGACTCTTGATTGACATCCCTTTCCTAGGCTTGGTCTCCATGTTTTGTCATACCTACAGACACTTCAGTAAAAACATCAGTGCTGAACTTGCTGTTTTGCAGGTAGACAGGCCTGGGGCACGGCAGACAATTAGTTTCTTCCTTTCTAGATAAAGCCACAGGAGGGTGGAGAGTAAGTGAACAAATAGATTTTGCCCAAAATCATCGTTTGTGCATGTGATCCAAGCCAAACTGCTGGACAGCATTGGGATTAAGATGTTGCAGAGAAAGAAAACTTCAACTGTAAATATGACTATGGATGTAAGAAAGCTCATAGGCTTTAAATATTTGGCACAATTATGAACGTCGAAATTCTGGATTTAAACAAAATGAAAACATCTAAAACTCAGTTTAAAAACAACTCCTGTCACAGTTTTAAACATTAAATATAGAAAGAAAAGACCAGATGTGTTGAAAGTACTTTAGTAATTTATCAGCAAATATCAAGGTATCTCTGTGTGGATTACAGGTCCTGAGAAGCTCCTGTTCTCCCATCTTTTATGTATTTATATGCTATGTGTGAATAGACTAAAAATAGAAATCTTATGAAGTCTACATGCATTGTTTCCTAGAGTAAACAGTAAGATCTATGATTATGCTCACTGATTTTTCTGAGGAAACTGACATCCTAAAAACTGCAAAGCTAATTCATGGCAATAGATATTGCAATTTATAGATGAAACATCAATATAACTTGGAATATAGGCATATTTTTGGGAGTTTATGAAGTTTATACACTGCCAATCTACTAAATGGATTTATGTTTTCTGTAAGCACTTCATTTCATGGCTCATTTTTGCAGGGCACTCTGGAAAAAAAATATCAGCGCTTATATCTCAGGAAACTCATGAATAGTATACAAGAGATGAAAATGCAAACATAAAATTACTTTTTGCACTATCCTTGCTGTCACCCTGGCCTCTCAATTAAGGTTTGTTAGGGTCTTTTTTTCCCTTTGAGGTAAGAGAATATTTATACAAGATGTACAAAAATGAGCAGACATCAAATCTTCCCTTTGCATTGTTTGAGTAATGTTCAAGCCCTTGAAAAAGAACTGCAGATTGTGTTATGGAGGATGCTACAGAAGTGAAAATAAATTCTTGAAGTGATGGAAACATCATTTAGGAAACTTTGAAGATCATTACAATTTCAAATCCAGAAACCCCTGCAAACTAGCAGTCATTATTTTCAAAATATTTGCATTGCATACATCAACTTTATTCTGGAGTAAGACTAGCTTTTAGAAGAAAAAACCCACTTATTGGTGGAAAAAAAATTGTTTATTTCCCTTATCTATTTCAGATAAAAGTTGGTTTCTAGATAGTTACACAGTTCAGCAAATATTTCAGCCTACGTGTTTTGCTTGTGTGAAAAGTGTTGGTACTGATTTTATTACCAAAAGAAACAAAAGTTTGTGGAAATGGGGAAAAAAACTCTGACCGTGGAAAGAGAGGGACTGAACAGAAGAATATTTAGGTCTTCCTCAAAGTTCTTCCTTGGTAAAACAGCCAGACGTGTATAGATAGGACTGAAAATTTTAATTCAATATATAATATTGAATTAAATTCTGGTCTTGGACTAAATTTGGATTTACATCAATCTTTATTGATATAAACAAAAAGACAACATATACTGGTCAAGTTCCAAATCAGTTATAACAAAATACTAAACTTGAATTAAAACATACACTGTAGAGATATTAGATACACATAGAACACATGATAGAACAAAAATGTAATATAAAATAATACCCAAATAATTTAGGAAGTGTAATGTTCCGTTGATAAAAGAAACAGATTAACCAATAAATAAATTTCTAGTCCCCAGAAAAACCTATTCAAAATATGAAATATTATTTTCGTTGTTTGCCCCTGTCTGTATAAGCTGTTGTCTTGGGTTGCAATAAAGGATGTGACCAGAAATGTGTATTCTATCACCATCTGTAAAACCGGGTGGGGTAGTGACCCTTCTCTCCGTGGCACATACCATCTGCTAATGGGCCATCTGTAAGATAAGATGGGGCAATCATCTTTCTCTTTTCCACAACTCATCCTCCCTTCAGGAAGATATCATCTGCTGCTGGCCCATTCAGTCCCACTGTGTGACTGATAAAATTACATCATCCCATTGTGAGATGCTCCAGCCATGGGGAGGAGCCAAGTCTTTCCTACCTAGATGAAAACTGAGATTTTGGACAACAAGATACCTTCTTTCCACTGGATTCCAGAGGAAATCCGGACCTTTCTACATCATCCCTGGACCATCAGGGGAAAACTGCACCTGCCACAGGAGCACTGCTCCAGCTGAACCACACCTGCCACTGCAGGAGGACTGCATCCACCATTTAATGGGACTGCTACCAATGCCCTAACTGACTGATGGGGTGTCAGGTTGTATTCTGACTCTGTCAGGGTTGGGATTGTTCTTTGTAATACTGTATTTCTATTTTAATTTTCCTAGTAAAGAACTGTTATTCCTAATTCCCATATTTTTGCCTGAGAGCCCCTTAATTTCAAATTATAATAATAATTTGGAGGGAGGGGGTTTACATTCCCCATTTCAAAGAGAAGCTTCTTCCTTTATTGGCAGACACCTGTCCTTCAAACCAGGACAGCTGTCTTTACAAAAGGGGCCTAGTCTTCATCCATTCTTTGTCCAAATGAAAACAAAAGTGCACGTGAATTATGGATGGCAGAAAGAGGTTTGTATGATATCCAGAAATGCAACTCAGGGAAGTCCCTTTTTAAACAATTCTTTATGATTTATTTTATCAATTGCACATATTGATTGTAAAGCATCACTTAAGCATATGCATGACCATACCAGGTATGATTCTATTGGTCTAAATCACTTTGTTACAATTGCATCGGAACATTCTATTACTTGTTATAACATTTATTGTTATCAATCTGTCTTAACCTCACTCTTTATTACAAACAGAAAGTAATTGTAGCTTATGACTCTGCATTAACAGAAATGTCCCACCTGTAATTTAATTTCTGAACAAGGTCAGTATAACCTTTCACAATTAGTTTTCTGTGTTGTCAACAACGCAGTTTGTTTATGCCATGCAAGCTGCCTAAGTTTTTTACTGCTGGCATTTCTGCACAGTTAAGACACTTGAACATATCCAGCCCTTCCTTATTCTAGGCCTCAATGGATCCTAAACCTTTAAAATAGCCTTCTAAAGAGTACAAATGTTTCACCATTCGTTTGCACCAGTGCCAGAACAACAGGCAACACTATATTTAGAACAGAGTAAGAGGGTCTCTCCTCAAAATAACTCCACTGAAATATATGAAACATTATGATAAAATAAAAACAACAGTAGGAGAGCTGATAAGGGGTGCAGCTCCATGAATTGTATCTATCTTGGGGATTTAAAGGAGACCCACAATCTACAGCTGAACGCGATTAAAGACAAAAGGTCAAAGAAGTAGATGCTCTTTTAATGGGGTTTTGCTATTGTGACAGAATTCATGGTAATAAAGTCAGGAAAGTTGTGGGCAGAGAATGTGAAGTGCTGAATAGCAAGAATGAGTCATCTGGGGCAACATGATGGATCCCAACTCAGAAGCACAAGAGGAAGGAGGCAGTGTAACAGGCTGAAGTAACAGAAGAGAAATGGAGCGCCTGCAACAGATCAAAGATGCCATAGTCTCTTCTCAAATAAAATTATCTTCATTAAGTATACAGAAAAAGCTTTAAAAATGTATCAAAACAGAGACTCTTTTTAAAATATGTTAATAATGATTCTATTAATTACTTGACTTTAAGATTGAGAATAGTACCAACAGAACAATAATGAAAGTAGGACATCACTGTAGTGTAAAAGAAAAAAGTGACTTAGAAAGTCCCATTTAACTCCTGAAGCCTGAAAAAATTATTTTCTAAAGATGCAGTGCTTTGTCTTACTACATACTTCCACTCCTTCATTCTGGAGATGCTCTGCTTTTGCACAGGAAGTTTTTCAAAAGTCAGGGAGCAGTATCAATGTTTCTAAATGCACAAACAAGAAAACCATTAAAAGTTGTTTTGAAGGGAAGAAACTATACAATCACTGCAATGAGAAGAGACTCCTTCAGCTATACACTTCAGAGACTTTCATCATGTTAATAGTTCCTTAATCACATGCTTTAATTCAGGCACCTTTCTGAAAAGCCTGAACATTAGGTGAGAAAAGCAACGAGGATTGCCCGTTTCTACCCTTTTAGAGGTGCATGTAGGATTTCAATACTTGTGGGAGGAAAATTTTTCTGAGAGGGATGTGGCTAAACTACTCTAAAGAGGTTTTTATTTTTAACAGCAGTTTAGAGTGCATATCAAATTAGATATATTCAAGTAACCTTCTATGCTGCCTTTATTTCTTAAGTAATTATAACACAACATGCTGGCTGAACTCAGAAAGGAAATAATTCCTTCTACAGAACCACAGAGAAAATTGAATTTTCCTTCACAGATTCAGTAAAAATTTGAAAATGAAAGTTTATGACAATAAGAATATTATTCTGGTTCTGAGCAAGATCCTTGTTTTAAAATAAAAATTGAGGGGAAAATAAATAAATAACTGCAAATAATGCAATATCATGATAAAAAAGAATTTCCATAAAAACCTATCCCAGCTATAGCGAAGATTAAAAAAAAAAAAAGCTAAAGTAACAGACTTTTTTTACTTTTCTATTAAGTAAACAGTAGATATTAAACCAATATTTCATAATAAACTTAATAGCTAGTCTCAAGAAAGTCTGAAAATAAAACAGCAGGAAATAGGAAATTATGCATGAAATAATATTATCTAAGCCTCCCAGTGCATCTGGATTTTATACCTAGATTGTATAGTATACTGTCATATATATTGTGAGCCCCTGGGCAATTTGCCCTGTACCTAACTAGGCTTCATCAACTACCACAAGGATGTAAATTTTACTTCTTGTCTATTTATTTTTTCCTACTACTTAGCAAGGGAATAGCATTAAAACTGAGTGTGGTGTTGCAACACAGGACAGGGAGGAAATGGGTTTCCTCCCAGTCATTCTCAGACCTTAATGTTTATAGGGTTGTTCCCCTTCTTCACTTTTGTCTGTGGAATGCCAAAGCATTCAGGCATTGCAGACTTCTTGGTTATCTGCTTTAAACAGCACCAATCCCTCTTCTTAAATTTCATCAGCCATAATCTTCCAGTCTGACTTCTCCCCTCCTCCTACCACCACCACCCTTCTCCCATTTTCTCCCCCCAGGTCTTGTGTGCTTTCCACTTAATTCTTTATATTCAAAAGATACAAGAAGTGCAGAAGGCTTACATCAAGGGATGCTGTCAATTATATATTTACATCTAGGAACAGGGTTTGGTGATTGTTGCAAAAACATGTCATTCAAGTGTAACCTCATTTCTTGCATAAAAATAACCCAGCAATTTAAGTACCATTTGTTCACTTAGTCCTTTCTGTGTTTAAGGCTTTCCTTTTCAATGAAGCCTTCAATATTTCTTGTCTATTACTGAAAATTACTTTTTTGAAATTCGGTTCAAGTTTAGACATCAAAGGTTTACTACCTCAGATGGCATGTGTCAAAGTTTTTTGAAAGCACTTGAAAACCACTCTTTGCAATTCTTTTCTCCTGAAAAAAAATCAGCTTTATAAATGCCACTTCATACAGGAAATATTGGAAGATTACCACTGTTCTAGTCTTTAGGTGTTAAGTCTATTTTGCAACACAGTCAAATATGTTCCAAGTTAATCCAAGTCTTTCATTTTGTCCTGTAAGCAGGACATGACAGACATGACATCATTTAAAGCCATGGATGAGATGGTGAATTCCAGAAACCACAGTATTTGTGCAGCATTGAATAATCCTGAATTTTTAAGTTATGAATGCTTACACAATGCCTCAGCATTAGAAACTCTGAAGTCTGAAGAGAATTATGGGGCACTCATGTGTGCATTAGAAATCTTGGCTAGCAAAATTGCTTGTTGAATTTTCAAAAGAAGTGCATCAAAATCAGCAGTCTTAAAATTGGAACTGATGCCTTCCCACATTAATAATAGCCACTGCTATAAATCCTGCCCATATACAAAGACTCAGCTCTAATTATTTCTGTATTGAAGAAATTTACGAAGCCTGGAAGTTTACCAAAAAATTACTAACTATTCACTGTCTCAGCATTTCGATTATACAAATTAATTTCTCTCCTTTTATTTCTGGACACAGTCATGTACACAAGGATTATGGAACTACTAAGTTTTCACTGATGAAAATATGTTTTCTTATTTAAAAACCTATGTAGTACTTTTTAAAGCAGGAAAATAAATGTAAACAGCTATAAAACAGAAATACAAAGAAAAAAAAAAAACAAATTTAAGAGGCAGCTTCCATTGCTCAGCATATCTGCAGATAAAACTAGAGGGTAGGACAGGGAGTGGATAATTTGAAACAATTTAAAAAGTTGGATTAGGTCTTTTGCTTCCCTGTACCTTCTCAAATCCCCTCCTATTGAATAGGCACTCCAAAAGCTTTTCAGTCAACACTGTAATTAACACTATTTTACAGAGAATCTTTTCTGCAGGTATTTGTTAAACAGCTCTTTTCTAGGGTATTTTTAGGCACTGCTATACTCAGGGATATTTCCTCTTTAAAACCTGGAAAACCAAAAAAAGTAGGTACAGAATTTACCCAATACTTTAATAAAGTTCTTATTCATCTCTATTTGGAAATAAATATCAGTAGGAAGTATCACTTACTCCACTATTACCTGAAGAGTGGTGTTGATGGATAAGTGGCTCAAGCATTTAGCTGTCCACATATGCTATGGCATCTCAAGGTGACCTCTCAAACTGTGATAGAAAATTACTTAATCTTTAAAGGACAAACTCCAACATCAGTTTCTCAAACAGATTATATGCAAAAGAGATGAACACTGAACTAGTTATCATCAAAAGTATAAAGCAGTTGGTTTAAACTACTCCAACTGCAATGTGACAAAATGTACTTGAGGAACAAAAAATATCTTTCCACACAAACTGTCAGAAAATACCTCAACAATGTGTCTAGTAAACTATGCTATGATGTATTCAAATTATTAAAATCTTTTCTTCTTCCACAAAAACGAGCCTTACTTTAGGTATCCAAAATTATCTTTAGAGGTGGGAAGAAGTGTGGAGGAGATCCAGACTACCCTGTGCCTGTCTACCATGTGTAATACATAATCAATCTTTCAAAATAATAAAATAAAATAAAATAAAATAAAATAAAATAAAATAAAATAAAATAAAATAAAATAAAATAAAATAAAATAAAATAAAATAAATACATTCATGCATTTAGCCTTTCATATTTTCCTGAGTAAGGACTTGTCAGATACATAAGGTAAAATACCCATAAACATCAGAAAAGAAATGTTTCCTCTAGTTCATCACAAATTGATGGATTCCACAGGACAAATGAACAGAGAATGCTTTTGGTTCAAGGAATATTATGCATTATTTTATTTTCATATCTTATTTTTGAAAAGGTGAGTGGATGGAACTAAATACATGGAGTGGAGTGGCAGTAGTGAAGATTGCTGGGTAAAATAACCCTAAGCATTATTCCTAGGTTTTGAAAAATCAAGGCACTTTATTGAGTCCTGTGTTGTTTTTTTTTTCCCTCTGGCACATCTTGATACGCCACCTACAGAATTTCTAAATGTTCAGTTTGTTTTGACCTGTTCCCAAATTGAATAAATTTGTTGTTTATCAGTTTCCATTAATTCCCAGACCATTCTCATTATCAATAGAAGTATGTAGTTTAGCTTTAGAGGCTGTTTCAAAGAGGAATGGCAACCTAGAGGTAAAAAAGCTGATTCTGTGCAATTACAGTAACACTTTGGACAGCTGAAAATAACATCCTGTTGCAAGCATATGCTGATGGATCAGAGGTTCATTGGCAAGTAAGTTAGAGATGACAGACAGCTTTGAGAAAACAAACATGTTTTCTCTGATAGGGGTATGATCCTTTGACTGCCAGTGTATCAGAAACAAGTATGAAGCTGAAGAGATGAGAGGAAGAAAAAAAATGAATTCATGCTAAGACAATAATTTCAGCAGAAATAACTCCATATGAAAATTCTAGGAAAACCCAAAGTAATCCTGTCTTCCTGTCACCTCTAATGTCAGCAAAATAAAATAAAAAAAGAAAAATAAATTCAGAAAGAGCACTTAAAACGAGATATAATAGCCTTATTTGTGCCAGAATTCGGATCTTCACCAGAGATATTACATGATATAAAAGCATGAATCTCTGACTTGAAGTCCACTTAGTATATACTCCAGGATCTTTAATTAATACTTAAAAATATTACCTTTTCCTGTTTAAATATAACTTTAAAAAAATCTTCTCCTTTTAGAAAACGTATGCAAAATCTCTCTCAACCAGCCATTTTCACTTTGAATTCCTAAGAAGGTTGGACAATGAAATTTAGCATGTGGACTGTGCCAAGGAAAAAAGGACAGTTTTGTATCATGTTCTCCCATTGCAGTACTGCTGTGTCTGAGATCACAGCAGCACAAAGCAGTTGTAGGGAACAAAAGAAATATATAAATAATGCAAATAGCATTCACAAGATTTGCAAAGGTTAAAATAAATTTAACCTATGACAGCATTTAAAAAAATCTTATGAAGCAGATCCACCTGTCTATTTCTTGGTTTCTCTCAGAATGATAAGGTTTCTGTTCATCAAATAAAAAGAATTTAGTAGGATTCAATCGTTGGTCAGTTCAGTAGAGCAGTAATAAGATTTTATATATTCTGTGTCAACAGCTTTTACTTTGCTTCCTCCTTCCTCCCTTGTTAAGTAAGCCTTAGTGAAAAATCAGTACATGAAAATCCTCTGATGTCTGCTGATTAGTCACAGTTAATTTTTGCCTCCAAGTAGCACTATTACCTTTGTTTAAGATGAAAGCTTATGTTAACTTGTGCTATTCACTCACTGCATTTTGCCCTCTCGAGTTAAGAAATGTAAGTCACGCAGGATGCAGCTTTAAGAGGTTCTGCTCAGACAGTCTTTGTACAAATAGCAACTCCACATTTAGAGACACAGTTATTAGCAATTTTGCCCAACTTCCTCCTAGGCTATAGTTAGGTAAAATTAATGAATTCTGTCTTGTTCAAATTAGTTCTTTAAGTTAAAGACTAGGGGGAAAAGCTAAGGTTAAGGGCAATGCACATTGCACTTTGTTATACACAGAACAAGCAGCTTTCCTATTCCTGTCTGGTGCTTTGGGCAAGATTCACCACATTCCACATTAAACAAAACAATGGATTGCAGTTCAAGTCCTTCAGCTTTCCTGTTGCTAATTAGGGTTTTAAACAACCTTTTAGAAGCATAAATGGATCAAATTTATAACAAAGTGTCCTGGAGGCACAAATAAATTTAATTCTTTTCCTGCTGGTAATCTCCCTCTGTCCTACATATCCCAGAGAACAACTCACTTCATTCTGATGGTTACTTCACCTCAAAGGTCTGACCCTCGCTGGGGTGTCACTGGGCTAGACATTTACTTACAGCACCACTAAGGGCCCTGCAGTTTTTGGCTTATAAATCTTTGTCCTCCAGCCGTGCATTTGTTCCTCCCAGCTCTGTATTGCAGAAAGCAGTCATTCAGCTCTTTCTAAACATAAATGGAAAAAAAAAAATGTGTCGCACAAAACAACATAATTCTGTAATTCTATACTCCCCTGGGAAATGTCACATCTTTTGTTAACTTTGCTATCTTTCCTCCTCTCTTACAGCATCCAAGTGTGGAAGGGATGTCATGACCTGTTTTACTGGGATCTTTCTCAAGTAATCAGTTAGAAAAATCATAGATTCATAGAATGGTTTAGCTTGGAAATAAATGTAAATATCAACTAGTTGCAATACCCCCACCATTTTGAGGGAAACCTACCACGAGACCAGTGTGCTCAGAGCCCCATCTACCCTGGTCTTGAATACTGCCAGGGAATGGAACATCCACAAATACTCTGGGCAACCTGTGCCAGTGCCTCACCACAATTGCAGTAAAGAGTTCCTTCCTAATGTCTAATTTATCTACCCTCTTTCAGTTTAAAGCCATTTCCCCATGTTCTGTCACTACATACCCTTGCTAAAAGTCCCTCCCCAGATCTCCTGTAGGCCCCCTTTATGCACTGGAATGTGCTATAAGGTCTCTCCAGAACCATCTTCTCTCCAGGCTGAACAGCCACATCTCTCTCAGCCTTCCTGTAAAACAGAGGTACTCCAGCCCTCTGGTCATCTTCCTGTCCCTCCTGTGGGCTCATTCGACCTGGTCCATGTCCCTCTTGGGTGCCCCAGAGCTGGACACAGCACTCCAAGAGGAGTCTCAAGAAAGCAGAGGAGAATTCTCTCCCTTGCCCTGCTTACCACTCCTCTTTTGATGTCACCCAGGAGGCAGTTGGCTTTCTGGGATGAAAGTGCACTTTACTGATTCATGATGAATTACTTGTCAAAGAAAAAATTACACAGAGTAATTTTATCAGATGCTAAAACAGGGAAACATAATACCTCATTATGATATTCAGTATAAGGAATAAAATATTCATCATTTGATAACTCAGTGGAAAATTATTTTTCTGTGGCTAAGATATTCTTAGATATACATTACCAAAAGACAGGAACTTAAGTTCTCAGAAGAAGCTCAGAAGCTGGAATATATCATGACTTACTATGGTATACTCTAAAAGTGCTTCTAGTTTGCCATTGATCCAGCTTGCAAGGCAAAAGAAACCAAGCCCACAATGACCTCCCTTTGTGGCTCTGCAAAAATGTAGAAAATTATTGATAGGGATTTGAAATATCTGGCTGCATCACTGAGCTCTCTGTTTCCAAATGGAAGACTTTGCTACCAAAAAAAAAGCAAAACCAAAACAAAACCAAACAAAACCAAAAAGACCCAAAACAACAGGAGCTTTATGATAGTCATAAAACAATCTTGTTAAACATTTCCAAATATTCACTGCCCAACTCACTTACCTCTCCCCTCTTCCCCTGCAAACTATGGAAAGTGGAAAGCAGCTGCTCAATTTATGCCACTTAGGCTGACCTATTTCCCAGGGAGGGATGCAGGCACCATAAATGCAACACATTGATGAAGCACTGAGCCTCTACTGCCTGAGCATTTGATTTTCACTATACAGTCTAGGAAAGGTGCACAGAAAGGGCTGCTATTTGCAGCACTCTCACCACTTTAAGGAGCTGTGCTCCCTGCTGATGTAATTGCACACATCAAATATGCTAACCCTGGGTCTTTGGGGTGACAGTAGACAGAAGTTGTGGTCTCCCCAAGCAGATAGTATCCCTCACTTGCTGGCAGCATTCAGTCCTTCAGCCTAAAGTTCAATTCAAGAGTTCTTGATTTATCTGTACCTTTGTAAAAGTAAGGTACAGATATGCAGATATTATGGATATTCACAAATCAATTTAAAGGGGAAAAATTCTCTTTATTCAGATATAAAACTTATCTTTTAGTTAAGCAAGAACAGTACTATACAGTTTTAGGTATAGAGAACTTAATTCCTACCAATCCTCATTAAATATTAATTACATTGCAGTTTTAGCTTCTTAAAAAATATTTTCATAATCCTTTGTTTAGATATTTTGCTTGATCGTTTCACTTCTGCCGTGTTTGGGATGAAATGGTGGTACTTTCTGTCCTTTGGATTTGTATTCTCCCACTAAGTGAGAGCATACATGTGGCTCGTTGCCTGCAGCTGGGAGAGATTAGACTCTATAACCATTCAGATCCCTGTAGTCCAATGTTCTGTCTTCTTGTTACTGCACATACCATTAGCTCAACTGCAAGGAAAGCTTACAAATGAATATTGGTAAATTTGTTGCTCACTGGACAAAACAAAAACCCCAAAGACTAGTATACATCACCAGGACAAGGATTTTTGCCTTGAAATCCAATACTATCAACATTATTTCACAAGACTCTTTCCAACATTGTATCAAAAAAATATATGAATACTTCTTGGAAAAGTTCCTAAGGGAGAGGGAGATGAGGACTTTCTTGGTTTCTGACGTCCTTTACTTGACAATGGGTCTAACTATAACAGTCTGGAAGCAGATTTTCACGTCAAGCTATTACCTTAAATAACTTTCAGAAAATATTATCAGCTGGCAAGAAATCTATGAAGCTCATCATTTACCATTCCCTTGCCCATTATAAACTCTTCAGGCTCGGAACTGAGTATGGTAACAAAATTTTTCTAAGCAGGTTTGATAAAAAAATAGGATTACATAGTCTTGCTGCATGAATATGGCAAACATTTATTCCTCCACTTTTGTTGTTTTGAGTAATTTTATTGCAGATATACATGTTTTCAGATCCACACCTTTATCTCCTGTTCCAGCTATCTGAAACCTCATAACATTAGTGTCTGGTAGCATAAAATGTTTTACACAGGCACCAGGGACACCTGGCATAATAAGGCAGTGATTTAAAATAAAGTCTGCCAAAACAGGTACAAAAACTGCAGAAAATCTCAAAATAAGCATTCTCAGGGGAGCAGTGAGCTCTGTGAGTTAAAATTTAAGTCTGACAGAGGTCAAAAATATAGCAATTTTGTTATGCCTGATTATCATAGGTCCCTTTATTACAGTCTACCATGTAGAGCATATCTGGTCTTGGCTGTGATTAAGCATGCTATTGAGTCCAGAAAGACAGAGCTCTAGAATACTCTGTGTTGCTGTGCTGTTATGAAGCTCACATTTACAACTGCTCAAAATGCTCTAAATTCACCTTAGAAAAAGCACCATCTGGCTATTACTGGCTGCAAATTACCAGCTGTGAAATATTACTATATTAAGAATGTCAGCCAAAACAACAGCTGACCTTTTGTGCAATAGAAATGCTGTGTATAAGCCTTGCAACATTTTGATCCAGATTTCAACTTACAAACAAAACTTATGCTAATTTTGCCTTTTCATAGAAGAGTGTGTTTTCTTCAGTATTTTAAAGATTAAAAAAATCCAAAGACTGATTTTCTAAAAGGTTTAATTCTGATGTTTTTTCTTTATCACTGAAATTAATGGAGGATTTGTCTGGATATCTATCTATTCATATCTATGTCTTCATAGATATGAAGATATATACTGTATTGTAATTCAGGGAAATTTTTCAATATTCATTCCTCTATATTATCTTTCTTTCCAGAAAACTTTATAATTTATCCTTTATCAAGAACTAGATATGCTCATAGGTTTTTTGGTTGGTTTTTTGTTTGTTTGTTTGTTTGTTTTAATTAAACAGATATTTGTATGAGGTGGAAATAGTTTTGGAGGGAACAGAATGTTGTGAACTGATAATCTTGAGGATTTGAAGGAGTAGGGTGTGTTGTGTTTTGTTTGTTTTCTCCATCTTTGCTGACTATTTCACCTAAGTATAGATAAAAAACTTTGAGGGAAAAGTGTTGTAAATCCAATATGATTTCTAATGGCAGGAAGAACTGCTATACATAAAAATTGTTTTTTGTTTTCCTCCAGGTTATATTAACTGGTCCAACAGAAGATAAAACCCTTCCCTTCTCTTTGCCACAATAGATCCTAGACCTTGAGAAAAAAAGCAATGTTAATGACATAAATACAAGAAAAAAATGTGTTATTGTGCAACAGCTTAGCAGAATAGCAGACAGAGAAACCCTTGACTATTTGTCTCTACAGAGAGGATATGAATAGTTGTTTAGGATGCTTTGAAAAACCTTTTGCTTTTATCAGGCTGTTTATCTACTATAAGATTAATTCTGCCAAGTATTGTTCTTCTTAGGCAGGGTATATTATGAAAAATAGATGAAAAAACATGATGTTGAATTCATGAAATTGAAATGATGCAAAAAGCCCATGCTATACTGCACATTTCCTGCTCTGTTCCACAAGTGTTAATTAACAATGAATATTAATGAAATATCACAAAGATTATTAATCCAGAGAAGCAGCTTGGTACTGAGGGCTTAGTACACAACCGAGTAGCCACTCATTAAGTCAACTGCAATAACTGGAAAGTATGCATGCTCTTTGCCCAAGGAGGTGTACAAATGATCTTTTATTCAGATTTAAATTAGTACATTCAGAATTGACTAGAAACATTTGGCTAATCATTATGCTTCAGATAACAAATGGGAACTCATTTTACACAGTGATAAAACAAGTGCCAATTTCTCACATTTTATGCTGGTGTTTCTAAACCTGAAATTGTCATATTATCTTCAGGGTTTTTAGTTCTGCTGTGGCAACCATGTTCATCAAAGACATGAAGGAACACAATTGCACTGTCTGGACTTTGGCACTGCACAAAGAGATTACCAGCAACAAGTGCTCACTATCTGAATGCAATCAATGACATGGTATGCACAGGCACATCCTGGCAAGCACCTAAGCTCAGCTTCTGTCTTAGGAACACATACTATTTAGAAATAATATTCAGGCCTAGACACTTTCTGTCATCCCATCTGTTCCCCCAAGCCACCCTGGTATTGAAAATTGTTATAGGAATGGTAAACAGGACATCAAACCAAATATTTCACAGAGCTGTCAATCCAACCTTTCCTTGCTGAGTTGGAGCTTCTGGTTTTGCATTTGGCACAATTTGCTTTACTTTGGTCTCTCAGAAGTTAAGTTGCCTTTATTCATTGCATATCAGCTCTTTTTTTCCTCTGTTTTATAAGGCTGTTTTAGACTTATACTTTACCACTGAGGTAAGGAAGCACATTAAGCTTACTTCAAGGGTAAATGCTTATCACCTGTAAGCTTGGAAGTTTCCCTCTTCATTGTATTTTCTAGGACACCACTGAAGTTAAATAAAATCAATATCATCATCAATCCTACAGGACTTGTATCTCAATCCTCCTTCTTTACCCTGAAAACCGATTTCTAAGCCCTATCCTTCCTTCCCCTTCTCTAACTTTCAATAGAAGAAAAGCCTTCCCCTGAAGCCACATGTCAGTGTTCAACATACTCTGAGCAAGTTCTTTTAGATATTCTGTGAATGGAATGGATAATGTTTAATGTAAAATTTACTTCTCTGGAGATCTCTGATGCCACTCTTATTTAGCAGAGTGATACATAATATATTGAAAACACAAGTAAATTTCACTTTATGAAATTACATGCAATTGCAATATACAGTTCAATCTCATTACCAGTCCTGTCTCTAAGACCTGCTGCCTGTGGCAACACTGGGCATCCCATCTTACCAGAAGCAATGTGTGGGTTGAAAGCAGCTCAGCATTGGTTCTCTCTTCAAAAGCCTGTTGCTAGTTTTTATACTCTGTGTTGGGCTGAGCCATGAATTCACTCTCCCCATTCTGGTCTGACTAACTCAGGGAGATATGCACACCTCCAGTTAAGCCACTCAACTGCTGCCCATTTAAAACAAAACCCACTCTCTGGTCCCTTTTGAGTGAAGGCAGGAGTCAATTTCTTTGCATCTGGGCATACTCTGGGCTTCATGAGAACATCACAGTTGCAGGTTATTCTTCTATCACAGGGGTTCATCCTTTGGGTTACATTACACCCCTAGGTCATATCATGGTAATTTACTTTCTTTTATCTCCACTGGATTTACTTTATGCATGCTACCCCATTCATAGAAGTGTTACACAGATCTTTAGTGAGGCAAGTCCCTCCTCTACAGAAACCATGCTGACTCCCAGAGAGTCATGTGCTTATATTTGTTATTACAGTTTCTGCTGCCTTATCAGAGGTGTGCACCAGCTTCATTGCTCTGCAGCTGACAGGATGTCCTCCAGAGCCCTTCTTCAGGTAGGATTGCAGCAGCAATATTCCACTCCTTCCATACAGCTCCTATTTGTAATGTTGGGCTGCAGACCAAGATCCTAATTTCACATCTGAATTCCTTCAGAGTTCTCTAGTGAATATCATCCTAGCCTCACCAGATGCAACTTGTCTATCAGATCTAATATAACCCATACATTTACTGAAAATTGAGCTAGTGTTTCTGTTCTGTCTCTTAAAAAGCACAGGTCACTGGGAATCTCTCCAGTACCTACAGCAGAAAGGCCAATGCTAAGAACTCACTTTATTTCCCTGCTGCTTCCCTGTCTCTTTTGTCACCACTCAAAAGCACCGACTACCTACCTGGTTCCTTAGTTTTGATCTATTTAAAGAGCCCCTTCATATGAGCTCAAGCATGGCACCTGCCATATTTTGTGGGCTTTCCTCTTTTCCTGTTCTTCTTGCTTTCACTCTAACCAATTTTTCCTTTTTTTTTTTTTTTTTTTTTTTTTTAAAGGCTGACCTTTCAGTCTTGTTTTCATCTCAACTTATTTGGTCACCTAGTAAATGGATTTTTAACTGACTCTGGATTGTTTCCATTTTCTTGCACTGCTGCTTTAAGGAGGTGTTTAGTTTTGAAAAATTCTCTCATTTTCATACACTTCCAACTCCTAAAATTGAATATGCATGCACTGGATTTGTTTTGCCTATTGGCTCCTGTTACAACATTAAGCCTAATTGTACTATGGTAGCTACTACAGAGCAGCTGTACAGTGTTGATCAGCACTCAGTGTAAACCACCAGAAAGGCTCATTTTCCTGTTGTTACACATAGTTTGTCTCAGAAGCAGCCAATTATTGCATCTAGAAATTGAATTGATCTGTACACAGTAGCTTTAATTGCCCACTCTTCTACCTGCCATAAGTTCACAATTTGACTGATTTTGTTTAACATTCTGTTCATTATTTTTCCTAACTATGGTATAAACAATATAATTAATAAAATCTTACTATTACAGTCTGGAAATTCTGGCCACAAAGATTCCGTAGTATTTCCCTTTTCCTTTAAAACCTGTCCTGTTATGCCTTTCACCCTCCCATCAGTGAAAATAATTTAATTCCTGTGAAGTTGATAGCCTGGTAAAATTATGTCCCATTGAATTTCCTGCTTCTGAAATGGCTGCTTGCAAGAACTACTTAATGTCATGTAGTTTAATTTTTTTTTAAATTTTTTTTCCCCCCAGAATTTAGACTAATGTAAAAATACTTCAAAGTTTTGTACTCAGTCCATCACTTAAAGCTGCACATATGAATCAACTGGCATTATAGGTGAACTAATTTACCTCCTTTAATTTTTTCCTCCTTTAATTCTTGTATACCATTTATTTCTTTCAGACTGTTCAGGACTGCACTGGACATTCTTCACATCAGTCATCAGTATAAACCAGGAGATCATCTGTGATTCCAAGCTTTCTCTCAATTTCTAAGTTTCAATATTCCTCTGTAAGCCTTCTGATTCAGTTATCATCAACTTGACCCCAGTGTGATAAAGATGCAGCTCATCCTTCCTGTACAGTTTGCTCAGTTCCAAATATAAGTAAATTTCATCTTCACATCATCTACTCATCTTTATACCATTATAATTTATCATTATCATTTATATCTCATCCACACATTGAGACTTCAGATCTCTGCCTGAGATAAAAAAAAAAAACAGTGAACCTAGGGAGGTTTTGGACTCTGGTTATTCTCCTGAACACCTTTCCCACATCTTTGTGATTCTTTGTTGCTGGTTCCATCACAGACATCTGCATTCCTGAATGACATCACCTCATGCTCATTGCTTTTATGCCTGGCATAAAAGTTCCCATTACTGTCCTACTGGATGTCCAAAAAAGCCCCATATTTCCATGTATCACTGAATTTCCAGTTTCTCCCACCTGCTTACTCCTACTTGTGCTGTACCTTGAGCACAAGAGGACATTGACCTCAGCTGGAAAGTGAATCTTGTTCAGAAACCTTCTTGTTAGTAGTGTTTTCCATCTTTAAAACTTGATGCTCTTCTGTAGCATTGAGAATGCAGTGACAGAAATGAGGCTATCATGATGTTTTCCTGTCAGCCACATGAAAAAAAAACAAAACAAAAAAAAGAAGGTTTCCCTAATTTGCTTAATTCAGCAGTCCCAAAAAAAAGCAGGTGCCTGTTCACTTGGTGTCAGTGGATATTTTCATTGTGTCGACAAATACAAAATCTGCACCTTAGATCAGTCATTATTTATGCTGCATTTTGGAACCTGCTCCACTGAGGGGATCTTGATGCATTTGTAATTTATTTTAATTTTTTTTTTTTTTAATCTTTGTGGTCTAATACCTTCAGCTTTCTTTTTCTCTTTCTATGGGTTGATTATTGTTTCTTTCTTGAGATAACCAGCAAGAGGTGAGAGATATACAAGAGCACAAAAAGAAGACATAGTTCAAGGAAGTCATCAACTACATTTCTTTCCTATCCAACAAGGATAGATGCTAAAAAACCTATAGATTTTGCTCTCTTCCTTACGTTTTGGGAGATTGGCTTTATGGACTTTAACTAACCTTAGCTGGGTATCTCAACATAACAAGTTTCACATTAAGAGTTGAGCAGTAACCTGTGCCCTGTATTGAATATTTATGAGGAAGCTGCTGACCGAGAAGGCCACAGCACCCTGTGATGTTGACATGGATTTTCTGTATTTGTAGGTACTAGAGAAAAACAAATAAGTCAACTCAAGTGCCCTGGTTACTAATTCATATCAACTTAAATATACACATACACATACTGAGGCAGGTTTAGCTATGTCAGTAATTAGATCACACAGAGTGTGACTCCAACCTTTGGTCCTGGGCCTGATTCAGAGCTTTAACACATAAGCATCCCTACCTACTGCTCTAGTGTGCAAATTACCAAGCGTCTGTGAACAGTAACCTCAGCTGGAGATGGCAAATGACAACACAGTAGCAATAAGAAACAGCTTGTTCAGTCATCCATTAGTTGTATCTGACTGGGTGAACACTTGTCTACTCCAGCAGCCCTTTACTTACAATTCAATGAAAGCATTTGTAACAGCAGTTTTTATGGAAAAGGAGCAGCAAAGGGACTATTCAAGATGGTACTTTTGCTCAAATGTTTCTTATTGCACTCAGAAATCCATTTCTGCCTCACAATCCAGTGTTTTACATGTCATAGCATGCTGAATTAGACATCAAGCACATTAGGTGGGACAGATTTCTTGTATTTTAAGGTTTCCAAAGAATGAAATTTAATACAGCCTAGACTTGATGGCTTAGCAGTATAGCTAAGCAATGATTCAGCCATACTGACATGTACATAAAATATTCAATAATTAGTACATGTCAGTCCCTCTAGCTTTCTTTCGAGAAAAAGACATATAGATTTTAACTTCCAGAATTCCACTGTTTAAGTTGCCCTGTTACTTCCCAAAGGTGGCTTCAATTAGAATTCTTCAGAAGTATAAAATGTGGGGCAAAGTGTGCATTCTGATTCTCTTCTGCTCTTGTGAAACCCCACCTGCAGTTCTGTATCTCTCTCTGGGGTTCCCAGCACAGGAAGGACATGGACCTGTTGGAGAGAGTCCAGAGGAGGGACACAAAGATGATTACAGAGATGGAGCACATTTCTTGTGAGGAAAGGCTGAGAGAATTGAGATTATTAAGCCTTGAGAAGAGATGTGGCTTTCCAGTAACTGAAGGAGGTCAACAAGAGGGAAAGGGACTTTTACAAGGGCATGTAGTGACAGGACAAGGGAGAAGGGATTCAGACTGACAGAGAGTAGGTTTAGGGAAAAAATCTTTACTGTGAGTGTGGTGAGGCAGAGGAACAAGCTGCCTAGAGACGTTTAGGCTGCTCCTCTCCTGGAAGTGTTCAAGGCCAGGCAGGATGACAACCTAGACAACCTGAGCAACTTAGCCTAGTGAAAACTGTCCCTGGTCATTGCAGAGGGGTTGGAGCTTTATGATCTTCAGGGTCTTCTCCAAAACAAACCATTCTGATTCTCCATGGAGTTTGTGAATTAGTTGGCTAAAAAGAAGTACAGTGGAAGAGAAAGGGAAGTTATTAATAATTAAGATTTCAAAGTCAATTCATGAACTTCAAGCAAATCTACTTTTCACTCTGCTGTTTTAGTCTCTACATTATTTGATTGCTTTGGTTGCTGAAAAAAAAATAAATAAATAAATAAAAAGGAAAATAAAAAAACACCATATTTTTTAACATTTTCTGAACTAACTTTGCTAACTTAATTTTTATCTAGAAGCCTGCCTTCAGTAGTAAGAACTTTTTATCCAGACAAAGAGATTTATAGTTCTTCTACCAATTTATCTAAAATCTTTTAGTAAAATAAAATTAAAAGTTTTTGTTTTGAGAACACTGTCTTTGAAAAGAACTCTGCTTTAACAAACAAGCAATAAAGTGATGATCACTGTAGTTTTGTCACTGCTTACTAGAAGATGAGAAACATGTCTGCAATGGAATCAATAAAAAGGGGCCACTATATACCCAGTATTTTCAGATAGCCAAGTAGTATACAGACACATATAAGCATCCTCTCATTTGTGGGTTCAGTTTCATGATGTATATCTTTCATTAGCAGACATTGCTGGAACATATATAGGTTATAATTTTTGAACAGCCTGAGTGCTCTACTGTTTCTACCAAAAGTAAAAATAAATTTAACAACTATTCATATACTCCTTTTTCTGTTTTATTCTAAGAGATCTGACTAGTTACTGTGTATCTCAACTTAAAAAGAATGGATGCAAAGTTTTATTTTATTAACCAGGTCATTTTGCAGAGACAAAATCAGGACTTGGTGTAACACAATTGCAGAATATCAGGAATAACCCATACAGCACTTGCATTCAAAAGTCCTTGAAAGACACCTTTGTAGCACTAAGAAGTGAGCACTACAGCAGGTATTCAAACCAGCAGTCTTCTGCATAAGTAACAAACACATGCAAGCAATCTGATCTTTTTTTTCATGTTCCTGATTCTTTTCTCATTACTGCTCTCTATTTGGTACCCATTCCCAATGTTTATTCCTACTTGTAGGCTATTAGCAAAGCCAAGGAGGAAACAGATGTAAAGTGAAAGTCCATGTTCTTCCACAGCATCACAGTCCTTGTCCTTTCCCCATCCATTGTATCTTGGTTTTCTGAGCATTGATTACCTCAAAAAAATATTAATCCATTCATTTGCTTGACTTTACTAGTTGTCAGGATCCAGAAATTACTGTACACCCACCTTTTTATCTTTCCTCCAGTTCATACTTGTTAACTTTTCTTTCCCACGAAAAGCTGTCACAACTGGCTACAATTCCTGTTATACCTCTCCTGTGCCTATTTCTCTGCTATGACTTTCATTTCCAGGCTAGCTGCTGTCTCCTATTGTTTTTCCACTGGAAAAGCTGCCCTATCAAACAGTGCCTATGATATGAGTATTAAGGACATCAAACCAGATGCCATCTTTTACCTCATTTAAGTTTCATAAATAGAAACAGAAAAATGTTAGAGTGGTTATTGCAAATGCAATGCTATTGGTGACATCTCTGATATAAGTTCACATATTCCTCTGGTTCCTTTATGAATTCTTTGAGTTACAGGATAATTAGCACACTTCTGGGGTTTTTTGTCTTCTTTGTAAAGGAGCATGAAGGAGTATCACAGATGTTTTCTAATCTAAAAAATTAGGATTTTTTTTTTTTGCTTTAAGCATCCCTATAAATATTGTCTTCAGCATTAAAATATTTTTCAGCATTAAAAAAAAAATATCAGAACAGGTTGCAGACAAAGTTTCTCCTTCAAGATATTTCTGAAACAGATGAGATTTGAAACAATTTTGAAAGACAGCAAAACAATAACTGTTCTAAGCCTTCAATATTTTACCTTCAGATTTTCAAGCTTGTTGCTTTCTGCAAGCTTTTAGAGACACTAGGAATGCAGCTTCCTCTAGATAGGAAGAGGATGCCATTGAAATGTATTGGATTTGCCAGTGATAAACAGGTTCCTTTTGGGGGATAACTAATTCAAAGTTCTTCCTAAAATTGAATGCTCAGTCTGGGCTTGGAAGAGGGGACCAGACTAAAGTATATGTTATGGGGGTAAAATACTGAGTAGTGTGACTCTAGGGTCTAGAGCCAAGTTGCTCTGTTGGGGTTTTATCAATTAATTTGCTATTTTGTTTGCTTGAGTTTTTTCCATTAATTTTGTAGATTTTTTTTTTCTTAGGCGTAGTAGTGGACTTATATCAGTGACACAGCTAAAAGCCAAAATTCTCCCATTCCAAGGCTCCTTGATCCCTTTCTGGCCAGCAGACACTCCTGTTCATTTGCACATAATTCATTCCAGTGCCCAAAGACACATAATTTATTGATATAAAATAGCAAAAGACAGTATTGCTCCCATTTTGATCATGCTTGCAAACAAATCTAACCCAACACAGCATGTTTGTTTCAAGAGAATACTGTGTCCTAATTAAATTCTTGCAAAGATATAATTATGTAAAAAGCCTCAATGCATTTCATGTTAGTGCTTATTTTATCTTAATCTTAAGTACTGCTATGATTAAAATTTCATTATCAGCTATCAATTGACCCATCCCTGAACATTTTGTAATACTTAAAAAACATCAGTCTTCCTCCAATTCATCCTCTCTTGGGTTTCCTAAACTGCACTGTGCCTATTTATAACTGAAATATCTAATGGGAGTCATTAAAACTTTTACAAATCAAACATTAGCAAAAAGCATGAAACAACAATCAAAAAAGGAACAAGCCAACCTCCTGCCTACCCCTTTTTATATGGTTTCCTTTTAAACTCAATAGCAAAGCTGGGACACACACAGGAAATCAATTAATTTGCTACTGTCTCTTTGCAGGGATTCATTAGCAGGCAAAGGAAAAGTACCAGCAGGGATGGGATATGCAATTGCTGCCTGAATCTCTAACCAGAGGAATTTGAGCTGACAAAGAAAAATCAACTTCTAGCTGGGCTTTCCTATGGGGTTGCTATTCTTGCCTAGTTAACTTTAATAATAGGTAACCAATAGGAAAATAAAGCAGCAGGAGAGGGTATTCCTGTGAGTCAGTTCAATCTCCACTGAAGTGGTAGTGACTGCCTACCTAAATCCCAGACACCACATTGTTCTGGGACTGGGGGAAAAGAAAATATAAAAATTAGCAGACTTTAAAAAAACATCCAATCTATATAGCATATTCAAAACCTTAGCCATGTCTAATCTCTTCTGTTGCTGAAGCATAGGCAACACCCTACTACCAAAGTAACTTCCATAAACATGAATTCTGATTATTTAAAATTTCATCCTTTAAAGACCATCTTCAGCCCAGACTCAGGCTGTTAAATCTCTTAAGAAAAGTGAATAATCCTGCAAAACTGTCAAACAGGAATGTGAGTGCACTTCAGCTGATTCAATCAGCTTCCTCAATGACTCCTAGAGAGCTCAAGTCTCCTGTGGCTTTTCTTTAGAATCTGACATAACAAGTATCTATTTGGGAGTATGAGATTGGTGTTCAAAGTTGAGATTTTAGTAGGAAAGGAAAGGGAAAGGGAAAGGGAAAGGGAAAGGGAAAGGGAAAGGGAAAGGGAAAGGGAAAGGGAAAGGGAAAGGGAAAGGGAAAGGGAAAGGGAAAGGGAAAGGGAAAGGGAAAGGGAAAGGAAAAAATTTCCCCTTAGAATGATCATCATAGCACACAGAATACTTGCACAGAATATACAGCATACAGTCTTTTTACTTTTGGATTAGCAGTAGGAGAAAAAAAACTACAAAAGACACTGTTCTCTTCGAAACAGAAATCTGACTGAATGCATAAAAGGAAACAAAAGTATCAAACTTAAGAACTATTCAAAATTAGTAGAGACTGGATTGAAAATATATTAATCCAAAGGTGCTCAAAAATTATAGTTACACTGACACTGGCAATATTCAAATTGCTGGTAAGGGAATAGATTTTGAGATGAAATAAGGATATCTTCTCTGCTCCAGGAAAGAGATAGGTCTTGGCTAGAAAAAACTGAGACACCAAATATCCTGCTTTGCTATCCAGCAAGCAACATCTGACATTATTTCTTTTAATCTCTCCTCTTTCTTTCATGAAAACAAGTACAAGCATTGATGGATTATGTGCTATTTAAGATCAAACTGTGCATCTGGATTCAGACTCTTTTCTTCCTTGCCTATGAGCCTATATAATATTTTGGGTGGTATAGAACCAAGTTGTTGACTATTATTCAGCCTACAATGAAAGGTTATTTCTTTAACATAATATTTTCTGGCATCTCCCTACTTCAGATCTGCACTCCAATTGCATGGTTCTCAAAATATGTTGCTTTGCTAGTCTTGTTAGGATGTCCAGGAAGGACAGTTGAGCTAAAGTTGCTCCTTATTTGATTTTATGTTTAGGAAACCTCACAGAATGAATAGAAAGGAGTGCAGCTTCTGAAGAAGGAACCAGCTATTTGCTACATACCCATCCTAGAATGCTGCCTATTTTGTATGTAGTAATGACTAAATGAAACTGGAGAGGTAGCACCAGTTAAAAATCTTCACTGAAACAACCTGCTTCTTATTCATGGTTGGTTTAATCCAGATAGAAACTAGTTATTGCACTACCTGTGTCTCCTGCAGATAGTTTCATTACAGTGACTATATCTGCATTTCTGTTTCCAATACACACAGCAAGCATCTGTGCTATCTGTCCTCTTAATGAGGTTCATTAGACAATATTGGCATCCCATTTTCAATTGCTTTTCTGGTGAAATTTCTGGTGAAATTTTTGCAATAATCTTCAGATAAGGTATTTCTGGAAGTTTAAGACCAAAATCAATCCGTCATGTCCAACAATGAAAATGGGTGCCATTATTTTTCTCATTTAGAAAGTCAAGTCTGTTGAAGTGTGCAGTTTATAGCCCTCAGCATCTCTGCACATCTGTGCAGACTATAAAAATCTCACCAATGGAAAAATACAGTCCAACAACACTAGCTGTGATATTATCATAGATTGTGTCATAATATCTACACATAACGAGAGAGAATTATTATTATTTGCATAACACAGCGTCACTTTTTAGAGTTTTCTGGCCTTTTATTGCTTGGCTTGACAACTTTACTGTTTTGAGCATGCTGTTTTGTTTCTTTTTCCTAGTAATTACCCCAACACAAAAGTGATAGGGTTTTGATTTGGACTTGAAACTGGAAGAAAATGAACAGGGTGTATCTCAGATTTAATTACAGGATGAATCTCAGTAAATTTATTTACATATTCTCAAAGTTCCATTTCTCTACATAGCAGTACAAACAAGCAGAATTAGTGGACTCCCAAGAGCCCCACACCAACGTTTCCCCCCTCAGTGAGGTACACAGTTTTCTGCCTCTTGATCCCAATTCCCTAAAGCAAGCAAACAAACAAAATCCATAGTACTCCACAGTTTTCCTCTTCCATATAGTTTATTGGACTGAAAATCATTCTCTAGTCATGTTATGCATACATATATAACCAATTTTGGAAACTGGAAGCTCATAATTTGTAGATCTTACAAGTGTAAGATTTAACCTTTATTTAAATAATTTTATTGAATTTATTGAAAAACAAGTTAGCAATTTGAAAATGTATGCATTTTCACTATATGCACAAGAAGTTTGCTTTGAAAATGGGTGTCTTAAGATGTCTCAGGCTATGCCTTGTAATTAGCCTGTTAATTTGAAAAAGCTTGCCTGCACATGATAGCATCCAGTCTTTATTACAGCATTAATGTCGGGGCAGTCTTGGAAATTTAGAATGCAGTGAGTTAGAGCAGTGGAAGACCCAGAAAGACTCATTATAAATCTAGAGATGCTTCTCAGGCATGATGTGCCCTCACCTTTGTGGGTAGCTAACATGAAGACTAACCAGAAAATATGTTTTTCCATCTCAGAGAGCAGCAGGGGGTAGAATAATGGTTAAAGCGAGATCAGATGTATTTTTGGAAGGGAAGATGATAACTGAGTAGTACTTCAGGAAGCAGAAGCAAGAGATTAGGAACAAGTTAGTTGGTCAAATTAATTTATCTGCCCAAAGAATAAAATGAAAAATAACACCCTAAATACTTAAATAAATCTAGTTTCCCTGATAAAATACATATCTAGAAAAATACCCAATTGAATGATTTACTGATATAAAACAGGTCTCTTTTTTTTTCCCTACTGTTCTCACATTTACTTTGTGAACTTCATCATATTTTCAAATGTGTAGATAATGCAGAAAGATAACACATTTGATCTGTAATAATATTTGAAAACTCATCACTGGAAACTAAGGCCAGGAATACTTTTGAATGCCAGGACTCAGGACAGAGCCAGAATTTTAGCGAGCCTCGAGCAGTATGCCTATATCCATAATATCTGCAAGTTAGATTTCAGCTCCATGCTTTTCCTGTGATAAGGTCAATTATAGCAACCAAGTCAATGACTCAGTGTGTTTATTTATGGGAGCATTTGACAAGAGAAATAGACCATTAAGTCCTCATTGCAGTGTACATGTATACAGATCTACCTCAAGTATTCCAAAGGCTGTTACAAGGCTGTACAAAGAAACCTTGCCAAGGCACCCAGCTCAAGCTGAACAGCTGTGCTTTTGTTGCCACAGACAGACACGAGTGAATTCCTAGCAGCAGATTACTCATGTTACCCATCAGTCAGTCACTTTCCATGAGTTTGAACAAAGGCACCTGGTCTTGTTGTTGTCACAGCATTGTTCCACTCTGTCAAACTGTGCCTTCCTGACTGCTTTCAGATCCAAGAGCTATGCAGCAGGGCAATATGGAATATTAGTAAATAATAATAGTGATGAGGATATTCTTTGCAAAAATTACTTTCTTGATGCAAACAGATCTGTAATTCAAGTCATATGCAGTATCTGTCTTCCTCTTCCCAGAGGATTTAACTTTTAATCTTATTTTCCTACTGCAACATATTGCTTAAATGCAGAAGTAAGTTATTTCTAATTCCACACACTCTCCATAATGGACACAGAATCACAAAGAGAAGTGTTCAGAACTTCAAGAACATCAGATACTTTTTAATCTTCATTTCCCTTCAAAATGCACATTATGATTCAATGTTTAATTACAAACAACTTATTTTCCACAAGATCCCTATTTAAATCAAATTCAGAAAGGACAGTAAATGTTTTCTGGTTGACAAATCAATATTTTCTTCCTATTCACCTGTAATTTTGTGACTTCAAATTTTATTTATTACCTGCTGTTCAGGCCCTGCCATGAAGACAGAATTATTAATTCCCTTAATAGATTTTGCTATAGCCCTCATTTTTCTGACATCCAAGTACTTCACAAAAACAAAAACACCCAAAGGAAGAAAAACAAAAAACAAAAAAAAAAAAAAAACAAAAACCCAAAAAAGCCAGCAACAAAATACAAATAAACAAACAAAAAACCACAAGACAACAACAAAAAAACAACAAAAAATCCAAACAAACAAACCAATAAAAACCAAACAAAAAAGAGCAATGGCTACAAAATCTCATGAGATGTAAAAATCTGTTCTATTTTACAGACCTGTAACCAAGGACAGAAGAAGTAAGGTGTGTGGGATTTCAGACTAAGTGAATTTGGGCAGGTGTGCATATCTTCATAAAACTGTGCACCTTGCCTCTCCATACAGTCACTTTGAACAGTTTTATCTCCAGCCTTGCTATGCTATAATTACATAAAGATTGGCTTTATTATTCCAACAAACTTTCTGTACAGCAAAATAATTACACCTGATCATGTCTGATTCTTATGGTTATTTTCTCTGTAAGATTTTGAGTAATTAGAGTCTGACCTTATGGTGTAACCTCTCACTGGAAGCACTGGTTTATGATTCCCACCCTAAACTGTGCCAGTAACCTGCCTCCAAAGATTCTGTAAGCACTAAAAGATCCATCTTGATGGCAAGTTTTTCTTAATGTTCTAGCAGAAAATCGATTTTCAAAATTCAAGAAGTACCTTGAAGAAAAAAAGAAACCAACTTCATTAGTTTGAGGTATTCATCCATCTCTTTCTGCCCCCTGAAGAAAATGGCCATAAAAGATGGAAGCTAAGTATGACATAACAAGAGCTCAAAAGCACTAAGCATTACTGCTGAATGGCAGGCAATATCAACACACCAGTTATCAATCTCACCAAAGGATGGCTTTTACTCCCAAAAAGGAGTAGCCAAAGCTGTTCTATAGTATGATATTATCCCTCCCTGCTTACTCCTGAACAAAGCATGTTTAAGTAGTGAGTTACATTGAGCTTTTTGCTGCCTCTGAAAAGACAGAAGCCAGAGATGGCACCAGCTTCCTTCATTTTACAGATATTTGTAGTTCTTCAGTTGCAGTAAGTACGTAGATGCCTTGCACCAAATTCATAGATCCATTGTCTGTAAATAAGGTGTCTCACTTCAGTTGTTTGTACACAAGATCTATCAGACTCAAACACCTTATTCAGGACAGGATAAGTCAACACCTAGAACTCTATATTCACTCACTCCACAGCGTTTATAGCTAGGCTTCACACTCCAAGCTCTGAAGACAGAAAAGATGACTGTGTCAGTTGACTCTCAAAGCATGAGCAATCACACCATAGCCAAGTCTAAATTATCAGCATCTATATTTCTAGGCAAAAAAGCCTAGCTAAAGGACACCAGCATATTCAGCACTACAAAACAAAGCAGCCCTCTCCAATCCATCCAATTTCAGGAGAAAATGTACTATTCCTAGTCAAATTCTCAAAAATCTTTAGAAGGTGATTCCTACTTCAAAAAAACAGAATTCTTGAGCATTAACCTAGTCACAAACAATTCATTCAACCCATCTTTTAGGTTAAAACCTTCTGTTTGCCAAATCAGTCCTCTCTATTGCCCTTGAAATAAATGATTGAAATGCCAATAACAGTAGATAAATTCTCTAGCCACTGCAGCAACAGCAAATATAATATCTAGGAGCCTGGATGAAGCAAAAGCCTGTTAAAAACAGGAGAACAGCACAGGTGTGGCAGTAGCAGAGCTAATGAGCAGCGCATGTTTTCAGTAAAACCCTTAATTTAAAGCCTCTTCTAAGCCAGGAAAAATCTGGGGAATGGAGATAACAGGTAATCAATGACCCTGTCAGCTAAGAAATCAAGATTAGAACTCAGTTTTTTTGCAAGTGTATTGTTAGGCCAGTACTTTCTAAGTGTTTTTTATTTATTCCATGGAGAAAAAGAGATCCTTTTATAGTCACATCATCTAGAAAGAATTTCCTAGAGAAACAACAGGTTGAAGAAAGGCTTTGAATGGCTGCATACAGTCACATTGCTTTACCCTGTATTGTATCTCATTAGCTTATTTTACCTAGAGGCTAAGAACAGGATTAATGTAATAGAGACTGCGTAAAATTTGTCTTGTATATGCCCCTTAATTGTTCTATCTTAGGTTTACCTGTGTCATTAAATTCCATGCCAAAAAAATTAAAAGCCTATTGATGTGATCAGAAGAGGTTTGGTCTTGTTCCACTGCTGCACAGACAAGTAAAAGTCCAGCAGATTTCTGCACTCTCACACTGCAGTTTCTGATAATGAAGGGAAGACATGTGGGCAACCCACTGTGACAGGGAACTTTGGACAGTAATTAATAGGCAATTGCTTCCAGCTTCTTCTTCTGTTTCATCCTCTTAGAGATGGAAAAGAAAGGATGGAGCACAGATTCTTGAAAAAACAGGAAAATGTGGAGACGAGACAAAAAAAAAAAAAAAAAAAAAAAAAGAACAAATAAAATGTGAGAGCCCTCCAAAGTAGGAGGAAGCATCTAAATATATGATATATCTGCTTGTTCTAAAGTATCTCTGCCTTTTTCTAATGGTTTTGACAGGACAGGTTTTAAAACCTTTTCCTAAGGATGCCATCACTCCTTCTACAAAGGAAAGGGAGATTTTGGAAAACAACCTTTGCATGATGAAAGGAGCATTTTACACCTAAAACCATTTTTTTACCTGCCTGCTCCTAGGTTCCCTCACTATTACCAAGTGGAAAAACCTGCAAAAAACTATTACACCATGGCATATTCAAAACCTATGCAGAGTTTAAAGAGGGGCCTCAGGGAAAGCTGTGCTGAGGCAGCCTTGGCTGGGGTCACCCAGTTTGGCAGCACAGCTCTGGCTCTGCAGGCATTTGTTGCCTCCTGCTGCCCAGCAGTTGGGATGGCTTCCTAACTTATGGAAGGGTGGCTAATTTCCAAGGTAACCGGGGACAGATTTAGCTTCTAGTGTCAGAGAGGATCACAAATTACAGAAATTAACACCCAAGTCATTATGAGCTACGTGGCCAAATACTGAATTTGATGGTAGAAGAGGTCAAATTGCTGCTCGAATGTGTTTCTAGAAGGTGAATTCTGCTCAAACAGAGACTGCAGATACCTGAAGGGATTATCTCTCCAGCCCCTGGATGCTCAACACTGAGGAGATCCCTTTACATGTCATGATGTCTCTCTGACTGCCTTAACTTTAATAACATTAATAAACTAGGCAGAGTTCTCCACTTTGTTTCATCATATAACCCATTCTTCCTCACTTAAAGCCTGTATTTAAAGCCCATAAAAATTATTTGCATTTCTGGGTCAGAGAAATGCAGGTGACAAGCTGATGAGAAGCTTATGCCTCATAAATATCCACGTTTTTATAAAATTTTTAGTAGTTTTTAAAGATGCTACATAAGCAAAGGTTTCATTTTCATCAATATTCTGTTGACAAGTATGTAGTTGTTCCTTGATTACTGTCTGAATTCTTTTTCTCTTTCACTAATAATTTCATTAGAAAAAGACTTGGGAGAATCCCCTGGGGTTGTTTGGTCTGGTCCATAAAAATAAATTGCTTTTGTAAAATGGGGCAGAGATGACTCTGTCTTGCAAGTGTGGAAAATTATTTCTCTAGCTTTAATTTTTACATAAACATGTTTTAAGAAAGATGGATTGCTTTTTATGGGATAACTTCAAAATATATTAAATGCCATAAATCTTTGTCTGTAGAGATCATATTCAGGAGAGATAGATCTTAAATGAGTACATTTTATTAATGCAGAGAATTTGAAAACACTCCTGACAAAAGATCTTTTTAGAAGTGACTGCAAATGAAATGTTTGTGCTAAACTTTTCTCATGACCCCCTTACCACAGCCCCAAACCTTATTCAATCCCACTTACTAGAAATTGAAAGGTTTGCTTTATCCAAAATAAAGGCATTTTTTTAGCAATTAAACTTTATTGTAGAGTATTAGATTTTTGGTTTATCTCATCTGGATATTTGCCAGAATACTTAATGCACGTGCTTCTCTAGCTAGATAAATAGATAATGAACAATGACTTCAGCTATCAGCCTGAAGATCAATGCTCTTAAAAAGCCATCAGGTAAACAATGAAACTCTGTAGACATTTGTTTTTGTAGACATTTGTTTTTGTTGTATACCAGTGTAAGCATGACTAGTGCATAAATCCTACATACAAGCAAATAATAAGTATTATGGTTATGGACTCTAATAAACAGGGACAACTATAAGGCTTAGTAATTTCAGTCCTGTACACTTTTATTTGATTCTCCCAGTGGTCACCTAACTCAGACCATTTTCTTCACCACAATTGCTGGAGGGAATTATAAAATGTAGGAACATGCAATTCTGTCTGTTTCAGCACCAGGCTCACAATGAAGCTCATGGATGCTGACAACCCCAAAAGTTACTTGTGCATGAGATGAAAAGTGTTCCCTTGGTTTTCCAGCATAGTAGTGTTAGGTATATGCACACAAAATTCTTTGATCATAAAAAATAAGCTATTGGCTCCTTGGTTAAAGGTAAGTCCTGCAAAAACTACTCTCAGCAGGATCTACCCTGTGTTTCTCTGAGACTGGGTACAGAGGCCAACATAAGTTTCTACAGAATAAAAGATTGCAAGGAATTTTCTTGATTAAAATAAAAATAAATAACTTTGCTAGCAAGTAGAGATAAAAGATATAAAATTTTTTCTCCTCCAGTGTCTTCAAAACACATATTTCTTAAAAAAATTATTTGTTCTATTTAGTGTGTCTACTAGGTTATCCAATTTTTTATTTTGCATTTTTATTATTTATTATTATTCATTATGTTGTGCTTTCAAAATGGCTAGTTTTTTAATGCATTAATTGCATTTAAAGCAACATTATCAGTTAGCCGTGACAGGATGAACTGCTCTATTTTTCCTAATTAATTAGCATCTGTTATGTTCTGCAAATATGTGCATTTCAGAATAAATCTTGTTTTCCCCTAAGGGAATCTCTAATATTATCTTAGATTTAAGGTGTGATTTCAACATCAACTCTGTATCTGAAATAAATAAGAATTTTTGTTTTTACTACTAATACTACTATCACCACTACTATGACTATTAAAACTCCATGGGCCTCATTTTAACTTGTCAGTGCAGCATATTGAGACTTCTCTATATTTGTTCTGCTATGAACTGGTGTTAGCTGCAATAACAATCATCTGAAGGTTAAGGCACTATTGTCTAAACATTTTCAGCTTTACTCTGTGGATATCACACATAGTCAAGATTTAAGGAACATAAACACTAGTAGTTTTTGTGAATGGGGGCAAGTAAAGCTGCAGTGGAGCTCTCAACCTTCAGCTGTAAACTAATGAACAGAAAATAGCCCTTGGTACAAAAATTGCAAGAATAACTGCACACTGGCACCACCAGCAAGAAATTCCACTTGCTGAAGGGACTGGAAGGCTGATCCTTTCTGCTCAAGAGACATGCTGTAGACTTTTGGACCCCAAAGCAGTCAGCAGTCAGATTGCATCTGCAAACAAGCAGCAATACTCATGATCAACAGAGAAAGGAAGAGAGGTGGACATCAAGGAGATAGGATGCAAGACCACCCTTTGCAGGGTAAAATAATCTGGATATGAGGTTAAGCCCACATGTGAAATTTCAGTATTTGTGACTTCTCCAAGTGGTTTTATGTAAACAGCATATTTTCATGAAAATTAATGGAACCTCAAGAGTGAGTTAATCATAGCCAAACAGTAATCCTTCCCTTACAAATACTCCTGCCTCAAAAAACTTGTGGTTTAACACTGGACCAACATCAGGCAACCACAAGAGTCACCCATTCACCTTCCCTTGCCAGAGCTGGGTGTAGAGGAAAAAATAAAAAAAAGATTAATAAAAGGTTCATGAGTTGTGATAAGGACCGAGAGAAACACTCCAGGGGCAAAACAGGCTCAACTTAAGGTTGCAATTCCGGGGAAGAAAATGGGAAGTAAAATAAGCACTTAAAACTCCTTTTCCCCCCAGCTCCTCCCTCCTTCCCACTGACAGTGCAGGAAGATAGGGCAGGGAGGTTTCAGTCAGTTCATCACTTGGAGTTTTCTTCTGCTGCTCAGGGAGAGGAGTCTTTCCCTTGCTACACTGTGGGGTCCTTCCCACGGGAGACAGTTCTCAATGAACTCCTCCAGCATGGGTCCATTCTCACAAGCAGCAGTCCTCCCAAAACTGCTGTGGTAAATCTTTCTATGGGGTGCAGTCACCCAAGGACAGGCTGCTCCAGCCTGGAATCAGGGCCCCTCTCTCCACTGGGTCTCCCACTGGATCACAGCCTCCTCCAGGCATGGACACCTTCCATGGGCTGTGGGTGGATCTCTGCATCCCCCCTGGATCCCCACATGCTGTGGGTGGATCTCTGCATCCCCATGGATCCCCATGGGCTGTGGGTGGATCTCTCCATCCCTGTGGATCCCATGGGCTGCAGGGGCTCATCTGCTTCACCACAGTCTCCCCACAGCCTGCAGAGGAATCTCAGCTCCAGCACCTGGAGCAGCTCCTGCCCCTCCTTCCCCACTGACCTTGGTGTCTCCATGGTGTTTCCCCAACATGTTCTCACCTCCTCCTCTTCTCTAGTTAGAAAAAACTGTGTGCACTTGGTTTTGATTTTCTTCTTAAATATGTTGTCACAGAGGCAACTCTTGGACATGATGGAAGCTTCCAGCAGGTTCTCACAGGAGTCACCTCTGTGGCCACCCTGCTACAAAAAAACTAGACTGTGCAAATCCAATACATTAGGATAGAAAGACAAGACATAGATTTTAATTTAACATTGATTTAAAAAAATAGTAATTATGTATCTGATGTATTCTGCAAATAAATCACATGGAGATATTCCTAATGGGTCACGAAATTATATACTAGAGGATAATGCTTTGGGATTAGAATTTTTGAAAAGGATAATTTTTCAGTCTTTCTACTTGCTGAAAATCAGAGATTGATTTGTTTTCCCAGTCCCAGTGATGCTGAAGACTCCAGTTGGATGGAAGTGATACCACCTGCTGACATGTACATGTGAATTTACTCCATAAAGAAGCCATGGAAAACAAGAAATAGAGGAATTCTGGTGTTTTCCTCTGCTTTACCCTAAATCCATGAAATGGCCGGGAAACATACCTGAGCCTGGTCTTTGGGAAAAGCTCTCTGTGTCCTCAGTTCAGACAGAAATTTTTAGCTAGCTGTTTCTACATGATTTCATTATCTCAGGGCTTTGGGGAGGAAGGAAGCAACATCAACATTTGCAGAAGTGAGCAGGCCAGCAGCAGAGCAGAAGTGTGGAGGTGTACTAGGAATACACAGAAGCACAGTGTTTTTCCTAAATCTGACGTGATTTTCTGTAACACACATGAACTGATTTCACAGTTTATTTATAATGTGAGTGTGGGCCAATTTATACAGCACTTTAAATAAACTTCACAATAAGATGAACTCACCAGTTCATTCTCAAAGATAAACTTAGCAGTTCTGACTTCAGGTTAGAGTTCCTGGTAGTGACAAATGTTAGTAGCTTTCTTAGTGGCAAGAAATAGAATTTGAACTCAGGAAAAGAAAAATATTTGAAATGTTTTTCAAATCCTTCCACAAAAAAACCTGCCTAACCCATCGAATAAATTACTATAAGTGACAATATCCACTTGCATACTTAGATTCCAGCAAACCAGATATGATTGTTCCAATCCTTGTTCCAGTGTTATAGGCAAAGTTCACAGAGTGGTTTGGAAATGCTTTAAAATAAAAGCCACATAAAGAGCAACATTATTACTACTATTATGTCGTTTGAGATGCTTGAGGTCTTTTTTTCATTCCATTGTTTATGAAAAACCTCAATTGCACGTAATATATAGCACTGAAAAGATACCAAAAATGTGTTTATTATCTGTTATTTATTATCGATGAAAAAAAACAGATACCACCTATTTGAGAAAATAATTAGTTCTCTTAAAGAACAGTATGAGTAACATCTATTTAGAAAAGCCAATAAAACCACAAAGCTTCTGAATAATTTTTCTTTTAAATACAATCAGAATTAAGCTTTTGTATTACAGACAAAAGTACCTTTATTGCCTGACCTTCTAAGTGGCAAGCTTTGTACATCACACCATAATTACGATTCTGGGACACAAGTGACGTGCAATATTGCCAACTTTCTGCTTCTCACAATGCTAATGCTTAATAACAAAGACATCTTTGATAGCAAAGGTAATTTCAAAAGAACTTATAGCTAATAATTAAAAAAATGTTATTCAATAAATACACAAAAAATGTATATCATGGACTATGCCAAGGAAAGAAACTGCTGAACTGAAATACCCCCCCCAAACCAACCAAGAATGTTAAACAGTCAATACTTACAGTCAAATTCATATCAATGTATGTCAATGTAGACAGACCACTTGAATGTGAGTTAATTCACATTTTATAGACTGAAAAAGGAGGTTTCACTGAAATGATAATGTTTTACTTCCAACACACTATTTTCCAATATTTCTCCTAAATAGTCCTTCTGTGGGTTAGGATACTTTATTCTGAAGTGTGTTCATGGGGAAATCAGGGTAAAAAACTCTATGTATAAAATTCTAGGTTTTAAAACATTTATTTGCAGACATCATTAGTAATACAAATGACATTTCTCTGCACCTACATACAGGCAGCAGCTGAAATTTTTCACCTTTATAAGTGCAGAAGCTAAATGACTAAGCCCACTCAATTTAGCATATAGCTAAAATGCTTCAAGTTGACCCCAGTTCAGCCAAGCAGTTTAGTACATGCTATAATCAATATTCAGCAAAGCATTTAAATACACATTAATCACCAAAGAAATAAAGAAATTTGAGCATAACTTCTAAACCTGTGTTTGGACACTGCCCTTGAGAAGATATTTAGATGCCAAAATATTAATATAATCATCTCCCCAGACTTTCAAAAATTACTATCTTGGAAAATTAATTCCCAATTAAATTCTGGAAGTAATTTGCACCTGAGTCAAGTTTGCACTTTACAAAGTTAAGCCAAAGGATGAAAATATAGACCCTTGACCCTTATTTTTGGTAAATCATTATTCTCCTTTTAAAAATCTGAGTATTTTGTGTAAATAACAGTATTATGTGTAGAACAGATATACAGCTGTAATGCCATGAGTCTAAGTTCCTGAGGAAAACTATTGCTTGGCTGTATCTGATGAGATTCTTTATACAGTTTTTATAGAAGAGAGTGGTGGAGCTCCAATTTTTAGTTCCAAAAACCCAGAAAGTTGAAAGTTAATACCTTCCCAGGTCAAAATTTAAGCAAAGAGGGGGGTTAATGAATTAGTAACCGGCAGCTTATTATGCTACGGTTTAATTACATTCTGTCAGTAGAATATAAACCTCTCATAATTCAGGAAGGTTTTCCTTTGTTGTAACATCTGTAATTAAACACAAAGTGTTCCTCAGATCTTGCCATGTCCAAAAAGATGCATTCTTCAAAATTCTCAGGTCAAAAAACCAGCACAATATACAATGTGTGAACTTAGTAGGAATCTGGAAGTAATTTTAAAGAACAGCTTGTCAAAATGCCTTCTAAGGGGCAAACTGCTCTAAAAATCGTAGAAAGTAATAACTGTCATAGGGAAATCTGTTGAAAAATATACCATCATTTTCATAAATTAAGAAAAGGAGGAAATAAGAAAATTAAATTCACAATTAAAAATTAGTAACAGCAAGCGGATTCCTACAGCAGTTACAAGAAGATGATTAATCCTTACAGAAACTACATTTTACAGAAAGTGAATTTCCTGCCTTCTTCCATCATATCTAGTTCTTCTTAATTATCTTCCTTTTCTGAATAGATACATGGATTAGTAGAAAGGTTAAAATTTGTCCCAACCACACAGATAAAAGAAATACATGTTAATAGCGTCTTGAATAAAAATATATCAAGAAGAAAACATTGGAGAAACATCTTAAAAGACTAGAAATATTCAAAGGTGAAAAAGAGTAAAATGGTTCAAGAGAAAATTGTGACAAGATTTCAAATACTAGACTATATGAATGCAGAAACTTGAAGGAAGAAGATAAAGAGTCATTCATTAAGCGTATTAGGAATAATTAGAAAATAACAGTGGTTATTAACTAAGAAAAAAGTTTTCTGGGAAATAAATTGAAAGGTGTAGGAGTTAAAAAAGACAAAAAAAAAAACCAAAAAAAAAAAACAAAACAAAAGACAAACAAAACCAGGGAAAAAAACCCAAAAAACCAAGCACCTTAAGAAAAGCTTACAACATAAAAAAGAGAAAAAGGAAAATGCAGAATATTTAGTAGAGTAAACAGGAAAAAGAAACCAAATTGTTCTCAAATAAACCTGAGAATAATTTGTTATTCTGCTTCCTATTTTCTACAAAAGTTTACTTTAAACTTGCATCCCTTCTCAAAAGCCCAGCTAACACTCTGTTTGCTGCAAGAGAAACAAATCTTCATTATTCCCTGTAAAAATACTAGAATACACCTGCCAGGTGTTGTGTTCAACGGTTTTCAGAGATCAATTCTGGGCAATGCTGATGAGCAAAGAAGTACCTAAATGTTTTTGGCATTTCTGTTTTTCAAAAACCACTTAATAATACAATCAGATTCCAACAGAGGCTCAGAAGTCCATTATAACAGCAAGAACACAAGTTGAAAAAGGCAACAACAAAATCAGAATTCATTTTTTGTACCGCTTGTTGTTATTGCTCCTCTGTTTGCACTGCTTTTGAAGAAAAAAAAAAAAAAAAAAGCTTAAATTATGGCTTAGGAGTGTTTACTTCATAGCATGATGTGTCTGTCACAGAAATTGTGCATGAAAAAGACAGAAGTGAGGTTTGAGAAAATGATGTTTTATACCCATTATGCCCAGCAAGAACCACTGGATTGGAACATCAGGAAACAACAGGAGGTTATTTTACCTTGTATTGCACAGGCCATGGATTACCAGGGTAATCTACATTACTTGAAATGAGTCCATCAAACTTTAGTGAATTGAATGGGAATTAGATACCTGTCAGTGGTTCTTTTAAAAATCTCAGTCTGAAAATAAAATAATATTTAACTGTTATAAATAAAGTGAAATACCCAATAAGTGCCCATAATTAAAGCTGCTTACAATAATAGTAACATCAATTTTAAAACTTGTTGTTTGCATTTTAATATCACTTGCATTTTTTGTTTTCAATTCTAGTATCTCTTGTTCTTTTTTATCCTTCTTATTTCCTTCATCCTTTAGCCTCTCAAGCCCAAAAAATAAGAGATAAAATCTACTGACTTTGGCCAAGACACTTTTACAGATGGCCACGTTCTACTAGAAGCTGAATATGCATGTAATAATGTCTATTTCTATATTAAGTAGCTTAACATTCAACATATATCGAAATTCTACTTGCACTAGAATGTTCAGAAATCAACTCAGACTACATGCTTAGAACAATGAAGGTACCAAACATATTGGATTTTTCTTTTAAAGTGGTAAATGCTTTTGGCTTGCACTTTATTTCCTACATCTGGGAAGATATATGTCCATTGGCTATCAATTCCTATGACATTTTCTCTGATACAATGCTTCAGAAGAATGGTCACCTACTATGACTTGTGTTTAGTATTACGTCTGTTTTATGCTTCTAGTTGGACTCAGTGGTTACATGGAATGTTTCTGTTTGGATTAGTCCATCTTTCAAAATCAGCATGAGTGGAATTACCAGGAATTATAAGATTTTTCTGTAGATATTAACTCTACAAAAGAATCCATATGCTATAAACCGTTGATGATTCATTGCAACTATTCTGGGAACTAGAAACTGCCTGCACAGAACAGTTTACACCATTGGGATCTCACATTTAGCCAGGGTCTGCAATGTTTCCTAAATCTGTCGTTTTTTCCAAGTTATTTTCTTCTTTTGGGACCACCTTGTCCTATTTGTAATAGCATCCCTTGAGAATGAGCCAATTAAGTAACATTAGCCCCAAAAATCAGACTAAAGTGAGAATCTGATTAGTGTCTTTTTAAAAATTTTATTTAATTTTATAATATTCACCTAGATTTCTATAGTACTGGAATAATAGTGCCTATTAGAAAGCATGAATTAGAAGTCACAGAAGTTATTAGTAGGGAGCTAATTAACACATCAACATTAAAGCTGATTTGTTCTGTGAGGACCTTTCCATTTTGACAACTTCATAGGTCTCAAAATGGAAACATCCCCACAGAATAAATCAGATTGTTCCCTTGCTGTGGCAATGGAGTTGTGTAGATGAAAACAGGTTATCATTCAGCTACTTAGCTAAAGTGCTTTATAGCAGTATGGACATAACAGAGAACTCATTAAGAGCTGTTTAACTTGCTAGTCCACACTATACATTCTCCTAGTCTTGCTGCTAGCAGGAATTGAAATTGTCCAGGTTTGTCTCCCATCAGCTGTATTGTAACATCTGTGTAGGCGTACCTTACCTGAAGAAATGTATTTTTTTGTATTCTTTTGCTTCTGTAATGAATTCAAATATCTTTCAAAGAAAACATGTGTAGTAAATAAATGAATAATAGGAACTTTTGGTTTGTGATCCTAGTCCCACTTCCTACCAATGTAAATTTTGAAAAAGGAATGTTTTCCAACAAAAGTTTGAAACTCAAGGCATAGCTGTACAGCAGAAATGATGAACTAATCTTCTAACAACAGAAGATTAACATTGTCGGGCAATTGACGAGACAGGGCTCATTGCATGGATGCAAAAAGCCAATTTATGGTTTCTAAAAATCAGTTTTATAAACTTTTCCAGCTATAGCTAAAATTAGCAACAGTCGCACAATTGGTGTTTCTACGCAACATTACTTAATCAGAACCCTTCACAGAGCTCTTGCAGAATCCTGCACAGACCTGCACAGCCATGTACAATCTTGCATGATTTATCTTAAACAAAGCATACCTTGCACACATTTGCTTCCTTCTTCAAGATTTTGCTTCCTGCTGCCATGGCTTGTGGCCTACCACAGTTAGCATGTCTGAGTCAGTCACCAGCTGAGCAGTTCTCTCTGTCTAGTTCTCTCTCTGTTTAGCTGTATTCCCATAACATGAGCAGATAGAGCAGAAAGCACTTTGGTTATTTAGACTCTTAGTCATAAGCATTTTATTCATCCAAGCACCAGGCATCACAGGGATTCTGTCATTCCAAATTCCCCAGTTTGAGAGAACAGACTAAAATATTGACCTGGTCCTTGTGTTCATCTTCAGCCTTATCATACTCTTTAAAGGGTGTCTGAATATCAATGAATTCTGTGGAGTCCTTAATGGCATCTCTGGGTAGTGCTCTTGCTATTCCCTCACTAAGCAAAGAGAAGCTGCTTGCAGGACATTTTTCAATTATGTGCTGCCTGCGATGCTTTCAGATGATGTCATTAAAGGAATTGTGTGTTTGTATATTGTTTTCAAGGCAGAGGAAAATTATTTGATTATTTGATTATTTGATTATTTGAAAGAAAGAGTACTAGCGACTACTATGTTTCTAAACTTTAGCCTCAAGAAGATTTTACAATAGATGATGTATCATGATGGGGCGTGGTGGATTGAGAGGGTGGCAATGAAGCAATAGTATCTCACTAAATGACACAAGCCTTTTATCAAATAGAAAAATATTTCCATGAAAGACTGAAAGAGACTGGAATTTTGGAGAAAATTTCCCTGTCCAAGAGACACAATCAAACAACTTTTTTTTTTTGCTACAAAATGACGTCTTCAAAAGGCCCTCAGCTATCAGAGCTAAAAAAAGACTTAGGCAGGTGTCTCACTACCTGCTCAGTCCATGAAGAATAATACAAAACCTGAAGCTACATTCAGTTTACTGTACAGGGTGTGTAAAGAATTTTTACTCTTTGCAGAACAATCTCAGAAACACTGAAGAAAGCAGCCCGATAGTAAACAGGAAATTTTTTTAGACTTTGGTGCCTAAATCAGGATTACACAGACATAATTTTTTCAACTTAGCATTCCAAGTAATGGAACATAGCTTGAATTAATTTTTTTTTAATCTGTTCCAAAACATGGCTGCTCAAAGAACCATTCTCTTAATATTATGGCACCTACATGTTACATAATAATTCAGAGATTTTAAACATCCTCAGGAAGCTGGAAATACAAGATCTACCCTGTTTTCAGCCTAAGAAGGTTCAAAGCCATATTTCCTATTTTCAAGTTTAGCTTCTGCCAAGAAAGTGAGAATCACAAAACTACTTTCCCAATGGCTTCTATTTTTTGGCTGTTTGATGTGAAATTTATAAACTGTAATGGGAACAGGACACTTCATTTGTCCCACCTTTTATCATTATGTGCCTTTTAAATATAAAGGCACTGTGACTTCTTGTGGTGTGGTTTGTAAATTTTAAAGGAAGTTTCTTATTTTTGTTTTTTTTTTTTACTTGTGCAGCCTTAGTAGCTTTGCCTAGAAAATGCAAGCAGCCAAGGCTCAAAAACTCATCCTTGTCTGTCTAACCCTTACCTGTAAAATCCTTTCCTTTATAAAAAATCAGCAGAGAAAGAAGTCAGTCTAAAGGCTACAAATGAACAAGTTTATTAGTTTGTATAAGCTCAACAGCAGATAAGAAATCTCTGTTGTGAGATAAGGTGATTGAAAATGAAAAACAAAAATGCAATCCAGGTAGTAATGGGAAAATTTTCATTAAAATAGTTGGAGCATAAGGAATCAGCGTTTCTTTTTAAAAAAAAACAAACCAAAACCCAAAAAACAATCTGAATTTTATTTCTAAGTTGTACTCTGAAATTTAAAGAAACATTGTAATGAATTTCACTATTAAGTTTATAGATACCTGTTTAAAAATAAGAAAGATTATTTTGTAAACTATCAAGATATTTGCAAAAAAAAGTAGATAAAGAAAATATGGTGAAATATTTTTCTTCTTACCATGGACTATTTTGTGGAAAAATATTTCCTAACTGTCATGTTTCTTTTAGTTATTTATTTAGAATATTTTAGGAAAATTAATTTAAAATACACTTTCATTTATGAAATGTAGTTTTCTAAACCTACTAATTATTTTGAGTGCTTGTACACTCTATTCACTGATTAATTTTATATTGGAAAATAAAATGTTATATCACAGTGCCAGCAAGACAGATGGATTTGGTAGTTCCTGAGAAAATAGAATATATTTTAGGGGTCCTGAATTTCTCCGCTGAAATTCTAGGTTAAAAACTTATTAAAAACTTCCTAATTTGATGTAAAAGAAGAGTAAGATTAAGGTCAGTTCTAAACTCTTACTTGGGTATTATTTTAAAATAAACCCCAGAAAGATGGATTTATATTCACCAAAAATACACATAATTCTGTGTTTAAACTTCAGCCATATAATTCTGCAATCATTAAACTACAGCAGAACTAATCATGAGCTGAAAATGATGCAAGGGATTAAGCACCTCAGTGAATTTGGTTTAGGAAGGAGACTTGTCTCTTTTTTAGAATTATAGTCTCCTTTTAAGCTTCAAATCAATTTTCTACAGTTTATTTTAGAGCAACTGTTCAGGTAAAACTTTTTTTTTCTCTTCAGAGATGAATCAAATATTTTTATGAAATCATTATTTTTATGATTTCTTTTTAACATTCAGCTCTACCTTTTTTTTTTTTTTTCATTTTCACACATTTTAATTTGAAATACCATTGAAATGCTGAACCATGTTAATGTGCACAAAAAATTCTTATTGGTCTTGCTGATTAAGTTGATTTCTATCTAATTTTGGGGGTTTTTTGTTCGTTCAGAAAGTCCATCCCTTAAACGTAGTTTGACTCTGCAACTGAAAAAGACATGAGCCAAAATGAACTTAACACCTGGACAAATTCCTGCAGATCATGGCACTGAATCAGTGAATCTAATGAGGCTTCAAAGTAAATTAGTAAACACTTTCATTGTACAAGACACCCCTATAAGTATTGAGGCACCAACCCATTAGAACCACACAAAAATTGAGTTCAAATCTTATTAACTCCTTGGCAGATGCCACATCTAATGTCTGTACTCCTGCCAAAACATGCACAGAAAACAAGTTGGGTTTGGACCATAAAAGCATAAAATACTACACTTAATCCATTATTATTGCAGTTAATAGAAAAATTAATTTGGTCAATATGCACAGTAATGACACTGAAAATATTTTTTGAAATGTTAGTGGTGACATCCATTTGACAGAAGCAGAGATTTTGGGAAAAATAAAGGCAAGAGTTCCTCCAAGAAAACTGATATTAAAACATCTACATTCCATACTCTTAAAAAGAAATTACAGAATATTTAGAAGAATGGGCAGGAAATAGCCATTTGTTTTATCAAATATGATTAGAAGTAAATTGTTTTTTTTCCATGACACGAGTTCTACAAGTAATAAATTTCCTACGTTAGCATGTTAGCACTTGGTGAGCAGAGTTTTTTATCTTGTACTAGTGAAAATTCTCAGTTTGATCTGCTGTACTACCAGTAATGTCTGTAAAGTTTCTTTATCTTGGAAAATTAGAAATGCCAAGGCAGTTGTGTTCTACAGTCAGTTGTAGAACAAACCCAGAAGTAAAACTAATCTCAAATGTGGGTTAAATTTATCTAACAATATGCCTAAAGCACTGAATTTCAGTTTAAGAAATTATGTGTGTGTGTGTGTGTGTGTGTGTGTGTGTGTGTGTGTAAGAAAATAATGGGAAATTCCACAGATCTTTGTTTGGATTCAGGGTTTATGTATTTTTTAATCTATTTATTTATTTACATTAAACCAGTAACTTAAAATACTAAGAAAATCTCATGACTGTATTTAACTAGATAAAAGCTTTGGTGCTATTGTCTGGATAGAAAGTGCTCAGTTTCACATAGCTCTAAGCAGTTGTGTAATTTTCTTCTACTGTAAAGATATTGGTGCTCTATGGAAAATTGTGTACACTGTAAAAATAAAACTGCTGAAGTTAATCCCTGTCCCAAATGAAAAATGCTCTGTGGTACCACCTGCAGTGAAAGAAGGAAATATTCAAAGGAAAAACTAATTTCTCCTCTGTCACCAAAACATGACATCACATATTACAGAGCAAATGCTTCAAAAGAGTTCAATTCAAAAGTTTCAGGGATCCCCCTGCTGATTGCACTGGGTTTTGGATTGGGCCCCTAATGTGCTCATCCTGGTGTGGATGTTCTGCTGTGGACTATAGATCACACTGTCAGGTTTATGCAATTTCGAGTTACTCAGTGGCAGTGCAGGTGAAAGCACTTCAGAACAGAAATAGAAAGCAAACCTGTAATTGATTGAATACTTTATATGGGTGACAGGATCAAGCCACTGTGATTTTGTTTCTGACTTTGTATTTACTTTTCACCAGTTTTCACATTGATATTTGCACTGGAGGGTTTTTTAAAATATAGATATGACATATATATAGTATCTCAAAACTGTATATATTTATATAATGAAATATATATTAAATACTGCATGCTACTTATATTCAATATATATATAAATGTGACTAAACTGTTGACATTTTAATGAATCAGATTTTTTGATTACACATTTATTCTGCTTTAGTTATGGTTTTAGGCATTGCTCCAGTGCCTTAAGCTTTGCAATGCAGAGATCCTTTTTATGTAAAATCAGCATAATAACTTTTATTTAACTGATGTAACTACCAGTTGAATTAATTTTGGTTTTGCAGGGGAAAAAAAAAAAAGCAAACAAAGGTGCTAGGTTAATAACTTTGGAATAGTATTGTAAAACCATAACATCCTCGTTAACAATGTGATAAAGAACAGTCTAGATGACTGGACAATGAGGTGGAACAAAATCTAGCTCAACTGACAAACTCAATGGTTGTGAGCAGTGGCACAAAGTCCAGCTGGGGGCTGGTCTCTAGTGATGTATTTCAGGGGCTGATACTGGGGCAAATACAGCTTAAATCTTCATTAGCAGCCAAGATACTAGGAGAGTGAGAACTCAGAAAATCTGCAGAGAACACAAAACTGAGAGGAGTGATTGATAATGCCACATGGTTGTGCTGTTACTCAGAACGACATGGTCAGGCTGAAGAAATGAGCAGATGGGACCCTTATCAAGTTCAACAAAGTAAAAAACAAAGTCCTACACCATGGATTAATAACCCTACGGCTGGAAAGCAGCACTTTAAAGGGCTTGGGGTCACCTTGGACTGCTTAATAGAAATACATAAAAGAAGGCCAACAGCATCCTGAGCTTCATTAGGAAGATGAATGTCACAAGCAGGTGGAGGGAGGTGGTCCTTGCTGTCTACCCAGCACTGATCAGACCAGCAGCTATCTCAGAGTCTGTCTACCAGCCAATATCAACCCACAACAAGCATAAAAATTACATCTTGAACAAAACTGTGCAGATAGGTAGGTTTGGCTGGGTAGAGTTAATTTTCTTCACAGTGGCTGGTATAACGCTGCATCTGGGATTTGTGTTGAACACTGGGTTGATAATACAGAGATGTTTTTGTTATTGCTGAACAGGGCTCACACAGAGCCCAGGCCTTTTCGGTTTTCACACTGACAGGCTGGTGAGGAGACTAGGAGTGCTTGGGAGACTGGAAGGAGACACAGCCTTGGGAGGTGACCAAACTGACCAAAGGGATATTCCAGACCATATGGCACCATGCACTGTAAATAAAGTGAGGGAAACAATGAGGGAGACGAGGACATCTGGAGTCATGGCATTTGTCTTCCCAAGCTGCTGTTACATTTAGGGATTTGCTCTCCTGGAGATGGCTGCCCTTGGGAAGAAGTGAATTTTTCTGCTTCGTGTGCATGCACAGCTTTTCCTTTCCTATTAAACTGCTCAACAGCATCAATTGAGGTAACAAAAGAGTGAAACTTGCTATTTCACTTTAATCCCTTGACTAATCAGATCAGCAACTTGTGTTGTGAAAATTAAGAAATACCAGCCCAAAATTCTTTAGCACAACTTTGCTTGAAAAGATTGTCTTTATTCACCAAAGAATTTTTCAGCAAAGAACACATATATGAAAGTCAATCTACAACTTAACCTCAAAATGATGTCTTTGTCTAATCTGCCAGCAGAGGCAGCTAACAGAAGGATAACAGAGTTTACACTAAAGTATCTGAAGAGCATGTCTAGTTTGGGGATACTCCCCACCAGCAGAAATTGTGGACTTAAAATATGGGTAGCTGCAGAAAAACAAAATAACTTGAAGTCTTTCAGTACTTCAATACAACTTGTGTCCTAGGTGAATCTTCTCATCTCAGTTAAGAAAAAGGAGATTCTTTTAAACTTCCTGCTTTTAGTGAAGGAAATCTGAAACAGGCCATAATATAAAAATAGCTGGTAAACACCTAGTGAGTGTTTTATAATGGAGGTAGGAGACATACAATACACACCTTGTAAAGATACTTCTTGAAAAGTTGGGAGCACATTAATTTTTTTGAAAGAAGTTTAAAAAAAGCAGTTTAAAAATATAAAGATATAAAATATGATTAAATGAACAAAATACTGTTTGAAGTTTAAAAGGCTTTTTGGGGTGTTTTTTCTGTTTTAGGTCCGGTGTTTAACAGTTCCTAGTTCCATAGAAGCCATGCAAAATCTTCTCATGCTTTTAAATCTCACTTCCTCTACTATGAAGTAATCTATTGGCTCAAATATGTGAGACTGAACACAGGACAATTGTTTTTAGCTACTGTAACTTATCCATTGACATCTTTATCTAACAGTGGTTATTGTGAACTGTTGATTGAATTTCTTTTATATCAAGTGAAAAGATTTTCTGTTATAAAACTTTTTTACAAATATGAAAGCAAACTAGCAAAGACTATTAGGGATTTTTTTAGTAGTTTGGGGCGGGGGGGATTTATGTCTTTTCTTCTTCTTAAATATGCTTATATGGTTATTTAGAAAGACAGAATTTGATGGTTTCCATAGTAACATTTTGGGACAGCCAGCCAAGCAGGAAGGCCTTGTTCACCCACCTGTGCTTTTAACACAATTCCACCTTCCAAGCCACTGGTACAGAATATACACAGACACAGACATGTGAAATGAAGATAAATATGTTTGAAAAGAAAAAAAAAAAAACAAACCTGCAAATAAACCAAGCCAAAACCAAAGCAATAAAACCCAAACTCAAGCAACAGAGCTAGATACAGATGAGAGGTACCCTGTTGGGGAAACAATGTCAAGTAAGCTGAATTATTTTCTGAGTGATACATATTCACCCATCATTTAATAATTGAAAATTGGAAGTATTTTCTTTCTATTTCATTATTATTGGTAGCATAGACTCATCCTCAGGGAAAGAACAGGTGCAAAGAGAATGTTGATTTCAATCAGCATTTAAGTGCTTGCTTTTGGTTATAACTTCATGTCACACTGGGCAGAAGCTACCTAGAGCTTCTGTACTTGTATTGGCTTTTTCAAAGTTTCACTTTCAAATGTCTGCTTGTAGCAGAAAGTAGCAGCTAATATTTAACTCAGATTTTTTTCTCTACTCTAGCTACCAGACATGAAACTGAACCTTTAATTCTGATATCAGACTTGCTTCTGAGGTTTCCAAATTGATTGCAGACATCCAAAGTGGATTTTTGGACTGATTGCCTCTGTAGAACCAAAAGCATCACCAGTTTTACAGTTTCATTTGCAATGTTTTGAATGATAAACAAGCCCAAAAATAAGAAATAAAAATGGTGAATTTATTTTAATGAAAAGAGAGGCTACACTGTTGTTTATTAAATAGAAAATAAAGTGGCAAAATAAAGTCAGATCAAAATGAGGTATTTTCATGGACAGTTGTACAGTGCCCAGTTCTAAAGTGGTTTTGTATTAGATTTTACTTTTGTTGTTACCTTTAGTAATTCATTCTAGTAACTTGTTAGCATATAATAGTAAGTTAATTGAATAATATCTTCTTCAATAACTTTTTCAAATCCTGGGAATAAAATACTGAGACTAGAAAGGAAAGGCTGAAACGGAAGGCAATATGGTTTAAAAGAAATCTGAGATATGGGAAAAAACCCATATATATTTGCAGATACATTTGGAAAATTGCAGCATAAATCAAATTTTCAGAAATAAAAAAAATAAACAAAAAGCCAACTGTCTGCTTTGGAAAGTACATTGCTGTTCATATGGTCTTTCTCCATAATAGATTTGAAAGTTGCACAGTATTTTGTACAGTTCTTCATTGGGAAAAAGGTGAAATGTTTTAAAATCTTGTAGGATTTCTAACGTGAGTTCTGCATTGCTAATCCAAACATTGTTTTCATTGTTTTTTATTTCACAACAATAAGATTTCATTCAATTCTTCAGTTCTGTAGGCCATACACCTTCTGAACTGTGGATTTCTATTGTTGGAGTAGACTTCTCTGTAGGATAAAATAAAGACAACTTATGATATTTACTTTCTTCTTTCATACTATTTGGCACCAAAAAAAAAAAAAAAAAAAAAAAAAACCAAGATATGTCCAAAATAAGAGAATTTATTCATTCATTTGTCACTGGTATCACTTTTTTAGCTTATGCAAGTACACAAAGCACCAAATCTAAATCTGCCCAGACTGCACTGCTTCAAAGAGCATATTTTTGAAGAGCTATACTCACACTTAAATTGCATCTTAGTACATTACTGTAGAAATGAAGAGTGCTCAATCACCTCCATAAACTCATACTCCAACTGTAGAGTGAACACCTCTCTCAGCACTTTTCTAAACTTAGTTTCACTTGGATCAACAAAACCAAAAGCATAGTGTGACTAAGAATAATTTATTTCTATCTCAGATATTATTATCCTTGTAAGAAAAACAAAATTAAAAAGAAAAAAAAAAAGGCAAAAAAAAAGAGAGAGTGAATAACTGTATGCAAGGAAGCTTTCTGTCTGGCCACAGCATTTTTATGAGCTATTGACTGTGCACTGATTTTTCAGGTGAAAGTTGTTAAGCCTGAGTGACTCGGGCCAACTAATTTTCAACAAATTCTCTAGAAAATGTTCATAATTATATTTAGAGGTAATGGCTCAAACATGACTTACTTATTTTCTTCATGAATATGAGAATTATGCCTATGCATTGAATTAGAGGACACATTTTTCCCTATGAGAAAATTTTCTAAAGTACCATGGACAGAAGCAGTATTTGCCAGTATTTAAATTTTCAGTGCTCAATAAATAATTATATTAAAAATTCTTATAACTTTAAAAATATTTTATCTTTTAATTTATCTTTTATCTAAACACTGTAGTTGTAGGCAGCACTATGTACTGTATTATTACCATATAATAAGCAGTGTATTCTCTCTCTGTGTCTAAATAGATAAGGACGGAGACATATTCAGCAACACAAAACCCCACATGATTAACTGTCAAGATTCATTACCTACTGCTGATAAATCCAGCCTTCAAGAGAAATTTCATTGCTCCTCTACTGCATATTTTTAAACAAGCAAACAGGTCTGCACCACTAACAGTGGTCAAAAAGCAAAACCACAATAAGCTTTCAGTGCAGGAAGAGTGTGCATGGTCAGAACTTAAAATAAAAATGAGTTGTCTTTTTCAGAAAATTACTAATTTTTTTTTCTTTTTATTTTTCTGCTAACAGTTTGCATGAGCTACCAGAACAAGTCTTTTGTTCATCATCTGGGATAAGCACTTCTGCACCAGGCCTTTGGACGTATTTACATGATTTCTAACCAATTCTAAAACATTTTGAAATTATAAATTTCTGATTTCTTTCTGGAAGTATTAGAAATTATGTTGATGAAGGAGTTCCAAATGTTCTTAAACTGTGCTAAACCCAAGTGAAGAGAGAATATCACCTAACTAAAAAACCTTATTGCATCTCAGAGAATGCAGCTGTAAAGCTCCCATGAGTTGGGACATGGAGACAATGCATAAGATTGTTGTTATTCAGACTAATTTTAGGCAGAATCACTTTGCTTAGGAGATAAAAGCCTGAACTTACAGTATTTCTGTAAGAAAATCTTTGCCATCTCATGAACTACCCATTTCATTCATCCTTTTCCCTTATTTGAAATTTAAAATAATTTTACATTTTTTCTGAGTTCCTTTTCCTGATCTGCCTGCTTATAATCACAACTTCTATAGCCCTTTCTAGATAAAGCGACTTCTGAACTTTTTAACTCTTGATTTCAAATTACTTCTTACTTGCACTGATTTGGCAAAAGTTTGGTCTCAGGATTTACGTTCCAAAAGAGGGAGCAAATAGCCTGTTCTGAGTTTTACTGGGACAGAGTTAATTTTCTTCACAGTATGGGGCAATATTTTGGACCTGTGCTGGAAACAGTCTTGGTAAGACATGGATGTTTTAATTGGAGCAGTGATTGCATAGATTGAAGGCCTCTTCTGCTTCTCAAACCATCCCACCAGCAACTAGGCTAAGGATGCACAATAAGCTGTGAGGAGATGCAGCTGGGACAGCTGACTCCAGTGACCAAAGGGACATCCCATACTGTGTGGCATCATGCTCAGTATACAAAAAAGGGAAAGAAGAAGGAAGGGGGAAGGATGTTCAGGGTTATTCCACTTGTCTTCCAAAGTAACCATGATTCATGATGGAACCTGACTTTCCTGGAGATGGCTGCACACCTGCCTGCCTATGGGAAGTGGTGAAAGAATTCCTTAGTTTGCTTTGCTTTCCCTATTAAATTGATTCCATCTCAGCCTACGTGTTCTCTCACTTTTACCCTTTCTATTCTTTCCCCTGTCCCACCAAAGGAGTGGGAACAAGCAGCTGTGTGATACCTAATTAGGGCTTAAACCATGCCAAGAACATTCAACAAGATTCTCAAGCACGTAAAGGATGCAAATGTGAAGTACTAAAAAATTCTTCAGAGTTCTACTCTGAAGGGCTGATACTATAGCAAGAACATTACAGTAAAATTCATCCCCCTCCAAAATAAACTCCAACTCCCAAACAGAAGGTGCTAATGGAAAACGTTCTCCTAAAATGAAAATATAACCTTGGAACATTTAAAGCCCCATTACAGAGAGCAACATGCACTAAGAAGGTCTTTACTACAGCTAATATATTTGCAAGCACAGCTTCTACGCTGAGTGTCTGGCATAAATTTTAATAAGTAACTAGTTGCTGTGAATAACTGTGCTTTTAAAGCATTTTCTTTACATTCATGAAGAGAATTCCTTGGGATCTTGGGCTTAGTGCACTTCAAATTGTTTGCTAACACTAATATAGTTATGAGAGCAAATATGTTTCTTTTACAAATCTATATGGATATATTTTTTTTTGCTTGTTCATTCTCTAGGACTGTCCTTCAGAATTTCATAGAAGAATAATATTATTGGTAGAAAATTACTCTTTCTTTGTATTATCTGAAATATGTAGCTGAACATGACTTTACTACAATAAGTCTCATCTGTTTGCTGAAGTGATCATAATTTTATCCTCTTTTCAGTGGAAGGGAAGCCTGTCTTTTAAGATAAATGCTGTTATGAAATCACTGAAATCACCTTGATTTATATGAGACAACCCATGTGCTTAAGTGAATTAGGCATCATCTATGTATGATTGAGCTATTGAGATGGGAACAATTTCACCTGAATTTGTATAAAGCCCCTGGTTACAAAGGAAATTTTATATTTCCACTAAGTTTATAAAGAAATTATGTCTCTCAGGAAGCATGAAAACAAGAAAAAATTCTGTTCTTCTCACATCTTGGACAATTATGTGGTTTTTTTTTTTTTCTGTAGTTAATGGCAATTACCAAATTGATGTTGTTTTCAGGGCAGTTTTAGAATTTTTAATTTTGCTGTTTTACATACGCATTTTTCATTTGTGTTTTCATCCATCTCTTTCCTCAGTGGAAGGAAACATTCATGTCATTACTGGACCCTTCTCTTCTTTCACAACTACACTCTTATGTTTGTGGTCCTGTCCTGGACTTCAAAGAATGTAGTTAGAACACACTTGGAGACATGGGCTTTTAAATGTTTCTCTTATTTCCTAGAAAAATTCCCTAATAACTATGCTGTTTTATAAAAGTTAAGAATCACACTCTTCTCTAACAGTGCCTAAAAATTAAGACAGATTTAAAACATTTTTATGAGGAAATCAATCATGTCAGTTTATGTTAGAAGTGATTTATTAGCACCTAATACAGACTGATCCACAAAACAGAGGAAAAAATTAATGGATTGTATTTTTGTGTCTCAGTGATGTATAAAACTGATGTGAACATCAAATATTTTTGTACTGTTCAGGCTGTGGCTGTTCTGAGCATGTTTCTGAAGCAGTACTAGATGTTCTTGGAAAAAATAACTATGATAAAAAAGAAAATAAAAAAATTGTACTGAAATAAAGAGTTTGTGGGGTCATAGTTTGAATCATGTCTCAATCTCACTTTAAGCACTAAAAATCTTTACAAACTGCAGACACTACCTCGGTCCAATCATGGTTCATAATTTAGTTACTTAAATTCTTCCTGACTTTTGGGGGGCCTTAAATTTGATTTTTAGTTACATTGCACTTCTGGTCTCCTAATTGGGGCATATTGTCTGAAGCAAGGAATGAAGGTCTACTTTAATTATATTGAAAGGATTATAAAAACTAGGATTCTTTTTCCATAGTAAATGCACTGAGAACTTAATTAAAATGAAAATAATCTGTTTTCAGGATAAAAAAGAGAATGTCTTGTGAACCAAAAACATCATTTAGTTAAAATGCAGATTACAAGAGCATGATTTTAAAGATATGCTTTTTATTTCTAAAGACCAAAGGTAGAGATTAGAACATATTAAATTACATAAAAATGTTACAGTGTTCAGTGCTTTCTCCGTGTTCAGTCTTTTAATCTGCTCTTAGCCTTAAAGATAGCAATAATGAGAAATGTGATAATCATAAAACTTACTGTTTAAAAATTATACCTTCTTATTCAGTGCACTACTTCTGGGATTATATCTACTCATTTTAATGACAAAAATAAGCTTTTACTGCTTTTTACTTTTTTTAGCACTGAAAAGTTAGAACAGAAAAGAGAAATTTAATCTTGTTCTGTAATGGTTATCATAAAAATTGTAAACTGAACTTTAAAGATTTGCTTTACCAGTTGCCATACTCCCAACAGAAATAGAGAAACATGATACTTGTAAAGCTGACTAAATTTTTTTGATAAAACTAAAGTTAATCAGGGACCATATTTTTGTTAAAATGCAGCTCATTAAATAATAAGTATATTCAGATTCTTCCAAATTTACTCCACATGTATCACAGAAGAGTATTTTTCACAACACTGTGTACTTTAAGAATATAATGTAAAATCTTTCATGGTTTGAAGCTGAAGTGGCAGTCAGCAAAAAACCCCCGCTGTATAGAAGGCTAGTGAATAATGTTAAGAAAAAAATTAATAAAACAGCATTCATCTGGTACATTTTGCACTTGAATCGAAAAGCTTATGAAAACTTAAAGAACCCTATTCCTCTCCAGTGAAATGTGTCATTGGTCATGAAAGAAGGAAAAAATAACAATGAGTAAAATCTGTATCTTTTGCCAGAATAAAAAAATCTAAGATTATTTAGTATAATTTCCTTTTCAGATGGGACTCTATATTGGTAGTGATTATTTTTAAAATGTTCTGGAATATATACAAAATTAACCAGTTTCATGTAAAAATATTACATTGGTCAGCATTTAGTCTTGTTCTGCATCACATGGAACTCAGCTAGAGGTATTTTACCTCTATAAGCATAAGCCTGTAAGTTTACTATGGAAATAGCCAGTTACTTCTCTATGTTACTTATACTTACTGAATTTAAGGTAAATATAGTACTGAAAAACCTTAATTTCTTATTACTCAGAAAGATTTCAAAAGCTTTTATTTTCTATCTATCTATCTATCTATCTATCTATCTATCTATCTATCTATCTATCTTTCTATCTATCTATCTATCTATCTCTATATCATCTATCTCTATATCATCTGTATGTATACCATCTATATTTATCTGTCTCTTGTGTATTTCTCACAATGTTATCTGAGTGCTCAAAAGCATTTAAAATGGTGTCAAGTTCACGTGTTTGTGTCTTGTCTCATGGTGGTGGTCTTTATTCATCAATCTTACTCTGTCATCAAGAATGTTTCTGTTGTGATATATCTACAGATTCTCTTTTAGATATAGGCAGTGATTCACTAAGGGCTGTTGGTTCCTATCCTTCACTTAATCAGGGAAGTGCTATTAAGCCAATCAAGGAGGAGTGATGGCAAGTCTGTTTTCAAAGAGACATTTTCATAGAGAAGATTTGATGGAGAAAGACTGAAGTAAAAAACCAAAACAGAAACAACAACAACACACACAAATAAAAGCAAAAAAACAAAATAAACCTTGGGGAACTCCAAGAAAGAGATGGAATGCAAAAACTATCTACAAGACATTCTTTGAAAAGTGGAGCCAATGAAGATGAAGACCCCCGAGCATCTGGGCAGGGAAAATTCTAAAATGAATCAGTTAAGTAACAGAATAGTTGCATATTTTAATATATGCAGTGCAAGTTCTGCTTTCCTTTTTTTTCCTCATCCCTACTTTATCAAATAAATGTCTATACATAGAACAGACTGTTGTGTTTTATATATAGATTTCACTTGAATTCATATTCTTATACAGGTGTATCTATGCATTCTATGTATATATGCAGTATAATCATTCCCTCCCATCTCCACGGGAGTCTAAAAGAAAGGTCCTCTGACATTTTGACTCTCCTCTGATTCTTTTCTCTGTATACCATTTAGGAGCTTCATGAAATTGAAGAGAGATGTTACTGCTGGGCTAAGGGGATGAGATGTCTTTCACTGTGAGGGTAACTCCAAAAGCTCTCTCACAAGATTCAGGGCAGTGCACAGCAAACCTATAAACTCCAAAACTCCCAAAGGAGTGTGGGTTTTGCTTTACAGTATATAAGTATTTTCATATATGCCTTTGGAAAACAAATTTATTTATCTAGGAGGAAGACAATTGACTATTCTTTATGACTTGTTAAGCCTTTAAAATGGAAATATTTTCACCTTCTCAAGTGAAAGAATGGCAAAGTATTAACCTTATACCAAAAGAAAGACTGTCACTCACAAAACCATTCCTCCTGACCTTAATTTTCCTCTTCATGCAGATCACCCAGTGCTATCATGGCCTAATTATGCTTCACTTCTAAGATCTGACAGAATTACAGCACTTGATGACAAGATTACACTCTGTATTTTTTCTCTAATTAGCATGTATCAAAGTATCCAGAGTCCTTTTGATTTCATACTTTGACTGATGATAGGTCTGTATTTATGTCTTATATACCTTACTGAGGATCTGCACTCCTTAGTCAGGATGTCTGGTTTCTAACTGTAACCACAAGGTTGGTAGTTTCTCCTACAATGCTGGTTGACTGCTGTCCCTCATGTCCTTGTTTACAATGAGGGTGATTTGACTGAACACACTTACACAACTCTACTTACCTTCAGAAGTTGAACAAAATGGCTTCATATTTTGTTCAAAGATTGCAGACCATCACTTTCTTCAGGTATGACTGGAGAGCAATCTTTTATTTTTGTGTTGTATCTATGAAATAAAGGATGAAATAGCACAAATCCTCAATTCAAAATTCTATTAACAGAGCAAGGTGTCTTCTGATAATTTACCTTTTTTAAACCAGATGGAAATAAAAAAAATAATCAATTATTCTCCCTCACCTTCCTGATTTTGCATACACTTGGAAATATTAAACAACACTTCAAACAGGAATGTTTAGAACAACATGGTCCTGTGAAAAAATACAGAACACTGGGCCAGGAGGGCCAGCTGTGCCCTGGGGTGCACCAGGCTCTCATGGCTGGCCTGTTGAGGGAGGTGCTGTCCCATTCTACTCTCCCTGGAGCAGCCCCATTCAAAGTGCTATGTGCAGATTTGGGTGCTGCAGTATGACAAAGATACAAAGCTACTGGAGAGGGTACAAAGGAGGGCTATGAAGATGGTGCAAGGGATAGAGGGGATGCCATAGCAGGAGTGGCTGAGGTTCAGTCTGGATAAGAGAAGACTGAGGAGAGAACTCATTGCAGCCTTCAATTTCCTCATAAGGGGAAGTGGAGGGGCAGAAACTGGTCTCTTCATTCTGGTGAGCAGTGGCAGAACCCAAAGGAATGGCCTGAGGTTGTGTCTAGGGAGGTTTAAGTTGGACATTGGGAGGAGGTTTCTTCACCCAGAGGGTGTTTGGGCACTGGTTCCCCAGGGAAGTAGTCACAACACCAAGCCTGAAGGAGTTCAAGAAGCTTTTGGACAATACTCTCAGGTACAGGATGTGACTCTTAGGGTTGTCCTGTGTAGGTCCAGGAGTTAACTACAGTGATCCTTGTGGTTCCCTACCAAGTCTAAATATTCTATGACTCTCTGATTGAAAATATGTTTTCTTTCTTTTTTACATCCTTTAACTTCTTTCTTTAACTTTTATTTTGATTCATAAAATATATTTCAGGAAAGATTAAAAGTTCAACACTGAATATGAAAGGACAGCTCATTTCATGACACATTTCAAAATATGTTGTGCAGTGTATGACTGACATTGAAAAATGTCTAATTTTAATGAATAGAGGGAAAAACTATGACAGTTTTCACAGTGGAATTTACTACTCTCTGCTACACCACAATGAAGAAGGTAGATAAGGCCATTTAAAAATAGCTATTAGAATTATCAGGCACCCATAAATTTTGAGCTCTTCATTGAGTTTAAGCCTAAGCAGCCATACAGGAAGTGAAAATTAAAGTTACCCATCACACACAAAAAACCTAACTATTAAAACCTACCACTGTACTCACCATTAACTTGTGAGCACAGAGTAAAAAATACGTTTTGTTTATTTATGAGACTCTGTGGAGGATGAGTAATTTCCAAAATACTAGAGAATTAAAAAATTAGGAAATTACAAAGAGACGAAGAAAGATTCTGTGGAATTATAGTCCAGAGAACAAAATTGCTATACCTAGAAAAATAGAAGCAAGATCTCTTTCTGTAAATAGCTTTTAAATAAAAAAAAAAGATATTAACTAAAATCAATACGGGTATCTAAAATAATTCAGGCATACCTTCGTTTTACAATACCATAATATGATGGGATTTTTTTAGACAGGGAAGATGCCATATATCTTGACTTTAATTAGGTTTTTGTCACTGCCTCATATGCATTTTCATTAGCAGTCATTGGATGTTTCAGGAACAAGCTTGACAAACAAAATCAATAAGCAGTGACGCAAGTACAGATTATACTAGTTTGGACATGGGCTCTTCCTCTGAAGCCACTTTCAAGTCCGTGATTTTAAGTACCGTTGGCTTCTCATATTATTTGCTATTTACTTTTACTCCACTAGATTCTCACATTATTTATTCATTAATCATGTGCATTTGGACATCATTACTTCAGCTCCAAAATCCTGATATTTAAAGTCCATGTAAAAAAAAAAGTAAATGCTTTAAATGGTCCTTTAGTTGCTGAGCCATAACAATTAGGAGAGTCAGAGTTGGAGTTTTTCTTGCTTTGTTTTGGGGTTTTTTCTTTGTTTTTTCTTTAAATTTGCATTAAAAATATTATCTCTTGATATAGGACTTTAAAAACACCGACATCAAAAAGGGTACATGAAATTAGGAAGAAATATTCTTACACATTAATGAAACATCAAGCAAATATGCTGCATTGATAACATCCAAGTTTCATGCTCTTATAAAAAAGGGACAGGACTTCAAAAATTCAGCCATATGTTTAAAACAGAAATCTAAAGTTGTGAGGGAAAGGAAAATGAGAAATCAGACAGCTGGCTTGTCAATTAACATTCATGTGAAAGACAGAATTCTATGATTTTTCATACGAAATGTAAGTTACTTGAAAAAACTTGTGGAAAGAGTTTAACTCTTTTGGGGGGAGTGATAAATTTATTGTTTTTCCAAGCATGGGAAGACTTAGAAACTATTCAAATTACTAATTTTGACCTTTAGTTACAGGAAGAATTTTTGATCAAGGAGATGAAATACCTCCTCTTTTGAATGTTTTTTGCTCTTGATGAGAGGATGGTAGTTAAAAGACATAAGTGATGCTTGCAAAAATTTACTTTTAAACCTGATTAGCTTTTCCAATAACTCTTTTATGTTGAAAAGCAGTTTCTTATTTACATCTGTTGTGTGCAGCACCTGTAATTACCACAAAGAATTAAAAGGGACTTTTCCATGTCCTGCCTATGTGTTTTACCTTCTTCAAGGAACATTTGAAATACAGGCCTTTAGAGCCTTTCAGGAATGTTCTCATTGTCAGATTGATTATCATTGTTTAGTTACTACAGAAAGACAGAATATTCATATGCTTTTTCATTACTAGGACATAATTATCACTGAATATCTGCAAGGACTATGACTTTAAATGAGGTAAAAGTAGAGAAAGCTACTCTGTTTTGTGTTTATTGGGACTGACAACCTGAATGATATTACAATTTGCATATACTGTACTGCCCAGACAAACAGGACAAAAAGCTATGCACAATGGTCTTAAACCAAAATGAAAAGGACATTCCTGAAGTACATTTTGGACATTCAAAAGACAGTTCTGCTATGTTAGTACTGCCAAACTCATGTTTTAATTGAGACTGATATTAAACGAAGGGCTATTAAAAGGAAGAATCCTCCTGGCCTTGATCTGAACACTTTACCAGTATGAAAACATGGAGAAATCCCAATCTCCTTACCCAAGAGTACAACCCTCACACTGGCAGGGTAGCTCAGACAAGAAGCAGCCACCCTGCCAGGTTGTTTTGGGAGAGGCTGAAGGGCACCAGCAGCCAGTGCCTTCTGGATGGGATACTCTGCTTGCCAGCAGAGACATACCTGTGGTGACCTGCTGAAATTAAAACTGAGGGGTGATGGGCACTGGCATGCCAGCAGGCAGTGCCATGAGCTGCCTTTGAGACTAAGAGCCAACGTGTCCCTGCTGTCCTCTAACCTGAGTACAGGAATAGTACTGAGCCAAGAGTAAAGATTTTGGCCAATAAGTAATATAACTTTTTCTCTCCACATTGGCCCAAGCTATAAATCATGATGTAATCCTTCAGGGAGGAAAAAAAAAAGGAAAAAAAAAAAAAAAAAAAAAAAGAAAAGAAGTGCTTCATTTGTGTCTTGAAACTTTTCTATTCTTTGTATTTTATTTTTCTAAGAATAATTTTGAAGAATATGAATGTAAAGCTGGATGAACCTTGCCATTTACTAGTCCAATGGAGATTGTTGCTATTTTATTCAGCTTCCTCTCTACACAATTTTGTCAGCGCACAGATATTTAAAAGTGTCAGTTCCTTCCTCTTGCAATGTTGGGCTATTTGAAACCAAAGCCTACACATAAATAGGAGCTTGTAACAGAACATGAACTAATGAGCACTAAACTTGCATGTCACTTCTAGAATGTGAAGAAACACAAAGAAGCTAAAAATGCTTTCCCTGGAAGCTAAAAATGACTATTCTCCCATGTCTGTTCCTAAGTAGCTAGTCACTGGTTGAGCAGAAAAGGCTGGAGTAGTGAATGTGAGACAAGACAGCTTATGACTTCTGAAGGGCTGTCACTTTTAGCACAGTGAGAATTATTTCAGCTGTATGTCAAAAAAAAAGTTTAAGAGGGAAAAAAACCAGAAGCAACCACCAAACGGATTTTTTTTTGTGTGATTGTTTTTTAGCAGAAAAGAATATAAGCACTACAGAGCATAAATCAGAATGTTAATTCAGCTGTTTCCACTGGATTATATTTTTCTCCTCCCCAGCTTTTTGTTAGTGGCTGTTTTTTAGCTGCAGTAGTAGTAAAAGTCTTCCAAACACTTGGAGGTATGACCACTCACCCTAATATTTGAAATGGAAATAACTGACACAGTCATTTTTGTAAAGTTTCCTACGGATTAAATGACAGAAAAAAAAAAAAAAAAAAAAAAAAGTTCTTTGTAAAGAAAAAGGATGAAAAATAAATATAAAATAAATTTTAATTCATTTGTTGGATAAAAAATAGAACTCTGCAGTAGTAAATTAGTTTTCTCTTTAAATCTCAGGTAAAAGATTTGGAAGGCATTATTTGATATCTTATGATAATTGAGAAAATGTGATTGAACTCAGCAAATGCCGTTAGCATGGAGAATGCCTTTTGTGATAGAGCAGTAGATCAATGAAAGCATAAATCAGAATTCAGAAAAAAACCCCAAAACTAATGAATTTTAATCCAAATATTTTGCAAATGTGATACTGAAAACATTTTAGAGAATGACACAGATACTGGAAACCTTGTAGATAAATATACAGAAGCTTCCTAAAATTATATTCATACCGAGCTTTGTCACTAAAGCAACTGCACCTATTTGTTGTATGTTAAAAATCAATACAACAGCAGCCAACACAAATATACATTTTAAAGGATAAACTTTGCTGCACAAACAGATTATAAATGTCCTAATATGATCAAAATTTCATGTCTGTCCTTGTATTGTCATTATTTGTCACAGATGCAAAGCCCCAGAAATACTGCTGTTAGTGCTTGCTACCTATGTTAAATTGAGCCTTCCAAAACTGAAACCAGGCTGAAATACAAATTATGAGTGACCACTTAGGAGCTATTTAATTTTTTTTTGTAATCCAAAGGGAAAGTTTCTAGAAATTCTCTCTGGGCTAGGGTAATGCTCATCAATCACTAGATGACACTGAGCAATTTCCCGAATCGATAAATTTTCTGGAAAGCAGATTTCAAATGTGCAATGCTTAGATTTGGCCCAACCAATCCATAAAATCACTGTTCAAATAGAGGTGTCCATGGTACTGAAAGTCAGTTCCCAGTCTATCACCCCCTTTCTCTACATATGCTTATCCATATAGACATGCATGTCTTGCTTTTAATTCTATAGGAGAGATTCTAGGATTTTTTCTCAGCTTCATGCATCAAAAAACAACTTGTCCTCCAAGCCAACTTGTCCTTTTGAAAAGGTACTGAAAACTGACAGCACAAAACTGATCAAACCTGCTGTCTTTTACTTAGCTCACTGCTCAAATGAGCTTATCTGCAGCTTTTAGTAAATTAAACAAGTGCCTCTAATTCCAGATTAAGGTTTGGCTCTGTACAGAGAGGAAGAACAAAGAATAAAAGTTGTTTAAAAAATGCAGAGACACACAAAATCAACAAAGAAAACTGTTCACACCACATCCATTAATATGTGCAGAGTACACATTGTGTACACACAGATACTCTTTGAAGTTGACTTGGCATGTTTCCTTAAATTTTGTCTTGCTTCCACTGTCTTGATAAGGGAAAACTCAAACAGTGTTTTGTTCTTTTCTTGTTTGTACCTCTGCTAAAGTAAATTTGGAGAGCATAAACCTCACTGGAGTCCCACAGGTGCTAATCAGGCCTTCTAGAACTCTATTCTGAATAATTTCCATTGAGTTCTGATAATCTACACTGGTTGAATTAAAAGTTAGAAAACAAAAGCATCAATAGCATCTTAAAAAAAAAGCATCAAATGCATCTTAAAGCATGAGGGAAATAATGTCAAGTGAACAATCCTTTAATATACTTAATAGAAGATTAAAAGGTTTGGGGATGACTTATGCAAAATATTTAAAAGGAATTGTTTAAATTAAAGATGGAGAATAAAAAGATTGCATTCTCTATATAAATAGGATGCAAAGTTTCTCTTTTTTTCAGCATCTCCAGGACCTCTCAACGCTTTGTACACTTGTTCATAGAATGAGAAGTGCCTGTAATTACTGGGCAGTTAAGCAAGTTTTCACACATTATTTGTATCCAAAGCTCAGCTTTCTTCTTGCAAGGCAAGAAGCAGCAGCATCTGAAGAAGGTCAGCTGTCACAAACATTCCTTTTGCAGTATCACCTAACAACCATGGACCATGACTTAAGTGTGCTAGAGACTGATCTCTTTGAGATACTGACATTGGTTAAAGTGAAGAAAGGTTGGTGCATTTTGTCTGCCAGTGACAACACATCTTTGATTTCAAATTGATTCCCAAAATGATTCTCAAAAGAAATTAAAAAAGCATTTATTACCTATCAAAAATATATCTTGAATACTAGGAAATAATTTGGCATGGGAGTACTGCCTAAACTTAAACAGTATTATAATTAAATGTTATTTACATTTGTAATAAAATATTAATTTTAACAACTATTTCCCTAGTACTTTATTATTTCCTCCTACAGTCTTTATTACTTTCTTTACACAGCTAAAATAAACATGATATAAAAGGAGAAGTCACTTAAGGGCTTCAACCTTTCAAAACTCCAAGCACTCAGGTATATCACATTCACAACTTGTGCATTTCCTTTTAGAAATAGACAAAGTATCTAAAATAACATGAAAAGACCTACCAAGAAATTCTAATTCTGTGGGGAACCTATGTAGTCATTTTGCCATTTTCTGTTTCTTTCTCTGTAAATATTCTACTACATCCTTTTTAATTTTGGTTTGTTTTTTTATTAAGATCTTAGAAAATTAGTTATATGTCTGACAGATCCTTTTGTTGCCTGTTCACATTGCAAGGAAATGAAGAAAGCATAAACTTTTCTAATTATTAGAAAAGTGAGACAACATTAATTTATGATTTGACTACACAGTGGTTCAAAGAAAACATCATTTATATAATTCAGGTAGTTTGCTAAGAGGGACGACAAGGAATGTCCAAGAAAGGGCTATGTCTCTTTTTTGTGCTTGACTGCACAGAATGTAATTTTGCCTTATCACCTCAATGAAGTTAAAGCTGGCATAGTGGCAAATTCTAACAAGATGTTTTAGGAACAACAGGAAGGAAAATGCTAAAAGCAGTGCAAGAGAAGTAAATGTGAGTTTATACAAGTGAATTAAACTTGTGAAATGATTTGTCATTGATTTTACACACCACCAGAGTAAACAAAATGGAAGAAAAGAATGCTAAGATATGGAATTTTGCTTATCTCATTTTCCTGAGTGAGTCAAGTGCCATCATCAGAAACTATATTGACTGGAAAAAAGTTTCTATCAGAGAATGATATGAATTTGTTCATTAACCCACAGAATTTTAATTTGCAGACAATTTAAGTGTGAATTAATAGTCACTTTCTAATTTAATTGAAGTTTTTTAGAAATACAAATAATAAACAACCTATTCATTACTCAAAGAGCTATGTGAGAAAAATAGAGATGAATTTCTCCTTTGCTTTACATGTCAATGATCATTATTTTCAAATTTACACTACCTTCAAATTAATTGACAGGAATATAATTTCAAAATCACAGAATTTTGCACCTCCTTGCAGAGGTCAATGACTTGAATGTGTGAAACTGCTTTCTTTTATGAGACTTCTAAGACCCAACTCTTTGTTGTAGGTTCTTTCAATATATAAATACTCTGCCTTTTGTGAAAAACTTACACTTAGCAAGAAAACAGTCTGATGCACAAATTTTGTTGAAGTGTTATTCTGATAGCTTGGTCACAACAGAAACTAGAGGGGGTTTAAAGTCCCCAGGGAAGGTCTTCTTTCCCCTATGGAAACTTGAAATTGTAATGCATGTTCTCTGTGTACTGCAATCTTGACTGGAAACTTACAGAGAAAACAAGAGTTTTTTCTTCTACTGAGGCTCTTAACAAAATAAAGAATGAAGATATATATTTGTATTTAAAGAATAATTCTGAAAAATTGTCCTGCAGTTCTTAAACAAACATCAATTAATCAAAATAAAAAATCCCCAAATCCTTTATAATAACAATTCCGAAAGGATGTGGCTTGGGTTTCCAATTGCTTGCTTCCTATTTACTCTTTCAAACCCATTTCAGATAGACAATCAGGTGCATAACCTACCTTTTTTCTTCATCCCAGCTCTGGATCTGTACATGATTAAGAAACCAAATTAGGAACTGTATGACTGAGAGTCTAAAATGGACCTTTTTTCTCCTTAATGAAACCAGCTGAATGAATGATAGAAAGACATTGGATCTATAATTCTGAATCAGTCTGAAGAATTTGCATGGGACTAAGAAGCCAGTGCAGCAATGATTTTAGTCTCTATTTGTGATTAATCTCCACAAGGCAAAATATTTGACTATAAATACTAATAAAGCTGGGTTGCAAAATACTTTAATTGCTATCATCAATGACATGTTTGTAAATATAATTATTTAAGGTCTTATGTAAGGAAGAAGTTGAACTTGACTTCAGAAAGCAAAAATTGTCAAAGCATAGTTGATACTAGATTTTTATATATTCATATAAACCATACTTCTAAAATCTTACTTATTCATAATTTTAATGAACGGATTTCAAATTGTCATAAAATATTGAAAATTTCTGAGTCCATCACCAAATTTACTTTCCTAACAATAAAGCTTCCTCATTATTGATGATGATAAATCATTCCATACCTACACAGCAGACATTCTGTTCTCTTGGAACAACTGAATATCTGTTCTACATATATTCCTGTATTTTAAATTCTGGTCTGAATTTGTGATTATGTTAAGATATACAATAGGATATTAACAATATTATTCCTCATAAACCCATAAACTAATAAGACAAATGAGCAGCATCCAGAAGACTCTGAAATATCCTTAGGGAAAATGCAAGCTCTCTTATATATAATGCTTTATTTATTTTTAAAGTGGTAAAAATTAAATTAAAACAAAGAATAACTCATGAAACTTTAGCCCCAGATATGATAAAAAATATGTTATTAGATTCTATATGTTCTAAGAGTTGTACAACAATTTTTTTCTAAATCAATTTACTTGTTGGCAAATTATAAAATGGAGTAAATCTCAAGGTCATAAAAATTAAGTGTTTTATTGAGATTTCTAAATTAGTGTAAGAAACACAGAATGATTTGTCAATACACCTCTAGTAAAGGGCAAAAAGCTTTATATTGAAAGAATTCAACAGTGGAAAGACAGGGCATTACACACTAGGTGGAAAAAGGACATTAAGGATGAAGAACAAATGCCATCTGAATTAGACCCACAACCCTTAGTTCAACCAGGATGGATCAGGCATCATCCAGAAAAATCCCAATGATAGAAATAGGATAAATGCTTGTTTCTTAAAATGATTGCTTCCCTCTGTCTTCTTAAGGGAAAGAAAAAGAAAAGAGTACTTTGAAGAGGTATGCATAGAGCACGGTTCTTTGCAATTTGATATGCATTCACATGACTGAAGTTCAAAATAAAACCAATGCAAGAGATGAGATGAGTGTTGGCAGATTTACTAGTATTTGTATCAATATAAAATCTCAAGGATTATTCAACAGCTGATTTATGAATTCCAATGACTGAAAAATTAATAGAAATCTATACTCATCGATGCACATTGCATAAATAGGAAAAAATCCTATCTGACTTCCCTATGAGAGCTTTTCCATTGACTAAATAATTTCTTGGAGATGTCATCCTTAATGCACCCTCTAAAATGTTATCCTCCCTGTGTTGAGCATTGCCAACTCTTGCAATATGTTCAAAAGTCCCCCAGTGATGTAATTTCTCCCTTTTAATATCAGCAACTGGACTCAAGGGAAGAGATACATGAGAATATTCAGTTAAAGTTATTGGGGCAGGGGGGAGGAGGGGGGAGGAGTGAAGGATTGAGACATGAAAGTTTTTTTCTTTTCCTTGCAGAGCTGTTCCGAGAAACCCCAAATATATCAGTAGCATACATTCAAAAATGTTGGAAAATATGCCAGTCAAAAAAGGAACACAGATCCTTTATGCAAAAAATAATAATAAAACTGGCAACTTCACAACTCTGTGAGGATAAACACTTGATTTTTCTTACCAGTCTTGATAGACAGTGTAACAATGGATTTAGTGAGACTGATGAGAAAAGGCTCTTGTGGATTCCCTGAGATATCTATGAGTTTGGGAAGGGAATCTTTCTTTTATTCAGGAGAAAGGGTAAAATGCAATTTCTCTAAAACCATGCCTGGGTAGGACTCAGGTGACTTCTTGCTGAGCCAGAGTATGTGTTCTGCTACATTTGGGAGTGGAGGGTGTGCTGTCCCTGCTGTGAGGCTGCATCATCCCTGCGACAAGGAGGCACAATTCCCCCCCTTGCCACTGCTGAACAAGAGATGTGTGGGGGGCCAGGAGCAGCAGTGGCCCCCAGACCAAAATGGGCACAGAGCTGCCCCTGAGAGCAGCAGCAGGGAGCTGCTCAGTCTCAGCTCCACAAGGAAGGGGGTAGCAGAGGGGAGAGGGCAGCAGTGGCTGCAGGAAGGGGCCAGGTCACTCAAGGAATGTCTGCAGCCTCCAGGGACAACCCCTTAGATCCAGCCCTGAGGAACCTCCCATCCTGTGGCACAGGGGTGTCCCACTCCCATCTGGCTTCGAGATTTCTTCCGTCTTTCTGAGAGGTGGTGCACAACTAGTTTGAAACTAGTTGAGATTGTCTTTCATTGGAATCTCAGGTTGCTAAGTCATTACTGAACTTTGGTGGTCAATAAAATCTGACGCAAGTGTTTTGTGTCACAATTTTCCTACAAATGAGGAATCATCACAGAAATGTTGAATCCTTTGATGCTATAGGCCAAGTTTTGCCTTCATCCTCATTCATACCATTTCAAAAATGTATCAGTTACTTTACTGATTGTGGAATTTTGCTCTGGGTTGTTCAAATAGCCTGCTTCAGATGATAGTTTCTTAACCATTCTTCCAATTAAGATCTAGAAAGGAGTCCTTCCATCCTTTCATAAGCACTTAGAGACATAAAATCCATATACCTTTCATTCACTCTACTGTTATACATCACAAGTTTTACACTTCTTTTTACAGTTCCTTTTATACCCAGAACAACCATTCCACTGTGTGTAAAAGCTTGTGGTGTATATAATGGCCTGATAAACAATTACAGACTGTGGATGACATATTGTACAGAAGAAGGGAAGAAGCACAGCCTGAATGACTGTGCAGACTAAAGGGAATAATAACAGAGGGGGTGCAGAGAAGAGAAGTAAAGGAGGCAAAAGCAAGGGTAAGATTTGCTTGGCAGTCTATTTTCTAAATAAAGTGAACTGACAGAATAAATTGGCCACACAATATTCCCTTTTACTTACTTAAGGCCTGCCTAATGATAGCAAGGATAGTTTGCTGTGGCTTAAATTAGACATCTAAACCCAGAATCTCAAAAGTATCCATACACCAAATTTCCTTTGAAATTACTCTGTTAGATTTTAGTCTCCTTGAGCCTGAGTTCATAAACTGTGAAACAGGGAGAAAATATGAGCCATGAAAAATTTCAGTGATCAGTGCTGCATCACTATGATAGGCAAACTGAACATTTATGTTAATAGATAGTGAGCATAGAGGGAGCTCTGCCTAGTCCCTGAAGGAAGCAAATAATACCGAGCTCAAATGGAATTGGCAGGGCTGAACAAGGGCCACCCAAGGGGAGAAACCCATATGTCTATCACACTATATTCCTTCTAGATCCATAGCTTCCAGCATCCACTTTTTTTGACAGGATAGGGTCCACACAAGCTCATGATAGTAAATCCCATTTACAAAAAGATAGACTTTCTTTGCTTCAAGATTGTTTATTTCTTCTTTACTCTTAAACAAGTCTCAGGCTTGGCTACATTCTACTGAAGTGGGATCTAGATGAATATTTTAATTTCTTACTTGAAATATTTTATTTTCCTGGGGACAAAGACAAAAACAAACTCTATCCCTCTGCCTTGTAAAGGTAAGAAGCAAGATAATTGTGATATCATTATTATAATAGGTCTATAGCCCAGTTTCCTAAGAAAATAGTTTTCTCAGTTTCTTCCTGAAATCTTTAGAACTTGTTGATCAATTTTGATCACATCTAATAGAGATGTAGGTGATATGATATGGTAAGCATCAAAAAAGTAGAAAACTGTATATAGACAGACTTTTAATAAAGCCTTCAATGAAGGGAAGAAAGATGAGTAAAACCATACATTTCTGAGGGACCTTTTTAAAACACATATTTCAAGCATCACTGCCTCTCTATAAACAAACTCTCGAAAAACTCTTTCTGTACCCTATTTTCCATACAGGAATTGTCTCTTATATTAAGCAGACTTAAATCTTTTTAGACCTCAGAGATCAACATAGGAGAAAGCTATTATAAATGCCCAAACCACAGGAAATTTTTAATATAACTCTTGTACGCACAACCATAAATCTAACTACATGAGATGAATATTAAATGAATCAAGCTTCATAAGTTCTGCTCAAATTGAATTATTTTTCTGCTTGTATTTTACTGGTGTTTAGTTGTCCTCATCATGATCTAAACATTATTGAAGGCACTATGCAAACACAGATCAAAAATCTGTTCCCTTGCCAGAAAACTCACTATCTTGAGCCTGACTTTGTGTGAAGGAAACAGGAAAGGGAGTGGGAGAAAGAAAGGAAAAGAGAGAGAGGAAATGTTACACATTACTCTGTTTCTTTCCTGTTATATAAATGATTTTTAAATCTTATTGTCTTTTAGCAGTTTTAAGATGATAAATACGCTTCATTACAATCAATGGATTTTCACCCAGTTGTGCTATGACAACTATGATCAGTTCTTGACAGAACCTAATGCACAGCTTTTTCGAAGTATAGAACTATAAAATTCAAAATTGACAAATTAATCTCTGGCAGAACTGTGTAAACTTCAACCACATTCCAAATATACTCATGTAAAAAATGTGTTTTAAATACTTAAAAAATAAAAAAAAAAAAAAAAAAAAAAAAAGAAAAATTAGGATTTTGACTCCTTCTTGTGTGAAACAAATTTAGATTAAAATATTGAAAAACATAAAATAATGTTTAAAAGAACACAATTTATTTAAGAGATACACTTGATCCTCTAAAGATGCCACTGAGTAAAGTGCCAAGAATTATCAACGTTTACCCAAACACACACAATCATCCCATTGCTTTTGAGAACAACTCCAGAGTCATACAATAGGATTTGCATTTACATCACATTGAAATACATTAATTTTCATACACAGAGGAGGAAAAGCTAAAATTTCAGATGAAATAATGATCATTATTTGATTTGTTGAAGTTAGCAGCTTCAAAGCTAATGTCATTGTGACTTTGTTGTTTCAATCCATGTATTTTTTGCAGTGCCTCAAAGAGACTTCAATTAATAGTTCAGGCTCTGGCTATATTAAAGATAACAGAGAAGTCTTTGAACCAAGAAGACAGTTGTAGTCCTCTAGGACAATAAAGATTATAAAGCTCTGGAAGAAGAACTTTACAGCTGGGAAAAAGAAATCTCAGTGGGAAGGCAGAGATCTAGCTATGCAGTGTCTTTCTAGAGTTTATTAAAGAAATCTAGAATATATGATTTCAGTGGGGTTTGATCATTCAGTGAGAATGACCTTCAAATCACTCAGCAACTTGTATTTGCCTCTCCATTGTTCTTTCTTCCATCAAAACAGTTAAAAAACAAAGAGAAATTTTTAAAAAAGGCAACAAATGAAGCAAAATATTTAGTCCTGGTCCTTGCTCTAGCCTCTGACAGAACTCTCCTTAGAAGGAGAAAACATGGACCCTGGTCATTTTCCAGTTATGTTTGTGTATATTATTATACACTGTGGTGGTTAAATAGATGTATAGGCATATTGATGGTCAAACAGCAATTTTTACCAAAAAACATTTAAAACACTCTTTCTAAAAGCTAAAATTGAATAGTTCAGACATTGCTTTGGAATGTTTTGGATGGTTTAAGGGTTTTTCTTAATATTTAAAAAAAATAAATTCAAAGCATGAACTCGGGATGGCAGAACTTGGAATGGCAGTTTTCTTTTGTAGCACATACTCCTAGAAAGTTATACTGATTTTTATGAGTAAGCAAAGGACTCAGAAAAAATGTTGACAGGTGACTGAACATGTTATTTTTCAAAGCTACTTCATTAAAGCTATGTCAATAAAAATCATCATTTTTTCACTGAAGATTATTGATCCAAAACTATATACCACCATTTCTGTGCTAATGAAAGTGTGATACACACAACAATATGTGGCAGTGAAATCACAGTGAGTTTAGAGAAGCAGTGCTTCAAATCAAGCCCATTGGCACTGAAACTGCTTTTCATTGTATGGAAATGAATAAACTGCTATGAAAATTCTCCAATGAAACTTACTGTAGAATATTGTGTTTCTGTGTGTCTCTTATTTTCTGCTTAAAAAAATATCCCTCCTGAAATAATTAAAACACAAATTTTACTTAAACCTCAGCCTTGAAGCATAGACAGAAGTTATATTATTTAGAAGTTGCAATAAAAGAAAATTTTCTGCCTAATTCCATGAAATCTGCTTCAGGATGGAAGGAGTATCAGGTAAGTTAGAAATGTGTACTGCTAAGGAGCAAATTCCAATGGTGTCTTAAGTGACATTTTATATACTTTAATAATTATAATGGCATATTTTTTTCAAATTGCAATGGTTGGGGGATTTTTATCTTTTGCTTATAATCCTCCCCATTTAATGTTAAGAAAAATAAGATTTTAGCCAGGTACAAGTTAAATATCGAAAAAAAAAAATAATTCTGTCCACGAAAGACCCTGTTGTCTTATAGTTATTTTCATGTTGAATGGAAATGAAAGCCAAATTTTTGTGCTACACAAAATATTTGTAACACATTGCTTTAGAAGCTAATGGAAATATTTTACTTTTTGCCCTTATAAGTCTAAGTGCAACTGCACAAATGTTATTCCAGTAATTTTACAGAAGGATCTTAGGTGAAACTGGCTCTTGAAAAATTTTTAGTCAAACTAGAATTTTCCATGGGACATTTATAAAGTGTTTCAAGCATCACTGGTTCTACACAAAAGCTTGAAAAAGCTCTTCCTGCACTCTATTTTCCATATGGGAATTGTCTCATACATTAAGCAGAATCACAGATTTCTGTAGAGCTGGGTCATTTTGCATTAAGCAGCTCCTTCCTCACAGCCATCACAAACGTGCACACATCCCCCTGTAGGTGCGAGTCTGCTTTTTAGGAGGTGTATTTCTGATGCAGAGATTCTGATGGAGGTGGCACATACAACACCAATTTCATCTTAAGTTTCAGTTTGAAGGATTTTAAAGCCTGCATCCTACATTAAAGCTGTCAGGATGCTGCTCCTTCTGGGCCCACAGGTGAGCTAGCAGGCGTAGATAAGCAAATAGCAATGAGGCATTAGTTCTGAGCCCTTCTGTGTGGTCCAAGATTATTCACTCTGATCTCTCTGGCTTTTTTTGTATGATGCAGTTTCCTGCAGGGATTTTGAGATGCAGGTCAAAGGGAGGAAAATCTTTGAAGTATTCAATTTATATGGATGAACCACAAATGATTATTTGACAAGCTGTGTGTAGAATTCATCATGAAGTGCAAATCATTCCAGAGGGGAAGGATGGATAAACTACTAAATTTTCTTATTGATAAAAAAAAAATGCAGGGAAAAGGGAGAGAAATCACATTTTAATATAATATGCTCTATCCTGATTTCCTCTAAAAAGTGGGTATCAACACCAAAACCCTGTAGTGGATCTCATAGAATATACCTTTTGGTGAGAACAATAATTCCTTTCTATGAAAAAACCAATGTGAGATCAGCAACGAAATGAAAGAAAATAACTCAGGCCAAATAGATAAATGTGAAATGCACTCAAGCTTTTTCAGATTCAACATCATTGCTAACAGAAGTAAAACCACCTAGAAAGTGACCTGTGGAAATCACACACATACCCAGAAGATCCTAGTTTGTTTTTTGTTCCCTTCTTAAACCAAGGATTTTTTCTATGTTAATGCCAGAGTAACACCTTGTCATTTACCTTATGAGCATTCCTGAGCAGCATTGAGGGCTACAGAATGCTGAGAAACTTAAAATACAAATTTGCTAACAGTGGAGTGATGATTTATAACACATTCTTCAACTATTTCCAGTAATTCTGATTCATGGAGGAAAAAAGGATGGATGTGAAGTCAGGATGATAAGTGCTCCCACTTTTTCTGGGGAATTGGAAACCAGAGAAGTGCTCAAATCAATAAGTTTCATAAATCATGTAAGTATCAGAAAATGTTATATTTTAATGTATAGATTTAAAATTGTTTCTATATTTGCATTTTCTTAAACATGAGAAATTAATTAAAAGAGAAAAGTGATTGGTAGGACACAGAGAAATCAGAGTTCAAAGAGCATTAATAAACTGTTGAGATCATAACTCAGAGATGTCATTGATACTAGATATTTTTAAATTCATTGCTTCTGTTTACTAGCTGACATCCAGTGCCTCATTGACAATAAATGGGAACTGATTAAGATTAGATGCCATTCTTGCAAAAATCACCTGTGGGAACTGTTATTTTGCAGACTGATTCTAAAGTGTCACAGCTGAGAATCACTGTGTCACAGCTATGTTTAATTTTTATATTATAAATATTATATATATATATAAACATTATGTTTCTATTATAAACAAGAGACAATGATTTCTGGAAATAGAAATGGTTATGTCAAGTTGAAATTATTGCAGGGAGGGGGAAAGAGTTTCTCTCTAGTGGAACAGAGAAATAATCTTTCTTTTTTTGCAGCACCTAAAATATTGAGTTATGGTTGCTTTTTTTTCTTCTTTTTTCTTTTTAATTAAGACTTTGGGGCTGATGGAGTGCTTCTGTCTTCTGTTCCATTCCAATGAACAATGACTGAACAATGTCAAGTTTCTTCTGAGCTCAGACAGTGAACAGTTCTGCCTGTTACCTAGTGAGTAAAACTGTAGAGTTCCTTATTTTTGGATATGTAAAGAATTAAAAATGTACCATGTGATTTAGACATCAGAATCTCACTATCAATTAAATTTACCTTTGAAAACAGTGTTCATTAATGCATGTTCATATATTTAGACTTTTAGGACGATTGGAAGAAGTACAGATTATTCATAAAATGCTATTTTAATGTGCTGTTAGTTTCCCAAATCTATTTGAGAGTTGATTACTTTTTGATTGCAATAAATGGATCTTGCATTTAATTTAAAAACATAGCTATAAAAATTGGTATTGATCAATCTCAACTTCTAGCAACCAACAATGAGAATCTCAGCCTAAGTAAGTAACCATTCCCTTAGAAATTAGAGAACGAGTGCAAGGCAGAATGGAACAGACTGCTGGGCTCTTAAAGACACTGTTTGAAATGTCATTGTTGAGGTTACCTTTTACTTCATCCTCTGACTTCTATGAAAAACAAAGATTGTATTAGAAAATGTAATAAGAATGTTAGGAATCCTGGACCTGGGTAAAATTTTTATGTCCCTTGAGTCAATAGCACCTACTTCCTTTCAAGTCATGGTAATAATTTTAATTTATGTAAATATTCCTAACCACCTACAAAAAAGGATATCTATTGATAACTGTCGAAGATCAACAGTCAAATACACTTTTCCAATGCATTCAAGTTCTCAGAACTGTTATTATTTTAAAAGTCAAGCAAATAAATGAAAAAACAAACAAACTAAAACTGTTCCCTAAAAACCGTTCTGGCAATTCCCTCTTTTATAAATACAACTGAATTCTGGAAGGTAACACTGATTGTGTTTGACGATTATGGCATAAATCTACAGTAACAATCCACTGAGTTATTGATCCAGAACTGCTATTCTTTGATATTTTGTTAATATGAACAATAGAAAGCTTTATAAACAACAACGTTAAGAAACATTTGTTCTGTCTAGGTTTTTTTGGCGCTAACACTGTAAATTTGAAAGAATAGAAACTGGATCTTTTCTGTTTGCCCAAAATAATGTATTCTGTCAGAAAATATCAATCTATTGAAAAAAGTAATTTAAATCCCATGTCTAGATTTTAAAAAACCCAACCCTTTGAATAGCTCAGTAAGGCAAAAAAATCATTGCTTTGAGTTCTCCATATTAAAAATATTTAAAATATTAAGTATTTTTAAGTAAAACCCAGTAATTCAAAACAGCTTCTGAACAGATTTTTTTAAATTATTTTAATGACATTTATTTTCTCATAACTGATATTTCAAATAAAATCATAATGAATTTCAGTATTTTGATTTGTATGCTCCCTAAGATTAGAGTATTTGAAATTTCAGAAAAATAAGTTCAGAGGATGGAAAAACTTTTTTGTTAATGCAGTTCTATCTGTAAATTTAAAATTCTAATTAATTCAATTTTGAAAGTTCAAATTCTAAACACCTTTTTGTACAGTTGGTCAGATTCCTAGCATCAACAAAGGTTCAACAGTACAAGTTGTGTCAAAGTTATGTTTCACATCCCTCTAGTCAGTTTGAGACTTTTCATCTGAGATTCATACACACTTCTGAACACAATAGAAAAAGCAAAAGAATTTCCTTTCCCTGGAATTTAAATTCGTTACTTATGGAAAACACATGTGATGAAACAGTTACCTCCACTACTCCATTTATTTTCCACTTCATTATGCAGTGCCAGCAACGGAGGAGAGTAAAGGCAGAAATTTGGGAAAAGTTCCGAAAGAAAAGTTCTTCTTTTCCCCTTTTTGAAAACAAGTAAACAGCTTCCATAAGACCACAGACAGTGGAAAACTGAACTTCCCTTGTTTCCAGAGCTCTCTTCTACTCCATGATTTTCCTAGCTTGAGTGGACATACATTCAAATACCAAACATTTCCAACGTTTTGTAAATTCACAGCAGAAGTGAAACATGTAGGCCTCTGTCTTTTTGCTTATTTTAACGCTAACCTTCCTTAATCTGTTGTCTCTCCATTTAAAGTCTATAATGAGGTCATGGAAAGCCATTAATGGCTTTCAAAAGCCAGTTGTGAAGTATTAGTCATTGAAATTTTAATATAATGTGAGGGGAAGAATACATCCTGACTTCCCACGTTTTGTGTCAACATCTGTCAAGCTATTGAACTACTATTTTCTACTATGTAGAAAAATTTTATAAATGCTTATGATTAACAGATACACATCTTTACTCCTACTTTAATTGAAAGTGCAGTAGCACTAACATGCTATCTCCAACCCAAGTTAAAGATTACCAGTTGATTTATTCAGAACATTAAACTAACCTATTCAATTTCCTGTTGATGTTAAAAAAATCAGAAAATATGAAATTTAAAATTGTAGCTGATTCAAAAGTACATGGTACTGGATCTCTAACTACTCAAAAAAGTCTACTTACAAACCATTTTTTGGTTGTATAAATGCATAAGTAGACTATTTAAGCCATTAAGTCAGTCCAAAAAGGGGAGGGCATAGAGACATGTTTTCTTGTTCAATGGATCTTACAAATCTTTGCACTTAAGAATAGCAATATTCTGAGGTAAAAACCTTTTTTTATATATTAATTTAATTTTCTAAATCAATGACAATTTGCATGAAATATAGGAGTCCTTGAATATTCATTCTTCTTATGGCAGTAGTCACACTTTAAAAAAAAAGCACCTTCCTTGATCATAATATGATAAAGATTCAAAGTTGCCACCCAAGTTTTTGAGTCAGAACTATTTGAATGATTTTGGGTTAACAGCAACAGATATTACCTCAACTACTTTTCACAGAGGCCACTGGGACTAAATAATACCTGACTACAACATCTTGCATTCTCAGTGCTCTTTAGTCTTTACCCATCATACACACTCTAAAAATCCAAAGCATATGTTTTCACATATATTGAACACCTGGTTAAGTGTTTTTCACTAGGCAAATGCAGTTTTTACTAGCTGGAACTTTTGCTGCTACTGCCCTAAGAAAGCAGAACACTGCTACTTATTGTCACATGGCCAAAGCATTTCCATAAGAAAAGCTCTATAAAACAGCTGGTGATGTAATTTTGTTGGTTATTCATTTTTCAATGTATTATACATTCCTATAACAAGCAAACTAAATAACTCAACAGTAATTAAAACTATGTTAATTATATCTACCAGCAGCCTGGCCACCTTCAGATCTTTCCTCAATTATTAGTGAGTTTACCAATCACAGAATGGTAGAGGTTGGAAGGGACCTCTGGAAACAATTTGTTTCAACTTGCCTGCTCAAGCAGGGTTGCCAAGAGCTGGTTGTCCAGGACCATGTCCAGACACCTACGGAGGTCCAGAAAGAAATTCGAACATTTCTAGTTTCAGAGTAGCAGAAGAAGCCATGAAATGTGTTACCAAGGATGGAAAGAAATCATAGAATAATGTGATGGTTTTGTGGCATACTTTATATTCTCACACAAAGATTAAATACTTAAAGAGCTGTAGAAGTAGATGAGGAGGAGAAAATCTGAGTCTAATCGGCTTAACCCTCTCTGCAAATTTAAGATTTAATTTGAGAGAAAGACTTCACAAAACATTCTATGATTTTTCTTATCTGCTAGGTTAACAAAACAAAGATTCAAACCATAAATATATTCCATAGATCAAACAATAAATATATTTCCTAGGTCTGAAATCACACACACCAATTTTATTACTAACTGTAGCCGAATCAGCCTCTCATGTAAAGTTTTACAAGGTCTTCACTTAAAACATCAGATTTTCTTGCATATGAAAAGAATATTCTTGCCTTGCTATGTGTACTGATACAAACTAGATTGAAAATCAGACGGAAATCTGTGGTGTAACACAGAGTTCAGTGAATTGTTTGGAGCTGTAATTCACAACACATTTGTAGGTAAGTCACTCCTGGAAGACTGGCCACTTACTGCTCTTCTCTTTGGTTCCCTATCTCAACACCTATGGAGTACTCCCCTCCTCCCTGCTGCCATCACCTTTACTCCACCAAAATCATAATTGGTTCTGAGATCAATTATGTAATATTCAAAATAAGAGTTGAATCAAAGTCATATCAAAATTATATACGGCTAAAATGAGCTATACCTGTGCATATTTAATTCAAAATGTTGAAATTTTAAATTGCCAATTAAAGGCATTAGTGAAAGTCAATACAGAATTATTTTAATGACTCCAAGATAATCCCAGAGCAATCAATTTAGATCAGAATGAGTTTATTGTAAAGTGCCAAAGGTGGGGGAAAAAAATGCTTCCTTAGCACTATAAAGTAACGATCTCTCAAATGAATAATGCCTGTTCAGAATTTAACTAGATAATTACTTAATTTGCATTTGCTAAGGTGATAAGAGGAATTAAAAGACAGCTGAGAGGGAAATGATGCAAGTGTTAAAAGATGGCATGCAACAGGCAGTGTTACTCAAAGTTCTGGCCTACCAACTGAGTCCATTTTAAAAGAAACACACATATTAACCCAAGCATCCTGGTGGAAAAGAAACAAAGCAGGAAAAATATGTAATGGAAAAATACCTTATATCACAACAATGTCTGACATGACGTTCAGAGTGACTGGAGGCTGAACCAATCAGATATATTTTTGCACATAATGAACTGGAAGATTGACTAATAATACACAAAACTGCTAAGATCAATTTCCATATCTGTTATAACAGCTTTGCAGAACAAAAATTGTGCTATTCATAGTCACAATTGCAGAAATAATATTAATTTGAAGAAAGAAAAGTAATTTAAGCCATTTGTAGTTGTCTGGAATGACGCTTTCTTTTATCAAAGGTGAAGATTCACTCTGTTTTTCAGCTTTAGGCTATCACATTTAGTTTTTGAAATAAACATTAAGCACCTGTTATTCTTCAAGTATGGAAACTAGATTTTTTGAAATACATAAAATTGTGTATGTGCTGTGATCACTTTCACCTCTAAGGCTTTCTATCCACAAGTGCAGTATACTTCTGCTCTGTACAAAATACCAGTTCTTTCTACTCATATTTTGTGGACCTGGCATCCATGCTTGCAGAGTATGTGAGGGAAACAAGATTTTTCTGAGGATTAGAGTTCTGGTGAATCTGAGCCCCATAATTTTTATGGCAAGAGACTTCCCTGGTTGCAATATTTACAAACAGAGTTGCACTTTTGTTTAAATATGCAAACAAAAAGGACTTATGAGAACTTTGGATTCAGTTATTGGTTTCAGTTTGGTTTCAGAACTGTTGGTTTAAAACTGTAAGTTTTCAGTTTAATAGAACTTTAGGTTTCAGTTCATTGCCCAATTGTTATGTGTTGTTCTGGCATATTTCATGTACTAAAACGGGGGGAAATATTTATGCTTTAGGATACCTGAAAATATTTTAACATTGCAAAATATTTCTCCTTTGCTGAAATAATTTACCATCCATGCTGGGTTCAGCAACATTAGTAAGAGCTCAGGTACTAACTCCTTTCTGAAAGTGGGTACCAGCATATGGAAATGAAAAAGTTTTGGAACTGGTGGGAAGAAAAAAACCTCAAAACTCTCGAGTCTTCACATGAACAAATAGATGTTCCTGAAATGTATTCCACTTCTCACTTTCATCCCACCCCCAGCCTTCCTCCTATGTCTGCCACAATCATTTAAACAAGACCATAATAATTAAGATAATTTTTTACTTTTATTCTGCTTCTTATCCTTCTCTTCCCCAAGCTCATATTATATTCTAGAAAAGCTATGGCGTTTCTGCTCTTCACATGTTGCATTTTTTTTAATCTGAAAAGTCAGTCCTTCATTCTTGTTAGTCGAATCATGACAACACATTCTTGTTATCATTGTCTCAAAAGAAGACATCAGTTCTTAAATGCTGAAAAACTACTGATGTAGTTTTTCTACAAATGTAGTAAACTACATTAAAGCAAGGTATTTCTGTTTTGTTGGGTTTATTTTTGCTTTTTCAGAGGATAGGATAAAGTAAAGAAGTATACATACAGTTAAGTAAAATGTTAATATTATTTCTTTGAAGAAATCTCTCAACAGACATAGGATATATTTCTAAATCCTTCCACCTCATGATGAAAATTTATTTTCTCTCTGGTGTGTATCTCAGATGGTACTGGAGCTTTTTAGTTTCATTCACTGTGCAAGAAACTGAATAGATGCATTCTATATCCATTTAGATGCTAAAGACATAAGGAGTGTATTAGTTAAAGTGACAATTTTTTCATTTGTTTTATTTCTGAGTTAAATCAGTAAGCAGGGTAAGCAGGAACATTACTCTGAGCATGATGAGAAAAGATCTCTAACTGTTCTACACATGATGTGCCTACCAGTCTTTAATGAGCCAAGATTAGATGGCCTAAATGAATAGCAGCTTGGAAGGCTGGTAATTTCCACCTCATTTCTGAGTCACTTTTACATTATTCCAGAACATTCAAACTAAATATTCTATGCAGATAATCAAAGAGGCAAAAGAATATTTTCTTTTTTGAGGAGGAAGGGAGGCAAAAACACTTTCCTTTTTTCCTACCAAAGTGGGAAAAAGAAGATTCAAGAAACTCTTCTTAGGGTCACAAAGGTAGTAGTTTTTACTTTTTTGATTTGTTTTGAGTTGTGTTGTTTTGTTTCATGTTTTTTTATTTGGTTTGGTTTCTTTATGCTTTGGATTTTTGGTTTTTTTACTTTTCTTGGGTTTTGTTTTTTTTTGTAATTTTGGGGTTTTTTTTTATTTTTTTTAAGAAAGAAAATTCATCTAGGACTCATTGGAATCAATGATGAATTTCAAAGTGACGAAAAGAAAAATCAGGCTGCAAGAAACAATAATGTGAAAGACCAAAAGCTGACTAACACAGTTGAAAGCCAGCCTGGTGGGGAGTGAGACCCATGTTGGTCTGTACTGATCAGAGAAGGAAAGCCAAAGACATAGCATGTCCTATCAGGAAGTGACACCATCTCCACCTAAAAAGAATATTTTGCAGTGTTCTTTTCTGCAATACCCTTTTTTTTCAATAATGGTTCAATTTTAGTGTAATGATATTACCAAATATATGAATTTGCAATGCTTATTAAAATGTTGTGATAAGAGGATGTTACAGCAAAGAGAAGTCATGGAAGCAGCCTGGGTTACAGTACACATCTACCCATTTCCTTAAATGAAATTGTCTGGTCATGAGAACTTCCTATTTTTATTTTTTTTTTACTTCTGGATGGCATCTGATATATAGGTACATACTGTGCTCAGAGTTGCTGCATATAATTTGTGATGTTCTCAAGTGTTGACAACTGGAAAATCAAAAGCTGGATTGGTTTCTGTTTTCTAAAGCCCTTTGATAGCAAAGTTGAAGCACAATGTTGAAGCTTTCTTCTTCCTTAATGTAGTTTTCACTTGAGATCATTTGTCTAAATTTACTAGCAAGTTGAAGACCTTAATCTTTATTTATTGATATGCAGTTCCACATTAGACCTCCATTTACCATCTTAGCTAGGTAGTGAGGTTGTGTTACATGTATTTGTGAGAGGCTGAAACAGTTTATGGCTTATTTACATGAGAAAGCTCACAAACAGAAAAGCTATTATAATCAATTTTCCCTTAGGCCCTTTTATCTTTGTGGTAGACACAGGACTCTCAAATCAACACTTGATGAATTTTTCCTTCCTTTTAATAATTGGTCTGCAGTGGGCCAGATTTTCACTTGTTGTCTTTGTAGGAACCTGTCAACAGAGGAGATGGAGATGTGTGGAGCTATTGAAACTTTCAATTGCCATCAAATTGCCTGCATTGTTATTTTATTAACATTTGTTATTTGGTGATGTTTTCATTGCATGTGACATGTTGGAAGAACAAATATTAGTCAAATCATTTTACAGCGTTAGTTTGATTTTTGCCAAGTTTATTTTGTCTTTTTACTGGGGAAAAAAATGATATGGGAAAAGCTTTTACTTTTATTATAGAGATACATAGTTTTGTCTCAACCAAATTTAGCCTGGGAGTGTACACAAATCCCTTATAACCCAGGACCCCCATGCCAAATTCACCAAATAAATTGAGTGGGCCTGGACCTTGGAATAAATCCTTATCTCTACAAAGGGTAGTAGAAGAATGGGAAGTGGAGAAACTGTACTGTAAGAACCACCAGCTGAAACTACCTAATGGAGAGACAGTGTGCTGGAAAGTGAGAATTCATAGAGTTAAATTAGAAACTGTTCCTTTGAAGTACTCCTATATAATAAATTGAACTAGAGGAGCAGCTGAACCTAAAAAAACCTGGAACATCTCAGAGCTGAGAATGTTTATCTGGGACATGTGTACCTGTTGGAGTTATCCCAAATATAGGTGTCTAAACCAATGTCTGATGCAATGGGTCTTACGAAAAATTAGAGATGGTGGTGTCCTACAGTCCATCACCCATTGCCCTGACCAAAAAAGAGTGTGGAATTCAACTAAAAAGTCATAGGAAGTTCCCCAGTCTGACCTGTATGGGTGTTCACAAGTCAAATATTCACCTCTGTGAAGAATGGTAAGGGCACGTTCAGATGGGGAAATGTATTCCTGCTAGACTGTGTATGATATGGCTGGACTCTGATGGACTACTGAGCTGTCCTGGGAGGGTTTTTACCACATAGCAAAAGATCCAGGGGAAGAATGGGCCCCAAGCACAACCCAAATGGGCTGTGCACGGAGTCCAAGACTTGTCTGAGACCCAAACTGATAAAACCTGGGTTTCATTATATTGATTATCTGTATGGTTCAGGGTACAACAAAGTCATGGTTGAGACACTTTACTCATACAATTAAAATATAATTACCTAGACAGGGACAACACTAACTGAAAAGCAGAGAGTGGACCACTAAAAGCCAATTCTACCACCTTTGCCCTTTTCAGAATAGGTCTTAATAAATATATCTTTCAGCATACTATAAATATCAGTGGATCTTGATATCCTGGGCAAACCAGAAGGTAGCCTGCAAAGTGAAAATTTGCTATGGACTCAAGGGGAAAACAGCTAGTAGATTTTTTCTCTTCTTTGTAAAAAACACAAGAATTGTTGCATTTCAAAATTTTGCCGGGTGTCTTTTGTTGTTTTTTTTGGAGACGAGGGCTGATTTTAGGGGAAAGGATGGGTTGAGTGTGAAATCGTCTCTACTCCAAAATCAACAGAATAAATACATTTTTTTTCCCAATGTTTTCCAATCGGCATTTCCCTCAAAATAAATATAGGAAAGAACCTGTGCATTTTATAAAATTGGTTTGATTGGGAAGTATGTATCATAAATGAGAGTGAAGGTCATATTGGCAAAATTTACCACAGTTGACCAATAAATAATTATCTGGGAGAAAGAGCACAATATGATGGACCCTCATCATGCACTTTAATTATAAGCTTTAATTGCCTTTTGAATCCTATAAAAGTCAGTGGCCTACAACTCTTTATCTGTTTTATTTCCTATCTGTAGAATTGTGCCAGTATTTGGCTAGCTCCTGTGAAACAGCAGAGGACACAGTGTCATTTACCAGGGGATGAAAAAAATTTAAAAAGCTATTATTAGCATATCATCTTGAATTTTGTCCTATTGAAAAAATCAGGTTGGCAAAAAAGCAACTTAGATTTATCACCTAAGATAAACACTGTGAGGATGAGCTAAAAAACAAAAAATATGTATGTGTGTATATATATATACATATATATATACACATATATATACATATATATATATATATATATATATACACATATATATATAGATATATATACATATATGTGTGTGTGTGTGTGTGTGTGTGTGTGTGTGTGTGTATGACCATATAATAATCCATATGCAGCTTTCCTTCTAATATTTATTTGTCAGTTATGGAAAAAAAAAACACAAAAAAAACCACAAGCAACAAAACCACTACCCTTTATGGCTGTAAAGAAAAAAAATCGAAGATCTTTATTATTTCATAGACCATTGGTACTGCAAGTCCAAAGACCCCTAAAATTATTTCTGGTTATATAAGTGATCTTTGATTTTTGAAAGTTCTAGGGAGTTAATTTTTTTATATCAAAGATCCAAATTTAACTGTGACACTTCAAAGATCCTCCAGGGTCCCCCAGTTTTACTGTGGAATAATTTCTTATTCATTATCTGGATGAAATACAGTAACAATTTTTTCTGCTTAATTAAAAAAATACACATGTGTTTATATTAATTCAACTGTATGGTTTAGAATAACTCTTCCAAAAGCTGATTGAAAATGTTCAGAGGTTTTGTCCACAATTCATTCAACACTTAGAATTCAGTTTATTAATTCTTCCATGAAATGTTATCACACATATCTGAAGCTTAGTTCTGCCCTTTAGTAGCTTGGTCTAACACAGATCTTTAGTGCTGACCCTCAGTGCTTACTTTCTTCTGAAGTAACCAGCTGTGCTTCTTTTCTGCATGTGTCAAATATTCAGCCTGCATTACTGGAGTGGATGTTATTAATAAATGGAGTTGATAGCTGTTCTGATGAGGTCAAACAGTCATCAAGAGGTCGTTGGAACTGGAGGAAAGGAACAAATGAAATAACTGAAGGACAGGCTGGAAAAAACTCTCCAAGCTGGGAGAGCTGGGGTTTTTAGGTCTTGAAAAGAGAAGGCTCTGGGGGGATCTTAGAGCATTTTCCCATGCCTAGCAGGGCCTACAAGAAAGATAGAGAGGGGCTTTCTACAGGAGCATGAAGTGAAAGGAGTTATGGCTTCTAACTGAACAAGGGTAAGTTTAGCACAGGTATTAGCAAGGAATTCTTTATTGTGTGGGTGGTGAGGCACTGGAACAGGCTGCCCAGAAAAATATCCCTGGAAGTGTTCAAAGCCAGGCTGAATAAGACTTTGAGCACCTTGGTCTAGTGGAAGGTATCCCCCAGTACCTGTGGCATGGGGATTAGAACTAGGTAGTATTTATGATCCCTTTCAACCCAAACTATTCTATGGTTTCATGGTTCTGCAATATTAAAAAAATTTGATAATTATTGGCAACCCTGTGAAAGTGCATTCATTTTTATTAAAAGCAAACAAATAAACAAAAAACCAATCATCCTCCCCCTCAAAAAGTTTGCATAAAAAAGTCTTTTTCATGACCCATCTTTGAACATAAATTGAAATACTTGGAATTTACTTGAATGTTCTGTTGAAGGTACAGAAGATGGATTCTTGGGATCTGCAACAGTCCAAGATCATCTAGAGGATGAGCAGTATTTACAGCAATAATCCAGTAAGAGAATGGTAAAAACTTTCTGTATTTTTAAAAGCTTAAGTTTCAGTGCTTGTCTTGCAGAGAAAACCTATCACTCAAATATTTCCTGACCTCCACTGTATGCAAAGGTGAAAGCAAATCCATAACCCTAGCCAAAACTCTTATGTTTATTCATAACTAAACTACTCTCAGAATGCTCATTAATTGCAGCCATTACATATTAGGTTGTGATCCCTGGCTCTAGGTTGCAAAGTACATCTTACCTTCCACCCTCTTGTTTTAATTAAACTTAGGAAAAATATTATAATTTTGTTTAATGTGCCTAAGTTGAGTAATAGAGCATTTCTGAGGCTTGTCAGCACTGAAAAAACATGTCACAAGGAAATCAGCTGCCCCTGTGAACCACAACCTTCTGTCCCAAAAGTGTCTGAGACATCCTGTAAGCCAAATGGTCTTAAGCCTGGTCGTGGATGTATTTACACAAAGTCACAGGCTGTCACTACAGAGAACACAGGAGCAGCCTCAAAGACAGCTTGCATTTGTATTTGCTGCCTGCATGTTTAATTTATCTCCTCTCCTATTTGTGAATGCCATTGTCTGCAGTGCACCTTGGATCACATACAAGCAGATGTTAATTAGAGGGGTTCTTGTCTCTGCTGTCAGATATGGGCAATCCTATCTGGCCTTGCAGAGGGGCACCGGGTCAGGTCCATACCCTTCCCACCAGCACCATGATAGATCATCTGCTAGCAGAGCAGATGGGATTTGTAGATGGCCTGAGTTAAGCTTTATGCTAGCAGCCAGCAGAGGAGACACAGAGCCAAAAGGCTTGCCAGATCATGAGCACAGTCCTGGGTTTGCTGTGTCAGAGAACACAACAGTGATTAACCTCAGAGCTGTTTTACCTGCAAGGATCAGGACCACAGCTGGTAACACACAAGATATGGAATTAATGCAGAAACAACACACTGGAGCTGTATACCTAGACAGCTTTTTCTGGCTAGGGGCATTTAAACTAAATCATTACTTGAAGGAAGAAAAATGCATGTTAGCAACATTACTTGGCTTGGCTAGAGAGATGCCTTGCAAGAGCCTTGATGGGGTCTTGCCATTCTGTGCAACAAAGAGTTGTACAGAAGTTTTGTACACTTACAGCTCAGCTTTTCAGTTTCATCCTTTTCTGAGTGAGTAGTATTTTGAAGGAAAATAGATTTCTTGTTTGCTTGCTTGTTTTGAAAATGGTTGTCAAAATATTCTGAACAATGTAACAGGGTTCCCTAAATTGCACATCCACAGGATGGTTCCTACTCCAAAGCAGGTCATAACTCCTTATAGGTGTTTATGCAGCAAAATGCATCATAATGATCTATCATTCTGATATTTTATTTATTAATTTAATATTGACATGTTTTTAAAAATAAATTGACCTGTCTAAGGTATAAATCAATCATTTACCTAGTTGGTTGGTTTTGTTTTTGTATACTTTTAGATATGCCAATGAAATTAAGATATTCAAAGATTTTCTCAGGGCTTATGTAGGATATGCAGGAACCTATTAGATACTAATGAGATATAATAAAATAAAAACCTAGTCTTTTTCTTAAGTGCATTTTCACATGTAGGTTCACACAGGTACTTTTCATTTAAAAATATTTATAGATCTTAATTAACTAAACAGAAACACACCTAATGATGTGTCATTGTTATAGTTTATCCACAATATTTGTGATAACTAGAAAAATACAAAAGAAAAAGAAATTAAGAGTAGTGGAGTGTATTCATGACAGATATGAATTTTTAGAAAGATGTTTTATTGAGGAGTCTTAATATCCTCGGAAATACATTATCTGATGTTAATTGATACAGTGGAAAGTGTTCTAGAATAAGAAAATACAAATATTTTTTACTCTTAGAATGTTTCATCTGTCTTCTACATATGGAATATTGCTTTTCTAATACTGTATTCCCTGGTGCATTAAGTAGTTTTCAATTTCCAAGTAATTTCCAATTACTCTGTTCTGGAGAGTGGCACAGATACACCAAATGAAAACTAAATGTTTCATTTTGTTAGTTTCTTAATGCTGTCTCCATGCTTTTTTCCCCACTGCATTTCTTCTTCAACTCTTCCCACAAATACCAGATCACAAGAGAAGGCGTTTTTTATAATACACTACTTGTTTTGTCATTATTTATTCTAGCTAAAGGTGTTTCTTCTTAGTATGCATCACCTGGAGCTGATTTTTTTTTTTAATACACATCTATATGCTGTCCTTCTGCTAGCTATTTCTCTGGCTTCATTATTCCTCTGAAAGATCAAAACCAAAATTTCATATGCAAGGAGTGTGACGCAGAAACATGTTTATCTCACCTCACAATCACACTTAGCTACTAAAACAGAAAGACACTGGATCCAAATCTACTATTTTTAACTTGTTCACACACCACCCTTCAGACAAGAAAAATAACTATTTTCCTTTCTTAATTCTGAAAACTCACTTTTGTTTTCCTGGTATTAATGAAAAATGAACTAACATTTAGAAGAACAATCTATCATAAACCCAAAATATGAGTCCTGAGTGTCGAGTGAAGAGCCCACAACCATATTGAGGATTGCATATTTCCATATCCATGGCTTACATTTTTCTACATTAAGCTGCATCTGCAGCTCTACCACTGGGGTTGTGCAACTGGCCTTCACCTTTAGCACTCTGTAGTGTCTGCTGGTAGCAACAAGCTTCTTCATCTGACTATTTCTTTGATATTGAGCAAAGAACCTCCAGGGCATACTCCTGTCGTCTTCACTTAAAAAAACCCCATCATTTCTTTCAGTGCTTTGTTTCTTATCTTTTAATAAGTTATTTATCCATTTGGAGACTGGTTCTCTTATCTCATGGCAGCTTAGTTTCTTTAAGAGCCTTTGCTGAGGGATTGTGTTGATTGCCTTTGGAATCAAAGGATGCCATATCAACCTTTGTGCACAGACTCATTGCTTCCTTCAAAGAACTCCCATAGATTTGTGAGTTCTGTCTCTAAGGAAGACACTAGTTCTATTTTTTACACTCCTACCAGTTGTAGCAGAAGAATCAAAAGTGAGCACCATTTTTGTGGTATGCAGGTGGAAGATGCTGGTGTCTGCCCCGGAATGCTTTCAAAAATTGGTGACATATTTACTGTCTTCAAGGGGCTGGAAACCACAACCAATAACTCACCTGCCCCTAATGTCAGTGCCTTCAGGTGTGACAGGAGAACATTTCTTGGTCCTTATTTACTATTATTTAACAAGACAGGTAGTCAAGAGTCAATTACTTGTACATATTTCTGAGGCCATGGCACAGACAGATTAAGTGGAGATGCACCTGTCAGAGGGTTAGAGGATAACTGTACACCATTCAGCATAGTTTCTGGGAACATTTGAAAATGTTTGAAAATTGAAAATCAGCTTTAATTGTTCTTGCAAGGTTCAGTTATAAAAGTAAGTGGTTTGTATAGTAGGCTTCTATGGGACATTTTACCTAATCCTGCATAACAGGCTGAATTAAGTTAGCATCATATAGTATCAGTGGAAAGCTTATTGATAATTTTAAAAGTAGTTTAATGCTAGATCTCAGTGGTAATTCTAATGAGAAACAAGGATAATGTTAATAGAGCTCCATGGGAATCTATTCCTGGCCTCATGTATTTTTGTCTACAGTTTAAGTAAAAATTTGTAGAATAATTTTTTAATACTGCCCAAATGTGAGCTCAGATATCTAGGAAAAAATCCCACTCCAATAGGTAAAGGTGAAAAACAGGATCACACAGCATCAATGAAAAGAGTTTCAAAACAGGCTGATGATGTTGCACTTCAGCTTAACAGGTGAACACAATGTCCAAATAGTCAAATCTGAAAATGGAAATGCCTCCTGTGGAAATTCTGTGGCAAACCCAGAAATTTACTGATTAAATTATTTCAGGTTTGACATCAAACATAAAAAAGGGGCCTGGATAACTGGAATTTATTAAAAAATGACAGAGATGTAAAAAAGTAATATGAGAGAGAAAAATTGCCTTCTAGAGGAAAAAAATGACAAATTCTACTTTCATAGCTTACCAATAAGAAGGTTAAGAGGTTTTTTTATCTTAACCTTGAGGTACCAACCTGGGGAACTTATTTCCAAAAGCAGGTGACTCTTTAATTTGGATGCAGGAAAATAAAATATAATGAAGCAAAATAGCTGGAGGCTGCACATAGTCAGACTAGAAAAAAAAAAAAAAGGAAAAAAAGGAAAGGACATCTTTTCATAAGAACAAATAATTAATTAATTTTTCATTATTCAAAGGATCAAGATGAAATGCCTTTCTACAGCTTAGAATCTATGAAATTCAGAAAACTTGTGCTGTCTTATGCAGAGGTTCATATGGCCCATTTTAGTTTGAAGTGTATACATTTTCAGATACACTGTGTACTTGAAAAAAAATTATAATATATGGAAACAGAAGCCTTTAAAGTCATAAATTATACTAGCATCCCTTTTCATTTTTTTTCTATTTTCTTTTCCTAGTTTCATACTAGAAAAAGAAATTTAAACTAAATCAGTATTTTTTCACTGGAATGTCATTAAGGACATAAGTAAAATATGTATTCTGAATAAACAGAATATCATGTGTTAAAGTTCAGATAAAATGCTTAACATAAGCAAACTTGGTCCTATTTTTATTGTCTTCTCTACAATTATTTCTGTTTACATTATGCTATTGTCAAATGATCCAAAAAGGAACCAAGTCTCATTAGGTCACAGAAGAGAACAAAATTAACCCCTAGAGAATATAAAGCACAAAACTGTGGCTGGTTTTTTATTTGTATACATTCTTAAGCATTGGATAATAGTTCTTAGGAGCACTGCCTCAGAAAGAAAAAGGTTTTCAGACATTTGAATATTTAGGGTAGTTGCAGGTGATGAAGAAGGTTATTGATAACAGGAATTTTAATGGAAAATGTGCACCACTATAGTGCATATTACTTTATCTGGTTCAAGAATATTTTTTTTCTATATCATTAATTTATATGCTTATTTAAAATATCCCCAAAATGTTGCATGGAAGATAAGTTATAGGGATAGAGACAACCAGTAAATTCTTGTAATAAATCTGTGATTGTTCCATCCTACACCAGCGTAAAAAGGTTTTTAAAATGCAAGCTGCACTTTTCTCTGTTGTGCATTTATGTATGTTCCAAGACTGGATCAACCAGCAACACTGTACAGGACAATGAAAGGCTTTAATGCTGGTAGCTGTTAGATGCCATGATATAAAGAGATCCAAAACTAAAGCTGTTGCTGTGCCTTTCCTGAGGCATGCTCTAACATGTCATTCATGATAAGGACATGTCACAGCAGCTGTTCAGGATAGGCACCAGGCAAAACCAAATAACACCAATACAGACCAATAAATAGCAGCTTCCTACTTACTAATATCCTTAAGCTTCTAAAGGCCTTTTAATGAAATTCTTGCATCTTCTTATTTTCCATAGTCTAAAGAAAGTGGCCTTTCACATCCATAACCAGCTGCTCTATTAGTGGGAGAATTTGACATACCAGATCAATTGGATTTTTGACTTTCTGGAGCAAACATTTATAGGAAAAAAATCTGTCAACAAGAAACATCAGCTTTGAAAATTAGAAAGGAGCACTTCACTGCAACTCCACACCTAAAGAATAGGAAATATTGGAGAAAAAAGAATTAGCAACATCATTAGTGTGCTCCAATATTTTTTCTTTTGTTCAAGTGTTTATTTTAGAAAGTTAAGCTTTTCTGTTGATTTTTTTTTTTTTTAACACAGATTTAAACATTTCCACAAGTGCACATGTGGAAGATAATTATGTACATACATTCAGTGAAATTGGGATATGGGGTAAGTGACCTCAGCATTGAAGAAGAGCAATAAAGGATAAGATATAAAGAAAAAATAAGAAAAAGCTAAAGATCTATAAGAGTTTGTTATGAAAGGCTATGAAAATAAAGATCTGAAAAATCTTGAAATACACCATTTATTGTATAAATGTTCTGGACACAAGCACAGAAATGGCAGATGTTTTGTCCTTGTAATCTGATAAGTTCTAAACTATGATATCCTTTGGAGTTGCAATAAAAAGCAAGAGGAAGTGGAAAACAAGCTCTCTTAAATTAAAACAGATCTTTGAGAAAAGCATAAATGAAGAACCCCATGATATCTCACTTTTTTATCAGTCTGTGTGACAGTTTCTATTTTCACAAGCTCCAAAAATTGTGCTCCTTTTTGTACTTTTTTTATTTGGAAAATTGATAAGGAAACAGCTGTAAGGTTTGTATCCAAAATGATACCTACGAGTTTATATCTTTCACTCTTTATTTGATAATTTTCTTTCTGTCTATTGTGCTACAGGACCTTTTTCTAAGAAGAGTACAAATATAATTTTGGGTTTTCACCAGGTGTCATGGCCTGTAACTACTCAAAGCATTTGAATTGCTTCAATGTAGTTTAGTGCTGGGCAAATGGAGAATGTGTAAAGCTCCCTACATTTGACCACACAGCATCCTTCACATTTTGCATTCTGGCATAAAATGTTAACTATCAAAAGTACTTAGCATTTAATTCCACACTGGTGATCAGGTTTGTAATTCTGTATACATTGGGCAGATTTTATGTTACAGCATGCTTAAACATATATATACTTTCTGCTAAAACTAATAATTCATATTAACAACAAACTGTTGGAATATATGGTTAAATATGACTTACCATATATTACAAATTTAATATAAATGAAATTAAAATATAGAAATTAAATACAACTTGAGTATTCATTGTCTGTATGATCCAGAACTATCTGTAGTAGCTTTGGAGACACCCCACAGACCTGATTTAAATTAAAACACCCAGCTTTCACATAACACAGTGCAGGCAAGACAAATCATGACTTCTATAGCACTATTTGTAAAACATTATAATACTTCTCTAAATTGCAGCTAAAAAAAGTAAGACTAATTTAGATCTTGGTGCTCCAGTATTAAGCCAACAGAAGCCAGAAAGATGTTTGAATATAAATTTGCAATATAAAAAAAAAAAAATTATATATATATACATATTTTCAGAAAGAAATACCTTTATTACATTGCTTGTCCAGTTCCAAGAAATAATTCAGTATTAAATGGCATATATGTTTAGCATAACTTTCAAGATTTGGACTCCTGTTTCTGTATTTTTATGACTAAAATCTATCCTTGCTAAAATTCAACTCAGGCGTGTGTTCGTACCCAGTTCACAAAAATAAATAAGTATAAAAATGTGTATTCTACTTGTTCCCTCAGCATGTAGGGTTAGGACTAGATAATAAAATTTCCTTTGCCATATAAGGTACAGCAAGTGTAAGCCACAGAGATAACTGCAATAGTAATTTAAACAAAGTCTGCAGTACTCTAAGCAACTGTGGAGTGAACACATTAACAACTGCCTCAAGTGAGAGAAACATTGAGTACTGGAAATGCTGAGAGACTGGCACTATACATTATGTCTGAAAAGTACTAAGGGAAAGTTTAGAAGTTAACAAATGAATCCATTTTAAGGGAAATTGGAGCCTATTTATTTCCCTTCAAATGTAGTAATTTAATGGTTTTATAGGGCTCTTGCATGCATGAGATAGAGAAAGGGAAGAAAATGTGATCCTTTCAGGGGACTAGGACTTGAAGGATGACAGAAAGGTTTGTACATTAGCTGCAGTTTGCCCTCCAAATACATTTATATAACTGTAAACAAAGAGTTCCACTTATCTAGTTAGGAAAAAACAAATGCATGTAATAAAATGGTAATTAGTAGATATAGTATAATTTGTGTTTCATCAAAAATATAACATCTAAATCAATATCTTTTGTAGTCATAGGAGGTCTGCCTCTAATTTCTGGATAATAGAATAATTTTTATTTGTGGAAGAATGCTATTTAATGTGTGCATCTTGCCATTTCCTGTTTTTCTGACTTTTTGTTTGTATTTCTTAGGGAAATTAGAAAATAAAATCAGTACAAAATTAGAGATGTATATTATGCAAATTAATAGAAAATAATTAGGCGGGAATTTAATTTACTTTTCATAGTGAAAATGGGCCTAATTCATGAGAAGCCTTCTGAGAAATTATTAGCTTTTATACCAAGCCAGCAATTCTTTTCTCATATGACTGACATTGCAGAAGTAGCCAAAAGCTTTCTTCAACTGAAGTGGTAGGAGTCTATGTACAGATACAAGGAATTGAAAAACCCTACAGAAGCCAAAATAAAGTGATTTGAGTCAATTCCTTGCTCATCTAAATCTTACATCAAGCCCCCTAGAATCTGATGAGCTATTTATGAGAAAAAAAGAGTTAGCTATATCTTAGGAGGAGACTGCTCTAGCTGTCTTAATAAAATCCTGTGTTGTACTCTCTAAAATACTGTTTGGATATATAAGGATTCAGTTAGGTTTTGGTTTGGGTTTTTTTCCCATTTCCCATGCAGTGCAGAAGGGATTTGGATATCTGGAAAAGCTTCCAAATGATACCAGACAAGTTTATGTCTTTTAGTGGTTTTGACTGGAATAGAATTAATTTTCTCTGTAGCAGCCCTAAATTTCCTGTTTGTGACCAAAACCACTGTTCATAATATGCCAATTTTAGCTATTGCTGAACAATGCTTACACAGCATCAAGGCTTTCTCAATTTCCCACTCTTCCCAACAGTGAGGAGGTTGTGGAAGATAAAAGGCTGAGAGGGAACAGAACTGGGACAGTGGCATAAATTAACCAAAGGATTAGTCCAGCAATAAAACCAGAGCTGGCATTTATTAGGGATTGATAATGCTCAGTGACTGGCTGGGTATTCATCAGCTTCTTGTGAGCAATTGTTTTTACATCACTTGGTTTTCTTTCTTTTGTATTGTGTAGTCTTTTAAAATAATAATAATAACAAAAAATATTAATAACAACAGCAAAAGTCTGTAACAGTAGAAGTGCTTATTTAGTGATCATCAAGTAAGACAGTGTGGAAATATCATAAGGATATTGGACTCATGAAACCTTTTCTGTTACTCCATTTGTGGATAAGGTGCAGATGCACAGACTATTACCAGATGAAGTTGATCTTGGTTGACTTTTTCAACACTTCTAGAATATTACTTCTGTTATAAAAAGAAGAGGAAAAAGATGCATATCTAATTTGCTGAATTTACATACAACTGTCAGTAAATCATGGGACAATGGGTTAAAATTACAGACATCAGAGCAGTTCCTTTATTTCAGTGTCAGCACAAGCAATTTACATATGTTGGTGGGAAGTTGGTGGTTTTATAATGACTGATCTCAGTCATATACTGGATAGAGCATTTTCCTCTGTGATCTAGCTTATCTGGAACCATTTGCTGTAATTATCTTATGGACACCCAGCCAGAAAGACCTGATATTGTCTCTGAAATAATTTCAGTGAGCACATACAGACCTGATATTGTCTCTGAAATAATTTCAGTGAGCACATACATCATCAGCCACTTAACCATGTCCTGGCTAGTGACCCTGCACATGAACTAGCAGTAGGACATGGCAGATTCCTGCTGAGCCTATGCCTGACAGCTCTAAATAGGAAATCTGCCAAGCAGATCAAGTTAGCAAGTGATTGCTTGCAAGCAAGTGATTAAATTGCAGATTATTTTTATTTAGCAAGAGGAAGAGTAATGAGTCAAAAGTGTTTCTGAGGGCTGAGAGAAGTGCAAGCTGGCATGTTGTGTTTGATGCAATATGAAGTCACAGGAGCATGATTTAAAGGCAGAATGGGCTGCAATAATTAAATTCCATTTAGAAGAAATAGTTTGCTGCTGAAGACTTGAAGGAAATCTCAGCAGCCAAAAGGAAGCCTGTGCTGTTTGTGCTTTATCTGCCTGCTTTAAAATATCTCCACTCAGCTTCTTAGTCTCAAAACACAGATATTCACTATTCACGCTCTCAAATGCAGAGTTTACAGTGATATATTGTAATGCCTAATCTTAATTGTAACTTTTTGAAATGAAGACAAAAAATTATTACTCTAAGGCAAGACTTTTCACTTCAGTTTTATAATGAGAAGCAGGGGAGGGAGTTGGAAGAAGTTTATTAAGTTTGTATGTAGAGCTAGACAAAAATGTTGATCAAATAAGATTATTATCTAATGGAAATTACTTTCTGTTTCATTACATTTCTCTTTCTGAATATGTTCAGATAGGAATGCTTGATGAAACAGTGAATTCCCATCTAGCATTTTTATGAAATGTCATTAAAAAACCAGGAAACATAACTAGTCAGCAAATGAATAGCAAAGATCAAATCAGTACAAATCAGAACAAATCAATTACTTGGCTTTCTAATGACAATATCTCAGCAATGTCAATGATGTGCATACAAGATACTCAGCATGAATGTGACATATTTTTGCACTGTTTTCCCAGTCCCACTATACAAACCCCTCAGTCATGGTAGCTACTTACTACTTATGACCTAGTTAATACTACAGGAAGATTTTTCCCATCATGAAGTTCTTTTAAGAAACTATTTAGTGGCATGAAAATCAGAGGTACCCATAGTCACAATGAAATGTACATCAGTTGGCTATTACTTTTTACCTAACTTAAAAGATAAAAGCATACTTGAGATTAAAAAAAATAACAAAAAAAGTAATTGTCTTTGTCTTCTAGTGCAAATTTTAAAATAGACAATGTGTGAAAAAACGACATTTGTTTACAACCCTTGCCTGGGTTCCAGAGTTCTAAGGATTATAAGAAGTAATCTAATGCTGTGAATTATTTATCAGTTTGTAAAAATATATTGTAGTATGGACTGGAAATATTTGAATACTCTATGTAGCATACATAATATATCTTATACACACATACATACACTCTTTTTTTTTTTTCTTCTCCCAGAAGCAATTTGATTTCTATTCCTTTGTGACTAACTGAGATGGATTTCATTGTTTGCCAATGGTAACTGTTTTGAAATGATCACGTACAATTATTTGTTTGGCAGCAAAAATGCCCAAAGTAGTTTGTTCTCTCTCTGAAGCCACTAATACTACACACTGCACACGAGAAGATACACAATGCATTTGTGGGCATATTTGTTTCCAAAATAAAGACATAATTTGTAATTCAACTAAAGGACTTACGGGAATTTGAGTATAATCCAATACGACAGAACAAATATAAAAAGGTTTTCACTTTTATGTGCTGGCAACGATCCCTGTTAGTGGATAACTACAACCTTGACTTTCATTTTAAAACACCTCCTTACTCATACCTGTATAGATGCTACTCTTATAGTTATGTGGAAAGAAGAAATTTTAAAATTTCATTCAAAACCATTGAGAGTAGTCTACATAAAAGTCTGTCTCATGCTTTTACCAATTATTTGCACATGCTGCATTGTAAGTGTGGGAATAATCCCCAAGACCTTAGTGAGTCTGAAATTTCATTTTGGGCTGGCTAGCTGTAGTGCACTTTTCTTTTTCTTTCCTTTCTACAGGGAAGCACCTTTGCTAGTTGGGATGTGTGTGACATTAAGGGAATGATGCAGCTGAAAGTGGTGATGTTATTAACATTGCCTTAAATGACACATGATAATCCAGCCATCAACAAGATCTTTCTTTTATGACACCATCTTATGTTTTCTTTTTCTAGCAACATTTTTTGGTGCATCACACCAATACAAATACTTCTTCTTGTTCAAGCACCTATTGAAAGAAATCTACTCCATCTCCCTAGCTATGTCACATTTTTACTGCCTCCTAGGAAGCCATGTTTATATGTGAAATATTTGGAAAGTATTCATGGCAAAACCCTCATTTTCTCTCAAGGATGTCAAACCAGTAATGAAAATACAAACTGAGAATTAGTATTGGCAAAACCCCAGACTCTTCACAAACTGTTATTTTGTCTTTCCAGAGAAAACATTCCAGAGTACTCATTTTTCCACAGAATAAGCATTTGGGGAAAAAACAAAAAACAAAGCAAAATGAAACAAAAACAACACAAACAACCGACCAAGAAAAAAAAAAAACAAACAAACAAACAAAGAAACCAACCAAAAAAAAAAAAACAAAAAAAAAAAAAAACACCTCCCCCACAAAAACCAAACCAACAAAACATTTGTTAATCTGAACTGAAAGCAGTCCATCATATCTGGATATAGAGAAACATAAGGAGTGTTTCAAGCATGCAGAAACAGTACTTGGACTGCCATGTTTCCAGAAAAATATATTAAGTAGAAATATGTGTTTGGAAATATATACTGGTCCTGATGGGTAAAAGAAAATACAATCACAATATATACAAATCCAGCAGTGGAACAGGCTGCCCAGGGTGACTGTGCAGTTTCCATTCTTGAAGGTTTACAAGACCCAACAGGATAAAACCCTGAACTATCTGGACTGAAATCAATGTTGATGCAGCATTGAGCAGAAGACAAAGTGACAGCCTCACAAAATCCCTTCTCAGTCTGAATAAATCTCTGCATTCTGACACAGAAAACTAAAAGACAGAGACACAAAACTTCCATATACAGGCTTGCATTTCTTTCACTCAGGAATGGAGGTAATAATTAAATTGATCAGTCTACATTATGGGATGTTCTCTTCTGGCATCATTAAATCAATAATCTAGAGAATTAGAGAACAACTTTACAACTGTGCTTCTTATAAAATATTTTTTCCTGAAACGTTCATATGATATAAATTTAAATCTCTACACATATGTAGATTAATTGCATACTCATGCAACAACTGTATATATTATTGTACATATTTAAAATGCTATTTTGTATACATGCATGTGTGGTACTAAGACAATATAAACCTATTATGCTCTAAAAATGCACTTCAATAGGTTAATACTTGGTAACATTATGTTTTCTAAACCCAGATCATATATCCTTGCAAACAGAACAAGCTGTTTTAGGAAAAGCATGGTAACTCTCAGCATTAGCTCTGATCTTACAGCAGTGCCAGCTTTCCAGAATTCTGTTGAAGTCTTTCCTGCCTGAGCACCAACACACACATACAAATTTAGGCTTAATTATATTTTTTCCTGATCAGTGGTGGAAGAAGCTAAGTTAGAGAACGAATATTAAAGTAGATCCTGTTTGAAAAATTGTGAAAGAACTTATTAATTTGACTTGAGATTAATGTTTTGGAGAGAGCTAACTATGTGAGGAACAGGATCCAACATGAGACTTGATCTTTTATACATCATTACAAAAAACTTCAGAGGAGCTAGGGACTCTTTTAGGTGAGAGCATCTGCTGAGCATATAGAAGTTTTACCTATAGACATGTACCTGTATATGTTCTACCTATAAAATGTATATGGCATTTCAGGTCATATGCACAGTTTCATTATTATGCATGCAGAAGCTGGCAGAAATTTTCAATATGTGAGTTTAATTCCAGTAGGAAGAACCTCAGACAAGGCAAACTATCTAGTTCATAAATAGTTTATATTTTTAGGTTGTTTTTCCTTTTTTTTTTTTTTTTTTTTTTAATATTTTCTCCATTCTGTAGTGTAAAGCTTGCTCACATCTCTATGTTTCTCTCAGAGGAGGCCCTCACAGAAGGTTCCTGTAGATTCAACTGATGATGATTCTGCAGATAAATGAGATGTATATGATTTTTCTCTCTTTAAAGAGGTGATTCAGATTAACAGAGTTGATTGTTTCCATATGAAGACCACCAAAATGGAAGTTTATGTGGCTAACTACAGAATAAGCTCACTGTGCAGGTGCAGTCATGAGAATAACAATAAGGTTTTATATTTTATCTGACATTGCTGATATAATTGTACCATTGAGTAAGAAACTAGCAGGAAGTTTAAAATACTCTGTAATAAAAAAAAAATTAAAAAAAAAAAGAGGTTACAGGAATTGTACCAATACAAATTAATATCCGGATAAATTATGTGGAACATTAATGCCATTAAATTTTCATATTTATAGTAAATAATGTTAAGAAAAAATCAGTCTTACAAAACTTGAAGAGAATGTGTCCTACTTGGTAACACAGCCTCAGCTGATCTTATGTATGCAGGTAAATCTAAACCATTTTTGAAAACTAAGAATGAAAATGACACTCACCAGCTAGGCCAGCCTGTAGTTTGGACAGCAGAAAGTATGAAAAGGCCTTTGGAAAAATGACATATATGTCTGACTCAAGATGAGCTGCTGGTGCAGCATAATGCTATGGTAATAAGGAATGCTGTGAAAGCACAGAGATGTATAGAGGAGGAAATACTGATGAGAATGAGGACTAGGTTTTTCACAAAGGTCACAGATGACAAATACGTGGGACACATTTTATGGCTCTTGAGAGTGTTTTGGCTGCATGCGTGTCACAGAGCTCCTTTCCTGCCCTTATGGCTGCTCCAAGAAGTAGGATCTCAGAAAATTCTCTTTTTGACCACCTGTGACAAACCAGCAGAATCTACCCTGACTGGTGCACATGCATCCTTGTACCACAAATATCTGTAAAAACAGCTGATTTAAGTGATGCAGAAAATGCATATTGGATTCTAGCTTTAAATTCAAAGAGGGAGCACAGATCACTCATTCTGCAAATGCAGCACAACACAGCATCCCATCTACATGGTTTTTTACCTTTGTGTTATATAACTCAGCTGTAGCTAAGTTTCCTGCCCCACATTTTAGAAATGAGACTAATGGCTGAAGACCTGCTCACTCTGTAATTTATACACATTGTTCTGACAACACATCTTGTTTCCCACCCAGACTTTGTAACATTTAAGTCCTCCTGGATTCTAAACTTAGCTTTGGAAATAATTAACCACGCATAAAATATCCCAAAATGTATATAACTACTTTATCTTTTATGGGTGTAAACACTCTTGACTGGTTTGCAGATGTTTGCTCCATAAATAATGTATTTACTGTTGTTTATTCATTAGCTCTGAACAATAACCTTTGGTTTAATCCTGGCAGTGGGATTCATATAAAATAGATACATATAAAAACTACTGTACTCTCCTCCACCCCCCTCCCATTCCCCCCACCAATATTCTGATGTTAAAGATAAACTTTTTTGGTGTCTGCAATTTTAAAAAGCTAAAGAAAAACAGAAAACTTCAGTAAAAAAAAAAAAACTACTTGAACAACCTGATGTTTGAAAAAGGTGTTATGCAGAGGTTCTGGCACATCCAGGGAAAGGGTAAGAGGTGACTTGATTACAGCTTACAATTACTTACAATGAGAAGATTTCTGATTGCAAATAGCCCTTTAATTTAACAAATGAAGCATAACGAGATCCAATATTTGAAGATGGAAACTAGATGATTGATATTAGACTAGGTGCATATTTTTATCAGTGACTAATCAACTATTTGGACTATTTACTTAGGAAAGCACTTGGTTTGTTATCACTGAGAACTTTAAATGAAAATTGTATGTTCCTGAAAGATATGTAATAGCTCAAGCAGAAATTATAGACTTATGCAGGCAACACTTGAAGGAATTCTGTCTTGTATTATGCTGTAGTTCTCACTGGTTGATTATTATGGCCTCTTCCAGTCCTAAAAATTGAGTGAAATTTAGTTCCATTAAAATAAATGTGAATTTTGTCTCTGACTGGAGCCAGGATTTTCCCATGTGAGTTTACACTCGACCACTTTACAGCCTCACTAATATAATAAAAATGCCTTTTAGTATACAGAAGTTTAATCATATTTAATTGTCTTCTACATTCCTAGGGTGATAAAAAAAATCTTAAAGGTAATACAAGTTAGTCATTTCTAACAACTATAAGTTAATACTTTTAGAAAATAGGGTTGAAAAATTGTGTTTAGTCTCCTACCACGAACTTTGAAGCACATACTTAAACTTGCCCACTGTAAAATGTTGCTGGTAATAAGCTAAGGCTGATATAGGTGTGTATCAAAAGAAGGATACACAGCTCTTTCTCATGCTTAAAAAACCTGTTGTCTACCTTGGACAATAAAGAAGCCTTTTTGTAGTATTAAATTGTTCTTTCTTAATTTATAATAAAACAGTCACTAAGCTACTGTGTCAGAAGGCTGTCATAAAAAATGTGTGTGGTAGAGCAACATTAATATTTAGGTGTATTAATAAATTTCAATTTAAACATATAGATTTAGGACTTTCATTACTGCAAGCAAGAAATGATACCATTAGAAAAAGAAAAAGAAATCAGGGATACAGACAAGCCAATCTGAGTTATACTACATTCCTTATCTTTTTGGTAAGAAAATAAAAGTATATGCAGTAGACTGAAGAGAAAAACCACAAATAATTTGATTTCTTAGCATTATTATATAAAGAAAAATTAAAAAGGCAAATGACTTGCCATTGAAAGAGACCACAGTGTTTAAATGCATTAGGTATTCTGTCTGGTTTGTGTATCTAGATTTGCAGTAAAGTGGGAGGTAGGTCTTAAAATGTTTAAAGTTTTATGTTGCTAGTTTTACATAGGCTAAATGTCACTGTTAGTGTGGAGCTGGAGCATCAGGTTTATCCATACAACAGCTCACAGCGCAGGGCAGAAGAGCTGTTACCTCCCATTCTGGAGCTGGGGACCTGTGAGAAGAGCCACAAAACCAAATACCCCAAGAATTTCCACTCCTGACCACCAACTTGATCAAGGTACACCCAGAAGCATCTGTCAGGATGCCAATAGTGTTAAACATCCAAAAACTGAGCAAGCAGCTCTGCCACAGAGACTGAAATGCTGTAATTGCTCTGTGTCATTGCTGAATACGACTGTCCTTAGAAAACAGCATGAATGTCTCACCTCAGCTGCAGGCATCCTAGAGCCAGCAGTGTTGACACATGGATGTAGGATAAAGAACAGGTGATTTAGCCCTCCCTCTTTTTTCTGGCCTGGTAGACAGCACAGAGACACAGACAAAGTGGTAATGGATCCTCGTCCTGCTAAAGGGATGAGGAGCACTGTGAGTATCACAGCAATGCATTCTTCAGGTGGATTAATGACCAAATTAATCAGACAGAGTAAAAACAACTCCCCTATCCACCTCAAAGACCATTGGAAGCTCAGCTATTGAACAGATGCAAAATGCAGAAGGATGAGGCACATTTTGTGATAAAAGCAATGTGTGTGTGCCCCTACCTGACAGATTTCAGAGATCTGTGTGGGATGAGGGGCCTGGAGTCTGGGTAAGGTGCAATGAATAAGGGCACATCAGTGAGGCATTTCCAGCTGTCTGTGTACCACCCTGTGAAAAGCACATCATCCTGCCTGCAACCTGTCCTGTAGCTGCATTCACTTAATCAACAGAGGAAATTATACTTTATATTCAGTCTCCTTTTACCTGTCTCTTTGGTGCAAAGTTCATAAATCTTTGTCACAGCAAGAGTATAAGAGCAAATTTACAAAATCTGAGGCAGGCACTCCAGCATCCCAACTCATGAAATTTAAATCTTCTTTACAGGCAAAAAAAAAAATAACAGCTTTCATCATGTCCTTTAGGAACAGATTACATGCTAACAGTCCACTGTGAGATTTCTTGTATTGAATTCCCTAATACTGGAAGCACTTTGGTCAAGAAGATAGCAGACTAGTCTTTTGTCTCTTTTTAAAATAAGTCAAATTTTAAAATATAAATAACTTAAAGACATTTGTAAGTATAATCCCCATATCATTCTTAATTTTACATTATTAAAAACCCCTCAGGTAGTAGAGATTAAAAAATCCTACTTAACTATTGTAATGAATATTACTTTTATTTATTATTAAATGGATATTAATGGACTAAAGAGTTGGTAAATACATTTTACATAAAAATCATTTACTCCTAATAGAGCAAATGGAAAGATGACATGCTAATTTCTAACTTGAAAAATTTTTCCTTTCACATCTTAGCTGCTTCGCTTCCTTTTATATTGATTTTGAGTTTCCAGACAATGAGATTATATTTTGAAGCATTCACAGAGGAGAGCATAAGGACAAGGCTATAACAAAACAATTAGATTCATATAAATGAGTCTCTAAAGACTTGAGTAAAGCATTATTCTTTGCTCACAGAGTTATCAAATTTCTTCTTTCACCCATCCATCACATTAGATGGTGTGAAACAATTTTAAGACAGCAGATATAATTTTAGTCCACCAGACAAGGAATAGTTCAGTCTTTTGATGACCCTATGCTGAAACACCTTAAGAAGGAAAAAAAGTTTCAGTGATGCTGTCAAACAATTCTTACACAACTCTGTCATGGAGTTGCTTCTGTTAACAACAAAAGATAGAGGAGGTAACATTAAACATAACAGTAACCTCAATATCAATTACAAGTACTCATGACAAACATTTGTGTCAGGATTTCCTGTACTTCAGTACTCATGCACTTGAGCAATAGAAAATGCAGCCAGAATATAAATTTCACATAGGAACTCATCTGGATAAAAATGAGATCCCGAGTTCTTGCACACTAAACTGGAGCGTGTGCAGACTGAGGTATTTTTATACAAAACCTAAATTTGTCACTGAAGACATAAAATTTCTTGTAGTCCTGCTTTTTCTTTTCTGTTTTCCTTTTCTGTTCACTCCTAGACCCATTAAGTAGCAAAGATGGGGTGGGCAGAGGAAGCTAAGAGAGAAATAGTAAAGTTGAGAGAGGCTATTTTCTTGAAACAAAGCCTTTTGTGTATCTGCTTCAGAACCAAAAGATTTCAGACAGACAGGGGAACAGAGCATAAGGTGAACGCAGAGACAGGAGCCTGCACTACACTATTTAATATATACTGGAAATGCATAAAGGACTGTCCTGAAGAAGATGCTTCAATGGAGTTTTTTGGGGATTACTTTGAGGTTTTTTGCCAATTTACAGCAATAGATTTCTATACAAACAAATAAGATCAAATGATAATTTCAAAATAATTGATTTTTTTTTTTGTCATTAGAACATTTTACTTGAGTCAAGTAAGTTTTTGTGTTGTTTGCAATAATAATGAAATATATTGATTGAATGGAATTCAGAGGGCACAGAAATGGTAAGAAAGGATATATAAAACATTTACATTTCCTATATTTCCTTTTGCTTTCTCTCAGGTGACTGGGTATGTTTATGGTGAGGAAACAATACATAAGAAATAGGATCTCAACAACTGCATCATCTACCTGAACTCCTAAAAGGCAGAAAGGCAACACAGAAGCTGAAAAGTGGACAGGTACTACCAGGAATATCCACTGAAGCATCGTCTTGTTCCTCAGCTCCATGAAAAATTTATGTGAAAATTCCATCTCTAGTTAAATGGCACTGATCTGGTGTTTGAAGCTTGTCTTGCATAGGTACTTGGGGCAAGTACACTGAGATGCATATCAGGTATTTTCATATGTTTTTAAAAGTCCTAAACCAAATACTTCAATGGAGACAGGTTTCAGAATACCTTTTTTTGGACCTTGTTATTGCCTAGGAATAAAATAGGTATAAAGCTACATAAAACTGGCACGATCAAGGCAACCCAGGACATGTGTAGGAGCAGAAATGCTGATTTGGAGGTTATTTGAAATAAAAAGCCCAAGAGGTATTCATTGTTCTCAGATATTTATAAGATTGCTGGATAAGTACATGGGGACTTGAGCAGCTGGAGTAGGATGCCAGAATTCAGTAGTAGGCTTTACATTATGTTTTCATTCCAGCTTGTTAATTTTTCTTTCTTTATCTGCACTTCAGTAACTGCAAAAGTAGATGGAGGGACATGAATTGCACTCCCTGATCAAAGAAACTTTGTATGAGTAGGGCCCATTTATTATAATTACCACAGCATCACCCTGCCATTTGGTCTTCTATCTAGGGAAATGTTGGCTGCTTAGCACCAATTTTTGCTTCAGTTTTCTGCTGTATCTCAGCACCACCATTACACTGTGCAACAACCAGTTTTGATATGTAAGCCAACATATGGCCATTAAACTATTGGCTTCAATTACCAACATAAGGACTCAGAAGTGTGACTTATTAGCATGAAATTATTAAGTTCCTCTTAGAAAATGTGGCCTCATCTTTTCAGTCAAACAAAAATGCACACAAAACTAAACTTACTACAAGATTAATTTTCTCAGACCATACCATTTTATTTCATGCATTGCCATATTATGGGCACAGATAAAAACCCTTCCTTTAATAAAAGTATTATCAAATTTAAATTATTTGTTCCTCACATTCCTGAGTCTCTCATTTGATAGATGCCATGCCTTGGTTTGTTCTTTTTATTTTCTAAAAAAAACCCAACAAACTTGCAAATCACAGATCCTGAATCTTCTTATATATACAAGATGAAGTTTCATGACAATGTAAAGAAAAAAAAAAAAAAAAAACTTTAGAAAGCCCCAACTATTTACCTATAAACATTACCCTCAAGAAAGGAAATTTGGAAGTACTTTATCTCCTCATTGTGTTGAAAACTCACCCAAAATTTTTTAATTGCCTGTTTAATGGTGATATACCAAGAATGTTTTTCCTGTAAGCTCTTGTCATTCTTTCTGTAGTCTGTGTAATGAATCTTTCCTATCAAGTTTACTATTTCCCTTTGGTATTCTCATTAACATTAGTCATTAAAATGAGATTGGGCAAACTGCTGGAAAACCTATCCTCAGGAAAGGCTTTATTTAGAAAGCATTCACCATTCTACCAGAGTAGTTTAAAATGTTGCAGTTATTTCCCTGCAAGCTTCAATGTTTTAGATGATTAAAATAGATTTTTTCAGTATTTGGAGAAAACAATGTATTTCAAAATAGTGGAGAAAGTTCCACAGTACTTCAGGTAGCCCTTGAAACTAAATTCTAGGTTCTTAAAATCAGAGAGAATAGAATGGGGGGGAGACTAAAACATCACCTAACCTCTCTGTGTCACCAAAACAGTGCTAGCTATGGCTACGTATTTCTGATAGATGTTGTCCAGTCTAACTTTGGAAATATTTGTTACCTTCTCCCAGAAAATCAATAAGATTACACTGCAAAAATTAAAATTTTCTTTATATGATATATTGGTTTTATTTTGACTTGTAGCTAGTCCTAAGCTCTTCCTTAGCTAATGCCTCTAGGAAAATAATTGCCTATTCCCTTTTCACAGGACACAATGAATTCACATGATGAAGAACATTCTAACAAAGACAGTTTGGTGGAAAAGTTAGGAGCAACCTAGTCTGATGCTTTGAAAACGAAAAGAGGAAGAAAAATATCTTTTATATTTTTATTTTCTAGCTTTCTAAGACAACATTTGCATAGATTGTGACTGAACAAACACTAAAAAAAAATGGGATTTAGCATAAATTTTACAGTAGCATGTGTTTATGATAAGCTGATTCAAAGTAAATTATACACAGAAAAATCAGTTGTTTTGGTGTTAGCAAATTCCAAACACTTCACAATCATTTCTGTCTCATAGCAAGACATTTCCTTCTGTTTAAGAAACACTTATCTGAATTAATAATTTTCAATAATATATCCCTAAGAATAGAGGATTGGTCATACATATGAATGGAAGATGTTTTGTATTGGGAAGAAAATTAAGCGCTGCTTACTTTTCCAGAAATAACTGCCTCTGCCTTCCCCTCTCCTCAGAAGCAGATTTATTGTTACCATTATTCATTCCTGTGTGTTGTCTTAGGGAACACTTTTATGTGGAAATGCCACTTATTTTCAGATGCCAGTAACTTGAATTGCTTTACAGTTTCATTAAAAGCCACCATTGCTGCTGGCTGCTCAGCAGACATCTCAGCTAGTAAGCTCTAATGTGCTCTTTACAGCCAAGTTGAGAGGCAGTTTTAACTTGTGCTTTCCATTTGCCCTATAAATAAAACACTTTTAAGGGCTAAAACGGCCCTGTCTTCTCTTCTTCATTACCAAGCAATGAATACCTACCATTTTCAGAGCACTGCAGGAGTAAGAACCTTTCCTGTCTCTTGCATTTGTAAACCCCAGCCTGACAGGCTGTGGCCACTTAGGCTTGATGTGTTTCCAGCCCCCAAGACCAGCCAGCCTACTATGGGTCACAGAGCACTTTTCCATTCTGCTACCCACTGTAAAGCATTATTTTGTCTGTGTTTTAGTGAAGAATAATGACCAGACATACTTTTGACAGATTGCTTGTTACCTGATTGGTTCCTATGCTAAAATTTATACTAAAACAGACAACATGCTCATTTAGGTTTCAATTTCAATAAAGGTTTTCTTATTGGTTTATAATCATCATTCTGGAAAGACAAAGACTGTTTGCCTATTTCCAGATGTAACCCGATATTACACATTCAAGAGTTAGGTTAGACTTCACCCCTAGCTCTACTCAAATAAATATTTTAGGTTATTAAATCATACACTATTGATTTACAGAAAAGTGTATTGACCAAGAGAGAAGAAGCCTTCAGGATTACCCAGTATTAATTTTTGTTAGAAATGAAATTGCATTCTTGATGGATTGAAGTCTGGTATAATAGACAAATCAAACACTTCTATTTCCAGATGATGAGGCATGCAGGTGATAAGTCCTGTCAGGAAAAATTGCCTGAGCAAATGGCAGACTTGCTAAACTCAAGCAGTAGATTCTTAGCTTGATTCTTAAAAGCCTAAGAGAAAATATGAGACTGTATGTTTTATTTGTTTGTTTGCTTGTTTATTCTCTTAATTTTATCACAATTGCTTTAAATAGTTTACACAGATTAAAAGGAGTGGAGAACTTTGAGGTTCTTTCTTTTTCTCCCCATAAAGTTCTGTGAACACTATAATCTGTCAGCAATTCTGTTTTGAATACCAAAAAGTCGCATATCCAGGAAAAAAAAAATACAGATAAAATGATGCAAGATGGAAACTTTTTGCAATAAAAGCATTTCAGCTGTTCTTGCACCTGACAGAGATGATATCAATTGAGCCTGTGAATCAGCAAACTCTTTCTATGCAGAGACATTGTATGACTTTGTTGGTCTTCTCTCCATCTGCTAGCTGGTTAAAAGTCTACTAAGCAGCTCAAGTAGTACAAATAAAGAAGGAATCCAGAGTGTTAGCAAAAAAACCCTTATCAGTGCAATACAGCTTGCATTCAGAGTATATAAGCAGTGAAAAAATTGTTGCATATGTTCATTATATCATAAATTTAATGTATTTGCTTTCTCAAGTTATATAAAGAGTACAGTGGCAGATACTGAGCAATGGAAGTGGTAAAGTAACCTCAGTCATTTTCCAGTAAATATTGTGCCACACTGTGTCATCCTTGTCTTCCAAAGTGTATGTTAAATGGGATACAGTGAGCAAAAAACAAATAAAAGGAACAGAGATGAGGACAGTGCTACTGGGAGCAGGACCTTATGGAAAATAGCAATACTAACAACCTGTTCTTACATATATTTCATAATATCATTCTCATTTCTCCTGTTTTATAAGTGACTGACCAGCCACAAAACACTGAAGTGACAATGGCCCAACAACATTTCATTAAGATATGCATCCAACAGGAGTTTAGCAGCTAAGTCCACTTTAGGTGACATGTTTGTACTGTGTGATAATCTAAACTGAAAAGAGAACACTGTTGGGGCACAAATAACAGCCCAAGCCGGAACCTGAGCAAAATCAAGAAGGAATGTAAAGACCTTGGTGTTCAAGTGATTGCAAAATCCACAAGTGTCCTTCAGGTATGTAAACTGCAAGCAGTAACAGAAGGAAAATATTGGCCTGCTGTTAGACAAGGTGAATTAGTCACCAACAAGAGAGACCAGCTCTTTGGAATGTTACCTGGCGTGGCCAAAAAATTCAGTATGAGTGAACAGTGTGCTGTTGCATCAGAGCATTCCCATGGGATCTGGGCTGCATCAACAAGGGCATCACCAGCAGAGATAGAGAAGTCATTACCCCACTCTATTCAGTGCTTGCAGGCCACACCTGGAATAATGTGCTCGCTTTTGGTCCCCACTGTGCAAGAAAAAAGAAGTGGGCAGTTTGGAAAAGGTCCAGAGGAAGACTCCAAAGATGACCAAATGACTGGAAGCCTGACATGTGAGGAAAGGCTCAGAGAATTGGGTTTGTTCAGCCTTTAGAAGAGAAGGCTTAGGGTTGACCCCATCACTATGTGCTGCTATTTGAAGTGTGACTGTAAAGAAGATGGAGACTCCATTTTTGCAACGAGTCACATGGAACAGATGAGGGGTAATGGGCTTAAGGCACAGCAGGGGAGATTCCAATTAGACACAAGAGGACAATTTTTCATAATGAGAAAAATTGGCTATGGGAATAATCTCCCCAGTGAAATGGAGGATTGATTCCCTAATGTGGGATACTTCTAAGGTCCTGATGCAAGGGTTATTTTGTCCAGACCATGCTTTTTACGAGAAAGTTTGGAGCAGATGATCCTTCAGGCCCCCTTTCCACCTGGTATTCTATAATTCTATGAAATAGCTCTTTGAGTCAGATTTGGTATTATTGCTCACATGCTGTACATTGTCTTTCAGGGCAATTTTAAGCCTCAGTGAAGCCATCTTTTCTGTGACTCTGACTTTTTCTTTCTGCCAACCTATTCTTAATTAAAAATCCATCATTTTGGTACCAAAATACCATTGACATTCCTTCTTAAGCTGAACTGTACTTATATTTTTTCATGTTGACTTCTTCCTACCTACATACATATTTTTAAAACAACTGGCCTCTCTCCACACCTTTCACAGCAGTTTCTTAGCACCTGCCATTTTTATAGTTGAGTACATGTTAAGGATTCTCCTTCATTTGTGTTTATACAGTGCAGATGCAGATCACCTTACAGTCAGAAATAAAAAATTATTATCCTTGTCTTCTCGGGTACCTCTTTAAGAAAATAAAAACCTACATGAAATAATTGACACATTTTTCCTCAAGCATATCCGAGCAGACTAGGAACAGCTACTTGTGAAACAATGGTAACATAAAAGGATAATGAAGATAGATGCAGCACAAACTTTGATTTTGAAGCTATACCACAATGATTAATAGTAGAGAAGAGGTTCCCTTTAAATGCCTGTTCAAAGCCAATGTACTCAGTAGGTACCATTAAAGGGAAACAACTTTGATTGATATAGAAACCTAATAACGATGCTTTCTGGTGATTACAGCTTGAAATTTTATGTCAAAACCAACAAATATAATATCATATCTTCAATACAATGCAGCTATAAATCAGAAAGGATGTTTGGCTGTAGAAAACCTAAACAACATAATCAGACATGACATCTTTTTTAATTTAAAATATTAAGTGTAGATTTGCTAAAAGATTAGGCAAATGATGAAACTTGAGTGTCCATATCTATAATATTGTGTGATAATATAAATGTGGTAGAGAAATGCAGTTAATATAAGACATCTTGTCCCCATTTTAAAAAAACTCTCTTTAGTATTCCTGTGTAAATTCCTGTGGATATAATATTAAAGAGACTATGTATAACTTATGAGATAGATCACGCAGTTTCATTAGAAATCCATTCACTCTTATTTTTGGACTTCCTGCTTATTGTTTTTATAATTCCAAAAGATATGTTGCTGATTTTTTTCTATAGTCATTAAAATTAAACTATGTAGTAGATTTTTAATTTATGGCTATCCAGATAAAAATATTAAGAGTCAAGAAAAGAGTCTGAATGTTTATTCTCTGACTTAGATGAGCCTGAGATTTTGTGAACAGCACTGGGGAAAAAGGTATCTTTATCCTTCCAAGTGTTGGTCAAAGAACTGTCTTTCAATGTGACGTTCATGACAACCTATATCAAAGAAAAATGTGTACAGAAAGCTGATGACTGTTTTTAATCTCTTCAGATTGCTACTACAGTGCTTAGCAATTCTAAGACTAACAAAAAGTTATCATCAAAAGGCAAAAGTCATAATTTTTCATATTTAATTTTCAAAATTCCAGTTAAAGAGGAAATGTTCCCATAGCTATAGGACATTGTTCCTCAACATGTGATAATTTATTTTGTATTAAAATATCGACAAAGAAGATAGGAAGGAGATCATTTCCTTTAGAAGTAGATCATATAACAGAAAAAAAAAGGAATAAGACTTGTACAAAAAATCTATGCAGCAAAAATGTCACTGTTAAGGAATGGAGAATATTAGTGATCATGTTCAACAGAATTTCTGTTTTAACTGTGAAAAGTTAGTAAGTGGCTTAAACAGCAACCTGACTTAAATTTCTGGCAACAGCTGACCCACAGTGGTAAGTTCTGCCTACAGGACTAAGAAAACTTTTTATACTCCTTTTTCTTAGATTAAAGAAAGAAAGAAAACATAAACAATACAAAAAAAAAAAAAACAAACCACTTCAAACCAAAAGACCAGAAAAGTCAGTCTGAGATGGTTAAGTAGAAATAATTGACAGGAAAATTTCAGCATAATTTCCATTAAAACAAAAATTAAAAAAAAAAAAAAAAAACAAAAAACAAAAAAACCAAAAAAAAAACCAAAAAAACCAAAACAAAATAAAAAAAAAACCAAAAACACCAAAACCAAACCAAAACAAACCAAAACAAACCAAAACAAAAATCAATCATGATAATTTTCCTTTCGAAACTTTTATTTTAGTTTTTGTGATACCATAAGGGTTTTGTTTATTATAATGATTTCCTGTAGCTAATCAGAAAAGTGTTTTGTAGTGTGTTTCTTTTTTTTTTTTCTCTTTTTAATTAGAAGGAATCCTCTGGTCCTTTTCTATTGAAATGAATCCTCAAAACAGACCCAGTTCATGCCCTGTTAATTAAGAAACAAATTAAGAAAGGACACAGCGGTTATGTGACTATAGAGCAAGGGGAACGGTTTGTGATGCTTTCCTCACAAATTCACCTCTCCTCCAGGAGGAGATTGATGTCTCAACAGTTGACATTCCAGGGCTGCCCTGGCTGCTGGACAGTGTTTTGCCCTCCCTTGCCCAGGTTTTCCCCAGCACAGCCACAGGGCTGCTGCTGCCACCACAGAGGCACCTCTGCCCCTACAAGTGCAAAAGTATGAAATAAAGATATATTTATTGTCCTCTTCTGCAGGAGACACGTATTTGTGTAAACAGATAGATGAAATGTACCTGTATACAGATTCTCAGAAGAAGAAGCATCTCGAACAAACAAATTTTCTGCATTCAGACTTGCAAAGCTATATTGAATTCTTTTTGCTTTTAAAGGAAATAATTTTCTTATTATTTATTACACTTATTTCATTAAATTACAGTATTTTCTCTTTAGAATAACAAAGGCAATGAAGAGACCACATGAAAGAGGAAATCAATAAAGAGGCTCATCACAAAATCTGCAAATAAAACAAAGTTGTGGGGAAAATATCCCTGCTTGAAGAACAAACGGATGCAGCCAGAAACAAAAACAATGGATTCATTAGGATCAACAATACTCCTGCTTGCAATCAATATGCAAATGCAATTTCTGTGCTCAAACAGAAATACAGTGTGGAGCAGAATACTTATGAACTCACATGATAAGGCACAACATATGAAAAGCTGACCATCCACTTTCATTGCAGAAATTATGAAATGACAGCAGAATTCATGCAAGATTCATGTTTGTCTCTTCAATCAAAAACATTATATTCATAAAATTAAGCTGAAATTTCAAGAAGTCAGACTCTGCTATTCAAACACCGTTACTGACACTCACCTTTTGAAAAGTAATTTTATCATCTTTCAGGCCATTTGATTCTAATGCAGTAATATAGTTTTTATTTTCTTCTTTTTTTTTTTTTTCCTTCTTCTTTTCCCTGGTGGTTTGTTATTGTCAGTGTTGAAATGGGCTGAACTTTGTTCTGTGGATATGAGGCCTAAAAGTTTTCATTAGGAATTAAAGAAAAAAAAAAAGTGAAAAAAGTTTAAGATTATTCCACATCACAGTACTTGGGAATTTAAGGTAAGTGTAGAGTATCATGATGCTTTAGAAAAACTGTGAGGGCTTAGAGCTTAATATCTTTGAACTGACTTAAATAATACACTTACTAAAGGAAGAAAAGGAAAAAACAGTTTCTGATTTTCCTTCTGAGAACGTATTCCTGTCAGTTGCAACATAAGATCTAAAATGTCATGTCATATCAGTGATAACCACTTTGCCTTCTTTTTCCACAAGGCTTTCTGCTCAGGCTTCAGCTGGACTTTCATATGAAACACACAAAATTATTTTTTATCTGTCTGGCAGTGACAAGAGACCGTTCAACCTAAGATGTCCAGAGCAGAAATTACAGGGTAGAAAACAAATAGAGCATTTAGAATATCGCTTTTTTTCTCTGGGAACTATAGAAAACCTGCCTAAAACTGAAGGTTATCTGCACATTTTTGTAAACTCATTTGACTCAGACAATTTAATCACCTGATGAGCACTTGCCAAGCCAGGAAAACACATTTGATATTCTTTTCGTGATGTCTCTGACAGTGCAATCTCTTTTTCCCTTATACCAAGACAGTCCATTGCTCTTTGGGATATTAGGGTCTTCTTCAGTTCTGCATTCATTCCTCTCTGGTTTCTGATGTGTTTGCAATTTCACTGTTGTGCAACTGTTATCTTGAAATCCACTCAAGCAGAAAGTGCAGCACGCAAAGCCTGTAATAATACCATGGCACTGTAACCTTACAATTCCCATACCCATACCTAAGCAGTTCCCTCAGCCTAAGGAAAGAATTGTAAAGAAACAAACACACAGGAAGAATTTATTCATTAAAAATAATGTGTCAAATTTTTATTGAAAGACAGTTTAAGAATTAAGGAAATTATTCTGCCTCTAAAGAAAGGAAAAACAGCTATAAGTTTCTAATTCCAAAGAGTTCCATTGAGAAAATTTGTTCACTGCTCTGTTTTTAATAATGGCATTATTTATAACACATTCTAAATGTTCCAGCAACATTGGGCCAGCAACTTAGTACTTACAAAATATAAAGATAATTAAAGGGCATGTAGTTTATGTTTATAACACAGCTATAGATAATGCTTCATACAAAAAATTCTAGAAGTATTTTCTGTTTTGTAGAGTTATCTAAATAACTGCTTAGAAAACATATACAGGAAACAAATATGATCATCTAGTGTAATTTTCATACCTCTTTCTGACAGTTTCTATATTATGCCTAATTTATATTTTGGCTAAAGCAGACCACAATATTTAACATAAAAATATAAAAATATTTTGAAGAATAACAAGAGAAATGTGTGTGTTTTGGAAAGTATATCCATCATCAGTTGTCACAGGACAATTAATCTGTTTGTATACAAATTATCATTCCTGTACACATCAGGTCACAGCTGCTCAATACATATCCAGCTTCTGTGTTCCTGAGGTGAAAAGGTAGCTTAGTGTGGCCAGACAGTTTCCCTGATTTTTTTTTACTGATGTATGAATATAAATGAATCACAAGAGATCCCAGATAAAAGACTCTCTCTCCATCCCTGCTACAATTTATTAAAAAAAAAAAAAAAAAAAAATTATATCAGGAGGAGAGTGAGAAGAAATGTCAAATAACAATTTTAGATCTGGAAAACAAGATTTGGGCATTGAAATCTATAGATTACATCCAATAAAATACAGATTTTCTATCCACAATTATTTATATTTCTAGCCCAAATTTGTGATTTCTGATAATTAGCAATTTTAGGTGTTATGTCACAAGAACATAACAGAACAGAACTGCATTTCCAACCTGCCAAAGCTGCAGAACTTTATTCTAGCTCAAAGAAATAAGGAGGATTGTATTGCAATTACAGCTAGAAAGGTTCTCACTTTTTAAGGTCGAGCGTCTTTGCTGAATAGAAAACCCCATACAGTCGACCTGGTAGCCTGTGAATATATGCAGGACACACTGACTGGGCTGTCTGGCTTAGAGGCAGAGTTCAGCTGTGACCCTGTCTTCTCTCATGCCTTCCTACTGACAATAGAGGCTAAATTATTTTTATGGCATTGGCCCAAAAGCTCCACTCTTTAGGCAGACAAAATAACCAATGATCAGGACACATTTCTAGGAGCAGGATCTTAGTTACAGCTGTTCTGGATTTAAAAATCATACTCATTTCAAATTGTGCATTTTACTTCTATCAGGTTGTTGGAATTGCAGATCATGTACACTGGACTGTGAACTATTTCTTAAATCTATAGTGGGTTTAGATGTTGATAATTTTTATTGTCAATTGATCAATCCTATAATAAGAGTAAAGAATCAAGGCCCTATGGCACTAGGCATGATAAAGGAGAAAAAATTATTATTATTATTATTATTATTATTATTAATAATAATAATAATAATAATAATAATAATAATAATAATAATTTTTATTTCTCTAAAGAACTTTTTACATCAATGACTATACTATATAATGAAAATTTACACTGCAGAACCCTGAGAGAAAAGGGGGTTAAAATATTCAGAATATTTGTAGTCTTTCATAGAGTAAAACCATAAAATCAGAACTACCTTAATGAATAATGTGTAAATTCACTTTCTTGTGTATAGCATGCAGGCAAACTCTGTTTGATTACCTATGTCCTTTAATTACATCACAGACTAAAACCATTACAAAAGCATAGACACATTTGCACTGTCTCAGCCTAGGATTTCACACATTTCCTCTACAGCAATTTTCTTTCTATCTCAGTAGCCACCAGAAGCTAATGCATACAGACCTGTACTACCTAACATTTCTTTACACTTTATTATAACCTGCAACACTGATCTGTGCTTGTCCAAGAACTAAAATCCTGCTTTTAACCCAGAAATTTGGAATGCATGCTCCTCTTGAAGCATTGCACACTGCATGTATTATTCCTTCTTGCTGCAGTACAAGGAACTCTAAATTCCACCATTTTCCACCTCTTTTTTTTTTTTTTCTTTTTAATACTAAATTAAATGGTGCTTTAGAATAAACTAGTTAGAGTTCATATTTGTAAACATTTCTATGTTTTATGACCATGCATGTTTCATTATCTCAACTAGCAGCTGTTTCCACAATACCTAAATGTCTACAAGGTAAAACACTGGTTTGGAGAGACAAGGCACTGTGTCACATTGCTGTTCTGTGAGGACAAGCAACAGTAAGTCTTCTACCTGCCAACTTGCTCTCAAAGTAAAATCCCTCTGGGAAAGAGGTTAGTGGGGGACATTCCCTATTGCCACAGGAGGCATGCATTTAATTCAGTGTCATATGGTCATCTGCTGAAAATAGGCACAAGGTGGGTGAAAAAAAGGAGGATCTAGCAAACTTGTAGTTTTGTACAGGGATGTCAGAGAGATTTTTACCTCATTTTGATCCTCTTAATATAGAATGTGCCAGGTTTATATTTATTTCCTAGGATCCAATTAAATTTTTATCTGTCCTTGTCTTGTAAAGTTCACTACAATTAGTACTACCATATGTGGTAATCCACATTACTACCAACCATGTAAATTACCTGATAACCCCAAAAGAAATTAATGGTGTGGTACAATAATTAAAAAAAACTTTCCAAAAATCAGAAAATAATTACAATAATTCTCTAACTTCTAATTCTTCACAAAAGCATGCAAATGTTATTAAAATTGCTTTTATTTTATGAGGGTTACTGCAGCATTTTTTCCAGCCAACTTAAACATCCTGAAATTTCTGAAAGAAACTTTCTATTTTTAGCATTTTATTCTCAGAATAAGGAAAATACAATTGGCACAAAATTATCTAGATCCTTTAGGAGTCTGAATTTCCACTGGCTTTGGGGAAAGAATGCAGATACTTTTGAAAACACTGACTAAAATTGTTTTTCCAAAGTCACAATGTCAGTGACGGAACCAAGGCCTCTGGAGTGCCAGCACAATATCTTAACAAGACCATCACATCACTACAAGAACAATCATAATTACAAACAGATTACAATTCAATTAATTACAAAATAAAGATTTGACAAAGGAATTGAATTGCAATCAAGTCTACAACAATCAATTAAGAAAAATGTCGCGCGTTTGTAGAGAAGTGGAATTTCCCCTTTCAACAGAATATATTATTATTGCCAATTATGTACTTTGGCCAAAACAATTGAAGGATTTACATAAAATAACAAAAAAAACCCCAAAATATGAAATGTGTAACTGTAAATTAACATACTGTGTCAAGGAGAAAGACACTAATAATGATGAATTATCTACACAAAATATTATTCTGCAGGTTTAGGAGAATGAACACTGGAGCATGAGAAAATTTTCACTTCTAAATCAAGTTTAAAAGTTATTAAGAAATAAGGCAAAAGCTTTTACGTTGTAAGTGCCTCCCTTCCAAGGGGAGCTGAGGGCCCTGTATGCCAACCAGATCTGTCCCACAGGGAAGTAAGGGATATTCCTGGACTGATTTGGCTCTCTGATTATCACCCACTTCAGGTCAGCAGTGACAATGTTGAGACATCCTTGGGCAGTTTAAAAGAACTCCAGGGCACTGTCTGTGACAACTTGTTGAACGGACAGAAGCACAGGTGGTGTGTTTCCTCAATCCCTTGAATAGCAGGGAAGAATGATGAAAGAAACAGAACTCACCTAAGGAACACGTGGCTTAAAGACCAGTGTCATCAATAGCATTTTGCCTTTTTTTAACCTTGAGGTGGTTTGTATAGCACCAGACCTGCTGTATAAACAGAATGGGTTCACCTGTCTAAAAGAGGGAACAGGATTCTATTCCATGTATTGGCGGGGTTGACTGATAAGGCTTTTAAAATAGGTTTGAAGGAGGAAGGAGATAAGGCCAGGCTCACTAGAAATGTGTAGCATTTCAGTGTTGGGGGTGAAGTTGGCAGCCCAGCTGAAGTGCATCTACAGCATGGATAACAAACAAGAGGAGCTGGAAGCCATGGTGCAACAGGAAAAATACAACATAGACACCACCACAGAAATGTGATGGAATGACTCATGTGACTGGATGCTCCATTGGATGGCTACAGGCTCTTCAGAAGACACAGACAAGGAAGGAGAGGTGGTGGGGTCTCTCTGCATTGGGGAGTGGTTTGAGGGAGCTCAAGTGCAGAGAAAAAAAGGTTGAGCTGATGGATAAGAATCAGAGGGAAAGCCATCAAGGCAGTATCCTGGCAGCAGTCTGTCATAGACCACCCAAACAGGGTGAAGAGGAACATGAAGAATTCTAGGGGCCTGGCTGCAGTTTCACAATTGCCAGCCCTTGCTCTTGTGAGAGAATTTAAGGTGCCGGACGTCAATTGGAAACTCAACACGGTTCAGATGTCAGAGTTCTACACAGCTGGTAAGTGACCCCACCAGGGGCAGTGCCCTGTTAGGCCTGCTGGTTGAAAATAGAGAAAGGCTGAGGGGAGATGTGGTAGTTGGATGGCATAGCAACCACAAAATTATTGAGTTTTGAATCCTTAGTGAAATAAGGAAGGAGTTTAACAAAACCTCTGCCTTGGACTTCTGGAGGATAAACTTTGGCCTTTTCAGTGCACTGGTTCAGAAAGTCCCTTGGGATATAATTTCTAGTAATAGAAGGGTCTAGCAAGGTTGGACACACATTAAAAGGTAAATCTTAAAGGTGCTGGAACAGGCTTTTCCTGTGTGCCAAAAGATGAGCCTGCAAGGAAGAAAACTGACCTGGCTGAACAGGGAGCTTTTGTTGGGACTCAGAAGAAAAACAAGAAAAAGAGAGTTTATGACCTATGGAAGAAGTGATAGGCAGCTCCAGAAGACTACAAGAATGTCTTTAGGTCATGTAGAGAGGAAGATCGAAAAGTTTAAAATGCAGCTAGAACTCAATCTGGCCACTGCTGTGAAAGATAATTGTAAATGGCTTTATAAATACATCAACAAAAGGATGATCAAGAAAAATCTCCATCCTTTATAGGATGATGGGAGAAACCTTGTCACCAAAGCAAAAGCTTTCCTTTGAAATAGAGACTTTAATTCCACTCCCCCCAAGTATTATAAACGTTTGAATCAAGGACTCTGAGGCAGAGATAAGGGGGTAGGAATAACAGCTCTTTTACTAATATATCTAACTGTACCAGCAGAAAAAACAGCAGTTGTTAAAATTACTAACAAAACAGAACAGATAACTCGGTTCCAGTCCTTTCTTTAGCTGTGGGCAGGGATCAGAATTGAACTCCTGTAATCCAGGAAGAAGTAGTTGGTGATCTGCTGAGCCCCTCTGACACTCACAAGTCTGTGGGATTGGATGAAGTACATCTCATGATAGTGAGGGAGCTGATGAAAGAGCTCATCAAACCACTCTCCATCATTTATCATCAGTCCTGGCTAACCAGGGAGGTTGGTCGATGTGATCCCCTTGTACAAGAAGGGTTGGAAGAGGGATCTGAAGAACTACTGGCCTGAAAGCTTGACCTCACTGCCCAGAAAGGCTATGAACAGATTATCTTTGGTATGATCATGGGCAAGTTCAGGACAAGCAGGGGATCAGCTGTCATGGATCTAAAAAAATTGGCTCCTATTTGACCAACCTGATCTCCTTTTATGTCCAGGTGACACAGCGAGATAGATTATTATAGTGTTTATTAGTTTAGTAGTTTAAAACTAACTTTGCTTTGAAATGTTCTCTCTACTAAGAATTTTATTGAAAAAAAAAATTATTTCAATTATTCTGGGAAGAAAATGAAAAGAGATATTAAAAGAATATAAAGAGAGGAAAAGAGAGTGAAATAGGGCAGGCAGGTGGGATAGAAACATAAAAAATGCATAATATTTTAAGTGTTACTCATCACATTCAAATTAGTGCCTGTTAACTAAGTAGGGACATTCACACAATCAACCTTTCCTACAATTAAATTAGATAAGATGGTGTTTTCTGGCCTTAAGAAAATCAGTATTGTTATCCTTACTTGTTCAGTTATATTCAAATATCCAGCAGCTGGCTTTGTTCAGGGAATAAGAAAACAAATCTAGAGCTGAGAAAAAAATATATGTAGAATTCATAATGTTCATGTTAACTGTTTCACATGATTTCTTCTAAACTGAAAAGACAAATTATAACAGTAAGCAAGGCAAATCAACAATTTTGAATTGTAGTGTTTTGCAAAATTTTCAGGGATAACTTGTAGCAGCAACTGAATTAAATAACCTTTTAGCAGAACACCAGGTCCTCCAAATGGGCATAAATCCATTTCCTCCACTGGCTATTTGTGTCTTGGATTCTCAAGCCATTCTAATAACTTTTGACTCGTATTTTTATTCCTGATAAAAATTTTTCATGGTGGTCATTAAACAAAAATTGTGTTTATTATTTTTGTTTATTTCTAATCTGATTTTAGTCTGTTAAAAATAAAAAATAAAATTCAAATTTTTATTATGAAACTAATAATAAAATAAGTTATTAGGTTTTTGACTGACTTGTGTTCTTTCTCAACTCATATAAACTGCAATAAATAAACTCTGAAAAAGGATGAATATATGTTTCAGAATTTGGTTTCCAGTACAGGATTTTTTGATGATGTTACTTTGAACTGATGTAGACAAATTGTTAAATAATTTTACTAATTGTGAAAAAATATACATCCCTTTAAGAAAATCACCTTTAAAGTGCTAAATTACTAAATCCAGACCCTGGAACTGAACAATCATATTTTTATTATTGTACAAAACATTTGTCTTGTCAGATCCAAAAAATGTTATCATCATGGAGTCTCTCCATAATACTTTGCCTTGGAATTTTATTGTTTGTGAAAAGTTGCTTTATATAATCACTTAAAATTATTTATTATCGTGTAGAGGATAAGTCTGCTGTGGAAAATTACTTCTTGCTCAAAACACAGGAATCCCTTTTGTGCATGTGGAGTTATATGCACTTTTTTAAGCTGTATTTTATTTCTCATCATTGCACAGTGAACACAATTCACCTTCCACCTAAGTTTATGTTTTATGTGGTAGAGGTTAAATTTGTTTGCTAGATTCATCAGTCCTATCACATATATTTAGAAACGGTACAGTAGAAGATGGCAGTTTTAAAGCTACATGGTTAATAGAAAAGTTGGATTCACAAGTAACATTCTACTGTGATGGTTCATAACATGAAAAAAAATATAACCAGTTGAGAAAATATTTTTCCATTTTAAAACAATCTTAGCTTCCAGCAACATTCTAAGCTTGGTCCATCAAAACTTTCCAATATGGACCTGTAATTATCTTTTTTGTGTTAATAATTCTATGTTTTGGCCCTTCAAACTAAAAACAAAACAAAAAAAAGTCACCTGTGCCCCCCATCCCCTCAGCTAAAACAAACACTCCTAAAATATCATAAACAATTATTTTCACATCTTTTACTGTTTAAATTGTTTCAGTGACCTGTTACATTCTGACATTCTTATATTTTAAATGCATGGCTACAGATACTTAACATCTGGATGAAAAACTGCATATATGGATTCAATAAACAGAGGCACTTCCTGCTCAAAACTAATTTTTTTTTTTATCATGTAACAATGAAATATGCTGATATAGTAAAAATTGAAACTGAGGGATGCGTGCAGGTCAAATAAAAGTACAACAGAAAATATGCTAAAAAAGTATGCTCATTGATTCTATATTATACACAGACCAAAAATAAAATTTATGTTTTGAGTTCATCAAAGCTATTCAGTCTACCAAAAGGTATTGGCAAAAGCCCTTTCCTGCTTTCAAGGTAATCAACCAAGATATGGTACCAATCAACATGCAGTTTGGACTAAATACATACTCAAGCACACAGACACAAGTTTTAGTTGGACTACCTGGGTCACAGATTACAAACACAGGCAGAACCATTTTCAGGCCAGTTCTGGCAGAGTAGCTGCCACATTATATGAAATATACAGGAGAGAGGAATGTGCTTTTCCATTTAAGATTTCCAAGCAGTAGATTGAACCAAGTGACGTTGTAGCTATGGTCCTGCTTTCTGTTTTGCATGTACATAAATCCAGACCTACTTTTGCACACAGACAGAAACCAGAGAACATACAGGAAAAAGACAGAAAAATCTGATTTTTGAGGAAAGAAGATAACTTGGTATCAGCCAGAAGCAGCAGATGCTATGATGGCTTAAGACAGATCTATTTCTTAAAATTTCTCCCTGAATTTTTGTTAGGTTATAAGGTCGTGCAGGCACCTGTTAAACTACAGAGATGTTTTTAACCATCATTGTGCAGTTGATTTTCTCCTAAAGAAGCACATATGCAAAAATACCATTAATTTTCTGTTATCACTTAGCAGCTTTACAAACAAAGCACAAAAGTATTGTGATTATTTTGGGGAATTTATTTTCTCTTCTAATATTGCTTTTGAAATTTAATTATGATCCAATCGAAGATCAACAAGGACATGATAATTCAATAAAAACTTTTGCACCAGTGTGAAAACTTTCTAGGCAGGTCATATTTCCGGGAAATTGTTTAGATGTTTTTTATAACTTCCAGAAAAGCAAACATCTGTCTGTCAAGTAATAGCTGCATGGTTTCACCAAGTTTCTCTCCTACGGGTGATCGCTGTGGATCTGCCTTGTGGAAACACTTTTTATGTCTTTCATTGTTCCCATGCTGTCTCTTTAAAAACTAAAAGTGAATCCAAGAAGAAGAGTGGGGATAATTTTTTGTTTTCCATGTGCAGGAAGAACAATTCCAAAATAAATTATGTGTAGAACACAAAAAAAAAATCCCTGAAAACAAAGCAACCAATTCCCAAAATGTATGGAGCATGTCTAAAGGAGCCACAGCTAAAATTAGTCATATTGAAGGCCTTCCTCTGTGGTCTGTGTACAGAGCACATACCATTTACACATGTTGCTTTCCTGAGATAAGTAGATTTGGCTCATCTACCTAAGTAGACCAAGTGATCTTGACTTAATTGGTGTTTGTAATGTTTTGTGTTGTAATTCTGAGCCTGTTGGTACCTCTACATGCTACCTACTTGAAGCATCAGTCCTGCTCCAGTGAAGATTATTGAATCAAGTGAGTTTTTAAAATTAAATTCATCTGGGCCCTGTGGAATGTTTCTTTGTTATGTTTCTATGGCAAGAAATATATTTCCAAAGGATTTGACCTGCTGCCAGGTGATCAGATATGCCCATGGGGCTATTGATTAAATGGCCTTGCCTGAAACCCTACACACAGCAAATGGAACTGAGGAGCTCATGCTGGTTTTAGTGCTGTTCTTTCCAACTCCACATTTACCAGGTACCTCCTCACCTACCAAAATAATGCAGCCATTCACAGCACAATAAATTCTCACTTTTCAGTCTTGAGGAATATCCCATATGTCCATCATTCACTTGGAAAAATGAAACAAAATTAAAGTTTGCTACCGGGGTAAAAAAAATCATATCACTGTAAAATGTAAACGATGCCCAAAATTGTACACGCAGAGAGATTGAATTTGCTCAGGTGAATGTCAGCCTTGGTTAAGATAGCAAAACTGCATTTTCACATAAAAAACAATTGCCTGGCAAGTTTCTGCTAAAACTGACCAGTTTAAATGCATTATGCCAGCTCCCTCAAAATGGGGGCTCAAACCAGATCAAGCCACAAAACAGGGTAGTCAGCAGCCCATGCTATGCTCCAGACACTGCTCTTTTTGGCTCTTTTGCCCAACACTGGACTTCTCCCTTATTTAGGCTCTGCACATCTCAGAGTTAACAGGAGCAGAAGGTGAGATCATGTTCCCTGTTACAGGCCCAGTGTTACACATGAATTTCTCCCATTTCTTCATCCATTTCTTCACATTTCACTGGTTGCTTTCCTTGGTTATGGCTCCAATAAGATGTAGAAGAAACACAGGTTCAAAAACGTGTGATAAAAAAGGGTCATGTTGATTTTAGCTTACCTCCAGGTGTGGGTATGTGGAATTAAAGCACCTGTGGCTTCCTGGAGTGCAAGAGCCAAGGCCATCTTTCTTTCATGATGATGGTTTTATTTCCTTCCCTTTAACAAAGGATACTGACTCAACAACGGTCATAATCCTCAGCTCGTGCAATCTGGAGAATCACAAACTCTTTCCAATCTCTCCTGTGGGAAATGCGGGGGTCACACAGTTTTATCTCTATAAAGCCATTTCTTTCTTTCTTTCTTTCTTTCTTTCTTTCTTTCTTTCTTTCTTTCTTTCTTTCTTTCTTTCTTTCTTTCTTTCTTTCTTTCTTTCTTTCTTTCTTTCTTTCTTTCTTTCTTTCTTTCTTTCTTTCTTTCTTTCTTCCTTTCTTTCTTCCTTTCTTTCTTCCTTTCTTCCTTTCTTTCTCTCTCTCGCTTTCATCCTTTCTTTCTTCCTTGCTTGCTTTCTTTCTTCCTTTTTCTCATCTTTTTGTTCTTTTTTTCCTTCTTTCTCATTCTTTCATTCCGTCTAGTCTTTCTTTTCCTTCTTTCTCATTCCCTTGTTCTTTCATTCTTTCTTTTCCTTCTTTCTTGTTCCCTAAGTCTTTCATTCTTACTTTTTCTACTTTCTTGTTCCTGCGTTCTTTCTATTCTTCCTTTTGTTTCTTTCTCGTTCCCTCATTCTTTCATTCTTTCTTTATCATCTTTCTTGTTCCCTCATTCTTTCTATTCTTCCTTTTGTTTCTTTCGCATTCCCTCGTTCTTTCATTCTTTCTTTTTCTACTTTCTCATTCCCTCATTCTTTCTATTCTTCCTTTTGCTTATTTCTCATTCCCTTGTTCTTTCATTCTTTCTTTTCCTTCTTTCTTGTTCCCTCGTTCTTTCTATTTTTTTTTGTTTCTTTCTCGTTCCCTCATTCTTTCTTTTCCTTCTTTCTTGTTCCCTCGTTCTTGCATTCTTTCTTTTTCTACTTTCTGGTTCCCTCATTCTTTTTATTCTTCCTTTTGTTTCTTTCTCATTCCCTTGTTCTTTCATTCTTTCTTTTTCTTCTTTCTCATTCTTTCATTTTTTCTATCTTTCTTTTTTTTTTTTTTGTTCTCTTGTTCCTTCGTTCTTTCTTTTTCCTTTTTTCTCATTTTCTCGTTCTTTCTTTTTCTACTTTCTCATTCTTTTGTTCTTTCATTCTTTCTTGTTCTTTCATTCTATCTTTCTTTTTCCTTTTTTTCTCGTTTTTTCATTATTCCTATCTTTCTTTTTCTTCTTCCTCATTTTTTCTTCTTTCTATCTTTCTTTTTGTTTCTTTCTTGTTCGCTCACTTTTTCATTCTTTTTTTTACTTTCTCGTTCTCTGGTTCTTTCATTCTTTCTTTTTCTACTTTCTCATTCTATTGTTCTTTCATTCTTTCCTTTTCCTTCTTTCTTGTCTATTCACACCCCTTCTTGGAATAGGGGAGGAGCAAAAGGAGAGACTACGCTTGGCTCTTTTGAGTCTAGAATAATTGATTCAGCTGGGAGGAAGAAATATGTCACATACTTGGATTTGTCAGTTCTTTATCAGTCATACACATTGTTATTAGGAAAGTTTTCATTATTTGTCAGCAAAAAAAGTATTTAGTCTCTGGTTTTCATGGTGTGCCTTGGCTTGTGCTTTGTGCAAAACAACTTGTGCACTCTCTCCTTTTGAAGACTCCAGGTGTAGATTCAATAGAGCATTAAGGATTTATGTTTGTATCATCTCTCTTTTGTGAGGATCCCTTCCGCCACACAGAGAATGTAAAAGAGTCTAATTTTAAAAAGAAGAAGGCAGAAAATGATAGAAACCCTTCCTTAATGCAAACCAGTGAATTTATCAGTGACTCAAATATGCTCTTAATGGCCTTTTATTTTTGTTATTTTTCCTTGGTCACCAGGAGCCTCACACCCTTCTCCACACACAAAATGTCTGTGTCTGCTTCTTTGACTGTCCATTGAGCATTTGAATAATGTCACCCTAGGACAGAATGATAAGCATTTATCTGATTCTCTGCATGGATTCAAAGTTAGGATTGTAATGCAGCAATCATCTGCATGGAGTCAATTATTTTATTATTCTACTCAAGAAAGCTGATAATGGAACCTTTTTTATTTATGTATTTTGAGCAGGACATTTTAGTTTAAGTATCAAAGAAAGATGCCATTGTTAATATTAACCAGAGGCATTTTTATTTTATTAATTTTTTGAATCATATTTGCTAGTTCTAATTAGCTGCTTTTATCGTCATAATTTTTAAGGAGTTCTATTAGTTCAGGGAGGGAATTTAATTAGAATATGACATTATTTGATACTGCAGGGAGACTTTAGATTCAGTTGTTAAAATTAAATAACATAACCCTAGCCTCTGCAATGTTTTTCAAATTATTTAATTAGCCAATTACAGCTTATTTAAGATATACATGTTATTTACCTTGAGACACAATTCCCATTGTGGTTTGATTCAGCTGATATGTTCCAGGTTTGTTCAGTATTTGGACTTTGTGACTTTGGCAATTTTCACTGTTGTCAAATAGGCTTAATAATCTGAATCACAGATCCTACAATGTCATTGGTTTTGTATATATACCTGTACTCAAGATTAAATTCAACGTTTCATAGAGTTTCCATAAGCATTTTCATCTGTTGTCTACTCAACTTGTTTTACTTTCAATCCATCCATTCTTAAGAGAAATTTCCAAGTTCACTGAGAAAATAAATAATAACACTATTTGAGACTCTACAGTCCTACTTCAGTGAACAATTTAGTGTGTTTTAAAGAGATTGCATTAACTCTCAGCCCTAAAAAAGCCCTTAACCATAAAAACATGCCTATATTTTATAGCATTCAACTATAACTCAGTTAAGCAACAAAAGCCAGATGAAAAGCCAGAATCACTCAGAGAGGCAGAAGTCTTTTCTTGCTTTATACAGATAGTAAGAGGCCAGAGTCTTTCACCCTTTAAATACTCAGGAATGCACACATCACCGAGTCCTTATGATAGTTATTCTTTTGTCCTGAAAAGTGTATGATACACTGCTTTGTTGTAGAGGGAATGTTGCACTGCTTTCCAGTTTCTTTAGGAATGAGACTTCACTCAAGCATGGTTATAATATTCCTGCAATTCAAAAACCCGGTGGCCTTTCACAGCAGTCTGAGACCTTGTCCTATGGTTAAATGAGCAATGTAACTTGTGAGAGAAGGCAAGTAGCTCTCTCCCTGCTCACAAAAGGCTTTCTTGCTGAAAGGGCGAGTGAAAGCTGCAGCTGCTGAACACTGCTGATGAAGGTGGGCACTGGGGCATGCAGCCCTAATTTCCCTCAACCTTTAGTGAGGAACTGCAGCCTGAGGGTGCCATTTTATGTTATTTATGGTTAAGCCTAACTTGCAGTTCGGTGGTAACCAAAAAGGAGGATCCCACCACCACCTCTGGCTTAAAAATTACGATGCTAACTGCTCTTTACCTACTAACTGTTCCTCATTCCACCTAGGAAGATCCATCTCCTCAGTGAGCCGTGGGGCTGTCTCTGTATGCCAAGCTCTAACACCAGACTGTGTCTGACACCCTCCCACAGGGCAATGTCCCAGCCTGGCTGGACCTGTCCCCAGAGAGGGGTGTGATGCCTGGTCCTGGGTCTGCCTTGGTGACCCATGGCTGACCTGCTCCTGGCTGGAGCACTGGGACAATCCCTGGCTAGTGAGGCCTGTTATGTGCTCAGAAAAATCTCTTTTCTATGGAAAGATTTCAGGATGTTTATAAGGGTCTGTTCTGAAATTTCAACCAGTGCCGCTGAAGGAGAGGTAGAGGGAAATAATGAAAATAGGAACTACCTTCAACATATCTGAAAAGAGCACATACAAATTTCTAAAATTAAAGAAAAAAAAAGGTTTATGAATAATATTACTGAGAAAAAACCCAAGGAATTTCTATTTCAGACAGTATCCTAAAATCTAAATTAATTTTAAAATGTAGGCTATAGATATAACACTGAGACAAAATTTCTCTTTGTTTGGAGATTTGATGTAATAGCAAGATCATTCTCATATTTTTGGCCTTTGAACAAAATGAATCTTTCAGTTTTACTTTCTCTAGCTACTCCATTTTGGTGAAAGAAGCAAATTACTACAATCTTCTTGTCTGTAAAATGCAGCCCAAAAACTCCTCATCCTTCTTCTTTATAGAAGGATGCCATAAATATTATAGGGTGCAAAATGTTAGTAATAGCAACACAAAGTCTGGAGTTCTATAAGCAAGTTTCTTAAAGCACTCTAGTTTTGTGAATATTCAATATTGTTTACTGCCAAGGTACAATAGAGAAACAGAGGGAAGTGTTTTCTTGTGTACCTTGCAGTCACACAGGCAATACAAACTGCAGTGATATTTGCACTGACCTGTAAGGCATCCCAGACACATCTTTGTCTCCCTGTGCATGCTAACAGCTCAGAGAAACCATGACACACAGCTGAAGCTGTACCTCTGGTGCTTCACCAACATGAATGGCAGCAGGATTTCTGAATTTATTTTTTTTTTCCCTAACTCGGTAAAGGAATAAACAAGAAAAACAGTGAGGAGCTGAGCTTGAAGATTATACTTTAACTTGCTCTTTATCACAAAGATCTGAAGCAAATAAGTGACAGGGTTTTCCCAGATATAGTGTTGCTGTGTGCCTTATCCTTGGGGTTGTACTTAAGGCTGCAGTCATACTGCAGTCATACTACAAAGCTTTTGCCCTTATGAATTTCACAAAATGGGGGAATGCCTCTCTCATGAGAGAAGATGCAGGAGATTTTTGTTGAAGGGCTGTGGAATCCATGGATTGGTTTGCAACAAGAGAGCATACTAACTACATTTCGTGGAGGGAGAGGTTGTAGGATGTGCTTCAGTGTCTACCTTTCTTAAAGAAGTCAAAAGAATGAGGTTCTTCTACACTTAAAAAGCAATAAAAATAATTGGATGAACATGGCAGGTCTTATGACAAATATTGACTACATGTAAGTACACATGCACAAAATATATGCAGGATATGATTTTTCAACCCTGTACTGCATAATGCTTCAGAGCTGGTGGCAACTGCACAAAGTACAATTTACTCTTACCTGTCAGGTAAAATGCAAGTTGGAGTTTTTCTATAATGGAGTAAATACATCCATAGGAAAATTCCTGACTGCAGGAATTGACTTATGCTCTGCAAAAGGGCATTGGTTTACTTACAGAAGGCAACTGAGAATTTCTTTATTTCTTTCATTGAAAGTGCTCTGAAAAATACCATTGCAGAAAAACTAAGTGACAAGCTTCCCTGCCTGTATAAATGAATGAACTCAGGTTTTGTGTGTATTAATAACTTCTGTTTTATTTTACTGAGTTTTTAAAAAGTAAAACGAACATTTATGAACTCACCAAGATAGGGAAATGTAGAAGGAAGTTACATTATACATTATGAATAACTGCAGCTTGGAGGGGTTAATGATTTAGAACTAGATCTAATAGTCTGTATAAATGCCTACATAGAGAAGGAAATTTTTCATGATTTGTAAGAAATTAGATATGCAGTAAAATGAATTGTACATTAATTTAAACACCTGCCTTTGACATACTTCTGAGATCAATGTTCTGCTTACTGGCCTTTCCAAACTTCTTTGAAAAGCTAGAACTCAGGTAAAATTATTTCAAGCGGAAATCTTTTGCCACAAGAACTCAGTAAAACATCTTAACAACATAACTTGCTTTATAAAAAATTCTGCATAAAAAATCTGTGACATTTGGGGTTGTGGACCACATTATACAGGACAAACCTTCATGAACTGATCTTTTTTCTTATTCACACCATGTGGAATTTGATTCTTATTTGCAATTCTGCAGGGTTATTATGGCATTGACACCAGCTGCAAATGTGGAACAGTAATCTGGGGATAGCAGCCCTGCAGAATGTCAGGTTAGCCCATTTTTCTCATGTGAGTTGTGCATTGACCTTCTCTCCAGAAATCCAAGTCAACTGCAACTCAAATTTTGATCCAAAATCCTTGGTGTAGGAAGGCAAGGGCAGCACCCTCCCACCTGCAGCAGAGGTAATTCCCACTCTTTCCTCTATTCTTGCCATGAGAAAGATAACTGCTTCCCAAACTCTCTCCTTTCTATTCAAGACAAAAGAAGAATATAATTTTCACATTTTACAAGCTTTAATAGACTACTTTTTCCCAGCATGCAAGACAGCAGAGCAGACAGGAGGATTTCAGCTCAAGACTGGAGTTCATGTTATGATTGAAACCACAGAAAAGCTGATAGCAACATTAAGGACTAAAAGCAGTATTTGTAGTACTTAAATGCTAGAAATTGATTAATGACTTAATTCCCTTTGATATTTTAAGAGTATTTAAACAACACAAGGCCAAATCCTGGTATGTTTCACAATTAGAAATCAAACTATCAAATATCTGAGCTATCTTAGTAGATTTTTATGAGGTAGAATCAAAGCCAGAGTTTATTATATTTACAATTACAGAACCACGGAATGAGCTGAGTTGGAAGGGACCTATCAGGATCATGGAGTCCAACTCCTGCCCATCACAGCACCATCTCCAAGAGTCACACCAGGTACCAGAGAGTGTAGCTCAAGAAGTTCTTGAGCTCCTTCAGGCTTGGTGCTGTGACCGCTTCCCGGGGGACTCTGTTCTAGACCCCAAAGTTGCATTGTTATCTCAATGTTTAACTTCAATTTCTAGATTTAGTGGAAATTATCTAAAGGTGTGAGTATGCACATGTATGCCAAGATACTGGACAGATGAGAAACTAAGAAGAAAGGAATACATTATATGAAACCATTCTTTTCCTGAATTTTCTAATCTGTGAAAATGAGAGTCTTTGATGGGGTCACACATCCCATAGCAGCTGTCTGCTGGAAAACAGACTGTGATAAAACAGGTTGCATGGGCTTCTGCATGGCTGCCTGTCAGTGTGGCTGTGCAAGGTCCTGGCTGGCTGGCTCTGCTGTGAGCTACTCAGGAGGACCATTGACCTAAGAGCCTGAAGCCTCAGTTGTCTGCCTTTCCTTCTTGCCTAGCAGTTTCTCAGCTGTCTGCATTTCCAGCGATTGTGAGAAACTCTGGCTCCTGGGAAAGGGTGATACAGCATGATTAATTCTCCCTCACAAAGTATTACAGCACTTGGAAGTTTTCTTGCAAAGTGGAGTAGAATCGTTTATTATAATCTCTTTGTATAATCCCTAATAAATATTTCACCTTTTTATTCTGGAGCAGAAACTGCTGTAAAAATGAACAGCCACAAAGAACTGTTTTTTGATGCGAATGAATATTAGTCTCTAAAACTGATTTTTTTTTTATTACTTGTTAGGCACAAATACCCTACTAAATTTAATGAGTACGAACAAATTTTATTGCGCCTAGAGTGTTTTTATGTTTTTTTTTTTTGTTGGTTTTTTTTTGGTTTTTTTTTGTTTTTTTTTTTTTGTTATATAACAAATAAAATTAAGGGTTTGCTCTAGATTCCATATTCTGATTTGGAGTTGGAGATGATTAAACATTTTGTATTTTGTTACATATCATTTTCTTTATTCTCAAACCCCAGGCATGCTTGATGCACAAACAGCAAAAAGAATTGAATTTCTCATTTTACTATGCATACAGAAACACATTCACACCATATTTGGATTTTGTTTCTTCCCTTTTATGAGTATTATAAGAGTTTGCATTTTGAAAGGGAAAAAAAAAGAAAGAAATTTGGTTTTGTGCAGAACAATACATCTGTTGTAGCCCAGTCCAGTAAAAAAAATCCCACACTGCAGCCGAACACGCTGTCAGGTTTGTTACTGAAATAAGGGTCATATCTATTTCCACAGGAATGAGAAAACAGGCAAACAAGGTGGTCCTAGAACAGGTTGTTCCTTATTTGTGCTTTTATTGTTATTATGACACTAATACACTGGTTCTACTTCCGGGAGGACCTTCAATTCGCATTAAAAATTGTATAATTTCACATATAATTTTCAATGCCATTATGGGAAGCAATGCCAGAGAAAGATTTTAGTCTGATCAGAAGAAAGACTATATGATCAGATTAAAACTTGTATTCTCTGTTTCTATCAACATAAAATGGATTACAGCATAGCTCCGAAGACCTTGGTTAGGAGGTAGCAATTGTTTCAACACAACATTATCTCTCCATGTCAATTTATTTCATTATAGTGATTTACCGTTGATGTTGCTTTTGTCTCACCTTGATGGTTGCAAAGGCATTATTCACTATCAGACATGGTGCCTTTTGTCCAATTTTCTAAATGTCACTACCAAAAGAAACTATGCAAAACATTTTAATTAATGTGGAATACAATCGAAGTGAAGAGAAAAATGTTCATTGTACTGCTTCAGAAAAACAAAAGCCCAGAGTTATATAATAAATACATACCCTCATGTTCCCATGTGTAGCACAACAGTGAGCTATAGAGCTTATTTGAATAGGGTAATTCCATTTTCATCATTTAGGAATACCTAATTTTATAAAATTTTTACAATATTTTCTGGTCTTTATGATTTAAGTGTATAACTTGTGCTTATTTGTTTGCAAGTTCCATATTTTTAGAAGAAAAGTTGAAAAGAATCTGTAGTATAGAGAGGAAGTATGAGAGAAAATACAGAAAGCTAGTCATGCTATGAATTTTTTAATTACAGTGGTAATAAAGGATTATTGAAATGGTAACACTGTGATAGAGAAACCTTCTGACCTTCATTATCACAATTTTCAGTTCATCTACTATAAATTTTACATTAAAATGCTTGCTAGAACTGTTTATTTTGGTCAGATTATTTTATCTAGGCATTTATTTGCTAGATTTTATAGTAATTTATCTGACAGCTCTGGCATTTATGATTCTCTCTACCTGGGGAAGAATTTCAACATAAGTTTCTCACTATACCAGTGCCAAATTACCTTTGTGATACAACTTTTTATGTTTCGTTTCTTTATCCAAACCTATACTTCTCACTAGAAAATTTTCAGAGCTGCAACTTGAAATGACCCAAATTTATTGTATAAATACGCTGAAATGAAAGGCCTTGAAACACTTCATCCAGTAATCAGAAAGTAATATTTTTCTCAAGACTGTCCAGAGCCTTCATTTCTATTCTCTTCACATTTGTGAAATGGAATTATAAAGTACATGACAACCTTGCAACTTTCTCAAAAAATCTTATGTAGAATTTCAGAATCTGCAGATTTAGTAATTATTTTTATTGCCATTATTTATTCCCCATATGAGAAGAAGTACCTCTTCTAAACCTGTGTCCTGGTTTGAAGGACAGGTGTCTGCCAAGAAAGGCAGAAATTTTCCTTTGAAGCACAGACCCGAATTCCACTCCCCCCAAATATTATAAACGTTTGAATTAAGGACTCTGAGGCAGAGATAAGGGGGTAGGAATAACAGCTCTTTTACTAATATATCTAACTGTACCAGCAGAAACAACAGCAGTTGTTAAAATTACTAACAAAACAGAACAGATAACTCGGTTCCAGTCCTTTCTTTAGCTGTGAGCACGCTCTCTCTCGGCGGGAGCGGAGGCGGGAAGGGGCGGCCGCGGCCGCGCCGGTCTCAGGGGGCAGCGGCTGGAGCGGGCAGCTCCTCGCTCACCGTTTGGGTTCTGGTGCTCAGCTGTGTCCGCAGAGACTGGAGGCTGAAGCAGGGCAGATGCAGGGCAGGTGATGGCAGAGGGTCTGGCTCTCCTGCGTTCGGCTGCGTGGCTCCAAGACCGAGAGGATCCTCCCCCCAGCCCCCGGAAACACGAGTCCCCTCCGGAAGCATGAGAGCCCCTCTCCAAGCCGATCCCACCTACCCCTTTTGTCCAGAGCCCGCAAAGATCCGCGGTGTACCCGGCAGCTCCATTGGCATGACAATGGGAAAAATTCTTTAAATTGACACAGCAATAGGAAAAACACTCAACCCCCAACAACCTGGTATATCAACCTTACAAATTAGTGCATAAACTAAAGGTATGATTTCTTCCTCCTCCTTTTCTTCTTTGGTGATTTTTTACAGCTCCTCAGAAACAAGCTCAATGGAGGGCCTATTTTAAAAGGATGTTTAGAACTCAACTCACATTTCTTCAAATCATGTTTAAAATTTTCAGAGAAATTTGAAGTATTTTAGAGGAGGATAGACCAAGTGAATACTCACCTTGGATGAACTTGTGATGATTGAGCATTCATAGTGTTTCACTGAATGTTGAACATACAAAAAACTGTCTCTACCTGAGAAATGGAGAAATGTTGTCGTTACCTACGCCTTCTGCAATTCATAATGGTGGAGATTTTAGATCCTTTAAAACAAGGATAACTGAGGCTAACTTTAAAGGTTAAGCAGTCTTTCTTTCTTCTTTGCTTCATCCTTCAATATTGCCAGCTTCTTTATTTATTCATTTTAGTTTAAAACCTGCTCAGCTGGTGGATGGAGCCTCTGTAGTAATGATATAAGCCCTCATTCCTTCTTGCAAGAAAGAAAAATCCATTAATAATTGAAAATTATCTCTGCTGCCATGTCAGTCTCCTAAGACTTCTCATCTGATGACTGGTACCTGTTTGACAGTGGTACAGAAGTGATATTTATTAAAGAGTTTCATAATTTCTGCTTGGGAATCACATATTTTCTTTACACTGCAGGTCAGTCCTTCTCTGTCTTAGAGTAAATCATCTCTGCATACAGGAGAAATCCATTCATTTCTTACTCATAATAAATTTTGTCTATGGGGGAGGACTAAGTCTCAGCACAATTTAGACTTCTGAGTTACGTTTCTGTATGTTTACATAATGATATTTATACTGGTATATGAAACTACTTACAAAAAATAAAAACCTTTTGCCACTGAGAGGCTGTAAAACCCTTTAGATTTAATACAGAGAGAATATCTGGGATAATAAGGATCAACTGTGCAGACAATGTGACTTGGAGATACACAGAGAAAAACAGCTTGGAGTAACTTAACGCAGGGTCTCAGCCCACAGAGAGAAGGCTATTTCCTATCAAACTGAAGGGACAAAGAAAGGAGCAAGGTAAAAGAGAGGACATGAAAGGACTGAACTTGTGAGATGCCCCCAGAACACAGCTTTTCCTGTTAGCAAAGGTGAGTTGTGTACATAAATGGGCTATACGACAAGCCCCAAAGAGGTAAAGCTGTGATAACAAAATTATTGTGTTTATATTGACTTCATCAAGCGACTGAGGCTCATGGAGAAAATGGGCTTGTACATTCAGAGCAGCAGCTGCAGTCTGAAAGGGGCAATACTGCTGAGCTATAAACACTGGACATAGTGAAGATCCTGTGCAGAGACAGGCAATGGAAGTGAAGGGACATCACTGCTAAGGATTTTGCAGAACTTCTATTGAACTGATGACAATTTTCCTTTGTTGAGAAGAAACTCACCAGAGATAACCCAGGACTTTTAGTAAGCTTTATAAAGTTTCACCCCCACGGTTTTAGCTCCTTAGTCTGTGTACTCTGAAATATATTCTAGGCTTCATGTTAAAGCATGTACTACACAGAAAAACAGAAAAACAGAAAAATTGCTTTTATGCCAATAATTTGCTAATTAGGATTAGAATTAGGAAGTTAAAGATATGATATGCACAGAGAAAAGGGTCTGTGTATTCACTGGGAATTGAAACGTGTTACAGCTGGTCAACACACTGCCTTTCACCTGCCTAAATAAAAATTGGAGTGTGTCTTACACAATTCAGACTAAATGTTAAGGAATGAAATTAGTTTAAAAAAAATTAAAGACTAATTTAAAATAGGAACAGACTCTAATTAAAACCAAAGTTCAGATATTTTAAACGTTCATTAAAACATCAATAAAGGAAGGTTTTCATTAAATATAGATCACAGGAAGTTTTAGATAAAAAATTTCAAGTTTTCTCCTTTTGAATTAAAATAAAGTCAAAAGGGTCCACTAATATTTTAGGCCATGTGTGAAATACCTGCATATTATTTTGGTCTAACAGGTAGGGTTCAGAAATGCAAAAACAACTGCATGTTCAATATATTATATAATTTCACAAATGAAGAAGTTTTTGTATGCATATATAAAACATTCACTCAGTGAGAAAATACATTCTACTATATTTTGGAAAGAACGTGTTTTAACCTTATTTTCCAATTCAATAAGTCATGCCACAGGAAAAAAAAATACTATTATATGGGTTTTCAAAGAGTTATTGAGGAACAGACAAGGCACAAATAGTTGAGATCAACAACATGACAATGAGTTTTGGGAAGGTTTATAGTGGTGTCTAGTTTTAGGCTTTTATTGCAGTGGAGATAAACTCAACTTATACCTTTAGGGTGTCAATTGTAATACAGTTGGCCAGAATGTTCCCAGATACCTGATTTAATAAGAACTAGGTAAAGATAAAAACAGACAAAAGAATGAGACTGAAGTTTGAAGGCTAGAGGCATAAAACATGACTGAAACACTGCTTGATATTTGTTCAATATTTGTTTGATTGTTATGACAAATGAGATTAAAATGGCGCTTTGCTGGTAAGTGACAATGGTATGAGGAAAAACACAAAACAAACCAAAAAAAAAAAAAAACTGTTTCAAAGGAAATATTTGCTATGGTAGACAACAGCTAGAAAATTAGTCCTGCCTAGACAAGGGGAGAAAAGAGCACACAAGGAGTGTCTAGCAAATAATAATCTGTGGCAGAAATTATATTCTTGTGAATTAAATCATTACCTAATTTAGGGTTTTTAATCAATAATTCTTCTGTAATGAAGAAGTCTCTCATAATATACTAGAACATTACACAAGCTGTTATTATTCTATTATTATTATATTCAATAGTTAAACAAGCAATTTCAGGACAAGCATTTTGAGTATGTTTTTGGGCAAATATATGTTTCTGGATAACCTGACAACTGAACTTAATGATCTATTGAAGACCATAGGTCCTCTTTTAAAGTAAAACTTAACTTGCAAAGGAATGCAGCAAATGGCAAAACTCACACTAAATTTCTTAGAGAAGAATGCATCTCAGATTTTTTTGGTGGCAGGGTGAGGAAAAATGCTGCACTGTGGTTTCATCTCTATTATTATAAAGCCTGCCCAAGGTACTCTGAAGGTGCCCCAACTGAAAATCATGTATTACATTCTCAACAAAAAAGAATTTGTATGGGTCTATTCATTACTTGATTTAAAGCCTTGCTAAATTAAATGCCCAAATGACATGAAATTTTGGTATGCTCATCGTTGTGACTGGTGTTTAAGCATTATTAATCTGCATGGACATAAACATCTTTTTCTAGTTTTGGAATTTGCATTTAGCAGCATTTTATGTATGGGCAATTTCAACAACTTCGTGCAGAGTAATGTTCTTTCCAAGATGAAGGTGAAAAAATCTGGTCCTTTTTCAGTGAAAATAAGACTAGACTATGGCAGCATTTTGATGTTCTGCAGAAAACTCCATTACAATGTCTTAGCTTTGCCTTGCTGAACGTGGAGTACTTGCAATAATCAGTGCCCTTCCTAGCTTGTTCAGGTTGTTTTGTTGGGTTTTTTGGTGTTATTTTTCTTATTTTTTAATTATGAGAAAGCATTATTTAGGAAAGAATTTTGGAGCTCTTATGTATTCTTCCACAGAAAAAATATATGTAAAAATATGAAACCACTTGTTTGCATGCACAGTAAAAACCAAGAAAATTTCATTTTCCAGGCTATAGCAGAGAAGAAAACCACAAAATGGTGGAATCGTATCAACTGCAAAAAAAGCAGCTTGAGAATAGAAATAATAATAATAATAATAATAATAATAATAATAATAATAATAATAATAATAATAATAATCACAATAATGATGATGATGATGATGATGATGATAATAATAATAATAATAATAATAATAATTGTAATCTTAGCTTTTACCCAGAACAATAGAAATAAGGAATGTAATGGTGACTGATCTATTCCATGGCAAGAGTCGTCATGGAAAGTGTTAGATATTTTCTAAGTGCATTTTGTTGATACTAGATGCTGATTATAATGTATCTAAAATCCTTCACATATCTTTTTAATTTAATTGACTGATTTATTTACACTGCAACAAATCAAAGCAGGGGATTTTTGATTTTTTTTAATATTTAAAGGTAAAAGGAAAGAAATTAACAGAATATTACAGATTTCTGTGAGTTTGTCTGGGGACTGAATTTGACATTGTGACTTTAGAACTATTTGTGACTCAAAAAAACCCTGCTGACTTTGAGACACCTTGATTTTTTGAAAACTGTTTTATACAGTTGATCGGAAGTTTCCCTCCAGCATGTTAGTTTTTCAAGAAGCTGTTTACACATCTTCCTTTACACCACACTGGCAACACAGAGGGGATTTAAAATGAAAGTAATTTACCTGCAGGTCTATAGCAGATACAAGACAGCTCATAAGCCACTACTCAAGATTCATGAAACCTCAGGATCAGTATCCATTACCCATCAGGTTTTTTTTTCAAATCACACCTAAAGGTATGTTATGATCCGGTTATTAAAATTATTAGAGAGATGCCTCTGCCCCAATTAAGGTGCAAATGAGACCATATGCCAAAGTCAAGAGTATGTATTTTATTTAACAGTGAATTTGAGGCACAGAGAGAGATAGAAGGAAATAGAAAAAAAGGGAGGGAGAGAAAGAGAATGACAGAGAGACAGACTAAGTAGAAAATATCACTGCTCTGTGGATCCTGAAGGCATCCCATTGATCCTCTTCTTCCAGTCTTCTTGGTGGTAGGAGTCCCTCAAAAACATAGAGTCTGTTGGATTAATATACATTCAAGCCTGGTAGGAACGCCCAGATTCTTCCCCTGGAGGTGTGTGGGGCAAGTTTAGCACTATCTCTCACAACAGACTCTGGATCTGCTGCAACATTTTGCATCACATACGTGGTCTCATGCAAGGCCCCAGGAGATCTGGGGAGCACTTTGGGAGGTCTTTGATGGATTATGACACTTCCTCTGCTGCCCCTCACATTGATGTCCCATGGATGTGGCCCTCCCAGGATTGGGGATCCAAGAGCTGAGTTGGTTTGTGTAAAGAAGGATGGGTGTTCACTGCCTCTGACCAGAGGCCACACACCCAAAACCTCCTCCTCACCACCTGGTTTGTGGGGGAGTGCATGCAAACCTGGCCTCAGCAGAAGAGTCTATGGGCTTGGGCTCCCCTAGCCCAAACTCAGCCAGGAATGACTTTCACAACAGCTTCTGGGTTTGGCTTCCTTGTGGATACATTCTTCTCCCTCAGCCTTGTTTACTTTTCCCTATACCTAAGATAATTGGACCATAGCATCACCTTTAACTTGTCTAGAGTTGCTTAAATTGCTTAGCTCACAATCCAAAGTTCCAGTCAGGAGGCATATTTCCCTGAATATAAGAGATGGGTGTAGGTGGTCACAGCTTCTTTATACAGGTTTGCCATAATGGGCACAAAGTCCTTCATAACAATGTCTAAGCTATGAACCATGACATTTCACTTTCACAAGGTATCAGGAAGCACAAGGATAATGAGAAAAATACAATTCCATATTGCACTGTCTTTACCTCAATCCATGACTGCTCTACCTTTTGCCCTTCTGATTCTCTCCCTGATCCCCTGGTGGGAGAGTGAAGGAGTGGGTGAGTGGAACTTGGTGGCTGGCTGGGGATAAAGCACAACAAAGACCCATAACTTTTTACATGAACATACAGCTGACTTGCAGCTTTGGGATAAAAAGAAACCCAAATAAATGAAAAAACAAACAAACAAACAAACAGACAAACAAAACCCAACAACACAACAACACCCCCCCCCCCAAAAAAAAAAAAAAAAACCAACAAAAAAACCCACAAAATTAAAAAAAAAGGCAAAAAAAACTGAACAAAAACCAAAAAAACCCTAAACCCCTAACTTCTACCACAAAATACAAAAAGAGATAGATCAAGATACTATGTTCCAGTATAATTCTTAATTTTCTTTACTGAAATATCCAATATGACCTACTTCCCAGATCATTATTTGTTTGGATTGCTCCTGAAGTTTCAAAAATTGTGTTTCTTTGATAGCTTTCTTCTTTATTTACTGATATCTTACTTGGGAGATGGAAGGGCGTAAAAAGCTGGTCATTGCTCAAATACACATAAAGAATAACATACTAGCAAAACAATGCATCCTAGTTTGTCACAAAAATGTTAATGCTAAATATACCTGACACTGTTTTAATGATTAGAGTTAATTGTCAGACACATTTGCAAATGAAAGAGAATGGAAAATATTTTGACTTGTTTAATTAAGTTAGATCAATTCATAAAATCAGTCAGCATTCCAGTAGGGGATGGGCAGTTTGCAAAGGGTTAATATGTTCTTAGCACTTTGAAGTCTAAATTACTTTTAGAAAGTAATATCCATATGGTACCTTGAAGGAAGGCCTAAGCAGTAAACTTTAACTGCTGCCTGAGTTGGCAATCATTTCATAGAGACAAGACACTGCACGAGAAATTGCTCTATAAATAAGATCCCTTACAGAAGAATTAAAATGAAATTCATATTATTGGTTTTCACTAGGAGCCATAAAAAACACAGGACAGCCAGGAAGTGGCACATGTTTCAAATCACTGTTGGAAGCACCTGAAGGACACCCCTAAAGTCAGCTTGATCAATGATGATGAATGCATTGGTCAAGCTTTCTGTGCAACTGTAATGCATTTGGAAGCCTTGAGGAAATCCATCTAGCAAAAAGAAATAGGACAGATATGAGATATTCCTACTGCAGAGATTTTCCTACAGCCATTAATCCTATATGTAACCTACCTTACTAAGCTAAGTATCTCTAAACTCTTCCCTGTATCGTCCCCAAATCTTTTGGGATCTCCCCTGTTCTCATCTCCTTGATGACAAGATCTTGACAAGATCTCTGAAGTGTGATGTGCTTTTTGTGGTTTGAAGGGAGATATGTGGTCATACTTATGAGATTTATGATCCTCACTGTCAAATCATGCCTTTTGCTAGCAGTGACAAGAAAGAGACTCTTGTATGATGTTTGCATTGGATCTCTGCTGTGCCTGGATGCTGATATTCTGTGAGCATTTACACAAGGCTGTCAGTACTGGAAAAATGTCGCATGAAAGTTTAAAGGTTTGACCTGTAAATCTGATGGGGATGATGGCTGCAGGTAGGTGGAGGTGGGAAGGAAAGAAATTGAAAAGTATATGTCACCTATTTGAATGAAGGCTTCTTTATATCATAGAAGAGTCAGGCAGAAAAGAAATAAAATTGCTGGAACCAATGTCAGAAGCCTAAAGTATCCAAACCTGAAAGCAATAAATGATATACAATTACCTAAACTAAATTGGATTACTGGAGCCCTTCCATGAAAGTCATGATTTATTATCCTTTATAATTTAGTTTTTTCTTCAGACTCTACAAACCATGAGCAAAATATTCTGGACTCTATTGCTCATATAAAGGGGAGTGATAGATATTCTGCAGGTAGTAGTGACATTGATAGAAATGCATAGCAAAATAAACCTTAAAATATTTGAAATTTCTTTAAAATGCAACTTATTTTTAGTTGCTGCTATTTTGAAAATTATTTTCAGTCAGTTTCATGCCGTTGAAAAGTGACAGATTTCTGTCATCAGGACTATCAATCTGCTATTATTGCACATAACAGATATGTGCTTGTCAGCTGCAATAGCTGTGAACTTTAACCACATTCCTTAAGGTGATAAGATAGCATCCAAATTGCTTAAACCCTTTGCTACCTGAAGAGTATGTTGGGAGGTGTATTGAGAATACAATACCTGATAAAATGGATAACAATAATTTTATTAGAAGCAGTGTCTGTCTATTTTTCTGTCTGCTGGTTTTTAGCGAACACGGCAATTAGTCCCAATAGCTCAATTTAAATGTGTGTTCAAAAATGGTTCACTAAGATGTTTAATTAAAATTGTTTTGATTTGTTGTTTTCTAGTAAGTAAAAATATATTTTAAGACATTTCTGAGGTAAACATGTAAACATTATGTTCACTGACTATATATCTTTCTGCCTGATTTTTTTTCTTTTCCCTTCAAGTGTTTCATTCAAGAATTCATTGAATCATAGAATTCTTTTGGTAGGAAGGGGCCTTAAAGTTTATCTAGTTCCAATTCTTCTGCCATGGGCAATTCAGGCTCCAGAAGAACTCTAAAACTCTGCAGATAAACCTTTACTCACAGAACCAAAACAATGGAATTTAGCATCCTATGTCTTCCCTGTACTGCAGGTCCTGTTTCTAAATTTAGCAGATAAAGTAAAAAGCAATGAGAAGTTAACTAAATGTCAACATCTTACTCAATTATAAATTGTATTGGATTGAATTTAAACATATTCTTTAAAGTTTTGTTAAATTAGGACCAAAAAGAATTTCGTCTTACTATTAAGTCTGTTAATAAAATCATAAATTAATGTTAATTTTGGCAATGTAGTCCCTGGAAACTGTTTCATAATTCTTGAAGAATGCCAGAAAGATTATAGAGCGATAATTTTCAGTTTCTTTTGCCCTGTAGCCTGGTTCTGTACTCTCACACAGACTGCTGCAAGGTGCTTACAGTTGTGTGTTAGTCTTGAATCAATAGGCTGGATTTGAACTGACAGCTATGCTGTATATTTCTCCATTAGCTGAGGCTGATTTTAACAGATATATGTACAAGAAAAAAAAAGCTAAAAATATTGCAATGCTGCAATTTTATGCCCCATTGAAACACAAACAAAGAATTATTGTTTACTTAAGGCTTTATAATGCCAGAATTAAATGTCATTCTGCAACTATATTTCCCTCACAGATGACACATTAGGACAAGATAGTATCTAAGACTCAAACAAATAAGTTAATGATTCAGAGAAAATTTGGTGATTTATAATGCAAGAGTCAAGCTCATTCATGTTCTGAACATTCCTGCAAGAGCATTTAATTTCTTGAGAAGAAAACTTTAACATGAATGACAGAGTAGTTAGGATCAAGTATAGATCTCATCATTATGCTTCATTACTTTAAGGCTGGTAAGAACTGTATGAGGTTTCCAAAGTTGGTTTATTTTGCACATTAGTCACAACCATGCTCTTTTCGATATGACAATTAAATAGTCCATTAGTCATTTTATAGGGTATTTATTCACCAGCCAAGAGGAAATTGTTATTCTACTCTGAGATGAGCTGGGTAATTCCTGACAGATAAAATCAGAAACCTTTTTCACAAATGTGTGCATATCCAGATGCCCACCTTCAATTAATTCCAGCAGCACGGTTTATTACCCTGTCCTTATAGAGTGCTTAAGTACCTGCTCAGTAAAGCTCCTTTCAGCTCAGTAGCAAATTAGTTGCTGGATCACAGAACTTGCCTCTCAGGAAAGGTAGTACAATGTCTAAGGTCAATTAAGTTTAGTTTTAGCATAGCTTACAGATTCACTTTTTAGGTTGCCTAAAATGACACCAATTCACAAAATCAATTCTGGTATTTTTAAAGTATTGTTTGAAAGATGCCTGACAACCTTGAAGAGAGGCAAAATATTCAAGGTCCTCAAATTTTTGTTTTCTTTGACCAAGGCAACCCCAGCTGTCTATTTGCAAGGTCACAGCTAGAAGATCACAACAATTTAAGCAAACAACTCTGTTGGGGTCTGGAGCCTTTCTCTTATGAGGACACACTGCAGGAGCTAAGTCTGTTTAATCCAGAGAAGAGAAGAATGAGAGGGGATCTCATCAATGAGTATAAATATCTTAAAGGCATTTGTCAAGAGTATGGTATCAGACTCTTTTCAGTAGTGCCCAGTGACAGGATGAGGAGCAATGGCCATAAAGTAAAACACAAGAAATTCCACCCCAACATGAGGAAGAACTTATTTATGGTGAGGGTGGCAGAGCACTGGAACAGGGTGCCCAGGGAAGTCACGGAGTCTTCTTTTCTGGAGACACACAGAAACAACCACCAGGACACATTCCTGTGTAATCTGCTCAAGCTGACCCTTCCTTGACATGGGGATTGGACTAGGTTGTCCCCAGAGCTCCCTTCCAATCCTAGCTGATCTATGATTCTCTGATTTTGTATGAAGTATCCATTCATACAGGTAGGCTGTAAATCTGACTGAAGAAAACTGTGTTCCAACCTGACAGCACACAATAGCAAGTAAGTGCCTCCTATAGCTACTTCTTTTGCATGGAAAACCTGTACTTCATGACACTAGTGTAACATCAAACATGCATGTTAAGTCACATGTTTCAATTGTGACTAATGTGTGAGTTTAAACAGTGCTGATCTGAGAGGAAGGGAGCAAGGAGAAATAAAGAGGCTGCATGGAAAAATGAACACAAAAACTTTACAGATGAAAAATATTTCAGTAGCCTGAAACTTGCATGATGCAATGAGGACAGATAAAATAATTCCTTATGATAGGTTGATCTTGGCTGGCTGCCAGGTGCCTCCCCAGTCACTCTCTCACTCCTACTCCTCAGCAAGACAAAGGGAGAAAATGATATGGAAAAACTCATGGGTCAGGATGAAGACAAGGGCACTTGTCAAGTACTGTCGTGGGCAAAACAGACTTAACACAAGGAAAATTAGTTTGACATATTGCCAAATAAAACAGAATAGGATGATGAGAAAAGAATTACTAAAGCTAAAACATCTTTCTCTCCATAACCTCCCCATAACCTTTTTCTTCACAAGTTCAACTTCACTCTTCCATCCCTGATTCCTCTACATATTTTCCTGAGAGAACTGGAACAGAGGGATGAAGAAGAGAGGCTTTAGGTCAGTCCATAGCAGCCCCTATCTGTTGTTCCTTCCTCCTAACACTTTTTGGAAAAATCCAAGGAGATGGGCTGGTTATTGACTGTAGCTAATGTGATGTGTTGATGTATGCAATAGAGATGGTTAAAAAGTGGGGGAAGGCTATTTTTCTTGGAGATGAGTTGTCTCTGCTTTGTCTGCCTAGGACAATTATTTATGTAAAGTTCAGAGAAATACTGGAATAAATACACTTCTCAACAATGGAAACATTTCTGTTCAGTGTTTAAAGGCTTGTCAAGCATTAGAAGAGGCTGCCTGTAGAACAGGTTAAGTTATAATCTCTGAAGGTATTTAAAAGCTGTAAATGTGCACCTAAGGACATGGTTTAGTGTCAGACTTGGCAGTCCTGGATTAATGGTTGGATACAATTACCTTTGTGACCTTTTCCTACATAAATGCTTATATGATAGTATGATTAAGAAAGCAGAACAATGTATCTCACCTTAGGCAGAATTCAAAGGTGTTTCTAGTTTTATAAACAGGCTATGCGCTTGACAGTATTTAGTTGGTAGAACTTCCAAAATGAAATTTAGGATGTGCTTGATAGCAGAATCCAATTTCTGTTTTTCCAGTTGAGAATACAGATATCATATATTTGTGTTTGTGATGTCTGTAGATTCTCATTAAGGCCCTTCTTACCTCCAGGTCTGAACCCGACACAGAAACCTCATAATTTGAACATTTTCTTACACTATTTAGCTGCAGACCAGACACATCACCACCCCCTATGACAGAAGATATCTTAATCTGATTTTATATGCTGGCTGGCTGAATATCTGCCTAGTCACCAGGGGGATGGTTCAAAAAGCTACAAACTCAGACACCACTGCTGGAACTGGTGGCAGCCAGTACCTTTATTTGGAATCCATGAAAGCTGCTATACTAGAGAAGAAATTCAAGAGGACCCTCTAATCCCTAAGAGTGCTGCAAATGGCAGAAACAATACTCAGGAAAGAAGTTTTGATAATTTGAGATACTGGTTTCAGCCCTCCAGCAAAGCTAAGACAGCAGGTTGCTTAAAACAACACACCATGCCAGGCAGATGCAATATCCCTGAGAACCTACAATCCACCAATGCACTTATATTAGTGAAACCCAGAAGAATAAATCACACCACTAAAATAAAATTATGAATATATGATTTGTACTTAATGTTAATGTAGTGAATTTGGCTCCTTTAAACATGCATATTTAATTTGTCTGACTCATTAACCCTAAAGTAAATTTTAAAAATATAATATCTTAATAAGTTTAAATATCAGCCATGCTTTATTAGAAGGATGCTCTGTTTCTGAATTAACAGCCTCCTCTCCTTCAAGGTACTAGCAATATATAGCTGAATTTTTGCTTTGAAATGATCTACATTAGTTCATGTTCATGTTGTGAGAAAATTAGTATATAATTCTACTAACAGTCACAGGAATTAATCCTCAAAATTTCATCTTACTGACATGAAATTCTATCCTCATGAGTCCGCTATGTTCCTTGCAGCATTTCATAGATAATTATTCTTGATCTACTTACATGACCTACCGAGTTCCATTCCGTTAACATTTTGTTTTTTTTTTTCCTTAGACTGTCTGAGTGTCTCCCCATATTTGCTGCTCTTTGTGTCCTTTTGTCAATCTTCATTTCATATTTTGCATGAGCTGTGTGCACAAGCTGATGAGCAGAGTTTAGAAAAACTTAAAAACACATTCAGGAGCTTCACATTACTGCTTTGTCCTTGTAGATTAAAGGGCAATGTTTGAGGATAGAAACTATAAACAAAGTCATGAGGACGTCTGCCAAATTGATAATGATGTTTTAGTAATGATGTCTGTATCCAAATCCTTTAACAAAATATCAAGAGTAAGCTCTTTATTTTCATCGATGCACCAGTGAAATCACTGGTGAATCAATCCATTACAGCTTGTCCCATAGCCAAGTCTGTTTGCTTGAATCAGATGGAGAGTCGGGTTCCCTGAACTCTGATCATGCCCATGTTGTAGAATCGCTGTGCTAGTTTTGGCTTCATCCTTTAGGGACCATCAGAACAACCATTATGTTAAGCAGCACTTCATTCTTGGGCTAGTCTCTTTAATTATATTAGCTGATTTTTAGATGTGAACAAAAATGGCAGAACTGAAAGACAAATGGATTCTCCAGTACAGTTCATTAAAATGCAGTTCATTCAAATATCTTGCAAGGATGTCAAATAGGTGAAAATATGTAATATAGGCAAATCAAAACTGATTATAAAAGCTGCTGAAGAAATCAGAGGAAGATAAAAGTTGACATGAAAGGTTAATTTAAGCAGTGAGATTGCTTTAAGTCCATTGGTTTAAAATTCTTGTGTTAGTCCACTGTGCTAAGATAATCTAATAACTGGTTTTCAGCTAGTTGCATTCTGGCCTCTAGTTCGTGAAGACATTGTGAAAATTGCCTTCAGGTAGCTTGGATACCAATCAAAATACCTCTTTTTCTCAGCTTAGAATGCAGCACAAAGCCATTGCATAAATTGCCTAAAAATGGTGCAGCTAAACCATAATGATATCCAGTGCATGCAGCCACACTGAACTGAACCAGAGACTGGAATTTGGGATGGCAGCAGAGTTGCCAAGAAATGTCTCCTTCTTTCCTTATAGGTGAGCCTTAGAGGCAGAAGGTACAGTCACTCCATGAGGTGAGCACAGAGGACACAGCTCTTGGGAGTGACACTGCACTGGTTAGAAAGCATATCCTACTTGATGAACTAAGGTCTTCTAAACCTGACAGAACTTCCAGCACTACCAGGATACTGACATGGGCAAACTAATCAATATATTATCTCGCTAGCATAAATGTAGCTTTGTTATTTCCCTACAGATTTAATCTTTGACTGTGCTTTGGACATACCCTTATTTATTCAGTGGTGACAGTAGTAGCAGAAGTTTTAAGTTTGTAAAGTTCCTCTTACAATCCCACTGCCATAGTGTTAAGTGAATTATGAAGTTCCCTTTTTTTTTTTTTTCACTCCAAACTTTATTGATATTTTGATGGGTTTTTCTTTAAGAATGTTGTGTCTTCGTATGGCTTTGTAATAGGTAAAAGATGTGAAGTGCATGTTCGATATTACATTGCCAAAAAGTTATGTTGCTGTGATGGACAGAAGCTAGGGAATATTCTGTTTTAAGCAATTTATTGGTTTGAGGCAAGAAACTGTGTTTTATTATATTAATAGCAGTATTATTACTAGGTTGGACCCACACTGCCTTGACTAATATCCATGTGATACTAATTATAATTAACAAGTCTATAATTACTGGTATCCCTAACGCTCTGAGTCAAAGTTTAAAGGATACAATAACACTAATACAACTAATAGCAGATGGAATCTGTTTTTTCAGAGTACAAATACAATAACGGATCTTTAATCCAAAGAATTTAGTCTAACTAGTTAAGAAAAAATATTATCCTTATATTCTGTGACACATTTCTACTTTAAATACTAAGGCTGCAGGAAAATTCATATTCCTTAAGTACACAATCTAAGACAAGTACTTTCTTAAATCTGTGTTTATTATGAAACCCATATTCCTTTAAATTCAGTGGCAAAGCCCCCTCCCCCCCGGCCAGATTTCAGTGGATCCAGAACTTCGTTCATATGTTGTTTGCCCATTCCTTTTGAAAACTATCAACTCCAGAAGTCCTTCTAAAATTCAAAGTTTATATTTGTTCTCTCTCCACTCTCCTCTATAGTGTCACCATTTAAGTATTGCTGTGTGGAACAGAATGAATGTCAAGTAGTCCCCATTTATAAGGGGTATATATTTGAAGTGCTAATATGCCAGCTATTGACATTTCTAAAGAATACTGCAGATTGATATTCTGCAGCCCAGAAGCATCTTTTAAACACTAGAGCAAAGGGTATACATCAACAGTAGCAGCACTCAAACATAACAGTCTGAGAGCATGGGATAACAGAGACTATTTCTCCTTCAAGTCATGGAAAATTCAGTTTTAAACCTGAGGGCACATGAGCCCTCTGAAGAGTTGCTTTTTTAGATTTTAATTTCTCTCACACTGTCCTTTTTTCTACCTGCAGGCAAACATCATCAGCACCATACAATTTCTGTTGCTGTTGTATTGACCTCTAGCATTCTTTATTTGCTAATCTATTGATATTTTCCTTAAATACTCTCTGAATAACTGTTTTGTCAACCCCGTCCTTAAAGGCACACAAAATCCAAACAAATCATCAAATCCAATCAGCAGAGTTGTGGATTATAACAAAGGGAATACAGCTGACTCCAGCTAGTTTCTTCTTGCTGCTAGACTGAGAAGATTGTCACTGCTCCACACCTCCTAACCACAGGACACATATCTGAGAATTGCAGACAAGATTTTTGTAATAATTTCCTCCTAATCCTGTTTTCTTTGTTCCTATTATGAACTGCCTGGATGCACCACCTGCCATCACAGACAACAATGTCATATAATCCCTTTCATAAACTTAATCAAGTCATTTTAAAAATACTTAGGCCTCTTGATCTTGCTATTCACTGAAAACCATCACAGATCTTTTTGTTAGAATTTGTATTATTTTTCTGATCCTTGCTTGGATCAAAACCATTTTTTACACATTTGATCTCTTGCCCAATATTGTATTCTGGTAAATAAGATGAAATGATAAGCATGAAGTAGGAAAATAAGCTTTTTTAATTAAGAACAGTCAGAGCCATTCTATTCATACTGTGTTATACTAAAGCCTGCTCCTTGAAAACCTGCTGGGTAGCCTGTCCTCTCTGTTTGTGGGGTCCTGAGACTAGCCTAAATATATCTCTCTGTCCCACATGGATTTCTACAGTGTAACCTGTAAAAACACATGGGACAAGAATCACACAAAATATATACTCAATCAGCTTAGTGGCTTGTGAAATAGAAATATTTCTTATTGTTCTAAAGGAACAACTACACTTAGATTTTCTTGAATAATATCTTACGTTTTAATTGCATTTTTGTATAACCATCCTATAAGGAATTAATATATACACATTAATTGAGAATAACTATTTTTAGTAGAATACTTGCTCTCTATTTTTAAGTACATTAAAATATAAATGTATGTTTCATTTATCCAGTTGAATTTGATCTCTTTTATATTATTTACTTCCTTGATATTCTCTGTTAACAACATCACTCTGAGTTGATGCTTACATTCAGTAAAACCTGTTGCAATCTTTATTTTCTGTCTACTTTATAAGATTTGCCTATCCCTGTCCTTGTTTAAAAATAACTTTTTATTCATCCTCGTCCTGAAGGCTTTATGTAAATTCTAACAGAGAAGAAGACTGTGAAACAGTGCATCTTCTCTAAGAAAGATGTAAGGTCAATCTAATAATATTTTGCTAATGCCTATCATACACATCAAGGTTCTTTCATTTGATTCAATTCCTATAATAATTATTTCCTTTAAGATTTATTTTAATTGAATAGCCAAGGTCATTTTGAAAATCCTGCAGCTGCCTGAGTAATTTTCTTTCATTTCCACTCAAGCAATATGACTACTGAATATCGATAGCCTTTTTTTTTTTTTTCTTCAAGCCTTTATTTGTTCCATACCGGCTTAACAAAACAAAACAAAACAAAACAAAACAAAACAAAACAAAACAAAACAAAACAAAACAAAACAAAACAAAACAAAACAAAACAAAACAAAACAAAACAAAACAAAACAAAACACAACTTCTGTCAGCTCCCTTGGACGGATCTCATTCATCCCCTTAAACCTGTGCACGTCTACATGGTGCAGCAGGTTGCTGACCTTTTCCACTTGGATTATAGAGGCTTCATTGTACTCCATGTCTCTGTCTTCTAGCTCAAGGGGCTGGGTAACCTGAGAAAAAATTGTCTGACTCTTAAAGACTGAGAAAAGGCACTAAGTACCTCAGCCTTTTCCTCGTCTTTTGTCACTGTTTCCCCCTCCATCCAATGAAGGATGAAGATTCTCCATGGCCCTCCTTTGGTTGCTAATATACTTGCAGGAGAAGATTTGTCCCTTATAACAGAAGCCTGATTAGGTCCTAGTTGAACTTTCACCCTTCTAATTTTCTCTCCACATAACCTCACAAGATCCTTATGAATAGTCCTTCTGAATGAGCAACCCCTTCCTCCAAAAGTCATAAACTAGCCTTCCTCTCTCTCTTGAATTCAAGACAAAGCTCTCTGCTAGCCCAGCAAGTCTTCTTTGCCACCAGCCCTTTTTCCTGCACATGTGTCTATAAGATTTGCTTCTTGAAGAACATCCAGCCTGGGTGAATTCCTTCACCCTTCAGGACCTCTTCCCAGGGAACTCTGTCAACTGGGCTTCTTAACAGGCCAAAGTCTGCCCTCATGAAATCCAAGGTTGCAGTCCTGCTGACTCCTGTCCTTACTTCTCAAAGGACAAAAACCCTCTATCATTTCATGGTCACTATGCTCAAGACAGCCTCCAACCATCACATCACCCACAAGTCTTTTCCTGTTCACGAACCACGTCTACAAGATCACCTTCCCTAGCTGGCTCACTCAACAGCTGTGTCAGATGTTTTCCCTTCCCTTGAAACATAAATTCCTCTGAGCTTTAGTAGTTCTGATTAGGAGAAATTCAGGCATCTTTTACAGTTAAGTTGCTAGTATCTAGTCAAGATGATTTCATGATAGCTATACACATAATTCTACCAGGGTAAACTTTAATCTGTTGGATAGGGTAGGAATGCTATAAATGGTTATCTTACTTAAAAAAAAACAGACAAAGCAAAAACAAAAACAAAACCTCAAAGGAAAAAAAAAACAAAACCAAGAGTTACAGCCCACTTACTCTTTTACTTGATCTGCTTATATAGTTGTTTTATATTTTTCCCATGTTAGATGCATTATCAGCACCCACTGTTTTATTAAAGTTTTCAAAAGAGCTGAATTCATTTTGATGACCAAGAATATTCAGAGGCCACTCTTTCCAACACTTTCTTGTCACCTATATACACTGGAAAAATAATTACCAATATTGTTGCAATTTCTAGTAGCATTAATCTCTCTAGTAAAATACAGAAGACTGTATTTATCTTCAACCCGTGAGGCTTGTGGAGAACTCTCAGAAGACCAACAAAATAAAACTGCTTCTCTAATCTTTCCCCAAAGTAGCTTTGATAAAAATAAGTTTCTCTTTGCTCCATGCTGTCTGATTTTATTTCTTTACAATTTATCATTTCATTAACCAACAATATGATCCTACCTTCCCAGCTTCATTATTCATTTCTGAGTATCACATAGCTTTAAACAAGGGTGTTGAAGCCATGTTATTAGATTCTGTAGTCATCAGTAAAAACACATAAATCAATGTAAAGTGCATACAGAATGGAAACTTAGTGGTCAGAACCGGTCAAAATTAATAAAACTATAAAGGAGTTGTAAGAAATTACAGTTTAGGAATGGGAAGGTAAGCATAATCACAAGAAAATAACAATTCAATAAATAAAAAATTGATGGTCATAAAAGGATTGCTCAAGTACAGACTATACAATCCATTAAGTAGAACAAATTCAAACATTATTTCTGTATTGATGTGCAGCAGTAGTTTTACAGTTGTAACTGGTTGTTGCTCACAGACTTTTCCTTAAATCTACCCTCAAATATATTTTAGCCTGGAGTTAATAAAAAGAAGTTAAGAAATTAATGGAATTCACCTGACGATATAAAGCTTCTTCATCATAACTTAGGCAGGAATTAATTATTGTTTACTGCCAAATCATATTTTAATTCAGAACTACCAGGATTAAAGTAGGAATCACTTGATCAAATGCATTTATTTCTGTGATACTTAGACTAATTACCCTAACAACTCACTAAATTTCTACAGCATCAGTGTCCCCCAGGGCCTTGGATGGCTCTTCAGACACTTGGCATCATTTCAGACCACAAATAAAGCCCAGACACACATAATTTTCAAAACAGATGTTATCAACATTGCATCATCTAATTGTTTAACACCAGTAATTTAACCCTCCGTCTGGGTTTCCACAGCTCAGCTCAGAGCCTGCATTTCCAGGTTCAACTCCTCAATTCTGTTGCTGTCTGCTCTCGACAAATGTGTTTCTGTCATGCTTCTGCTCACCTGGCATCTCAGGTTGTCTCCTGAACTAATGAGGGTGGCCAGGGGACAATGCTGCCCCAGCTAATTTCACTAAGATTTTATTTAATATCTTCTGCTGTATCCATTGTGTTACCAATACCAAAAAGTTCACTCTAAGTCACCGAGTACTTTCTATCCTCTACCTAACTTACTGGATGATCAGAATGTGCTAATGGATGTTACATCCATACCTGGTCTAAAATCAACAGCCTAGCAATAATATGCAGGGCTCTTTTGACTGTAGAACTTAAGATGTAGAGACTGAACCACTGTCTCCACCTGCTTTATGGAGGCACTCAGCATTCTAGCTAAAAACTAACCCAGCACAGGTTATCTACTCTCCACAGGACACAAGTGCAATGGACAGTATTTTAATTTTATGCACTTTATAGTTCTTAGAATAATCTTCAAATATTTAAAATATACTGTTTTGAGAAAAATACCATAAAACCTGTATAGCACTACTTTAAACACAAAGTTTGTGTAGCTCTAAGGCTAATAATTCTGTAACTATATAAAAAACTTTATGTTATTAAAACAATAGTTTATATACAGGAAAAGTAGTTTAAATACAGGAAGGTACTGGAGTTTTCCTTTTCACACAAATAAACTAAGATTATATAGAATGTTTCTGCAATCTTAGAACCGGAGTAATGTTTGAAATTAGAAAATTAATTCCAGCTTAATCTATTTGCATAAATAATCTGTGCATGGTGATAAAATATATATATATAAAGGATAAGAAAAAGTTTTGCAAGTATGCCTATTCTAAATTTTCATATTCTTTCAGTTGAAATTTTCAGTTGAGGTAGGCCTTAATCTGGATTTTAGCCACTTCCAGTTCCTGAAAAACTTATTTACATCTTCTGTGGCCAAACTCCTAGGTTATTTACCTTGCTGTATTTGCTGTCTAATTAGATGTTCTGATAAAGCCATAGAAGAATCTTGTATAAAATAATACTATTAAATGCTATAGATCTATGGTCTAAATCCTTTACATGAAAAGAAATGGGAGTAGTGACATTTGGGCTGAAAAGCAGGTGCATCAAATATATTATCACAAACTAGATTATTAACATGTGAGTTGGTGTGAATAGTGAGCACTGCACAGTAGCCATGTCCCTGGATATCAAAGGGAAAATAGGAAAGAGATAATATACCCCCCGACCCCCCTCATAATCTGTGTTCCATGGAAGAAATAAACTGAAACACACACTCTCTCTTTATCCTAAACAAAGCCTCAGGTTTTAAAAGCCAACAGAGGCTTCCTCCTTTTGTTCAATGCCATACCAATAAGGCCCTTAATTTTCCCATGAAATGTTCAACAAGGGTCATTATCTGAATCTGTACAGAGTACAAAAAACATTTTTTTTAAACATGGTTAAATTTTTCTTCTCAGTCATTGGAGCTGCATTTGCAGAGTAAAAGAAAGTAATTTCAAAAGGAATGAGAAAACACAAGCTTTCTCCTACCACTTGTAAGATCACTTATAGCTTAACTACACTATGCTCAAAAAATGTCAGAATGACAGTTTGCCTATGCAGTACCAATTGTGAACTAATAACTTTTCTGCCAGGAAGTCTGCATACATTTAGGAACACAGGAATTTTACTGTATTAAATTAGGCATACTCATAAATTTTAGACGGAGCAGGCCACATGTTTGAGAATGAACAACTACAATGAGTAATTCAGGAAATACAACAAAACTTAGTCTTATTATACTTGTTTCATTTGCTGATTAACTTAGAGAGCAGGCTTACACTTTGGCCAGATTATAATTGTCTTTTGGTTAATTTGGAAGGTTTGTAATTGCCTAGCTGACTTGAGAGCTCAGTACTACAGTGGGAGATGAAAGTGCTTTTCCTTCAATTTGCATTTGCAGGAAATTATACAGTTTGTGTTTTTTTTCTTTTTCATTTTTTTTTTTTAATTCTTCATATTAATTTATGTTACATTTACAGAGAGCTTCAGAATGTTGGTGAATTAATTTTGTGTCATCTTTTAACAATAACCATTTAAACAGAAGTTATTATCTAAATTATGTTAATCTTAAGCACTTGTGACACTTTTCTCACATGAGGGGAAAAATATAGCTGAATATATAACTGAACATATAACTGCTTTATTAGAGCAGGAAAGACACTTAAAAAAGAGTGCACAGTGAGTCTTCACATACTGATGATTGACACCATTTAGTGGGTGCTTAGTGCCACATATCTTTTTAAAGTATCATCCTTCCACAGAGTTAATAACATATTCAAAGACTATTGTAAACCCTTTTTATTACTTAAATATTCAATGGTTGCAAAAGTACCTTTGGCTTGTTCATGCCATACAGTTATAAGATGAATATGACACTTGAGTCATGTTTAAATCTATACCCTTAAAATAAAAGGTGAAGAAAAGCATGTTAGTTTTGTCAAGATGGTGAATCCTACACCTACCTCTGCTTTTAATCTTGTCAGTCCTGTTTTTCCTTTTCTCATACTTGTTCTTTGCCGAAAGGTTAATTGATATTTATTATATAAATTGGTATTTATTATATAAACAGAGGGTCCACCCTAGAACAATTTTTATTGGAAAAAAAGCATCAATAGCCATGAACAGTAAAAGCTGTACAAAACAAAACCTCCTTTCCAAAGGTTTTTTTTGTTTGTTTGTTTGTTTATTTTCTTTTTTTCCAATGTGCTATTCAAACCACAGCCTGCTGCTTTAAGCCCCACATTATATATGCTGAGTTCTTTGAAATTCCTAAACATTGCATTTATGTATCACATGAGCATTCCTGTCCTGGCATTCCTGTCCTGATAAATTATCTATCTATCTATTTATCTATCTATCTATCTATCTATCTATCTATCTATCTATCTATCTATCTATCCACCCATCCATCCATCCATCCTTCATATTTAATGGTTCTACAAATGCCACCAGAGGTCTTTAGAATACTATCAAAATCCTCTCCTTTCATCTGTTCTTGTTCACCACATGGGTAAAATTTGCAGACATAAATGGATTCAAGTCTAATTGCAGATGCAGTTTAATATTTGTCATTAATTTAGTATAATTCTTAATTTAGTTTATTCTTAAATTTTTGGTCATTTTTGTCATTCAGATTCTGGATTAAGTTAGTGTAACTCTATAACAACTGATAAAAGTTTCAATATTTCCTTTAAATTTAAAATGAGAACAATAAATCTTTTATGCTAATAATACATATATGGCCAAAGAGTATTACTATGTAGCCTGGCAAAATATCTTATTCCTTAATTTTCCATGATTTAAATGTGTTTTTTTAGCATTTCATCTGGGTCAGGTGCTTTATATTATTAATCTTCTGAAGTGCTCCTGCAACCTTTTCTCCCCGCATGGTTTATATAATTCTTGAGGTTAGCTCACAAGTTGTTGCACTTTTCTCAGATTATCTTAATTAATTACTTTATCAAAATAATATTTTTTTATTTAATTGAAATTCAATTTATAATTTTTTTATAATATAGCATGCTCACTTCTAGTATAGGTGAATTCATAGAATTTTCAGAGTAACTAGTAAAAGTATATTTATCCTCCTTCAGGTCTTCCTACTTAGTGATTAAATTTATTGCTGTCTGCATCAATTTTCTTCTCCTGAACATTATCTTGTGTCAGTGTAACATTATTCCAGCTAATAGCTATCTGTACCTTCACACATCTCCAATAAAGGTGCTTTTAGTGTGCATTTTATTCACCCAGCCTTGACAAAGGTCCAAGCTCCTTTCATTCTGTGCTTCTACAAATTCCTGCATATGAGGGTAGATCATTTTTATGCTTTGAGGATGTTGTCCTTGAAGATCAGAAAGCTGTCATGGACTGCAATGCCCATAAGCACGAAATCCCTGGGAGGACAAACCACTCAGGGGAAGCTGCTGGCCAGTTCACAAGTCTGCTGCCCTGAAAGATCTTTTTCTCCTACTTACCTTTTTGTGTTTACCTCAGAATTTAAAATTGTCCAATGGCATTTTCACAGCAGCAAAGACTGTCATCAATCTTGAAATCTGTGACCACTTTTCTTTTGCATGAACAGTAGACGCAGAAGGGCACTTTCTCTAGTTTGGCCATCCAAAACCTGTGTCAGAATTTGATCCTGGCAGACTTCAGAAATCTGATCATCTCCACGTTTTGCTTTCAGCAAATATCAGGTAACGTTCTCCATGAGATCCAGGACATGTTATTGTGAGGCTATTTTAAAGGCGGCTTTGTTTCCCTGTTCTCAAGTGGCATTCTGTTGCAAATTGTGCTGGTTCCACATGGAAGCGGGGAGGGGCAGAGCCGCCTGGGGGAACGGAGGGGCTGTCCCGTCTCTGGGAGCTTGCCAGAAGGATCCCAATATGATCCTGTAGCATAGCTTCCAATGTCAGACAGATATTTATGTGCAGGATGCATCCCCTCCTACTTGGAAAACACAACCTGGATCCTAATGCCATTCATTGCGGCACATCCCTCCCCATGTCTATGTTCCACTCAAGGTCTTCTTTATATTTTTCCCATGGATGAGCAACAGAACATTATTTATCATTATTACATCATGTTAAGATAGTGTGTGTGAGCTCCAATTATGGACATTGAGCTCGTCAGGCCATATGAAAAGTTCAAAGCTGAAGGACTGGTTTAAGAGAAGAAAATATCAGTAAAGATAGATGGGGAAATAGAAAGGAAAAATAGAGAACAACCATAATACAGCGCTGCACATAGACCAGCTTGAAGCATTGCAAGCTATATATTTCTTTGTGTGATTTGGGAAGTTATGAGAAAAAAATTGAAAGACAATAATACAAAAAATGCATAGATGGAGCAGTGTCTTGAAAGTGGAGGATGACATGCATGATAAGAGGGAAGAATTTTTGTGGTTGAAATATAGGCATACTGGAACAAGGATTCCTTTCTATGGCTGAAAGGGGACTGAGACATGGGAAAAAAAGACATTAAGCAAGGAAGAATAAAGTAGAAGTTTAACTGATTATAGATGACATATCAGTGAATGGTTCCAGTAGAAGTTTTAACATGCCCAGAGTAAAATATCAAGGAAAAAAATGTTTGCAATAACATTCAGAGTGAACAAGCATGGAGAATCTTTTATTTGCTATGACAGTAGGAGAAGTAAAAAAACAAGACACAATCAGAAAGAACAGTATGAACAAAAATTTTAGTTACTTGTGTGAAGACAAAAGCCTTTAGTGAAGTAATGTCATCTTTCTCATCCCTATCAAATACAATAAAACGGCAAACCAGTCGTAGAGGTGGAACAATTGCAGCTTGGAGTGACAGATAGCAATATTTTTTAAGGGATCTGTAGAGGTTACATTATCACTAGGTAACTCTGGCTATAGGATAAAAAAACTATAATTCATGAACATAAAGTATTTTTAATCACTGTGTGTATTAATATTATGTATTTTATTGATGTCTGACAATCAAATGATTTGTAGCATTTTAAGATATAGTGTAAAACTTTAAAAAACCTTGGTGGACTAAATTGATAAAGTAGCCATGGTTTTTGTGGATAAAAATGCAATCTTTTCAACTTTTTTAGTATTTTCAATAAATATTTTATCAAAATGTCTATAACCAAGTATGTTTTAAAATATTTTTCAGCATCAAGAGTCATTTTTTTGGGCCAAACATTATATAGTAGCCTGCAAACTATAGCATCAAGGGTCGTTTTTTTGGGCCAAACATTAAATAGCAGCCTGCAATCTATCACATTTTCACTGCAGTATTAAAAATTAGCATAACTGTCCTTCAAATGAAGTAGGTATATAGTCCTGGGTTCTTCCAAGAAAAGTACTTTTTTATTTTGAAATTTTCAGTATTATAACTCATGAATAGTAAATCTTATTTTCATCATAGTAAAACCTTGGAAATGACTGTTTCAAAAGGTTTTGCACAAAAATAACTAGCTACCTATTGGAGGTAGTTGCAAGGGCTTACTCCTTTCAATACATTAAGATCAACTTCCAGTGTCTTGCACAGTGGAGTGTTTATTTTATTTTTGTGACAATGATCATTGCGATAATGAGGAGAGCAGCAGTTCCAGTGTGACTTCTACCTTTTGTGTATACATAGGCTGCTATGGAAGCCCATCCATCAGCAGTCAAGACTTTTGACTCTTCCATCCCAGCAATCAACAAACTCTGAATAAGAGGCAACAAACCCCCATGGAGTACTATATGGAATAGAAAGACTTAATAACGTCTCTGCAGACTCTTGAAACCATGGCTATGTGAGCAGTGATTTAGAAGCAAACTATGTAAAGAAAACAGAAAATATCCAAGGAAAGTCCAAACTATCAGCTTCCCAGAAGTCAGTGAGCCAGTAAGTATTAGACCTTTGTGGAATGGGACCTGCATTTATCTGCAGAAATGTAATTTGAAATACTTGTTTTGGTGTGCTTTATCACATTGATGGCGTTTTCAGTAACAGTACTATGTTTATGATTCCTCATGTGACAAGACGCAGAATAGTAAAGGAAGATGAGGTCTTGGCAACCTGATTCAGAATGCCTGGAGAGTATGAAAACAGCATAAAGCCTCTATTCTAAAGATGATGATTATTTCTGTATTCACAGGCATGGATTTGAATTTAGCTAACTGAGCAAATATGTTCTGTGGAGATTCTGTATTATGTGTTCTCAATTTAACTCTGGCAGCATTCAGGTGTTATATTTAAAGAAGACCTGGAAAATATGCTTATGTGTACAAAATTTTTCTTAGTTTGTTGGTGAATAGTGTATAGCCACATCCAGCAGCTCCAGAGGCCCCAGCCCATACAGAAATGTAATTGTAGTTCTTGCTGAGTGAAATTTAGAGTTTATAAACCATAAAGAACAACCCCTTAGTATATATAATACATGTCAATGGAGTTTTGGGAAGGACTTTTAATGGTTTTTAAGTTTAAGACTTGTTGTAATATGCTAATACTGGAACATAATGACAAATTATGCTTGTAACAGCTGCTTTCCTCAGCAGTCGTTTTGAGATATGGAGATTATTCTGACACAGATCAGCTCTGTGTCCTGATTTCCACACCCTAGACTACCAAAATGGTTAGGTGTATATTTGACAATCAGCATCTGCTCATGTCCTGCTGATTTAACTTGAAAGATCTCTCTATGAAAGCTGTAGCAAGCATATGATCTGCTTAAGTAACAGTATAAACAGAAATGTTTGGTTTGCCCATGTCTCTGAGTACAGATCAATGGTTTTGAAAGTTTCATGAAGAAATCTGTGAGCCATATCTTGGCTGCTCCTGACACCTAAGCTACCTAGATTAAAGCTAAAGTGATTTTGCTTATACAAGCTAAAAGAAGATTTTTATTTAGCTTAATTCAAAGAGGAACAGAGTGTGAAATAGTCCTTTACTGAGGTGGGACTGATAAAATACAGACATCAGAATTAAAAATAGAGAAATGACACAGACTTCTCCAGGAGACTGCAAGACAGGTGGTTATTTGAATTTTCCAAGAAACACCTTTTAAGGATAACCACAATTTTACCATTATACATTGGTTTTGATAAAGAGATGGTAAATGGCAAATTTGTCATATGGATGCCATCATCAGGCTGTAGCTGGACAACTGCTGGTGCTACTGATAGAAGAGATGTAAGTGTAACTCCCATCCAATCTTGATCCTCTTGATGCTGTCATCCTGTGGTCCCTGAATAACAGACAAATAGCCAACAAAGGCCATGCAGACCCAGCCTCAGTTGCCAGTATTGGAAATTAACCAGGGCAGCACATACTGTGTTGTCAAAGGAACACCTTTTTCCTGCAGTGGGATTTTCAAAGCTACACTGAATATATATGGCTTTATGAAACATCTTATATAAACCAAAATACCTACTCCATTCAATTTAGTCAGAAACTCAATGCTACAAAATTTATTAAATTTTTAGGTTGTGTAAGTGAAGGTAAGAAAGAAATAAATAAATGTGGAACAGAACACTTAACAAGAAATTTCCAGCCTTAAGGTTGCACCATAGTATTACAAAATCCAGAAATACTCTCAGTTGTATATAAAAATTATGTCTGGCTAGTCTAGAAGCAATTTAATTTTTTTTGTCTCTTTTGTAGTAAGAATATATTTGCTAATACTCAATAAACACAGTATTGCACTCTGATAAAGTAAAATATTCAGCAGTCCATTGTACAAGATTCTAACAATTTTGCTGCTAGTGTCTACAAATCAATTTTCATAGATATTCAACATCCACACAAATGTGATGTCTCATAATACAAAATTTACACTGCAGTAAAGAGAAGAAACCTAGAGAATGAAATTACTGACTCAAATATTTATCTCCAAGAAATCAAGGTCAAACTTAGATTAGTATTTCATATTCAAACTCAAGGCCATGAGCATCAGTATGTAAACATTGTTAATAAATCTGTGTATTTTATTTCAACTTGTGGTATAAGTACTGCTTAGATATAACTTAGATATACTTGATAATTATATTGTAAGTTCTACTGAAAATATTATTACTATTGTAGGGGGAAAATCAGATTGGGTTTCTTTCTTTGAAATGACTAACAGTTTTAAAAATTTCAGCCATCATATAGTTATGGACATTCTTAGTATATGCTGGGCTAGTAAAGACATGCCTTGCAATTATGGAGGTTTTCTAATAAATACCTTCTTAAAAAGACATGCCTTGAAAAATAACTGTTTAGTGTACCAATAAAAGTCGCTCAGTAAGTACATACTTGCATATAATAGATCAACTTTTGTCTAAAACTGATCCTCTGTATCTGGTAATAATTGGTGCTATGAATTTACAGGCATGAATCAGAGTTCCATCAAGTGAAAATTGTTGATGAATATTTAAAGGTCTGATTTGATCTGTGCACTATATTGTTACACTGAGAAGGCAGAACTCTTTCCTGGTCAGAATAAAATCTTCAGACTACAGCTATGATCACTCTTTGGGCATTTGTAACCAAAGGGATCAGTACGAACTGATAAGGTAGGTAAAACTTTTATTGTGAAGGAATGAGTAGAACTGAGGCAATCTAGTACAATTTATCCAAATAATACAATTGTCCAAATACAGGACGCCTAGAACACCTCTATATTCTGAACACTAACCTAATCAAATGCTAGTGACTGCTCAATACTCAAATATTTAACTAAAGCCCATTTAGATCTGTGTAAAGGAAAAAGGAGACAATGCAATATTGTTCAACTCGAGCTACCTCACTGGTTTCCTTTTAACAAAAATACTTCAAGTCTTAGCAGAGAAATATGATCACATTTAGAAGTAAAGGATAACAATAGCACAACTGTGCAGAGAAGACACAATGGTTTTAACTAATGACCAAATACTGCAAACTACTTTTACTGTTACTATAGTTGAGTAATTTTTGTCTTTGACAGGAAATCAGTTACACACAATGAATATCAGATGGAGAACAGACCTGAAATGCTGTTCTTAGAAATGGGAAAATAAATTCAGCCATGATGTACTGATATCAAAGCCATTCTTTTGGAAATTAAATGTTAATTCCTCATTACATGAACCAACTGACATGAAAAGTTTATTAATTCAAAATTAATTTAGCATTTATGCAATCAAATACATTAAGGACACACAAACAAAAGTAGTGTTAGTTGGTCAGCTGGCTTTGAGCAATCAGGAAACATCAACTGGACAGTGGGAGACTATTACATTACTTCTGTTTAATCTTAAGGTTTATTTATCTTTTTAATAAAGCTTAATGATTTGTTTCCTCTTCTTCTGAAAAGACATTTTTTCAGTGTGGAATAGACAAGCAGTGTAGCATGTGTTATACTGATGTATAACACAGACAATCAAAAATTAGGGGTAACTGATTACTAAACAAGACCTCAAAAAATGCATAATTCAACTGATTTTCTCAAACTATAGCCAAACTAAGTTAAAATAAAATTTAAAATCTCCTACCCCACTGCATTGTTTTAATTTTTTTAAAAGTGTAATTTACCATAAAGCTTTCCTTTGCTGCTACTAGTTCAATTTTCATAAGGTGTGATATAAAATAAGGTTGAATAAAAATATAGAAGTGATAAGAGCAAAGATGAATCACCCAGAATGCAGGGGTATCTTAAGTCATATTTTAGTGCCAGAAAAAGTATGTGCATTTTCTGTATGGATCAAGGAAGAAAATTCCTATTGGGGATGATTTGATGTGTAGACATCAACTGGTTACTGGTTCCTCTTCTATAAGTGATGAATCATACGATAAAACCAAACAGAAGTTTTGTGGTAAACTGTGGGGACGTTGCTAAAGGCTAAGGGAGAACTGATGCAGAAAAATAGGAGGAAACTGCAGAGGCATAGAAGGAGAATCCCAGCAAATCATTCCTGTATGGAGACCTAGGGCTCTGGGCTCCTAGGGAAATCTGCCTAAGCCAAGAGGATCCTGTGAAGCAGGAAGAGCAGTGAAGCAAGAAAATGTTCATGGCATTTATTACTCTATATATGTGAGCTATGCCAAAGGTGACATTTTGTCCATACAAAGACTTTAAAAGAGCATGGATATCTGCTTTCTTCTCTGTATGCTGTTTGTATATTCCCAGTGACCAGCTTCCTAGTGTAAGGGAAGCAAGGTGAGGCATAAACCAAAAATAAAGTCAAACAAACTGCTTAGGCCACAAGGTTTGATTTGATGGAATAAGAGAAACATATTCTTCTTGTAGGATACATATTTGGCCACAGAGGACAAAACCAGTCCTGAAATATATGCAGATGTCTCTCACAAGTGGGATGTTGTGGGATTCAAGCAACTCAATCTAATGAACATCCACAGAGCTTTGGCACAACAAATAGATTGCTGAGGATGCTCTCATCTACACTGACATGCATCTTTGGAAATACATGTGATGGCAATCAACTAAAAGCAACATATTGTCAATACATCTACATTTCACTGCAAGACCTGTCTAAATGAGTTAGATACTCAAAACTGTGCCATTTTAAAAGTAGAGAATGCTCAAGAAGGAGCCAAGAGAGACAAAAGATCCTGATAGCATAAGAAGTTGGAAAATTAGAGTTTGCACTGTTCTTCAAATAGAAAGTTAGATGTTAAGTTGCATCCTATAAGTATGAGGAATTAATTGTAGACATTACCCGGTTCATGAAGAAATTTGTCTGCTTTTGATGATCTCATTTTATTGTGCTTGAAAATAAATTAGACTACCAAGGAAAGAATGTGAACATCAAATAAAAAATAAAAATATTTATAATATTATAATTGCTAGACTTTTAAATTGCTTCTGCTTTTATCAGATAAGGAATTTGGGTTTTGGCAATACCAGGTGCAGATAAGTGAAAGCCACAAAGATTATATTGCAGTTTTGCTTTCTGGTAGATCAAAGTTCTTGACATCTGAGAGATCAATCAGCTACAGTGAAAAGACAAAATATTATCAGGGGTCCAGAAATTTTTTTGCACTCTTTATGCTTCAGTGCAGTATATAAAATTGAATTTAGGCTAAGCTGAAGATAATGGTATAGTGAATCAATCAATTTAACATTCCAGTCCAGTGCAAGCAATGCTGCATGTGGGATCATATGACAAGGAATTCACAGGTCAGACTGAATGGTACAGGAAGGTTCCTGCAGAATACGGAATGTGGTGGGAAACATGAATCATGACATGGCATGAGCCAAGGCTCTCTCTGGAGAATACATTCTCTGCTAGCTGCCACACACTGCTTCCCTTTCATGCATTACATAAAAGTTCTCAATAGGTCCACATTCTATGTCTGGAATAGAAGAGGAATTGTAACTGAACTGGAAAAGCATTACCTGCAAATCTTGAACCTCAGCAATATGACAGAAGCATAGATATGTGAATTGTATGTAAGGCTGAGGCTAGATAGGTGTGAAAAGAGCTCTCTCTAGGCACAGGCAAAAAAAAAATCTTGTGTCTTCTGTTTTCCCAGTCTATGCTACCAAATAGTTTTGGTAATTATATTCTCAACAAGTCATCTTTGGGGTGCAAGAAACTTCACTGTTTATTAGCAATGGTTCAGGTCAGGGGAAATCTGCCAAAAAAAGTAAAAATACAGATAGCAAAGGTAAATAGAGACTTTAATTTAAATTGTCTTAAAACTTGCTCCAACTAAATTTGTTGTAGTTCAAAAATATTGTATGTTTTTTGCACACTGAGACTGTGATTCTGTTTGGATCATTACTTCCAAGAAACCTTGGACATTCTTCTGGATTTCCAGTTTCTATAAACATGACCAAGCCGCTTTCTCATTTTGGACAATGCTGGCTGATAAAGAAGTTTTCACAGAGACTTGAAGTATCAGACATGTACAAAACTGATTCAAAAACTAAAGAACAATTAACAATAATTCAAGAAAAAATATTTTTTAGCTGTTGCATGCACCTGGAACTTTATAGTTCATAGCTCCTGAATTGTGCTGACTTTTCCATACTTTTCCATATTTGAAATTATCTTTTTTTTTTTTTTTTTTTTTTTTTTTTTTTTTTTTTATGAAAAGCATACTGTTTAAATGGAAAATGACCATGAAGATTTCTAACATTTCTCTTTCTCTGCTGGATAAAAGAAAATGTATTACAGCAGCAACTGAAAAGGAAGGTAAATTGTTTTTATAATAATTTTTCTCTACTTGAGAAAAATAAAAAACCTGGTTTTTTCCTTGGTAAAGGAAGGAATACAGAACAGTCCTCTTTTATTATTGGTCAAATATTTAATTTTTTTCTAGGGAATATTGCGAAGAAAACCACCTAAAAAAATGAAGGGGGGTTTTGGTTTTTTTTTTGTAGATATGGCTTGAGAAATATCTTTGAGATGAACTGAATATCTTCCCGGGCCCCCCACATACTACTGACTAAATCCCCAGTGCCTATCATGGGTGCACTGTTTTCTACATTTAGGAGCTAAGGGTGCTGTTGAGTATCTGAGTAACGCCATTTAAGTGTACTCAGTGCTTGTATACAGGGGCAACTGAAGATTGACATATTTTCCTCCAGGTTCCTCCCTGGATCAGTCAAACTCCAGTGTAGAAACATAATTGTGTTTGCAGGCACAGGCCCTGGAAAAGGGCAGGAAATGCACAGTGGCACTGACAGTTGCCCACTTGCCTTCAAATGAGGAAAGAAAAGGGTCTGTGTGCACCCTATTGACACATGATCATAATCAGCTACTACAAACTTGCTATCTAGAAATTCAGCATGCATACAAGACTTTATTGACAGAGACTGCATAACAGATTCAGTGTGCCTGCTGCTGTGCTTTTTCAGATGTAATCCTGCAGCATGGCTCACAGTGAGAGAGGATTTTTGGATGCTTATTGAAAGCTCTGGCTTATAGAATAGATCATTTTGTCCCTGTTCCTTGGTTCTGGTTCCTAGAGACTGCTGCTCAGCTGGTGCTGAAGCAGAGAGATATGTCTCTGCTAACTACAGGTGTTGATATTTGTACCATTATTTGACAATAAGGCTTTGGCTGATGGGAGAGACTAGCTTTGGAACAGGCCACCAGCTGAAAATCAAAGTTCAAGAAGGAAAAATTAAAGGAAAATGAGTATTTTCACTTCACTCTCCTCTGCCATTTTATAATATCACCACAAGCTAAGCATAAATTGCAAATGTCTGAAAATGTCCTGAGACCTGTCCTATCCAGGACTTCTGGGTACAGTGAGTACATGTAATTCTTATTGGATGTTTAACTTAGGTAGAGTCTTTGCACATGTGCAGAATTGTTGGTCATTAATGTCTTGAGTAGCTGATGGAACTGCCAGCTGCCTTCACCCAAAATGCTGCAGAAAAATAATTTGACAAAATTTTGGAAAATTACTCCTGGTGGAAATTTCAGAGAGTCCCAGGGATTCTCTATCACTAATTGCTAGGTAGTACATAGGTGTTTCAGTGTACACCTCAGTTACCAGCCTGGGTGGAAAACCTTCCCATCCCAGACATCCCTTTATGCAATTCTACATGCAATTTACCATATAGGTATGTGTATAAGTTACAACTAAAATTAGAATTTCACCTGTATAGACAGGGGTTTGCTGGAGGCTAATTGCTGCTATGCCTTAGGGAGCATTTCAGTCATTCAGATGTCTTACTGGCTTACTGGAGGCTTCAATTTTTTGATGAAAGAAGTGCAATTTAGAATGTATGCTATTTATAATTAATTTATTTTGTCTGAAGTAAACAAACTCCATTTGTAAATTTATGCATCTTAAGGAGTTTAATTTTTGTTATGCCTTCTTCAGAACCTTCTGTTACAAAATAATTAGTAATAATTTTTAAAAGAGCATTAATTGCATTTATACATAAAACGTGTCACTTCTTATTCTGATATTTGACATTTATACATTTTAAAAATCAATAGCTGTGTAGAAAAACACTTGCTTCTGTGCCAATTTTTACTTTAATGAATTGACATACATGCCAGAGGATAGGAAACTTTATGATTTTTGTTTTTTTCTGCAGGATGTGTCTTGAAAATTTTGCAAAAAATTATGCCATCTGGTTATCTGTTTGCCCATTATCAACCATAAAGTAAGGTGGAATAAATGTAGTTTATTCAGCCTCACTAGATTGAAACTAAATCAAAAGCTAAATTTGTTTGATCTAGTATAGCAAGATATGTCTGCTGGGATTGATTAAAGTAAAAATACCAAGTGCCACAATCCTGGAGTATATTTCAACATCAAAGATGTTTCATTTAGTTCTTTGAATACAATATGAAGGTAACAGATAAAACTATTCTGAAGTGCTAAATCCTTAGGACCAAAAAGCCTGTAAATTAATTTACACACATAATAATAATTCCAGTACATTGGAGTGTCATGGTCTGACAGATTTAGGAATTTTTATTTGAAGTCATTAATAAAATAATGTCCATTATGCAAAAAACACTTTTCAACATATTTTATATTAGTACCATAGAATTGCAGTACCTATCACCCATGACTGAAAGAGAGTATTTGTTGGAAAAATTATAGATTAATTGTGCAGCAGATATTAATTTCTATAATGTTACTGAAAGTGAAGCAGCTACAGCATAACCGTTGAAAATCTGCTCCGTGACTATCTTTGACATACCAAATTGTTTTATTTGTTAGACATTATTTCAAATGCCAAATTCATAGCATTAGAATACTTTCTTTTTATGAGCAGCTTTTCAGAACTAGAACTTTCTGAAGTAGTAATGCTTTTAAAAACATAAATAAGTGGTTCTCAAATTTATCTTTGGAAAGTGTCTGTTAGTTAGGATGGTATTCACCTCACAAATGCATAACCACCCAGCTTGACTAGCTAAATTTAAGAAATATGCAAAAGAAACTCCCAAAATCCGCCCACAAAATAAAAATTAGAATTAGTATTGAAAATTTTGATCCTATTTTTTTTTGTTGTTTCTTTATCAGAAAATCAAATGTATAAACTATGATTGTGAAAATATAATTGCCTTCTTTTAGTACTTCAGGAGGTATATATAATTTGAATATCAAAGTTTGAGTATCTGATTTGTCTTGTGTTTAATTTAAAGACAGGATAATAAATTCCTGAAACATCTTATTTCTTTCAGCTACCAGATGGGTTTCTATGGGTTGGACTCTGGGCTATAATTCTGAAGAATCTGCATTATTTTTCATTTCAAAAAAATTGAAATTGTGAAATCTATAGCACCTCTATTTACAGAAAGTGGGGGGAAAATATTTCTCTGCATCATATCTTTGTGGAAAACTGAGAAGTTTAGAACCTAGTGGTTATTTCTTGCATCTATTTAGGCTTTAAGCTGGGATGGTCACTATGAGAGTTCTGCAGAAAACAGGAACTGGTGACTACTTACTTTACATTCAACAAATTAAATAATTTTCCAGACTGCATGAGCCACTACATTTGATACATTAACAGCCCATACTCCTGTGCAGCAAAACAAGCCAGTGGGGAAGAAGATTGGTCTGTCTGAACAGAGAGCTTTGGCTGGAAAAGGAGAGTTTTGTCATTTGGAAGGACAGTTATCGCCATGATGAATTTTCATTTTTTGTTTGATATAGAGGAAAACAATAGAGGAAAACACATATAGGAGGATAAGGAAAAGGCAGAAGTACTTAATAACCTTGACTCAGTAAGAGTAAGTTGTTGTCCGGGTACCAAGCCCCTTGAGCTGCCAGTCGTCCTAGTGAAGAGGAAAAGGGTGTGGAACAAAAGTCTCACCGTCCAAGGGAAAATGGTCAGCAACATACCACAGAAGTTTGACACACGTAAATCTAGGGACCAAATAGAACACACACATGGGTGCTCAGAGCACTGGAAAAAGTGCTCAATGAACTGGTTTCCATAATTTATCAGAAGTCCTTTCTAACTGGAGAAATCCCAGTTGACTGGAGTCTGGCAAATATTATTCCCATCAAGAAGAAGGGCTAGAAATTTTGGGAAACGATAGGTCTTTCAGTCTGACTTTGGCTCCAGTTAATGTCATGGAGCAGATCACCTGGAGTGCTACAACACAGCATGCACAGGACAAATCGGAGTTGAGGCCCAGCCAGCATGGATTTATAGAAGGCATGTCCTTCTTGCAACCAGTTGGTGGATACTATTGACCTGAAATTTAATAAAGCTTTTGACAATATTTTGTCCTGAAGAAACTGGGTGCTAAAGACTTCAATGGGTGTATCTTTGCTGGGTAAAAACTTGGTCTTGATGACAAAGCCCAGAGTGTGGTGGTGAATGGACTGAAAGCCAGCTGATGGCCAATCACTTAGTGGGATTTCTCAGGGCTCAGTGTTAGGGCCAGTTGTGTGTAATATCTTTGCAAATCAACTTAGCAGGGAGATCAAGAGCACCCTCCGTGAGCTCGCAATCAACACCATGTTGGGCAGGAGTGTTGATCTGCTGGAGGATATGAAGGCTCTGCAGAGGGATATGGGCAGGATAGATCTATGGACCAAGCTCAGCTGTATGAGGTTACAAGGTGAAAGACCACCATTTGGGTCACAACCACCCCATGGAGCCCTATAGGCTAGAAGAAAGCTGGAAAATGGTCCAGAAGAAAAGGATCTGTGGATGATGTTTGACAGCTGTTTGAACATGAGCCAGCGTGTGCTCTGGTGGACAAGAAAGCCAATGGCATCCTGGTGTGTATCAGTAATAGTGCTCCCAGCAGGACCAGGGCAGGGACTGTGCCTCTGTACTCGGCACTTGTGAGGTACTGGAGGGTGTCCAGAGAAGGGCAACAGAGCTGGGGAAGGGTCTGGAGCACAAGTCTGGTGAGCAGCACCTGAGGGAGCTGCAGAAAAGGAGGCAGAGGGGACGAAAGGGGCTTGTAGGTAGTGGTGGGGGAGTTGGCTTCTTTTCCTAAGTAGCAAGTAATAAAACAAAAGGAAATGGTCTCAAATTATTCCAGGAGAGGTTTAGATTGGATATTAAGAAAAATTTCTTCATGGAAAATGTAGTCAGATGTTGGAAAAGGCTTCCCAGGGGAGTGGTTGCATTACCATTCCTGGAGGTATTTAAAAGACATGTAGATCTGGTACTTAGGGACATGAGTTAGTGATAGACTTGGCAGTATTAGGCTAATGGTTGGGCTGATCTTAAGGGTCATTTCCAACCTAAATTATTATGTGATCCTATGTGAACATTTTTGTATACTACTGCTTTCTGAAAACTGCACTTAAGAAGAAAAACTGCAGAGAAATGTTCCAAGTTTTAAACAAAAAATATTTACAGAGTTTGTTATTTGTCTAGGAGAACTATGTTAAAAAATCAGATGTCTTTTGATTATAATAATTTCCAATTTTCTACTAAATAGCACGGATGTTAGCCATTAGACATAACCATCACTGGTTTAAAATATAAAAGTATTGAAATGCAATTTTAGGAAGGCACTCTTAAAAAATATGGGAAATACATTAATTATGCCTGCCATTGGTTACATTTGAAACAAGTAAAACAGTGGCTTGTTACAATGGTCTTGTCTCAGATTATAAGCATTTGCTGCCAATAAGGAAAAGAGAACACAGTCTTACACCATGCCAGGGGAGATTCAAGTTGGGCATTAGGAGGAATATCTTCACAGAAAGGGTGATTGCCTGTGGAGATGATGGAGTCACTGACCCTGGATGGGTTTAAGAAAAGACTGGATGTAGCACTCAGTGCCATGGTTCAAGTGATGTGGTGGTGTCTGGTCACAGGTTAGGCTCGATGACCTCAGAGGTTTTTCCCTCAACTTAATTGACTCTATGATTCTGTGAACACCCACCTAGCACGGAGCCAAGACAGATACCATGTTTGTACCAACCCGACCGACAGTCTGATTTACATAGTTTATGTCAAATCCTATTTTCAGATTAATCCTTGCTCTTCATGGTGTTGTGCTATTTCACAAAGACAATATTGCTTTTGAATTTGTTGGTCTTAAGAGATCAAGCCTTTCTTTCCACACCCTCTCCTGTTTAAATGAAAATAAATTCAAGTGATACTGATTTTTCTCTTTGTCAGTGGCTGAGGAAGGGAATGAAAAATCAGCTTGCTGACACTTGAATTTATTTAAGACACAGAAGAAATATCCTTACATGCCATTAACAGTATATCTCTGTAAGAATTATTCATCTGAACAGTTTCTTATGGAGAAGTATGCTTTTACATTTTACAGAAGAGGTAATAAAATGATACAGCTTTTGTTTTTATGTTATCTCTCAGAACTTGTAAAATATTTTAATCTAAAATGAACCAACCAACTCTAAACAAACAAACAAATGAAATTGCTCACAAGAGAAGAAAATGTTCAAGGTTATTTAAAAATATGTATTTTTACTTTTGTTATTCTTTATTTAACTTTCTAGGCTTATGAGCCGAGCATTGATCCTGTTTTTGTGAGGTTGTCTTGCTGTGGTATCTCTCAGACACTGCCTTGCAATGGCTGTTGAAGTACACCCTGCTGGCTGTATTTTAGGGTAGTCAGTTCTGCTGTCTGACATGAAATGGTTTGTATTTTGGGGTTTGAATATGTTGTTTGGATTCTTTGTGAGACATAGCCTAGAAAGGGACAAAGCAAACACTTGTGCTTTACAGATCAGTGTGTTGTGTTGTAACTATTTGATAATGCTCTATAAGAGGAGGTACATCTTGTTCAAAGGAAACAGCTGAAGGCATCATCTGAAAGATAGAGCAGCTCAGATGTTGAAGATAGATGATGAAGGCATCCTGCCTAATGCAGAACTGACCTTGAAAACTTTTCAGTGACCTGTACTGCCCTACACTGGTATTAAATAACTTGAAAATGTCACCCATAAGCCAAATCTTCTTCCATAAATTTGGCAGCAGCAGTCTTGTACATACAGATGCTGACAATGCTGTTGAAGGCCGTACTTCCCTCTGGCATCTGCTGCATCTTACCCTGCCAACATCAGCAACTACTATTGTTTGCTGCCATACTGTGTTGAACTGCCCTTTCAAAGGGGCTCTTCTCCTTCCTCATTACTTGAGATGACTACAACTCCCAGTTAAATAATCTTCCTTGATATACTATGGAAAAATCACATGTGAATGGGGCTGCTCATTTCTCTGCTTACCTCTCTCAGCTTGACAGTGAGGATATTCTGGGCTCTTCTCTCACCAAAGGGGTGCAAGCCCTACTGAAGTCTCACTGACTTCAGTGTCAAGACAGAGGTTCTTTTTTTGACACTAATTCGTGTAGAAAAAAAAAGATTAAGCCCATTGAGAAATGTAATGAGTAAGCTAACCCACTATAAATATAAAACTCCTATAATTGTAGAAAAAAAATCACAATTTCACAGAATTCTTCACAGTCTGAAGTATAAAATTTTCATTCCCATCAAAGAATATTCACAGGAAAAAGTTACCAAGCTCATTATAATTTATCTTAATATACTTTTATGTCTCTTTTGAGCAAGATGAATTTGATAAATGTGATCGACAACTAGAAGTGTTACCTGTTTGAATATTGTTTTGTTACATACACACCTATTCCCTTTAACCACATGGTTCTGAGCCACCACCACAACAGTTCGGATCTCAGCACAGGGTGGCAAAGGACAAATAAGTAAATAACAGAAGCTAAACAAATTTTTTCTAAAGTATGAGGTATTTAAAAAATTATAATCAGAAACAACAGGGATCATATCTGGATATGCAACTACTCTTCTTGAATACCAAACTGAGTCATATCAGGTGTAGTTCATAGTGCAGCAGATGTCTCACTCCTTTAATATAAATAGAGAAAGCACTATTGACTGTTCCCTATTTGGACTGGAGTTCCCAAAATGATTTCTTGCCAAATAGCTCTATATTAGCTAAAAGAGTTCCATATACATAATATGAGGTTTATTTGAAGATCAATGTCCAAGGAAGACAATAGGTTCTTCAAAGGTTAAAGAAAACAAGAAAAAAAGTACAAAATCCTGCTTTTAAGTTAATAAGCAAATTAGAAAAAGGAAAACACACAACAGCAAAAGACTCTGACTGCTAAAATTTGGACATTGTGTCTGTGTAACATCATAAATGTTAAGCAGATATTATGCAGCTTAAAGTAAAAAAATTGCCATGACAGTAAAAAAGCAGACTTCCATGCATATGTAATATGAAACTGCCTTTCATTAAGAATTGTAATAAACAAGCATGGCAATGATCCATGCCATAGTCATCATATAAATGCTTGTCTCATAACATTACTCATTAGCAAAGACTTTTCATTCACAATTAAAAAGTATAAGAAGGCTTATTTGTGCTGAATTTACTACCATTCTACTATTTCAGTACCAGAGTTGATAAAGCATTCTAATATAAAAAAGAAAAAGAAAGCTGTCAAAGGAAAATTTTTCCTTTTACCAGATGGTGCACACCTTGCATGTTTAGTGATTTGAATTTAAATAAAGAGAGAAAATATATTTCTAACTACCTGTAGGCTTCAGAATTCTAAAACATATTTGATTTAATATTAATACAGTATGTTTTACCAGATGATTTATTTGATGTACTAAGTAATTTATTTAATCCAGTATCTCACACGTAATGCATGACATACCTACTGTGACAGACAATATATCTAATTCAGTAAGGCAAAAGTTTAATTTTACAGCTTCTTTTCTCTTCTGAATTAAAATGTATTTTATTGGAGTATTGAGTATGAATTTCAGTTTAAACAATTTCTAATCCAGTATTATGCGTATTAAGAAAATGTAAACCTATCTCAAGAGTGAAGAGAAAAAAGAGAACATAGCAGTCTTGTAAATGTGCTTGCCTACAAACCACTTGGCTTCAATATGCTACTCTTGATAAGTGATATTTCTAATTAGGAATATTTCAACAGCTGCCGGTATTCATGAAAATATCAGTAATTTTTAAAGTACTGTGAATTTTTATTCACATTCTATTATTGCTTCATAGTTAAAAGTAATGTAATGAAGCTGAGGAACAAAAACATTACAGTGCATCCTTTCACAGGCACTGAACTGGCAAAGATATTTGCAATTTACCTGTAACCTGGAAATTGTCACCCAAAGTGTTTGAAGTATAACTAAGGTATAAATGATCCATCTGTAGACATCACAGATTATGTCAAAAGACAGACAAAAGGTTCTCTCTGCTTTTCATTGGGATTTTATCAATATATCCTAGTTCTTTGGTACATTACTTTAAGCAAACTTGCATGGAATAACACATTTGGAAAGAATTTATAATCTTTATATTTCTTTCTGAATAACAAAAAATTGCATAAAATAATTTTTGAAAAAATTGAGCTAGAAAGGTCAAGAAACACGAATTTAGAGCATGAAAAACATTCAAGGCAAAAGGAAAGGGATGATAAAGAAATTCTAACTGGGATTAGAAAGTTCAGTTTTGATAAAACACATTTTCCTTTACTGGGGTAGCAAAAATAAATCTCACTTCTTTTTTGAATGAGTTTTACTTCAGCCTCTGTGTATTGGCCTGAAATATGGCTACAATACCTTTATGTGTAATTGAGAAAATTACATCTCAGAATTTTTCAATCACAATTTATCCATCAGAACAACAGTACAGTAATTCAAACATACAGTGTCAAATCCTCTCTCCATATAACTCTAAAAAGAATTGGAATTAAGTGGAATGCAAGCTGTTGGATCAATAAACTCATTCCACATCCACAATTGGAAACATGACATTTACTGTATTTTACCTGTGGAACCAGTGCATTCAAACTCTAGAGTAGTTCTGAATTTATTTATTCCTTCAAATTGATGCCACTAAAAGAGAGGTACATGGAAATCCTAAGCTACAGTCTGCATTGATCAGGGCTTACAGATGGAGGACACTCCTTAGGGTGGGTTTGTTCAGGAATAGTTGTTATGCCATCATATTAATATCCATGTATGTTATACCTAGTTATTGGACTAAGTATTGACTAATACACACAAACAAGCAAGATTCAAATCCATCACCTATATAGAATGAAAACTGAATGAAATTTTATTCATCATTTATAAGTCAGAGAACTTTTATGAATCTTATAATAGGCTTGAAAAGTAAATGATTTACATAGAAGTCAGGATCTTTCCTGCTGAAGTTTTGTCAAATGATTGAAAAAAAAAAAAAAAAAAAATAGTTAAATCTAGTACTGAAAGGGGCTCTGACAAAAGGGGCTCTGAATCTTTGTCATGCAGCTTAGGAAGCATTCCTAGAAATGGTAAGTCTTGGCTGCCAGTCACTCTTCTCATTCCCACACATATATTGCACTTGTTCTGTAATTACTAGACCAAATCCTCTCAGGGGAGAAAAGAGAAAGAGTCCGATTTTCCTAATAGCTAAGTGAGCAATTAAATCTCTCTACAGAAGGGGAAGGAAAATCACAAATGTCTTCTTTCTGGATTTGCTTGCAGGAGTATTTAAAGACAGACATATTTTAGGCATGAGGTAATACTTTGTCAACTCAATAAAAAAGTATTCTGGAGGATGACCATGGAAACCTGAGAAAATTTGATGATGAAAATGAAATATTTGAAATCAAGCATTCTTTCTCAGTGGTTGTTGGGGCAAAGTCCTTTTTATATCCTAATTATGGGCACAAGTAATTGAATTGTTATAAAAAATCCTACTTAGGCTTCTCTGTTTTTTTGGGGGGCTTCTCCATTAGACCTTGTAAAAGAAAGTGATGCAATCAGGCAGCAGCTTCTTTTTCTAGTTCATTTAAATATAAGTGTAGAAATAATTCTTTAAAAACCACTTAGAAGAGGCAGGAAAGCCTCACATATAACAGCTTTTGGAAGATGGTGCTTTCTACAGACCAGTGGGTTAGCCTGACAATTTTCAGTTTCCATCTCATTTAGTTTTATATATTCTTCATGTAACCCTTAATCACAGGCAATTCCACCTAGGCACAGAAATCATCCAATACTGAAAAAGAATAACGTCTTGCTGAACATGTATACAAAATCCCCAGATGATACTCTTAAAAACATCAGACTTTCTAATAACAATTTTTGAGATTTCAGAAGACTAATGAATGCTTTGAATGTTTGAGCAACGCCTCACTGACAATAAATGTTACTGAGCTTCCATTTAGTAAGTGAATGATAGTTCTATTTACTTTTATTTCTTACAACAAAGGAACTAAAACCCCTCAATTATTTGGGACAGTAAGAACACAAATACACTTATCTTCTCACTATGCCTTACTCAAAAAAATCTGGCAATCCATTTTTCCTACTTTCAACTAAAAGGGACTTTCTGCATTCAAAAATCTCATCACTAAACATTTGCAAATTAGATATTCCTATGGACTAGTATCAATGAAATATTCCATTTTACTATGTAATTGTATTAGATAGGTTATACTTCATACAGATTTTTCTGTGCTTTAAGCAGTGACTTATACTGTAGAGGTGTTATTCTGAAATCAATGACTATATGTAGCACAAAATAATACTTAGCACCAGTAAAGCTTGAAAAAGCTAGCACATAATGACCAATATATTTATATCTATGTCAATAGCTTTCTGGAATTAATACATTAAAAATTAAACTTTTTGAATAATAGATATATCAATTTGAAAATAAATGTACTCTGTATGCTTACTGCTCCTGAGAAAAAGACACTCCTCATTTCTTTCTTTATATTTTAAGTGCTGCACGCTTCTGATGTGGTCTAAGAATTATTTTTCCTCTACTGAGAGACAGAGACTGCAGCCTCTAGCTATATAAACTTTTACATTAGCGATGTTAATATTCTGCTGCCAAAGCAACTAAGAGAGGATATGCTTTCATTGGCATTTCCCTTTGAAGTAAAATCCTAAAGCTTTAATTTTTATTAATGCAAATCCCTACTAAAAAATACCTTATCCATGGTCACATTTGAGGCACTGTAAGATCTAAAGACATCTTTGCTTTCAGACTTCAGTATTAAACAGATTCTGCCTGCAATCACACCACCTTAGGCTCTGATAATGTTGGCTTTTATAATACAGAATAGGCAGGGACTAACTGTTACTTGAAAAGGAGACTTCCAAATAAAATCCTAAACTTCTGGAAGTCGATGAAAGAATGATGGATAATTTACAGAATAAGAACTTGCAAAAACTTAAATTCCAGGAAAAGGTCACTGTGCTGGTTGCACATGCAAGGGAGGAGGGGTGGAGTTGCCTCAGGGAAAGCACCACGAGGCCGGGGAACAGGAGGGGCTGTCCCATCTCTGGGGGCTTCCCATGTGAGCTGCTGGAACCAGTCAGAGAGCTGATTTAGTAGTGGACAGCTCGGGAAACCAATTCAAAAGTTATTTCGCTTTCACAAATCACATTGGATTAAGTTAACTAGCTCGCTATCAGCTTCCAGCTCCTGGGGGTGAGGTGGCTCTGGCCAAGGCACCAGCCTGGCTCCGGGCTCGACTTCGGCCTCAGGCCCGGCACCCCGGCTCGGCACCGGCTCTACGGGCAGCCCTTGGCCCGACTGCGGCTTGGCTTGGCCCCGGCCCCGCGCGGCTTTCGGCTCAGCTCTGTGGGGCTCGGCTCAGCTCTGCTCGGCTCTGATCCCCTCTCCACATGGCTTGGCCGAGCAGGGGGATGGGGCAGCCACCAAAGGCTCTCTTGCCCTCCCCATTCTGAGAAGAGAGGCCCCAGATGATGCACGTGGCTCAGAGTTTTTCCAGCAACAGCCTGGCCTGGCTTCTTCACGATCTGGATAAAATTTTAACTCTTTTTAATGCCTAGATAAGATTCTCGATATCCTGAGTTCCCCTGGATGAGAAGAAATAAAGCATGGAGTCTACAGAAGTCAGCGGAATGAAGATAAAGTTCCTGATGGGAAGAGATTGAAAAGATGCAACTGATAAGTAGCTGAAAATCTTTTTTTGTGGCTAAGGGGATTGTGACTTCACTAAAATTCCTTTAAACTGTGAAATATACTTGGGGAGGTTTGGGTGCTTGAGAAGAAGACTTTTTGCCTTGGGGAAATGGAGCTCTCTGTCTCGGGACTGGAATATGAACAGACATATATATAATAGAGAATGAGATGAAGAGAATTTTGTTTTTCAGCAGCCTGCCTTTAAAAGTAGTACCCCAAGTGTGCATTATAACCCATAACACGGCTCTGGAAGGACTGTGGAAATGAGAGGAAATTCATGGTTCTGTAGGTCCGGCTGGATGCAGACTGTGAAGGTGAAGACACCCCCTAAGCCTATACCAAAAAAGGAACTTTTCTCTCTAAAGTGAACTGAAATGATTATTTAAGTAGATAAAGGACTGAAGTATTCTCTGTATGTTGTTGTTAAGAAATGTGGAATGAGGGGAGGAGGGAATAATCTAGAAATCTTATTCTGAATTCATTTTTGTGTTATTAATAAATTTCTTCTTATATCCTTTTAAGTTTTTCAGCCCGCGTTGTCTTTACTGCTAAATCCTATCTCTAAAGGACATTAAATATATTAAAATTGGCAAAACCCAAGTCACACCTTGACAGTCACAAAAAAAAAGAAATTATGACAGTTGGGATATCGTAAAGTTGACAGAAGAAGATAAGAAATGGTGGTTTCCCAATGAATACATTACTTGCAGATCCACAATTGCATATCAGAAAGTTGTCATGTGTCCTGGCTATTTTTTACTGCAATAAAATAAAATAAAATAAAATAAAATAAAATAAAATAAAATAAAATAAAATAAAATAAAATAAAATAAAATAAATCCTTATGATTTTCACACAGTTAAAAGCAAAGGTCAAAGACCAACAGCTAAATCAGCATTATGTAAAGACACAATGTAAAGTTGTAAAACATTACATTTTGTAGAATATGGTATAGACACACTTTGTACCAGATTCTGTTTGCAATTCTCTTTCATCCAATATAAAAGTTTGCAATTGTTCAGAGTATCTTACCAACACCTTGCAAAAGCCTCTGGCCCGCTCCTTAAAGAGAAATGCTGCTGTCACACTGTTTCTCCACACATGTCAGTCTAACCTAGATGCTTTCTACTTCTCTGTGACTTTCCAAATATTTTAAAATATTAACTATCATATACATGCAAAACAATAGAGGCAGATTGAATTTTGGTCTCTGGAAATTAAGTTTTCTTACAACTTTATTATGTCAGCTGGATTCTGCAGTGACCTCTCAGCTGATTTAGACCAGATTAACCCACAGAAGTCTGGTCACCTAAAGGGTGAATGCACACAGCTGGCAGCAGCCCACCACGTACTTCTCAGTCAGCTTGGAATATGGACAGACCAAATGTTTTCCTGACTATAAAGAACAAAATTGACAAGCCAGTATTTGTCTTTCTAGATGCAGAGTTTCCTCTAGCATGACTACGATCAGCTCTGTACTGGAAGCAAATAAAACTATCATTCACTTGCTCAACAGGAAGTTCAGTAATACAAAAACAAACCCATGGTAGCAAATACTTGTTTGTGTAAATTATGGCTGTAAACCACTAAAGCTTTATTCAAAGGATCAGATACCTTCAGGCCCTCTGAGAGGGCTGGGTCCATTCTCTGACGGAATAACCACGTTTAATGGTATGTTTTTGCACACATATATGTGTTTAGTGTTTTACTGAGGTACAGTTATTCTTCAGAAAAGAGAGGAACATCTTTTTGTTCTCTCAAGTGTGCTTAGAAGGACATGTCCCAGGAACTTATAGCTTTCACACAGATGTTGCAGCATTTTGTTCCTTATATATATATATATATATATATACACTTTTGTACGGTACTTCACAAATAAGAGCTTGTATCTTACAGTCCCTAACAGAAACAAGGTATTTTGAGGTCCTTGCTTGTGAACTGGTGAGTGGAAACATACTGATCAATATTTCTCCTGTAGCATTTACAATGTATGCTAAAATTATCTTTGAAGGAATTGTAATAAATTCAGAATTTTGAAAATAAAAAAACCTCAAGTGGCTTAGCACATACTATTTAATGTATTACTATTGTTTCTTTTTCCTTTTTTTTAATGGAACATGCACCTTAAACAGTATTGACTTGATTTTTTTCTTTGTAAAGTATGAAGAACTTTTACTTTAGTTAGTGTTGGATCAGAAATGACTGATCAAATTGTCATTTTTTTCAAGAAGAAAAATAAAAGCTAATTTAATTTATGGGTAGAAAAAGATGTAAAATTCAACAACAACAATAACAAAAAAAAAAACAAAAAAAACAAAACCCAAGAAACAAAAAAAAGAAAACAAAACCAAAAAAACCAAAAGAACACCCCACTCCCCCTGCCCCCCCAAAAAAGGAGATATAGCAAAGTGTGGTCAGTAAACCTTTCCTGGCTGAGACATTGCATATAAGAAAAAAACTCCAAAACATTACCACCACTAGAAGTCACAAGTGCCTGTAAAAGAAGAGATTCAGGCATTTCAAATGATTGCTGTCTTGGGTAGTTTCAACTTGGCACATTGTCCCAGATCTTCGTGAGACTAAGTTTCTAAGTTCCTGCTTCAGAAATATTCTGTAATGGTGCTAGTTACAAATTAACCTGCCTCCTGTAAAAACAGAAAAAGTGATTAACAAGAATAGTACTCCACATTTCTTCCTAAATTAAAAAAACATTCACACACTTGAAAGATTAAGTCAAACTCATTCAAAAGAAAGATATCAATGTCACACCAGGTTTAAAAAAAACCAAGCCAGTGAACAGAAAGGACTTTCCATCCTTATTTTAGCAGCTATTTATGCTGCAGCACTTATTTTGCAACTTCAATTCCTGTCTTGCTAACATGTTGCCTGGCTCTAAAGCACAGATGTATAGCTGTTCCTTAAAGACCTGTGCCACTACAAACGTTTTCAAATATGGTTTTAGGAGACGGATTTGACCTTAACACACTTTGCCAATATCATCCATAGTTCAGAGCTGAAGTTGAAGACTAGTTAACCTTCCAGTAACACATGCTGTTCTCACTTCTGGCAATACATTACAGCCCTGGCTTGGTGAACAGTAAATTTTAGAAGGAAGTCCTATTCAAGAGCTAGATATATTTAGCATGCTACTGGGAGCTCTGTCCAAATGATACATTGAATCATTGGAACAAGCACTACAGAAGCTGATTTAGTGGTAAATATAAGTTAACAGTGCAAACACTGCCCAGAAAGACAGAGTGACTTTCTATATTTTTTTCCCTAAGATTTCTTTGCAACCCCTGCCTGTAGTTCAGAGGTCCAAGTGTCTTTGCATAACATATATGTTATGTATGTCAAAAGTTTTAGCCAGGAAAATACTTGCTGAATTGACTGTGGTATATGCAGTGATATCATTCTATTCACTGATAAAGTAAGTGCCATTCTCATATATACAGAAAAGCTCATGCATACAGGTACTTTGTTAAAGTCAGCTTAATTTAAACATGCACATTCCTGACATGTGAACTTTGAAATGTGAAAGATAATAACTGTTGTATTATTGCTAATTAATATAGCAATATATTAGGGGTGTTGACTGATGAGAAGCTCAACAGGAGACAGCAACATGAACTTGCTGAAAGGCAATTGTATGTGTCCTGGGCTGTGTCCAAAGTGGTATGAACAGCAGGGTGAGGGAGGGGACTCTGTCCCTCTGCTCTGCTCTGCTCTGCTCTGCTCTGCTCTGCTCTGCTCTGCTCTGCTGAGACTCCACCTGCAGTGCTGCATCAGCTAGGAGGTTCTGAGCACTGAAGATATTTGCAGGAGCAAGACCTCCTGAGAAGGACCATCAGAGGGATGGAGCACCTTTCCTATGAGGACAGATTGAGAGAGTTGGGGTTGTTCTGCCATGAGAAGGGAAGAGTCCAGGGGGAATTTACAGCAAGCTTCCCATCTAAAGGAGAATGTACAAGAGAGCTGAAGGGGGACTTTTCACAAGGGTATGTAATGATGCAGAAAGGGTGATAGTTTAAACTAAAAGAGAATACCATTAGATTAGATATTGGGAAGAAATTTCCTGTATGAGTGTGATGAGGCACTGGAACAGGCTGGTCAGAGAAGCTGTGGTTGCCTCAGGCCAGCGTGGGTGGGCCTTTGAGCAAGCTGGGCTAGTGGAAGATTCCCTGCCCATGGCAGAGGAGTTGAAACTAGATGATCTTTAAGGTTCCATTGAACCTAAACCATTCTGTGATTCCATGACCTAACACAGAACGTTAGATATCAGGTGGGCTGTTCAATGTAACTAACCAAAACAGAAACTTTCAAATATACCTTTGCATGCCAGCCTGCTTCATGTTGTTATCTAATGTTAATAATTTTAAAATATTACTGAAGAGTTATAAGTGTGCATTTTCTACATAAATAGGAATTTGACCATTTAGGCATTTACAATATTACTTCTGCAATCTTTGAAATTTGGAAATGGGTGTATGTGATATAAAACTTGTTCTTATATAGAAGGAAGATATGATTGAATATCCATGCCTAGGATTTTTTTTTTCAATTGAAATAAAAATTAAAATTACACCTTTAATGACTTGATGTTTTGGAATTAAAAAAAAAAATTTATCCTCTTTTATAGAAAAATAAGTTTGGTTCCTGTGGGAGATTTTAAAATCTTTTTTTCCAACTTTAGTTCTATCAACAAACAAACAAACAAGTTCCAATGAATATAGGCATTAATTATCAAATTTACATTAATTACTCACAGCAGACAAAGATAATTTTGATCACATCTATGCTGAACACTTATGAAGAAACTTAGGAAATTGACAGGAAAGACAGAAAGCTAGAATGTAACCAATCATTTTTTTAGACTGAGTTATTTTGCTGCTACAAGGAAGAACAGATATATGTCTTCTGTTGTGTTTGAATATGCAAAATTTGTCTGCATAGATTAGAAAATTAGGACTACAGAATTCACCTTTTTCACCCCTTTTTGATTTTGTGCTTGATGGTATTGTGGAATTCTGAGCAGAAATTTAAAAACAAAGTCATAGTTCATTGATAAGTACATTACTTCCATGATATTATTTGTGTTCCTTAAGAATAAGCAAGAAAATGTTTGAGGAGTTTTTGTTTAATTTTCTAAAAATTAGCTTTTATTTTTAAGACTTTTTCTCTTGATCAGACATTGCTTGTGAAAACAGAAAATCAAATTGTTAAGTCAGTTTCCCTCTAGTCTTACTAAGTATTTTGCCTGTTTAGACTCAGCTTCCTGAAAACCTGCATGAATCTAATGACAAATTCATTTTTTTTTTTCAGCTCATATTTGACTAATAAAAAAAAAAAACACAAAACATGAGTAATGAACTACCCTAATGACAGATTGACTTTACAGTAATAAGCATTATCTTACCATCATCTCATGTGTTTGGTTTTTATTTGATATGCATTCCAATCATTTTTTGTTAGTTTTCTAAATTAATTATTTTTAGAATAGACAATATTCTTTCAGCTATTAAATCCGCAGTTTTAAGGTCAAGTTTGAAATTTCACTTGAAGACCTTGCTTATTTTTTGCAGACCAACTTTGTGCTTTGGTCATCATTAGCATATATTAAAAAGAAATTAAGTGGTTTGTGAAGAAATAAAGTTTACTGCTAAAATTATTTACTAAATATTTGCCAGAAACTAAAAAAAAATGCCAAACAACTGAACAATTACAGCTGAGTGGAGTCAAACTTTTGGATCAAGTTAATAATTTCATGGAAATTGAAAGAACTAGAGTGCTTTGACACTTAATCACTGTTTTCCTAATTAAATTTAAATCAGGAAGAGGAACACAGATTCCTCTCTTCTCAGGCAAATGTCCAACAAACCAGCCTACTCTGATGTTATCCCTCTCATTTAGTAGTATATCTGTTACATTAAGCTGCCCAGAATGTGCTTTGAATAAGCTAGATTTTCATTCCTTGGTAAAGACTTTTTTCTATAAAACACCATTTATCTCACTCAAAGTACTTCTTAACACGTATGGAATTGTGCCCAATTGATGGCTTCAGCCTCCTTTTCGTCTTACCTGGTCCAAGAGCCAAGTCAATCAAAACAAAGGCCTATTTTCTTCAATTACTGACAATTTTACTGAATTGATTTGCATCTGATATTTTTTCCCTGTTGGTTCCATGGTCACATTATCTCTCCAGATCTTACATTTTCTAATGCTGTATAATCACAAAACTCCCCATGTTTCTCTTTGAAATTTTGATTTATATCTTCTTATGAAGTGCGCTATGAAGTTTTGTTTTGTTCTAGTTTATTCTTAAACTCTAACATTTTAGTGTCATGAGGACTAATGATGGTTGTAACAAATCTATGTTTGAACCCTTGTAAAATGCCAGTTGCTTAGTCAACTGAATGTTTTGTGTTTTTATTGATTTGCCATCCATAACACAGCATAAAATCCATTCCAAAGGCTTGATCAGCATGATAGCTGATCATGCCTCTTAGAACTCAATGCTGCACAAAACACAGTAACTAAAATTCCCATAATATTTTCTTTTTTATGTCAGTGTTAAAAGCAATCTTTCAAAATAAAAAGTTTTCTGAGATTTAAAAAATGCACTTCTATCAATGTAATTAGAAGTTAAAGAGCTTTTAACATATTAATAATGAATAATATTACATAGAAGCAAACATTGCAGCCAAGCACTTGCTTTTCCTTTCTTGGTTTAGTCATCAGAGTTTTGTTTGCATCATATTCTAATATGTAGGGATATACATAGAAATATTGATGTTAAATTTTAGTCATGCTTAGCACATGACTAAGCCTGGATATCATTGAAAGCAGTAAGAGGGTAAAGAAGACAATAATACTTTGGATGGATAGTCAGTCTTCATTTTCAATTTTAATTCCCTCTCAGGTAAGAACTTAGATGCATTTCCTTAAGCTGGCCAGGGAGGTCACTAGTTTCTTTGGTATTTGTCTTAGTTTCATTGACAGTAATAGATCCTAAAGACATTGTATATCAGCTCCAAAACTCCCTTGATGATTGGTCCCATTGATTCCAGAGGAGGGCTCAAATCTTTGGGAAACTTGCACTTTATTGGTAGGATGTTAAAGATAAATGCTCCTTCATTGATTGAGATTAATCATAGAGCAGCTTTATGGATTTTTCTATCTTTTGTAATTATACATCACACTTTGAGATGGCCTTAAAACTAGGAGAATCCTACTGTAATCACCTACTTATCACTAGCATTTAAACAAACCCAAAAAACTTCACAAAGCTCAAAATGTTCTTTGGATTTCCTTCCAGAAATGCAATGGGAATAATAAAATACTTGTGTGATTTACATTGTACTTAAACTCTATCTTCACTGCTATATGTAAATCCACTTTAGAACACATATTCCAGCTGAATATTTAAGAGATTTTGAAAATTCATCCCTGTGGAGATGAAACTTACAGTCAGAACTAAACCTGGGTAAAAATATTTAATAAATGCAGACAAATCCACTAGGTATATTCCTTTCAAATAATTACGGATTTTATAAATTTGTTTGCATGAAATGTTTGTTAATATTGATAAGTCAATCAAATAAAAGTGAATCTCAACAGCGAATTGGCTCAATTCAACATACAAGAAAAATCTTGTTTTCTTTTTTAGCTGGTCACTGTATTGATGTATCTTTTAATTAAAATATGACAACCAAACTATATAATATTTCATCAAATCATTTCAAGTTTAAAACACAAATGATATAAATGTTTAATGAATTTTGTTTGCATACAAGCTAAAATTATTTTTAAATTTTCTCTTTCCTGAGATGTGTAAACTGCTAACAAATCAGAAATCGTATTTCTTGCCCAGTTCTCAGTTTAAAGGTATGAATTGTCCCAAGTTTGACTGAAGGTAGTAAACAATGATCTCTGGCAGGCAGCAACTATAGTCTATAAAATGGTTTCAATGTTAAAGTAAAAACAATAATGTAGGTATTTATCACTTTTTGATTCATTTTTTTTTTTTTCATATGTAATTTCTGACAAACCAAAAGAAGTATTCTAAAAGATTTTCTAATTGGAACCAGAAGCTGGAGAGCAAAAGAGCTGCATAAGGCTAAAATGAGTAAAACTGATAATGGAAAATGACAATCTATTTCCTGAAATCCAGTGAAACTAATAATGCTCTTACATGGGCAAAAGATAATTTTAGACTACAGCATGAATATTTAAGTAAAAGTGACTGGGCACTCCTGTCCATAGTTTCACAGCTGGTGACTTCATACATGAATTTGTCATTTTATGATACCCACTTATAGAATCTGACTTGTCTACCTACCACAGCACAGAATATACTCAGGAATACTATTTGCCAGAGTTTCATACATTAAAACCAAGTAAAAATATTGCAACCATAAAGCTTTTGATAGGGCAGAGAATTCTTACCTGGCTGATTCTACATGACGATAATTTCCATATAAAAGCGAAGAGATCACTATTATCTAAATTGCCATTTTGTTTATATTCAATGGCTTCCACAGCCTTTAAAAAGTAAAAGGATGTACTAATTTTTAGCACATTTTAAAAATTAAATTCACCAGCTGTGATAAGAGCATGACTGGAGATTTTCCACAGACCACTGAAGCATTTAACAGGTATCCCACTAACCTTTCTGCTCCATCTGAACCTGAACAGCCTTCTCACAGAGCAATCAATGAAATGAGCCTGCCCATTCCTAATGACTGCTGCAGGGATACAAGGTGCTGAGTCCTGCAGTACTACAAACACTAAAATATGTCAAGTTTTAGCAGATATCTTTGAATACCTGTGGTATGCCATCGTCTGAGGTTTTGTATTTCTACCTGGCAAATTTTCTGCTGCAAAAAAGTATGGAGAATGAATGCTAAGTAATTAAATTATAATTAAAATAATGTACTAAATAGATCAATGATGGACTTCAACATTTTAGATTTTATGATTTTTTTTTAGAAAAAAAGGGAGCCTAAAAGGGTTGTAGAAAAAGTTTCGAACCATTTGGATAGGAATTCTTTATATCATTCCATTGATTGCAAGCTCAAAACATTGTAACTAAAACCTCACAAATTTTTTTATTCTATACATAAGAAGGCAATTTTTATATCTTCAGTTGTGCTTGCTTCTCTTCAATTATGTTGTGTTTTTCCATGCACTTAGTAGTTTAGGCCTCCTTGAGGTTGGTGAAATAATTTTGAAGGGTTCAAGAGAAAGAGAACTTGGTACTTTTATGAAGCAAAACAATAATAAAGCAGAAGAACAAAGAATGTGCTTTTGTATCTTTTGATAAAGTACTAGACATGAAATAGCAAACATCATTGGTTAAAGATGATTGCATCTACATCAGGCTCCATAACCAATAGAATCATGCAGAGCAAGTCCAGAGGAGGGCTGTGAAGATTAGCAGCTGGCAGGAGCACCTCTCCTGTGTAGACAGGCTGAGAACTGGGGTTGTTAAACCAGGAGAAGGGAAGAGTCCAGGGAGATCTCATAGCAGCCTCCTTGTACCTGAAAGCAAGCCAACAAGAAAGCCAGAGAGGGACTTTTCACAAAGCCATGTAGTGACAGGACAATAGGTGAGAGCTTTAAACTGAGAGTAAGTTTAGTTCAGATATTAGGAAGAAATTTTTTACTGTGAGCGTGGATGAGGCTCTGAAAGTTCTCAGAACAGACTGCCCAGAGAAGATGTTGCTGTCCCATCCCTGGAAGTGTTCAAAGGTCATTTTGGATAGGACTTTGGGCAACCTGGCCAGACTTTGTCATGGCAGGTGTCCCTGCCTGTGCCAGGGAGATTGGAGATAGATGATCTTTAAAGTCCCTTTGAATCCAAATTATTCTATGATTCTATGATCTAACTCTGAGACTGATACTTTGTACTACATAATCCATACCAGCCTGGGTGATAGATATAATAGAGAAAGATATGCAATAGCAGCAGCAGCAAAGGATTTACATAAACTTTATTCCTTAGATAGCAAAGAGGAAAATTTAGTACAGAAAATCTGGGCTACTTCTTTCTAGTAATTTTAAAATTTATTTTATATTTCATAGAAGTCCAGGACTCTTAAAGTTTTACATGCTTGTTTTTACATGTTTAAAATTTGTGCTATTGACATTTTTCAATAGAAACAATGTTACAAGGCATAGTAATACTTGCAAACATTAAAGCATCAATACAAACAACAAAACATAAAGAAAAACTAATGAATATCTGATGTCAGACCATTACATAACTTTTGTCAATTTTTCAAGGGTAGCTAAATTATTTTTCAAGTTTAATTCAGTCAGTATGACTTTGTTTCTCAATGATTAGTCACTTTTAAAAATGGTGTTTACATCAATGACAAATAATTGAACATGTTCCAGAAATTAATCACAATATCTTAGCATTCAAAAGAATCAGCAGATCAATTAGCCCAGTTGTTTTCACACAGCTTGGTGTTAGAATTACTGAAGTAAATTGTTTCTGCATGTGTTGTTAGGTTGTTAAAGAATTTGACCATTTTTCACTGTCTCCATCATATCTTGGTTTCTGACCATTGTTACCTTATGCAGTGTTCCCACTGGATCCATGACCTAGTTCACAGCTTGAAAGAGCCCAGACAAACACAGGCAACTCCTCAAAATTGGAACGGTTCTTACTTAGAGCATCACACAAAACATCTGCACCACAGGACTTAAGCATGCACAGAGAACAAAGATTTATAAGCTGTGAGACCTAGCTCATCATCCATGAGTGTAAGTTGTGCTCAGGGCCTTCAACAGAAGGTCACTTGTGACATTTATTTGCAGTTCCCAGCTCTGTCCCACTTCTGTTTGTAGAAGCAGCAGCCACAGGTGAGTTCTGTGACCCAAAAGAAAGATAAATTAATGTCTCTCAGAGTTTAGAACACATGAGCCAAAATTTCTGAAAGTAAAACATTTTATCCAGTTCTTCATTCTTACTTTGAGTATTTATCATACTCTTAAAAAACAGAGGGAAAAAAAAAATAAAACCAGTCATATTATGAATGTTGTTGGTTTTTTTTTTTTTTTTCCTGGTACTTACTTCACAAGTCAGTAAGCTAATAAATACCAACCATCCTGGTGTGTTCTGATATAACACTGTGGCATTTTAGTTATGTAACTTCTTAGCTCGGCTATCTATGCAAACTCCCATCTAGATGTTTGCTAAGTAGTGTTCACTCTTGTGCCCTTTTGCTAAAATTCAAAACATAAGAAAGAGAATTTTATAGTGTTTTTTATATTTTAAAAATAAATTGTTTGGGGTTGGGAAGAAAAGGACACAACAATAAGTTGCTAGGATGTCTAAAAGGTGAGCCAGTGGCCATGTGTTTGTGCAAATGTACCATGTTTGAGAGGGTGGATTTTTATTATACAGATTGATCATTACATGGATAATTTGGAAGGGGAGACAATAAACTTTATATTTTCCAAGTGAGACCAGCTCTAGCAGAGGTTGTGGCATTGCATGAACCAAGCCCTGTGCAAGCTGAAACATCTCAGTGCAGAGCTAACAGAAAATCCAACATGAATTTATCCCATCCACTATCGACTGCTCCAACAAATTAAACTTGTGTTTTGATACAGTGTGCATTATCTTATTTCCTCAGTATAGCTGAAACCTTTTTTTTCTTTTGTTTTCTGTGGATTTTCTGCTACATGCCACTCTGTTGAACACATAGAGGTTACCAAATGAATATTGCCTTGTCCCTTTTACAATTTCTCTTTAATTCCTGGTTTTAATTTTGCTTTCAATTACCTAAAAGAATTGCTAGCTCAAAAAGGACAATAATCACAGTCTAGACCAATCCTTTGCAGCAGAATTCCCTACAATTTAACTTGCCTCTTATTCCAAAGTTTCACTTTGAACCAGTTTCACTGCATCTTTCAGAGCACTGTGCTTTATAGTTTTTATTTGAATATTTATCCTAGTTTTACTTCTGTTCCATCTCTTCATTCTTTACTTATATCACTTCTGTTCTAGCACTTAATTATCCTCTTTTGTGATTCTTAACACAAATCCATGCTTTCATTTGGTATTTACGCTTTCCTAATACACAAACACTTACAATATATCAGTCTAAATACCATTTTGTGAAGATTTAAATACATTTTTCTTGGTAATTCTTCATTTGTCTGTCCTTAAAACATCTCAGTAATTTTTTTTGTGCTCTTTAATTTCCCTGTAATTTGCATGAATGGTATTGAATTGTAGATATTTATCTCCCTGTACTTTGCTGGTCAATCACCTTTTCTCTATTAATATTAGGGTAATAGCTGCTATTCTAAAGTATAAGCTGAAATTTAAAAGGCAAAGCAAATTTTTGGATGCACAGCTTAAATATTTTCTCTATATATCAGACTTCTCAGTTTCCCAACTAAGCAAAAGTCCAGCACATTTGTACTTTGAAATATCAAGCAAGAAACCTTTCTTTTACTCTGGGGATAGCGGGCTTCATCACCACCATTTACATTTTGAAAATACTTTCTTTTTGTTCCACCTTAATAAAGGCATACCATGACCTACATTTGCAAAAAAAGAGGAACGCAGCAGTAGCTTATTTCCATGTACATAGATTTTTCTTCAAACACTTAGACAAACTGTTTAGTTGTGGTTTACTTGTAGCATGCAGAGAAGCATGTTTTCGCTGAATAATCTCAGTTTTGCAGAAAAAAGAAAGCGTGGTGTTACCTGGAATGAGGATGGAAAGGGGAAGATAACAGCTATGGTTTCCTCTAAGAGGTAGTGACCACCTTACCTGTTTTATTCCAAATTTTAACACCTAAATTGTCCTCTTTACATGGATTTGACTAGAATTAGATTTAAAAGCAAAAAAGCCCAGGGCAAAGCTGGACTAGAGCTCTCAGACTCTCAAGGGAAATGAAGAGGTATGAAAATTCTCCGTGCTGAGGATTTCTAGCAGTGAAGAGATGTGTTCCTTGACTGTGAGTTATATTTGAATTAAGGCTGAGAGAAACAAAATTTTAGAGCTGTTATCATTGGGGTCTGGGAAACATTTTCCCAGGCCAGCCAGGACTGATATTTAGATTATCTTCTGAGGAATAATTTATCTCTGGAGAAAGTGGGTACCCCGGCCTGTGGCTCAGCCAAGCTTTATGGCCAAGGCTGAGTTGGACAGTCGAGTTTTGGCAGGAAGGGGCTGGGATGAGTCTTCCAAAGCAATGTAAGGCTTGGTGCTTGTGTCTGGGCTGAAGGTTTGGCTCTTGCCTCAGGGATCAAGGGATTGATCCCCAGGAATTTAATCACTTCATCCCTGTCTTCCCTTGTGACTCTCTCCTAAGGGTGACACACAGCAGCTGCACAATTAAATGGCAATAACTGTAAGAGAGAGGGTGCAGGTAACAGCTTGGTGCACCGTGTACAACTTTCCACTTACATACTTTTTACACACACTTAAAGACATAGCAGATATCTTGTCCATTCATGGACCTGTATGGCAACTCTTAACTCAGATTTTGCCTGAGGTGCTCAATGTTCTCAGATTAGTCATGTTCTAGCATGGGCTGACCCTGAAAAGGAGCAAGAAGGTGACAGCAAAAAGGCCCTTTAAAAGGTTGTAGCCTTTTCCCCCATTTTTCTAGTGTACAATGACTAGAATTCATTTTTTTGGCAGTATCCTGATAATAAACAGCTTCAATTCTTCTTTTATGTTTCACTCTTCTTTTTATATTCTTTTTATATCTTCTTTATAAAAGCATGTATACACATGAATCCACAAACCTCTACTGCCAAAATATGCTCAACCTAAGATACATTAAAATTATAACTGTCAATAGTCATTTAAATTCTGCTATACTTAAGTTTCAGATTCTTTCACTGAGTTGAAATTGTGAAGAATATTTTTCTTTTGATGGTGTTAAATATAACAGAAATTTAAAAATTATTAAGTGGTGCTCTGTACCACTTCATAGCAGAATATCGTGAAATATTATTCTTCTCTTTCTGAAATGTCAGAAATAACAGTCATGACAGCTATAAGAAGAGTTCAGAAAATTAATTGCTTGTGTAGCATAACAGGAATCCTAAGAGGGCAAAAATATTTAACCTTAGCTTTGATTAGAACAGTTACTTTATATTGCTAGTTTTATTGTTGGGATTTTTGTTTGTTTGTGGCTTAGGTTTTTTGGTTTTAAGACTTTTAGATAAGCTAGAGTAACATTCTCAAAATGAAAAGTTTGTTTCCAAAAGAACCAGAACTTATTCACTCTTTGCTCTTAATCAATTCTCAAAGGTTAAAGGGCTTTCTAACACAATGAAAGAAAATTCAAAGCAAGCACAAATCTATCAGTCCTGCTAAATGTTGCATTTATAGGTGCTAATGAATTTATTCTTTTTTCCCTGCATAAAATGCATCTTTTCAGAGCTTGGTTATGATTCTCTAATTAAGAATTCACAAATGTGCCATGTAAACGTACATAATTTATTCCCATCATATTGAAGGTCTGGGAATTTTGCCAGTGAATGAAACATTGTATTCCATAGGAACAACGAAATGAATACTTCCATGTCTGATATGAGAGATTCATTCCTTAAGCTGACATAGTCATAAATCTAAATTAGAGCAAACTGTGCAGTCAGGTTAATATCTAATCAGTCTTTCAGCTTGGGACTTGAGAGACTTGAAACGTTGATTACTTAATAAGGCAAAGAAAAGCCAAACCTTTAAAGGCAGATATGAATGAGCTTTGTTGTCAACCTACTTTCCTCTTTGGAAAACAGAAGCTGGTGTTGCCACTAATCTTTGCTTTTTTCATGTGTTCCAGAAGGCAAGTTTGGGACTTTGATGACTTAAGGGGGTTTTTGTCACATTAGAGCTGCCAACAGCTGCCTTAGTGCAGAGCCGGGGAATGAGGCAGACGTACGACCAGATGGAAGAGTAATCTCAAGGGCATTGACCTTACAAGAAAAAAAAAATTAAAAAAAAAAAAAAAAAAAAAAAAATCTCTGGCTTCTGGCAGTATGACCAGAGCATCGTGAGCCTATGTCCTTCCAAAAAATCCCATCAAGGTTCCACAAACACCTCAGTAGCAATAAGCCCATGTCACAGACTGTATTCATTTCTACCTGGAGAATGACAGTATGTCACTCTTCTTTATTTAATGGTGACAGAAAAAGCAGTCAGAGTATAATCTGGAGTTCTGGCTTCTCACATTTCTCCCTTCTTCTGTTTCACATATGCTGTAACAAATTGGCTTTCTGTGCTATGCCCCAAGTGCCTAATGTAAAATAAAATCAAACTGAATACAAGACACTGATGTCATGCTCAGAGACTCATATTTTACAATTATCTTAGCATTTGTGACCTCCTTAAAACTGAAGATGTTTTTGTACAAATTCTAGAAGCCAAATAGGTAACATTATGGAAATCTGGCTTTAATCTGGCAGGGAATGCAAACATATCAGAGATATATTAAAATTTGTCCTACCCACTAAAATTTAAAATTAACACTTGCTTCCACTGTTGATCTTTCCACTATGTAATAATTTTCTTTCAAAACTTTCACTGTCATCCCTGCAATGGGTCCATGGATATAAAACCAACAGCATGGTTTTGTTGGATAAATTAGTGCACATATCATGACATTGAAACATGTAATAAAATCCACTTAAAAAGATTCTTCTCTTTCTTTTTCTTTTCTTTTTCTTTTTTTTTTCTTTTTCTTTTCCTTTTTATTTTTCTTTTTCTTTTTCTTTTTCTTTTTCTTTTTCTTTTTCTTTTTCTTTTTCTTTTTCTTTTTCTTTTTCTTTTTCTTTTTCTTCTTCTTCTTCTTTTTCTTTTTCTTTTTCTTTTTCTTTTTCTTTTTCTTTTTCTTTTTCTTTTTCTTTTTCTTTTTCTTTTTCTTTTTCTTTTTCTTTTTCTTCTTCTTTTTCTTCTTCTTTTTCTTTTTCTTTTTCTTTTTCTTTTTCTTTTTCTTTTTCTTTTTCTTTTTCTTTTTCTTTTTCTTTTTCTTTTTCTTTTTCTTTTTCTTTTTCTTTTTTTTTTCTTTTTCTTTTTCTTTTTCTTTTTCTTTTTCTTTTTCTTTTTCTTTTTCTTTTTCTTTTTCTTTTTCTTTTTCTTTTTCTTTTTTCTTTTTTCTTTTTTTGTGAGACAATATAGTGGATATTCTGAGATGTTTAAAAAACATTTTAAAGAAAAGACATTAAAAATGTGGAGAAGGAAAGGCCTTTCTCCCCCTCAGAATCTGAAAGTTTGTGATAGACTTTTCAACCATTTCTTTTTGATTAACTTATTCTAACTTAGAGTTAATTTTAAAAAGTATTCCCTCTTGCAAATATTATTTAGGAATTTTGAAATTCATAGAAAATACACTGATATCCCTGGAAGTGTTCAAGAAACAACTGGACATGGCACTTAGTGCTGTGGTTTAGTTGTCATGATGGCATTTGATCAAAGGTTGAACTCAATGAACATGGAGGTCTTGTCCAGTCCTAATGATTCTGTGATTCTCTATGCTAATCCTTGGGATAAAATTCTAAGAGGTAATCATTATACAGTAAACCATCTATCTCTGCCCTGAAAATTCAAAGTGTATGTTATTACACCTATGATTTGCCTGTTCTGTAATGAATTCTACTTTTAGAAGTCAGTTCTCTTAGAGGAATCTGAGCAGAACAGTGCCACAATACCTCATAGTTATGAACACTGAGTGAGAATCTGTCTTGGAGTAAAGCACAGCTTTCCTGAGAACCTCAGGTTCTCTGTGATAACTCAGAAGAATACATCTGAAGTCAGCTGGGACTACACAAAGAAGTTAATCAGCTTGAACTCTTCTAGTTTTACAGCACAGTTTTTGTTGTTCTTTAAAGCAAATTCTCCTTAAAAGTGAATGAAGACAGAACCAATGCAGATCCAACATTGAAGATCCATACTAGAAGGAATTGTGCAATTTCCAAGCCACTAGTAGAGGCTGCTGGTGTTTAAAAACCCAGTTTCACACAGTGCAACAATACAACTGTGATTCAACAAAGCCAGGGATGTAGGAAACTACCAGAAGCGTAATAAATATCCTGAAAGGCAAAAATTAAAAAACCCAAAACATTGGTAGTGACTGTCAATGTGCCAGTGAAATAACAGCAACTTGATAAGTACCTAATATTCTAACAGTTCAGGAGAATGGTTTTATGCTCTGTATTCACTGCACCTGATACAGACTTTCTTCTCTCAGATGAAGAGAGCAGGTAAAGCTGTAAGAGAATTCAAATGGCTCTCCTTGCATGAGCACAAATGTTTTTGGATATCCAGGTTTTCCTCAGTTGCTGCTAATTTTGGTCCTAATTGGAATTTTTTTTAATCACTTGATTTTTTTGAAACTTCTACCATTTAAATGTACATTATTAAAAAAAAATGCTTAATTACCTAACCTGGTATTTCTGAAAATTTATAATTAAAAAGTTTACAAATAACAATTGAATAAATAAACTAAACAATAAAAATTACATTGCATCTCATCACTTGATATTAAAAAAAAAGTATCTATGAAACAAAAATGTAAGAATCATTTAATTGTTTTCTATAGGAGTGAACCGTATATTTAAATCCCTTTTATCTTTAGATTAGATTTCTAGTCTAATGAACAAATAAAATGTTAAAAAACTAAAATAGAAAGTTTACTCATTATCAAGTGGGTAAGTATTTACATATTCTGCTCTAACTCCAGTAGATTAACTGATGTCACTGCAGTAGAATAAATATAAATTATTGTAATCTGAGAAGGTTTATAAATGAAACATCCCAGAGTTGTAAAAATGCCATGTTATCTTTGCGATCTGTTTGTGCACAAATATTTTAGATGCTGCAATATTAATATGTCTCAGAGACCTCTCTTGTCAAAAAAATCAGATATGTGGTACTGTCTGGTGAAAAGCCAGCAAAAAGATTGTTTATGTCTTCCAATTTAATTGCTTGTAATACTGAATCAATATTAATCATACTAGCTGGCAAATAGGTAAGTGAAATCAAGAGAGCCTACAGTAGAAACAGCAATATAGCATTAAATTCATAGAGCTGCAAGCTTGACAGCAGTGACTGTATATTTGAAAATCCATTTTGCTTCCTTGCATATGCATATGGTTACAGCTTGCTTTTCAAATAAATCTGATCAACATTTTGTGGTATTTGAACATTTTCCCATCTGGTGGATTGTTCATAAAACTAATTTTCCCTGATTTAGTGAGGCAAGGAACACACCAGACTGAATGGTTTTAGATTTGTATTTGGAACTTCCGGGTTTTTGCAATCCCTCATATGTCCCATAATACATTTCTAATTTTCCAACAGATTAATTTATGTTTTAAAGCTAATAAGCCAGGTGTCATGGTACTTAACTACTCTTTGCTGTATTATGATATTTTATTGTGAAGGCTCATGCTCACTGGGTCTCTGTGTATTTTATACCAAAAGAAATTAATGTAAGTTTTAGAGGCATTTTACTTCTTTACCATAATGCTCAATCTTCCAAAATGAGTCTGACTATCCCCAAAAGTATTAATTAGTCCACATGTAGCTCTTGCTTGCATGGCACAAAATACTGCTTGCAACTCTAATGATCCAAATTAAGTTATATATATTTTTTTTAAATTAAATTAAGGCGTTAGTGTTTCCTGTACTGATTTTTACTTTAACAGTCTTATGGTTTACTGACACCCAAAAGCTGCCACAGTGCAGCAATTAAGGCAACATGGGAATTTCTTAGTGTATATCTCAACAACACACCTGTGATAAGCTGCAAACACCTCTCTTTCTGACCACTGGAAAGTATGGTAACACTGTGTGTAGAAACCAGATATTCAGTGTTCAGTTCAGCCCTAAATCCATCCCCTAGTTTATAGAAAAGACAGAAATATGAAACTTTTCATCTTGAAATATCCACATTTACATGGTACGTGTTTCTTCTTCTGAAGCTTGATCCAAAGCATTTTCTTTAGTCTGTGACTGGTCGACCTGAGCTGACAAAATGTTTCCTCTCTTTGCCTTTGTCCTCAGTAATGTTCTTTCCAAGAATGTGGTATATTTCTGAATTTCTTCTTTGCTTGACACTACACAAGACTGACAGTGCTGTCCATGCTGCCAACCTCCCACATGGCACTCAGTGATTAGAGCAGATCCAAACAGATAATAGTGTTCCTCATTGGATGGCCTACACTAGGTGCCACCTTTGCATTATTAAAACATCAATCATGGTAGAACCCTGGTGGTGTGCAGGATTCTGCTGAAACAAATGAAGTAAAATGAACTTCTCTGTTAAACCAATAGAAAACATGCTAAGTTTCAATATTTTCCTGCTGCTTCTCAGCTATTACTTTTACTGAATTTAAAATGCTTTCCTTATTATGTTGTGCAGTATTTAAACCGTCCTCCAATAATGCTGGCAATATTTTCTTTAAAGAACCATCACTGTCAGACATTTCCAGCTGCTGTACATCAGTTTCATGTAAAAGACTTCAACATTTTAATAAGAAAAATTTCCCTTGTATTTTTTGCAAATGTTCTCTAAGTTACTTATTTGTCTCCAGATCAATTAATATTCCTGGTTTTCCATATTTTCACTGGGTATGCATTTGGCTTTGTTCATGCAGCAGGCCCTAGTAGATTGGATGTTGGGTACAGAAGCCTCATAGAATGATAAATGCTTTTGAATTAAAGTTTCTTGGTCAACTGAAAGTTGATGGATATATTCAGTAGGTTTTGATAAAAAGTATGACTGATATTGCCCCACATTTTTATATAAAAGTGATAATGGCAATTATGTCCTCTGTTAATCTGATTATTGATAGGTTGTATAAAATATGGTGTGAACATAAAACAGATTGAGCTTCACAGATATTGCAGCTGGGAGAGAAACATAACAAGTATATTACATACAAGCTGCTGTGTCAGACATTCTGTTTCTCAGATCGAGCAACCTGGACATGGACTCCACAAGAATTATAAATACCTAGGGAATTTAAAGGATTAAAGCATTGATGAGTATGGATGCCCTGAAGACTAAGGTGAGAGGCAGGTTTTGAACTAGTCTTTTGTTTCACTTGAGCACATGCATGCAAGTAATATTTTAGCTATCAAGAGCCTGTTCTATCCCAAAATCTGATTTTTGGCGTGATTTAAACTTCTGGAAACTGTTAATTTGAAAATCCTAATCTACTGTGTCATTCATTTCATTTCATGGCAACTCTGTGTTCTATTTAAGTAACATTTTATTTTTCCAAACTTTAATAGGCTGGTGATTGCAGGAAATGTTTAGTTGGAGAACAGCTGAAGGACAGCTAACCTTACATCTTAAATCTTGCTTATGAGGCAAGATAAAGCTTTAAAGAATAGAAATAAATCCAAAAAAAAAAGGTAATAAAAGGTAATTTAATTAGAGACCTGGCAACAAAAGTATGGTTTTTATAGCATCATCTCTTTCACCTTTCTCTGCATCAGACCTTGCCTGTTTTACATCCAAGAATTTCTTGGCATCACTGAGCAAAAACCGCACACATTTAATATAGACCAAGGATGAAGGTAATTTAGCAAGATTAAGTATTAGAACATCAAAACCACTTGGAGTATATTTCTTCCATTCATAAAGCAAATTAATGCAGGTAGTCATAATAGAAAGAGGTATATTAAAACAGAATCAAGGCCATACATCAAACTTCAGTGCAAATCTCAAGGAACATGCCTTTGCAATAATATATCACTTGACCTTCAGCTCCAAATATCCATTAGACATTTCTAACTGTCATTCATTCTACATTAGTAAAGTACACAAAGTGATTTACCCTTGTGAATTGATATGGTCTGGATCATCACCAAAAATATATGACTATTTCAGTGAGTGTTTTATCCATTTTTCCTTGATGATGATTATTTGTTCTTAGGTTTCACATTATCTTTTCCAAGATTTCCACAAAGTATTTTGAAGTACTTCCTCTCTACATAGAGGGAAAGGTTAGTTTTCACTTGAGAGATACAAACTGGACAAGCAGTTAGGTTCTACTGACGAAAGCTATGTTTTCCTTAAGATATTTTCAGAAGTTCTTATAACATATGACCAAGGGAGTTTGAGCAAGTACTATAATCTATGATATTCTTTCAAGCAGCTGGTGATAGTAGATGTCTAGTAAGGAATACATGCACCCTGTTCACTTCACCATCATTTGCTTTATCAGGTAGTTTAGAAGAAAACAAATTATTTATCCTTATTTTAGGGAGTTACAGCATCAAATCCCCAATTAAATTGATTTGTTTGGCATACAGGGATTTTTTGGCAGCTAAAAAAGCAATATCCAATTCTTCCAAAGGAATGTTGTTTTCATGCACTTTCCTTAGAAAAGTAAAGCATAGGTTGTGCCAAATAGTTCTGTAGGATAAAACCAAATGCTTAGAGCAGACAGCTATGTCTGTTCTTTTCCCCATGATTCAGAAACCCTTTTATTTTAATCAGTGCTGTAGTGATCCTACTTTCTTCCCCTTTCCAGCCCTTCTTATGGCCATACATCCTAATACCCCAATTATAGCTCTTTTTTTGGCATTTTTCCACTTTCAATTCATCCCAAAAATGTTATTATCAAATCAATAGTGTTTAATGTGGCCATATTCACTTTGGAGTTGGCCAATAGCTGAGTAGGCTGATTACCTCATCCATTGTCAACTTTCAATAACTGTGAAAAAACTCCTCAAAGTTCTTGTCCACAAGCCCATTGAAAAGAAATCATACCATTTTTTATCAAATCCATATTATATGTGACTCTTATTCTTCAGTTTAATGACACTGAAAGGCTTTTAATTTCTGAAAAAGTCAGTTATGTAATCACTGTCTTAATGACACACAAGAGATTCCTTTCTTTCTAGTTTAGGACTGAACCCATGGGAATATAAGTCTCAATCATAATAATAAAGCAACCATAAAGTGTCCAGTACTGTACTGTTTTAAGAAGCAGACCCAAACTGACATTCTTCATGTCCTTCTGGATGACTATCTCTCTAGAGCAAGTATTCCATGTCTCCACAATATTAGAGCAAGAATATGCATCTTGCATATTATACATATGCAAGATACGTATGGACATGTAGGGTGAGCATAGAGACATTATCATTAATTACTTCTGAACAGCAGTGAAAGTGTTTCAAGGTTGTTTGCTGCCTGCAAACTTGTCAGTTTCTCCATGCAATGTATCACAAGGGAGAGATTTTTGAAGAAACATCAGCATTCAAAAAAAAAAAAAAATCAATATGATATATGACTCTAATCACTGCTTTGCAGATGTTAATGCTTCTGCTTTTGACAGTAAAAGAGAAAAAAAAGAGAAAGAGTAGTGAAAAAAGGCAAATCTGGTCAGTTCATAGTGTAAAAGTAATAATATTTATATTAAAGAAAAAGTGTTACATAACTTGAGCAGATAGAGTGCTTTGCACACCCCATCCCACCCCATCCTACTTCCACCCCCCAAAACAGATATTGCAGATCTGAAAATTTTCACATGAAGTCAAACCTTTTTAGGCTTCTGCACATAGTCCAAAAGTTTTTTCATATGTGATACTTCAACAATGTTAAATACGATAAAAGTGCCTTCTATAAAATACTAGATACAATGCTACCCTCTGAGGATATAATGTGTTTATGCCCATCAGAAGCAAGTCTGCTCTAATAATGTAATGATTTTGAAATCTGTTTATATAAAGAAAGAAATATATTTTGAATTATGGAGATAATTTGGGTTTTAATTTTCTTATTTGTGTCTTAATTTTATTTTAGAATAAAAATGTTCAGCTCTTTTGTTTTGTTCACTGTATTAAGCAAATCAGGACCATGAGCATCTACCAACATGGATATGTGCTGCGTTGAAGTGAGATTATTCATATTTTTCAAAATGTTACAAAATAGTAGGGCAAAGTTCTATCCCCTGTCTTTAATTGGGTCAAGATCTCCACTGTGGAAAAGGAAATAAAATGCAAAGGATACAATAAATACATTAAAAATTACAAATCATTAAGTGCCTACTTTCTTAAAATGGAAAATGACAGACTACTAATATTCTTTCTGAAGGAAAAGGTTAAAGGGGAAACTCAACACATGCATTGAGTAAGCAGGAAGAACGATGGAAACTCTCTGTCCTTTTGTTAAATGAATGTAAAATTAAAAATGTGTGGAGTAAGAAAAAGCAAATGAATTCTATTTTCATGCACTACTAGAAACCTTTTTATTTTTTCTTTCTCTTTGTTTGTTGCTTTATTTTTTTTCCAAATCCCAGCTTTTATAGAGGCTAAATTATATTTGTAGGTATTTCAAATATGGGCAGTTGTTTGACCTATTTTTCATGTTGAATGAATCTTTACTGTGAGAAATTTTTTTCACCTATTCAGCCCCAAATTGAAAGCATTTTATCATATAAACAAACAGCCAGTGGACACTCAAATCCCCAAGTGTGCAAAATACAGAATCTGAGTTGGATTTCAATGCTTTGTACATTTTGGAAATATTGTAAACACCTAAGACATTTCTCTTAGTATTGTTCCACAGGTGATTTACAAATCAAACAACTTTTCTGCTGAAAACGTGGTTGAAAAATAGAATTATAAGTTAATGCCTGCAAAAATTGGGCTTTGATAATTTTCTACTGATAAGAAATCTGTGCTCAGCAGTTGATATTTCAAATTATATATTACAGCTTTTCTATCAAATTATACTCTAATATTCCTTAAAATATGTTATCAATTTCCACCCATGTGACAGACATGGAAGCCATTCTCTGTCTGAGTGCATACTTGCTAGAGATTTTTTAATTTATTTTTTAACCTTGCAAAGGGTGTACAGACTCTGGTAAGGTGAAATGGACCCCTTTATGTCATCAGAACCTAGAGAAGCATTAAAAAGCATTTAGGATAGTCCTTCTTTTATAGTAACTCCTCATCTTTGCCCAGATGATTTTCATTGTTTCTGCTTTTAACTATATCAAACACAGGGAAAAATAGGATTTTGACAGATTGAGTAACATTGTCAGAAGCCAGAGTGTTACTCTTAAAGCTTAAACAGAGTGGAAAGGGAATAAGGGAAAAAGCAACTACAAGGGATTAAATAAACCTTGCTACAACAACCTGTGCTTTCCACACAAAGTTTAGTGCCAAAAAAATCACGTGTGCATGCTGCAGGTGCAGGTAAAGCCGGGCACTCAAAAGCACAAGGGCATTTCTGAACACTTGTCTGCAATACTGCTACCCTGCAACATATTTCCACATTTTGATGTACTTTCGTAATCCTCTTCAGGAAGGTATGAACCGTTCACAGTTTGTACATGGAATCAGAATCAGAATTCAGTCGCCAGGAAACAGAAAATTGTTGTGGCACAAGAGGCTGCATTCCAGTAGAGCTACAAACTTCCTAAGAGAGCTTGTACAGCAGTGCAGGTCCATGTTCAATCCCACTTAATTTTGGGTTGCTGACTGCAGGGTTCTGTAAGTCAAGGCTGCTGTTACTGTCAGCAAAAGGAAAAAAAAAAGAATACAGGAGCTCCAAGAGCACTGTTCAAACCACCAGCTAAAGACAGAGCTGTAGTGCTGCTGTGGTTTAACCCCAGCCAGCAGCCAAGCCCCACATAGCTTCTTACTCACTCCCACACCAGCAGGGTCAGGGAGAGAATCAGAAAGGCAAACGGTAGAAAACTTGTGGATTGAGATGAAACAGTTTAATAGGGAAAGCAGAAGCTGCACAGAGAAGCAAAGCAAAACAAGGAATGATTTCCCTGCTTCCCATGGGCAGGCAGGTGTTCAGCCATCTCCAGGAGAGCAGGGCCCTCTCACATGGTTGACTCTACCCCAGACAAAACCAGCACAACTTCTAATGTAGGTGAGAGTGTATCTATGCCTTAAAACTCAGACACCTCGCTGGTGAGTTTTTGGACCACACCAAGCTCCAGAGTTTCCAGTGGAATGCAGAGGTTCTGTCAGAGAGTCACAAAAACATTAGTGGCTCCAGAGTCGGGATGCACAACATCCTAAATGCTGGATATAGAAGATTGATAAAGCAGGAGACAGGAAAAACCTCACAGATGCATGTGACCTGAAAGAAATTAATTTTATACTTTCCTTATCTCAAGGAACTTACCAGGCCTCCTACTTTTACTGTATAGATTTTGGATCCTCTCATAAAATTAAACCAGGTTTTCTGCTGTAAAAATTAGAAAGACCATTTTTTTAAATTCTAAAACATATCTAAAATAAAGTGTGACTAGATGTCTCCCTGTATTTAGTAGTTGTATAATTATAATACTCCACCAAGATATGAAGACTTAGAACTCAGATTTTCCATTTCCTGGAATGAGGATTTAAATCTCAATCTCTGTCCTTTTAAGAAAGTTCCTAAATCAAGTGCAATCTCTGCTGCTTGGGAAAAAAGATCAAACAAAATAATTTAACTTTTGCTATGATGATCCACATTCACTGGAATATTTAGACATTTGGAGTGAGAGAGTGACAAAACAAAAAGAAATAATGTGATTCTTAAGCCTGATGGACATACATCTCTCTTGAGACAGTGGAAATGCAGATTATAGTCCCTGCTCTTACATAGCAAGTTATTGGAGCGTCACATTTCAGCCAGAAAAATCACAAAGACAGCAGGACATTTTATTAGGAAGGAGAAAAAAAGTTTAATCTCTCAAAGTGCAACATCTGGTGACTATTGCTTATATTTTCTCATGTTGGATTAATATCATCACACATTCAATATGGGTGCATTTGAGCTGTAATCTAATTAGATATTGAAAGTATTCTGGTGTCACTTAGCCAAAATACCAAAATATTGTTTTTGTTTGCAGTCATAAGCTGCTGCATTTACTGATACTGTGTCATTGTACCAATCTTTCCTTCACCAAGGTCCCATCATTCTGCAGTAAGCAGCAGGAGGATACTAATCCTCTGCAATAGCACTTCAATTTTCTCATTACAAAAATTGGCTCCATTTTCCTGGCGTAGGCAAACCCAGTGTTGCTCAGACCTTGGGGGCCACAGATTGGGAGCAGCGAGAGCAGAAGAACTGCCAACTGCAGCAGCAGATAGATATTTTAGTAACAGCTGTCTGGTTGTGTATGCTCCTTCTGGATATCAGTTTAAATGCTCCAGCTCAGCCAGCATGAGGTGTTTGCCCCTCTACACGTTACAGAGCCAAGTAAGAGTAGGATGATCTTCAGAATGAAGCAACAAGCAATGTCATAACAGCTCAGCTGATTGTTAGCATCTTCATATATTCTCAAAAGCACTGAAGGAGCAGTCAGAGTAATGAAAAAAACCAGTAGCAATATAGGTACAAAATTATAAACCAAAATCATCTTAAAAATCACACCTTTCAGTTGTACTGAAGCTTTCATAGGGTGCATGTCGTTGTTTTTTTAAGTTTCATAGCATATCTGAGAGGAAAGCAAATTTCACTAGCCTGACTGTGACAATGAGAAAACTGAAACAGAGAAGTGCATCTTTCATGAGCAATTAAATGGCACAAAGGGAAAGAGCATCAAAGTTTCTTAACTTACAGCTTCGTGCTCTAACCACTGGTCTATTTGAGGAACTGAATAAGTAATTTATTCCCTAATTTATACGACTTCATTTATTCCACTTCAGTGTTCACATGCAGCTTTGTGTACAAAAATAAATTAAAACCAAGAATTCCTATTAAATTGCTCATTAAATTTGTTAATGTCTAGGGAGGTACAGGGCTCCCTCCACCTTGAAGCCTGGGCCCTTTCGCATTGAACTCCACAATCACAGAATGGGTTGGGTTGGAAGGAACCTCTAAAGGTCATCCAGACCAACTCCCCTGCAATGAGCAGGGACATCTTCAACAAGAGCAGGTCCATCAGAGTCCCATTCAACTTGACCTTGAATATTCCAAGGATGAGATATCGATGACATCTTGTGAAACCTGTAATAGCATTTCATCAACATTCTCATTATAAAAAAAAAACCCTACAAATTTCCTTATGTTGAATCTAAGTTGTGTCCTCTTTGAGTTTAAAGCTATTACCTTCATCCAGTTGCAATACACCCTGATAAAAAATTTGTCCTCCTCTTTCTTAAAGGTCCCTCTTTGAGTACTGAAGGGCTGCAATAACATGTCCTCAGAGACTCCTACAGACTGAACAATCCCAATTTTCTCAGCCTTTCCTCACAGAAGTGCTCCATCCCTCTAGTCAGCTTTGTGGTCCTTCTCTGAACCCACCTTGACAGGACTCTGTGTTTTTTAAGTAAGAATATTGCATAATGTGATGCAGTGACCCTTCAGGTAATCATCCATTAGCTTAGACAATTTTATTTTATTTCCCTTGACATCCATTCGACCTGCAAAATAGGATTTAAATTAGTTAGAATGATTAATATTTCTGCTTTAGAATAAAAACTGAAAATATATGAAAATAACATTATATATGTCCCTTTTTAATAAAGGAAAAGAAATCACCATACTGCTATTTGTTGTCTTGTAATGGCTGTTGGTTTTACCCATGCTTATTTGCTAGTCTCTGTTCTAGAGACTAAGTCTCTTGTCTAGCCATGGAAATTCTTAAAGGTTTCACATGGAATCAATCCCAAATTTAATAACTTTTTGAAGGCTTAATGTTGAAGTATAAGCTTTCTCCACTAATTTATAACTGGAACATAAGTATTCCTAATAATTAATTTCACCTCTTCAGAAAAATGTTGCTTCTTAATCCTGTGCTTTCTAAAGTTCTACAAATAACTGCATTTAAGTTCTGCAGGAACAGCATAAGGGTTGAGCTGTAAGAATTGGTATAATATACCTAAAAAATTTCCCATAATTTTTGGATAGGTAAAAAATAATCAAATGCCTTGGAATTTGTCCAAGGTCTAACATTAGCACTCTCCTTTCATAAAGGCACCAAGAGCAGTGTCTGAATTTCAGTTTTATGTCCCATTTCAAATATGTGGTCCCAATAACTTAGAATGATGAACTTATCACTGTTTCTTGAAGTTGGTCCATGTAACAGAGATTCTCTGAGACTAATTCCTTCATTAACTTAGCAGTGTTCTTGCCAGAGTTCTTAGTTGGAATTACTCTTGGCATTTTTTGTTAAAAAACAGTAATGTAAAATGAAAAGGTTGATGATACAAGAATCTATGGGGAAAAAAAGGTTTAGCAATATAATTGATGTAAAACAGGAAATGGTGGTACTTATAGGAGTTTAAAGTCTCTCAGGCCAATCATATTTAATGAGACTGTCATGATGCTTATAGATGCTTATAGACAAGTTTGTCTGAGTTTTTTTTAAATGTACAAGTTTAATTTCCCACAAACCCTAATTCCCACCCCGCCCCTCCCCAAAGATTAAGAATCCTTAAATGACATCAACCAACTTCCCCAACTTCCCCTATGTTATCTATAGTATATTTTAAACTGTGAAAAAAGGAAAAGCAAAAATAAAGTAAATCTGAATCAAATTTTGATCTCTGAAAGAGCATCTACTGACTCTCTCCTGATCAAAATGAACTTAATAAGGGCTGTGTCTTTAAAGAAGAAAACAGAAGGGAGAAGTATATTCATTACTTTTGGGTTAATTATAAATTTTCAGGAATGCTGTGTATTTAGAGGCCAATAGAAGAGAATTCCATGAGAAGTGTGAACAGTGTATTTAATCACTTGATCAAATCAATTTTTTTTAAAAAAGAAAAAAATACCTTTTATTTTCAAAAGTATATTTCAAGGCTGTTTCTATTAGCAAAAACTTATTTACAGGAATTTTTCTTTCATGAAAATATTTTCAGAACAGGAACCAAAGCCCTTGGGGGTAAGAACAATAGATCTGCACAAAGACATGCAGCTTTCTAATTGAATATCTTGAATTTTTTAATTTTACCCTTTCCTGTTCAATGGAAGAGAAGACACAGTACTATATTGTCTTGGTGACCAATCCCAGGGAATTAACTAAAACTTTAAATTCATTCTGAAATCCTAAAATCATTATTAAACAGCTCACAAATAACACCTTTTCTGAAATATAATATTAAAACTTCTTAAGGTACACAGAGTAACAATTATGGCTTATTAGAAAGTTTGTCTGATGATAATTCCTTAGCTAAAAACATGGCCTGGAGCTGCTTTTGAATGGTTATTAATTATAAGATTTCTTCAGAAACCAAAAGCTAGCATGTAGCTCTCTGGATTCACTCAGAAACACTGATAGCAAATTATTTTTTCTTCTATATCACTAATGGGATTTTCTTATGTTGCCTTGGGTTCATCTGAATGGCTCTTTAAATTCCAAGCCAGTCCCATCTCATTAATATGACTGAAGTCATACCACTGAAGAGGTGCAGAAACAGAAAATCTTTCTGCATGAAACTCAGAGATCTGATATCTCTCTTCTGCCTATACACCATGGAGGAATTCTTCACAGATTATGGTGATAACGTGCCTCAGCTAGGGTATTGTCCTTTTCAGATTTGACAAACAAAATTAGCCCCTTGTGTATGTAGCCAAGGCCATAAATGTGTGAGTGAAAATATATCCTGTTTACTATCCAAGCTACTTCTTTTAACTGGTCATGTCCTAAGAAGACACTTTCCATACCCAGCAGTATTTTCCTAATGCTGTTCCAGAAAGCACTTCCTGTATGTGCTGGTAAACCCACATTTGCCTTTTTGCACAAAACAAAACAAAAGAAAACAAAAGAAAAGAAAAGAAAACAAAACAAACGGAAAAAATACTTATTAGAATACAGAATTACTGAAGTAGGGGGAAATTTATTTCACCTATCTGTTCTTCAGTATGTTTTACCTTCATTGAATAATATTTGAGGTAATAAGCTGGAAGGAGGACAAGAAGAGGATAATCATGTATGCAAATAGCATATGCCATGGCATTGAACCTGTAGGATCAAGAGCCAGAGATGCCATTCCAACACAGCTAAGTATTAACAGTGCCTGAGACATCCTGACACTTCCCAGTGTGCTTTCAGCCTCAAGCCTCTTATCCTCACCTTGTCAATAAAGTGATCTTATATCTCCTTCCTGAGATGACAGTATTAATGGCACAGATGCAGAATGTTTATTGGCTAATTTTGTGGAATTAGAAAACTTGCTCTCACGTGTGCCAGATGTTTTCCAGAGTGATTTCTGCCTTCCCTCCCTGTTGGAGGCAGTGATGCTGCTGCACGATGGCTGCTGCTGCCTCGCTCACCACCAGGATCAGTCGAGCTAGAGACATGCAGGTTCCTCTCTGCATCCCACACGTTGTCATGGAAAATGCACCATGCAGGCAACCTAAAAGAGCAACACAGGGTTGTCTGGCAAAACAACATTGCTCAGGAAAGGGAAAGTGTTTGAAAATACTAGTACTGCTGGCAGATAGTTAGGCAGGACATTCCTTATTGATCCACAACAGCACATCTGTCAATTTAACATGTACGTACTGAAAGGCACGAAAAATTTAAACTAATTAGAAACAAACTCAGAGAGCTGGCTAGGATTAGCTTTTTAGCTGTTAGTAGGGACTGATGTGCTTTGCACCTCTGGCCAAATGATAACACTGTGTTTCAGAAATTAATAATATCTGAGAATTTCTCATGTCAACTGAATTAATTTCTGTAAGTCAACTGAGCCTACCAATGAGAGCAGGCAGGAAAATAAAAATTTACCAGAAAACCTTTCTTATTATTCTCTAGTTCAAATAATGAGGAAACCATTTGACAATTTTGGCTTCTGTGTGATTATGTTTATTTAAAGAAACAGTACACTACTTAATTATGTATGTGAATACTTGGCACATATAATTACTACCCAACAGGCAAACTCTGTTTTGGTTTGCTGGAATGCCAATGGGCTTTTATTAGTTCAGCCCATCATTCTGTTGTGAAATAGAAATGAAAAGTGGAAAATATGTTTTTCCTCTCTAGGGATCACTTCAGCTCCTTTTTCTCTTTATTTTATCAGACTTCTTGTTGCTATGGGGGTCTTGAAGGCCTATTATTAAAACACCCTGCAGTCCTAAGGGAAGAAAAGCAAGCTGGTGCTGCAGATGGAAACAGTGTGAATGGAATAAACTATAAGCACCAAAAATTCCAATAAATGCAGCAAAATCTTTTTATTATTCTCTTTTGTTTCCAAAGTTCATCTAGAGTTTCCACCTTTTACCTTTCAATTATTTCTGAATATAAGATAATTCATAGTATTATTCAAATAAAAAAGCACAAAAGGAAAAAACAACTTAGTTTTGCTGGCTCTTCTTGGATTTCCTTTTGCACAAAGCAAACTAAATCCAATTTAATTTATTCCATGCAGATATCCAACCTGGAGCAGGAATGGATATTAATAGAAGTAGGAATTAATAGAAAATACTCATTGCAGAAATGACATCTCCATAGCTCTTTCAGAAAAAGACAGGAAAAGATTCAAGATACACCTACTTGGCAGTTAAGCACTAGTTTAATCTACAGGTTAAGTCTACTGAAAACCCACATGACAGTAATTTTTATAATCCTTTAACCATTTTACTGAACAGTAAAATCTGGAAAATTAGTAAGATAGTCACCAGGATCTTTTTTGTAATTAGTTTGAAAGAATGAAAACTGATAGCGGTTACATGCAAGCTTTCTGGAACTTAATTGCAACTGAGAGTATGAGTACTGAGCATATTTTATTATAATTTTTTTTTTCTTTAGATGTATATGATAAGTTTTTTACATGGCCAAAGAATATCCATGCACACTGAATAAGATGGTGGTATTGCATGTCATGAGAGTCAAATAGTCTTCTAAAAATTTTGCAAAAGTCAGCTTTTACAAAATGAACACATCAGAAGAAGCAAGAACATTTCCTGTATTTCACTGACAGCATCAACATGAACAAAGAGTCAAAGATTAATTTGTAATGACCAAATGATTTCTGATCATCTGTAGACCTAATAGTGACACATTTCTGAAGACCAGTAAAGAAAGCTACAGCATAAATTTGAATTTCTTTGGAAGAGAAGGAGCGTATTTTGCCTGAGGGTTTTTGCTTTTTTCCCCCAAGACTTGTTTTCATTTCAAAAGACACACTAGTATAGGCTAGCTTTATCTTGGAAATATTTAAGTTCTCATTTACATTATTGTTATTAACTTCAGGTTTGGTAGTGTATTCAATTTAGCATATTTCATGACCTAATATATCCAGGGAATAGACTTGCTGTCTCTTTCTCCTCTCCTCTCCTCTCCTCTCCTCTCCTCTCCTCTCCTCTCCTCTCCTCTCCTCTCCTCTCCTCTCCTCTCCTCTCCTCTCCTCTCCTCTCCTCTCCTCTCCTCTCCTCTCCTCTCCTCTCCTCTCCTCTCCTCTCCTCTCCTCTCCTCTCCTCTCCTCTCCTCTCCTCTCCTCTCCTCTCCTCTCCTCTCCTCTCCTCTCCTCTCCTCTCCTCTCCTCTCCTCTCCTCTCCTCTCCTCTCCTCTCCTTCTCTTCTCCTCTCCTCCTAAGCACAGGAATTTTAAGGTACTTCATTATGCATCCACAGAGTCAGTACTGATCTGCAATACATGCCTCCATTTACTTCATTTTTGAGGTCATTCAACTTGAAAGGCAGAATAAGTGCATCCCTAAAGTGCTTGAAATAGGGGTGGTCATCAGGACTATGAGAACAACAAAAATTATGTTATTACAGCTGGCCTAAAAGACTGGAAGAAGGAAATAACAAGTAATTTGTGTCTGGCCAGAATGAATAGCCTCTAGGGATTTTTTTTTTTTTTTTTTTTTTTTGTGATTTTGGCTTTTTTTGAGGGAAACACAGGCATTGGTAAAATAATAGAATAGTGGGTACACAACTCTTACTCCCAGCTCCATTCAAAGACTTCAGCATTGGGTACAATACTTCCCATCCTACCTACCACACATCCACATATACTTTATCCATCATCTCCTGAAATGGAAGTGCATTATGGATTTTGTTACAAAGTACTTTATGCAGATTTATAAGTGAGATTTCTCCAGTGTGCCCTGACCTACAGAGACTTAAATATTTATGTAATAGTCTTTGAGTTTGATTAAACTGAAGTACATAAATAGCTGCAGAACGCTGTAATCACAATATTGCTCAACTCTTTCCCAGAGGCACTGACCAGTTCTGAAGCCTTCTGTGAAGGAAAACTCTTTCCTGGCTGACTGACAAGTACTCAACATGAAATTGCTTCATGAGAGTCGTAAATGCAGTAATCTTGCCCCAGAGCCTCATACATTATGCTCACACTACATACCTGTCATTATATGGCACTAAATGCATCAGAATGAACTGATTTCATTAACTTTCCTGGATCTGGATTGGAATGGATAAAATACTCTTAAGCCTTTAACACCAAAGAAATAGTCTTGAAAGCTAATGTTTACATTATAGCTTCACAGTATCAGTGCATAGTACAAGACTCAGGAGCTCTGTAACTTATTATTAATTTGCTCAGAACTAATTAACACTTGTTTTAATCTGATTCTAACATAGCTTAAGAGAAAATGTTAATTTTTTTAAAAAAATTTTGTTCAAGAAAGCAGGGATAATGGAGAGGAGGTCAATATAGGGGTCTTAAAGCCTTGTAAAAAACAAAATTTTTGCAAAATTCTAATTTAAGGCTTAGGAAAATTCAACAATTTCTGCAAGCCTGCTAAAAGAAGAGTGTTTCAAATAAAATTATAGAACAGTGGAAAGTTTGCATGAAGTATTGCAGCATTTATTATCTTACCATTTTGGACACTTTGACAGTAAGGCAGAATTAAAAAGGTCAATAGTAATAGAAGCATAGGTTATTTCATTCAAATCTGAATTGATAATAAAGGTAAACTCTCTCTCTGGATGACATGAATCAGTGATTCTGCTGAAGTTGTTTCAACTCCTGTCATATAATACCTTCTTTTCCAAAACTTGTGTGAATATCTGACTGAGTAGAAATTGCAAATTGTCCTAAATTGGTTGAGTCTTTCAATGGTGTGGCTACCAACATGTACACAAGAAATAACACTTTTTATTAATGCTTCAGGACCTGTTCTGGTGCAGCGATATTGTAGTTGATATTCCTTTCTGGGAAATTCTTCAAACTCTATAAACTTATGGGAAATTCATTTAATATTCAGATGAATGAAGTGAATTTTATGTTTATATACTAAGTCATTACTGCTTTTTCTTAGATTTAGTGCATTGAAATAGAAATTTAAATGAATAAATTATAAGCCTCATCATTATTTAAATATTATCTTGACATCTCAAAATTCAAAAACAATCACGAAGAGAACAATACAAATTTTAGGAGCCCTTCATGATACAAGTTAACTTACAGTGGTAATAACAGGTAACAGTCACTTTAGAACTGGAGCTGATCAAAAAGTTTTAATATCCATCTGGCAGAATTGTGTGTACTTTCAAAAGCTATTCTGTTTTTCTCCATATGATGTAAATAGCACCTTATAAAGCTTTTTCAGCAGAAAAGAGAAAAAATACACCAGAAGCTTACACACAGGTGTTTACAACACATCTTTGAAGGGACAGAGGGTCAAGTTTAAGTTTTCAGATATTAAGCTTACATTTCAAATTGATACACTATCCAATATGCTATTGAGAATACTGCTATGCCTTTTCTCACCTAAGAAACTGTCATGAAGACAGTTTCCTCAAAACCAAGTTTGTCTTCCAACAGGTAACACATTTTGTTGCTAATTCCCAATGCATACTTCTCAAATAATGTTAAATTTTCCTTAAACTATCATATTGTTAACATATTAAAAAAAGAAATCAGAAACAATAGTTTTCATTCAAAAGGAAATTCTCCTGTTTCAAAACATGCTTCCATTATGATTTCAAAGAAAAAGGCCAAACTTAGACATTTATATTAATATGTGTAGAGCAACAGTTTAGACAGACTGCAGTTCAATTCAATTTTACTTATGTTAAAAGACCATAAAAGTGTAACCAAAGTAAATCTCAAATATTTTTCATTAAAATGGAAAATTTCAACAATATTGAAACAAATCAAACAATGCACTTTGAAGGTTCTAATTATAACTTTATTTACAATTAATATTTTTCAGTGAAATATTTTTTATATGGGAAAAAGTTGTTTTGTAAAAAAAAAAAAAAAAAGACAGTTATGCCAGTTTTTCTAACAATTTTCAAGTTTTACTCATGGTTGAAAAATGGAACATTACAAGTTATCTGGGAGCAATATTCCAACTCAGAGATTTGACAGTCAGTATTTAGTAGTAGATGCAATGAGGAAATTGCAGAGGAGGCATACTGTATATCTGTGTATTGAAATTAGATTTCTGAAATTTTTTATTTTTCACCAGTGTTTTTAAACAACCATCTTATATTTGCTTATTTGTATTTCATCCTTGCACTTTTCACTAAAAATATAGGCTAATGTCATGGTGAGTGTTCTTAGGGGACAGTAATTGCTCTTAGCTGGGTAGATTTGGTGACATCACAAGAAGTATGTGCATGGGTGGTCAAAAGGACTCATACATAATGTGTAGGTCAGTGGTTTTGAAGTAGAAAATCAGAAAGGAAGGTAAAGGACCCATAAAGCAGGTGACCAGAAAACAGAAATAAGAAATTCATGTGTTGCACACCTGATCAAACAAAACAAGACAAAATGATAAAATTATCAAAGATTTTTATAATTTACTTTATTTAATATTAAAAATCTCAAAAAACTAAAACTTAAATATAACTATTTAGAACAATTATCATCCTATAAGAAGTATAGGCTTCATTTCAGATTAATTTAATGCTGCAGCTATTTTTTTTTTCTGATTGGCAGCACAAAGTGGAAACTCTTTATTGTGCCAATACAGATGCCTTTCATTATTCCACTTTTCTCCTGCCTAGCACAGTAAAACACAATTTTATCTTTAGGATATTTGTTTCTGTGGATAAAGATGACAATAATCTTTAGCCTCTTAATAAACAGCTCTACTATCCCTTACATTCTGCTACCGTGCTTCAGTAATGCTCTTTCTCTTTGCCTCATTTCTGAATCTTACAGGTAAATACATAAAGCTTCTAAGAGCTGCATGATGATCCCTGTAGGGAAATAAAGTTCTTTGTGCCAAAACTTTTGAAATGAAGACTTAAAATGTTTCGGGCTGTTGGCCTTCTTTATCAATGCCCTAAGTATCAATTTGAATGGATTTATGACTATCATTTGAATCATTACCAGTCTCAGTAGTAGTGTATTTATGAGCTAGCTGTGCTGCATTCTAACCACAGACTAATAAAAAATGACACTCATTAGCAAGATTCAAAAAAGAAAGAAAAACATTTTTGCTTTTTTCTTTTCCTTTTGCTATTCTTTTATTAAGAAAAGAGAAAAAGTAAGCTGTTGTTATTTGTTTTGGGTATTTTTTTTTACATTTCAGTACCTTACTGTGACAGCTGCTGGTTTCACGTAACCCTAGTTTCTATTTTTTGTTTCTTCTAATTTTGCTATAACTAAATTTCATTAACACTTTAGGAAATGTGAACATTTTCCTTCCATCTGCTAAATGGCTTTTAAAACCCATTTACTTTGATTTAGCAAACCTGGAAACAGCTGGCAAAAATTATTTTTATTAAGCTCTTCAGTTTCATATTTACAAGATGTGTGACTTTCGTATTCTTTCTTAAGTTCTGTAATTGGTTTCTATTTCTCAACTGTACAATTTCTTTCTAAATGCTAATCAACCAGGTGGTCAGATGTTTAGTTATCATCCTGCACATTAACCAGTTTAATGTGTCTCAGTTTAAATGTCTAGAGCTGATGATCCAAACTATGTGCATAAAAACTGTAAGAATGGTTATTTAGTTTTCAGCCATTACTTTCTTCTTCCTCTTTCTAATTCTGAACCTTATTGTGATGATTAAATAACCTAAGATAAGAATGTGAAAAATACGTTCCCTGCACTGGATGCCTGTTTACTAAAATGTTGATATTTTTCAGCCTCTGATGTACCATCAGGGTAAAAGAAGGTGTGATAGAGACTGGTTTATTACATTCTCATTAGCTCTTTGTGCTTAGTTTTGGATGTGAAAGCCTATAAGCATTACTCATTCACTTTTAGCTTGCTCCAATTCTACAAGACAAGGGATTCTGCAGCCAGCAAAAGACACTAATTTGTTTCTGGAGTGACAAATCCACGATCCTGGTCTTTCAGAGCTGCAGAAGATTCGTCCATGAGTGCGAATCCATTAATACAGAAAATTTATCCTTTTGAGATATATTTTTGTACCTGATACATCTGTGTAATCTGTACTCTGCCAGCAGAATTTAAGGTGTGAAAGCACACTTCCTACAGAATAATAATTAAAAATGATGCCTTAAGTTTTAGCTTTTATATTTTTTAGATTCTGTTCTGCACTGTGTGTGACTCTGAACTTCATTTGAAGTGTTAGTAAATTCTCTTCACAGTTCAGTTGGACAAAACAATCCTTTTCCAGTCTGAGAACCAAGGACATATTGCAGCTTCAGGCCCAAAAAGTGTAAACAACAGCAAATTGAGGGGATCAGTCTGGGAGGATGGGACTTCAGAAGTCAAAATTGGACAATTAACCCCAAAACTTTAAGTAAAACAAAACTTATAAAAGTGTGAAAACTCTTGACAAGCCATCCATGTTAGGTCCATCTTGCGTCCATCTTGGGTGTAGCCTCAGTCAGGCTCTTGTACTGCCCAAAGTGTATCCTTTAAAGGCCTTTTAATAAATACCTACTTTATTACTTTAACACTGTCTACCCTCTGTTCCAGATCATCCTCTCAAAGCATCAAAAAAAAACCACCCAAAACCAAAACCTTTCATATCACTTGCCCACTGAGCTGCACACAGCTGTACTAAAACAACATCACTGAGATGCTTTGTATCAAGCTGTACCTAATGGGTTTTTCAGTACCATGAAGATATATCAAGATATCATTTTTGGGAATGTACAATTATGGATCAGATGTCCAGAGAGCAGTGCCAGAAATGAGATACCAAAGATAAAGCTTGAGTCACCAGTATTAAACAAATTTCATCACTTCTTTGTTTAGATCTCTGACACTTAAGTAAGGGCTCTGTATTGTTTTTTATTTTTCCATGAAAATATATTTCTCTCATCTTCTTAAAAAACTTAATTTGTGATCAGTTTCAAACAATAGCTGAGTTCCAGGAAAAAAGCATACTATAAGCATTATCATTTCAACAAACTTATATAAATCAGAAATTTGTCATAAAATTGTGGCAGTGTGTATGCATCATCATCGTGCTCAATCTATTCTAACAGATTCTTTCATTATCCCTGGTAGATACCATCAGCAAGAACTCAGTCAAAGACTTCCAAAACCTTTGGGAATTCAGACTGCAGAGATAAATCTTCACTGACTTTCTGCAGATGAAGTTAGCTTCTATGAAATAGGGGAAATATCTGTGTTCCAAAATAACCCTTGAAAAATGCCACTAGACACTCTGGCACAGGAGGTTGACTAATTTGAGTGATGTTTCCAAATAAAAGAGTGAAAGACTGAGTAATGTCAGGCTCAGAGGACAAATTTTGCAATATTTCTAAATAGAATACTGATAAACAATTACAACTTTAGCCATTGGAAAAGTTCCACACAGACACTGAAACCTCCCTTTGCTCCATTGAACATGAATCCTCAGATTCTTATTAAGGTTTCAGATAGTAAGAATAAATCCTGTTGAAATAGTATTTATGTAACATATGACAGTGGTATCTTACCATATCTCTATTTGAATTATGCACACATGATGTGCATACTCCACCAGAGTACGGCCTTAAGTAATTAAACAATAAGATTCAGTCAGTTACTGTGAATTCCTAAACCTTCATGGACACATCTGTCAACTCATATCCATATCTTTTTGTGTGAGTAATTCTGATACTCTGAAATGTACCACTTAAAATTTCATGCACACAAAGCTGCATGGTGTAGATTTTTAATAGGCTAAGTTACGAATATTACGCCTTTTATTGTCATAATGAGCTAGAAATACATTTGTCATGAAAAGCTTCATTTAGCATTTAGTTGTTGACTAAATGTCTTCTGATGGTTGAAGAAAGATTATGTGCATTTCACTGTGCTGTTGTCTGTAAGGCAGTGAACTTAACCCTGTGCAGTACAAAACAAGCCACAGTGACAGAGGATGCAAAGCTGGATTGGTCTGTAGCAGTTTGAAAACATAGTTTCAAATTAGCATGCAATCTGTGTAGCAAGGGGTATCTGTTTTTAACAAAGGAGAATAGCCAAGAGATGACTTGTCAGGGGATGGTTTTAGAGTGCTTTAGAAGTTGTACTTAATTACACTAATCAATTCATACTATCAGCTCTCAAGTTTAGGCTAGCTTCATGTATGTGACAGAAACCAGTTGAGGATGGCAGAGAAGAAACAAAAACTTTCTTACACCACCAAAACCAGAAAAACTTCCCTGTTCAGGTTTCCCAGTATTTCCCAGGCACTTAGGAGGGCAGAGAGCAGAGTAATCAGAGTCACACATCTCACAGCTTCTCATTCAGGTTCCACTGTCCTCCACAAGCTTCTCTTTGCCTCTCTGTGAAAAAGCAGGAGTAGAAGCAAGAAGTGTGTGATCCTCCACCCAGTGCAGACCAGCAGTGGTGCTCCTTTCCACCTCCAGCTCCAGTCTAAGGAGAGACACTCTGATGAGGCCAAAAGTGCCTCACCAGGCTTGGATGTGCCCAGATACGTCTAAGAACCTGAAACTGCTGCTGAAGTACAATATACTTGGTGAATGTCTAGGTGACTCAAACCTGGGATTATCTAAGTAAGCAGTTCATAAAGAGTATCACACCTTCCTTTTCTATTCATTTTAACAAACAAAGGTAATTTGTATTCCTTGCAAGGATTCAAACCATTGTCCTACGCACCTTAGCCCCTCTTAATACCTTGGGTGTTATCTCTGGGTAAGCAATGCCAAGAATACTGTTCAGAGCTAATTTCTGCTGCTCAGAAACTCACCAGCAATCCTCACTCACTGCTTGTGAGATGTATGAGATGAGATTCCAGTAGCCTGCTAATCTGGGGCCAGAAATCCCTCAGTGTTGCCAAATGCAACCACATAGAGTGAATGCATTTATGAGTGCACCACTTTCTATGGTTTTAGTTTCTAAAATAAAATCTAGATTTAAGACTAGATGTGGGACTCTCCTTGCCATGGAAAAAGAGATTTTCAGGCCTGGCAACGAAACTGTAAAAAAAAATAACCTAATCAACAAACTCCATATTAAATAAATAAAGATTAAGCTGTATTGTTTTAAAGTCTCTACTATGATCTTTGTGTGCACTATGAATGCCAGTCTCACACAGCTTTACAGAAGAATGAGACAAAACCAACAGTCTCTGAGGTAACAAAGGACATTGTAATGCTTGTATTCTCTCTGAATACTGGGAACTCCAGGAGCCAGAAGGCAGAAATTTTCTAGAAAGCTGTCCAAGAGAATAAACGTAGGGCCTTGGAGCATAATTAAAGAAAAACCTATTCTGTTTGACATTCCTCATGAAAGAACGTGTTATGTCTTATGAATTCAAAACATGCAATTAAACAAAACACATTCCTCCTTCTCTTATTCCCCAAATAAAGTAAATCAGAAGCCATTGCTTTGAATTGCTGGCTGTATTAGCTAGCACAGACATCAAATATTCAGCTGGGAGCCCGTCTGAACACAAATGATTTAAGCTGCACTCCAAAAGTCAACTAAATATAAGAAAAGAACAAAACAAAACAAGTCTTCATGACTACCATATATACGATTATGAATAATTCGCTGGCAGTTATTAAAAGAAAATTATACATCAAACCTCCTTCTTCTCCATGCTTTCAACTGCAAATAAAGGAAAGACACCACATTAAATTGAGTTTTAGCTGCATTATAGATATCTAGTATGTATTGTTTGTGGAAAATGCCTTCATCTTAACTTTGTTAAAGGTAAGTTTTAAATCCAATGGGACAGATATTTACAAATTGGTATTTATCCTGCTCTGTTTAAAATATATTTAGAATACAAGGGCTGAATATTACCAGTTTTTCAGCATCACTCTCAAATTAGTTTCCTTATTATTCCTGATCAAGATTACACAAAACCATATGAACAAAAAATGTATAGTACGTCCACTTCTTACAATGAGAAAATAGCAAATTTTTTTTAAAAATTTAATTGATTTGTGTGTTTTGCAGAAGAAAAAAACCCCAACAAAACATACAGCATAAGATGGCTACTTTGTCTTCCACCTGTTTGATTCATTGATTATGAAATACAGTAATAAGAAGGAGAGCAACCTTGGTGAGACACGCATTCATAAGGGCCTCCTTCACACTTCTGAATCTCCTAAGAGCAGGATCTAGGGCACCAGGCAGGTGTTTGATAAGCAGGATGAATGGGTGATGTTTCTTGACACAGCGTTTATGAAAATGTGCTGTTCCAAATGTAAATAAATGTTTTCATGATTTTATTAATTCCCTCTCTTTTTTATGAAGAAATTTATTTCTATTTTTTATTTTGTAATCCGTTATGTACTTTTATCTTACAGCTAGGCACCAATAACTATCTTATATATTGTCATAACTCTTTTTACAAAAGGTATATGTAACTTAAATTAGTATTTTGTAAGAGAGCACTAAGTATGCAAACTTTCAGTCATCATTTGAAATGTATCTGACTAATGAGACTATAAGAAAATGCATCTATCATTAAAAATACTTAAATAATAACTTATGGAGTAGCCATGCTCCAAAAGGTTCCTTGATGTAGAAAATCGAAAGATCAGTCACTCAAGGTTAAGAGAATGAGAGGATCCTGGGAAGCAGATTTATTGTGAGTTTCCAGGTTAAATCTAACCCACACTCTCTTAAATCCATGTTCATGCAGTTTCACAGATACAACAGATATGTTCACTGAAAGAAGATTTCAATCCATACTGTGCTATAATGAAGTAAATTTGTAAATTAAAATTTGAGTTTTGAGCAGAAAAGGCACTTTTGGTAAATTCAAGCTGAAGAGAACATTCTGGGGATTAAAATTACTTTATGTCATTGTTTCTTTACTCTCTTCTCCATACTCTACAGGAGCACTAGCCCTCTGCACCTACCTGCTGATGGCAGTGCACCAGACAGTTTTCTGAATTTGGGACCTTTGTGCAGGCAGCTTCAGCATCCAAATCAAACACAAATTGTATGATACTTTGATGCAATTGGCTTGTTGGATTTTTACGAAGTCTTCAAAAGTTTAACTGAACTTTTTCTGTGAAATAATCCCAGCTCTTGAAAGAGCTGAGATAAAGTAGATTGAATTTCCAAACTATTATTTTTTTTTTCTGTCTTAAAGAGTGAAAATTGGTATTTTCTAATCAAGGAGTCATGCACCCCCCACAAATAAAATACTCTTTTTTATCAAGAGCAAGGCAGGTAAGATTATGTTAAATGCAGCCCTATAGCAAATTATTGACCTTGGCCTACATGACCTGCTTTTGCCATAATCAGTGCTGCTGCATCTAAAAACCCTCACAATACAACACAGAAACTGATCAGAAGTTATTTTTATACCTATCTCCGATTCAATGTCAAATGTATTTTCTTAAATTGCCACATTTTGGAGGTATTTGTAAAGGCACCTTGTTGATTATCACATTTCATTTAAGATTAATAATTTAAAGAAGAAACATTGATATTTTAAGTTAAATGCTGCTGAAAACACAATGTAATCACTTGTCTCATGACCAAACAAAAGTAATGTATTGAACAAATCCTTAGTCATTATTAAATTACAAATTCTGTTTTTTTAATAGAGACTTCATATTCAGTAAGCCAGGTATAGACAATACTTTTCAAAAGAGAAATATAGCAGAGCAACTCAAAATTAAATGTCTGAAATAAACTACTGAGATTATGACATTTGTTCACCATATTCTTGCTACTTCAACTTACACAGTATTTAATTAAAATACAAATAGGAAAAAAAGACAAAGTGATGTGTAAGTGAATCGTTGTTTTAGTGAATAATTTGGTCATATCTTATTGAATCTAATGAACAATAAAAGATGGCCTTTACTTATATTTTAAATCTTTAGTCAATTACATGTCAAAAAAAAAAAAAAAAAATCCAGATGTCTCAGGACAATATTCTATGCATATATTGAATAGCTTGTTTGTTCCTTTTTGTTTACTTACTAAACAAACATAAATGCTGCTGTCCTTTTTTTTTTTTTTTTTTTTAATGATCACTGAGTATATGAACGAACATATGATTTACAACTAACCAACTCACTAGCTTCTCTAATATTCTTAGAGAGGATCCATTTTTTCTGTTTGGCAGTATTGTCAGTAGACTTACTTTAGCATCTGTATTTTTATCTGCACCAGAAAATATAGTGTGTTCTACTTCTACTGTCAAAAAAAATAGCATTGGCATAGTCAGTAAGATTGGTGAAATTTAATTAATTGGTCTACAATTACAATATCTTTCTACAGTGTACCATTCACCTGCTGGCTTTATCAAACATAAAAGGTAATTATAATATATTTTTGAAATTACTCTGAAAACAAAGATTATCCTTTACATTAATAATTTATACCACATATTACACATACACACAAATATGCTTTGCGCATAGCTCTGTTACTTAAACCCTTTGCAATTTTTTTAACCCCTCTACAAATCCAGTGTAAATCAGTACTACATAAGAGTGGATTTCAGAATATGTGACAGAGGCAAAAATGCACACAGCTGCTTCTCCTTTTATCAGATGATTTAATATTATTGAAAAATTCAGTAAAAATTGACTTCCTTGAGCTGATATGAGTGACCATTTAATTTTGTGCCACTGAAATTTCTATTTAATTTTGTTGTAAGGTGTTAGGTGCATTAATTTGCTAAATCTTAAAATTCAGAAACATTTAAAATTATCATGTATGTGCAATTATACAGGAAAATATGTTAAATTTTTACTACTTTAGTAAGACTTCAACTTAATTTAATTTCTCAGCAAAGAAGCTTGGTGAAAAATACATGGTTTTTGTTCAGGTTAAAAACCCCTCTATGCTTTATTGAAATACAGCCCCTTTCCACAAAGAGGGACTTATATTCCAGAACATTCAATGTATAGTGTTAAAAATAAAAGGTTCTGAGAAATACATATATATATATATATATATTTATGTATATGCACACACATACACACACACATATATATATATATACATATCTATATCTGCATTAATACATATATACATATAAACATATATAAATCTGCAAAGGTTGCTATTAAAATAAATATGTTTGGAAATAAAATTATCCACAAAAACTTATGATAGACAAGAACTAAGAGAAGACAAAAAGAAATTTTCAACTCAATCTCTTACATGAAGATAAATTCAAAAATTCCCAATTGAGTGAATTAAAGCAAAAGGCCGTAAGTTGTGAATGTCTTCATTTTCTTACTAGTAGTTTTACATCCAAAACTAAGGGAAGATTTTCCTAAAAGACTGCTAAAAGAGAAACAGTAAATCATATTAAATTAGATTCAAGGCTGGCAAATTTAATTCCTAGATGAACAAAATGAAACAGATAGGAAATTGTATGTTAAGTTTCTGGAGCAAAAGGTACAAATCACTTCTTACCTTCAGACTGTTTCATTCTCATGTTCATATGTAAATATAAATATAGAGTAACTGATTATTTAATAAGGTTAACTCTGATTATTGGTTACATGATTCTGTCATACATTACTGTTATGCCAGAAATCTACAGTGTCTTCTCCTTCAAAATTCCTATTGAACCCTGCATCCATCAAAAAGTAAAAAAAAAAAAAAAAAAAAAATCTGCTATCCCTCTTTATTGCTGTATAAAAGGTTATGGTGATATTATTATTGCTGCTAAATTTTGTGTACAAAATTATTTCTGCTGGGTTTTCAGCATTTGTGCCATTTGTGTTGGATAATCTGAAGATGAAATAAAGAGCTTTTGATGGTGTCCTGATGCTGCAAGAAAACTGACAGTGCCAGAAGGATCCTGTTTGTGAGAAAGCCACCCATGAATAGATAGACTTTTTCATGTGGGATTGGCCTAACAGACCATGTGGCCTCAGATTTTTCTTAACTCAGAACTCTGAGGTTTATAGGTAGATTAAGTGTAGTACTGAATAATAGTTTCAGATAACTGGCCTCTTCAGGAAGCAGGTGAGAAGTTATGGTGTAAATCTCATAAAAAATTATCTGATCTCAAATTCTCTACTGTCTTTAATGGAAAACAAAATTAGTAGCATAAAACAAGGAAATAAGCATTAAAATATCTTAATTTTGAAAGTGGCTAAACTAAATTTCAGGGCCCAGAAAAGGAAATATTTTTCATGCAGACACTTTTGAAATCCTTTCCTGTATACAGGCTCCAACTTCCATCTTTCCTCTTTAAACAGGCCATTCAGCTGATGATGGATAGCAACTGAAGAGTCCAAAGGATAATTCTAGTTTAAATGGACTAGACTTCTAGACTCTCAGGACTTCAACAAGTCTGATCTCAGGTGTGTTAAGGACTAGAGACTGCACAAACTTGTCACACAACTCAGATCTGCAGTTCCATGGCAGCTACAGCCCAGACTGGCATTAATTGCCACATTAATACCTCTTTCCCAGTGTTTCCATCTTTGTCACTCCTGGTTGTGCCAACCAGTGTCTATATCATGAAGCTATCTTTGTAACCTTCCAGAAATCTCGTTACCTTTTCACATCTCATCACACTGCCCCTCTAGCTGATGTCAGGCAGTCTTGAGTCTTCAATGAGCACCAGCATCTGTGATCCCAAGACTTCCTAGAGCTTTTTAGCTTTTCACATTTTTATCTTGACCCAGTAGGCTGTAACAATTTAACTCTCACACTCTTGTCCTCTCTTATCTCTTCTTAGATTCTGGTCCACAATACGTTCACCAGACCATCATCTGTTCCATAGAAGTGCTCTAGGCTTCTGAGCTAGTCATTTTACCAGCTCTTCTTCTTCCTGCCTGTGTTAGTAGTGGACTGACTAGGCAGTGTTAGGTTAACAGCTGGACTCAATGATCTCAATGACCTTTTCCAACTTAAACAATTCCATGATTCTATCACACTCCCTCTTGTCTTTGTGGTTCCTACCCCCTCCCCATCCATGCTTCTGCATTGGGTACTGCTGGGAGCTGGTATCTGGGCTGGCAAGCAGTGCAGGTGTGTCTCTAGCACCAGCTGCATGGGGATAATCACTGACTCTTCAGGAATCAGCTGAAGACAAAGGTAAAGTATCCTTTGACAGTATCTGATGGACAGAAACAAGATCTTTGCTAACAGAAGCAAAAGCCTAGAGAGCTCTGTAGCAGCTGCACCAGCACCCACCACCACCAGCAGCACACACCCTGAGGCTCCCAGAAGTTCCCAGAAGATCTGGAGTTCCCAAACTGCTGTGCAGCATGGTGCCTGCTAGCAACATCTGTTTACATCTCTTATTTACCGAATAAGCTTACAACAAGGCGTAACTAAAGCATGATCAAAATCATCATCTTTTCATCAAAACAAACAGGGATATAAAGAATAAATTCTGTGGTGGAGACATCGCTTTTTTCCAGTGTTTCAAGATCTAAAGAAAATGCTTCTTTTATCTTTTTAATTCCACTGATTTTGACTTCACTTTCAGGTCAAACATTTAGGTGAATAAAATACTTTATGTTAATGATTTTATTAAATAGGATTATTAGATATTTTCTCATCAATGAAATGTGAGAAATCATGTAAAATATTAACTTACTAATGCTGACCTTTTGACACACCTTAATTGAATTTTTTATTACTGTTTCTATTTTGTGAATATTTTATCTGTTTGGCTTGATTTTGGACAAAAGAACATCTTCAAACACTGACCCTGCCTAAGAAAGTCTTATAGCAGTGAACTTTCCCAATGACTCTACTACAAAACATTGATCATCTTCCCAAAAGTAGGTAACTTGGAGGAAAGGAAGGAAAATACAAAGAGCATTGTCAGAAGAAATTCTCCAGGAAAATGGATAACAAAATAACATTTGCCTGTGTGCAGATGTTGACAACTGTATTGCAAAATGATAAATAAGTATTTGAACACGGTTAGTGATCCTTTCAGCAGGGAAATACTATTTTTTAGTTAAAATATAGTTTATCATATTAATGAAAGATACTATTTTAGTTAATAATTTTGGAAAGGATGTTAAGAAAGCAGGGTGTTTTCATGCTGCAAGAATGTGCCCAGACTATGGACAGACAAGGAAATACATAAGGACAAATCTGGAACTGGTGAAAAACAGTATTTTGAAACAAATTAGATTTGTGTAACTTTGTCATTTTAGAGAGGTATATTGAACTTGCCAGCAGTAATGTTTTCAATAACAGAGTACTCTGAGACTTATCTCAAAAATTTCTGCCTTACACTCTTTTCTATGTCCTCAATCAGGTTAGCAACCACAAACAAAAAATCTATATAGCAGGAAGTTTGTTCCCCTTAGATAACCTGTGGAGAAATAACATTTCTACACCCTAAAAATAATCCCAAGTGACAAAATATGCATTCACATCAGATAATTTACATCATAATGACTTTATCATTTAAGTACTGTTATCCTCTCCAAAGACTTCCAATTCCACCTTCTTAAAATTTTGCTGAAATTACCTTTTCTTCCCTAATGCATTTTACCATTCCTTTTCAGATATTTCAGAGTGATAGTGGAGCCTCAATATGTTTTTGCATGAAGGATTTCTCACACTAGCAACAGATTTTTTGCACAAGGAATTAGAAACAGATCTGTAAAAAATGCTGGTTGTATTTTTCTAAAATAAAATTTGGGCTTGTAAGGGATTTTTTCTCTCTACATCCACTGACACTACTCTTTATACAGCCTTTAACACTAGTCTGGGCTCTCATATTAATATTTTCTTCCCAGTATTCCTTTTATCATTTACCAGAAGTGGTAGATGTCAGGTGATACAATAAAGCAATCTTCAAAACTGACTCCTATTTCTTTCCTGATTCTACTTCATGTCTTGTTTTTTATACTCATACTGGTATACTTAGCTCTTAAACAAATCTTTTCTTTACAAGACTCAGACATAGATTTAGCCCTGGACTTCAGGAGAGGTAGCTTTGGCCTGCTGGAAAGCAGCTCGTGGGGAAGGACCTGGGGATTGAGGTGGACAAAGAAGCTGTCCTGGTGCCAGCAGTGTGCCCTTGTGGCCAAGAAGATCAGTGGTATCCTGGGGTGCCTTAGGAAAAGCATTGCCAGCAGGCCAAGAGAGGGAATCCTGCCCTTTTACTCAGCCCAGCTGAGGCCAAATCTGGACTTCTGTGTCCAGTTCTGGGCTCCTGGAGACACATGGAGCTCCTGGAAAGGGTCCAGTGAAAGGCTTTGAAGATGATTAGAGATCTGGAGCATCTCTCTTATGTGGCTGACAGAGTGGCTTAGCCTGGAGTAGAGAAGAATGAGAGGAGTTCTTACCAATGTATACAAATATCTTAAAGGCAGGGAGGATGGGGCCAGGCTCTGCTCAGTGATGCCCTTCAGCAGGAAAAGGGGCAACAGGCACAAAATGAAAGACAGCAAAATATGAGGAAAACTTCTTTACTTTGTGAGTGACAGAATAGTGGAACAGGCTTTCCAGGGAGTTTTTTTGAGTACTCTTCTTTGGAGGTATTTAAAAACCTACCTGGACATGATCCTGTGCAACCTGCTGAACGTGAATTAGAGGGGTTGAACTAAATGATATCCAAAGGACTGCTACAACCTCAATCATTCTGTGAGATTGCTCAGGTCTTTAGCTTGTGTATTAATGACATGTATTCTGGAGCATCTGTCTTATGAGGAGACACTTCAGGAGCTGGCTGGAGAAGACTGAGAGGTAATCTCCTTGAAGTACATAAATATCTCACAGGCATTTGTCAAGAAGATGGTGCCAGGCTCTTTTCAGTGGTGCCCAGAGACAGGATGAAGAATAATGGCCTAAACTAAACACAAGAAATTCCACCTCAACATGAGGAAAAGTTTCCTTACATTGAGGGTGGCAGAGCACTGGAACAGGCTGCCCAAGGAGGTCATGGACTCTCCTGTTCTGGAAACATTCCCAACCCACCTGGATGTGCTCCTGTATCACCTGCCCTAGGTCATCCTGTCTTGGCAGTGGGGTTGAGCTCCATGGTTTTCAGAAGTCCCTTCCAACCCTATGAATTCTGTAATTCCACAATATTGACAGATTTTAGCAAGTTTAAAACATTGTTAGCAATGGAACTATTTAATGTCAAGTTTTTCACTAGATTTGTATACAATTAAATACATAATTTTATTTTTTGGAATGGCAAAGCAGTTTTATTTTTTTCTCATTACAAGTGGGAATGTTTACTACATATGGGAGGGTTAAGTTCTATTCAAACAAAATGACTGCAGGAATTTGACCCTTAACAGTTGCTAAAATATTTTAATATTTTTAACAATATAAGTCTTAATTCAAGTCTATCAAATTCTGTTGCACTATAAGATAAACAAGGGTTGAGGCAGGCTTTTTAATAAACTGAATCTTCTATTCCTATAATTAAATAAAAATTTGACAATTGATTTAACATTAACTGTATTTTTACACAGGAATTATACTTTTCTTTTCCTTTGCTCCAAATATAAAATGGATTTCTAAGTCTAAAGAGATCATTATTCACTCCAATTCTCACACCAATATATTTATATTTTTTAAATTTCTGAGACTAAAGCAGCAGCTATTCTCAATGTACCATTTTTCTTATGCTTTCATAAACATGAGAGAAGCTCTGTGATTTTCATATATATTTTGTTCAAGCTCTGAGCTAAGATTGAATCAATTAGAGTGATTTTCCTAGTTAGACATAAATATGTAACAACTCTAATCTCTGTTTAATGACATAAATAGCTTATATTTAGTTCTTCTGAAAATACTTGAGAAGGTTATGCTATACATAAATGCTCTATTTCAATCGTTATTTTCCATATACCTGCATTTAAAATACACTTCCACTACTGCTGACAAGTTTCACAGACTCCTTTGTGTTGGAGGGGGGCTGTACACTGTTATGTACCTACATGAAATGGAAGATCCAGCTCCCAGACAATTTGCAATTTGAACACGAGGCAAGAGACTATATGAGGATGTGAAATGACAGCAATATATATTGAAACAGTAGAAAAATAATGGCCAGCAAGCTTTGGCCTCTTCTTCTAATAGTGTAAGTTACTTCACAGGTTTTTGAAGACAACTGAGAAAATTTTTATAAGATGGGCTAGCCCTGCAGCAGATTAGGGATGAGGGACATTTTTAAAAGCAGTAAGAGGAGCCTTTATTATAAAAATATTCTAGCTAGCTGAGCTATCTTAGCTTCTTCCAACAATTTTTCAGCAAAGTTCAATTTGTCAAAAGCTTTTCTGCTTGCAGATTGCAGCCCTAAGCTTGGTGTAGCAGATTCTGGTCAGGACAGGAACAAACAATGTATATGCATTTGTGCTGGGGAGGGTCACTGACGCTTGCTTCTCCTGATCTGCAGTTTAACACCGTTTGCCTATCCAAAGGACACAGATCTATTTCAACTGCTGCTAGAGGTGAAGCTGTAATCACTGTAGTTTAGCATTTTCAAGGCTCACTTCTGTTCCCGTGCAGATTAACCCAAGACCTTAAGAGAGAAACCAATATGAACAAATACTGGTGGTCTTCTTTCAGCAAAGTAGTTGTAGATTTAACTTGCAATTATATCCATGCTTAAGTCCTGAATTTTGTCCATCTAATTTTGCATACACATCAGTCACACTGATAGGTGATAATGTTTTACCAAACTTCCTTTCTTCCCCCAGAAGTTTAATGTAACCATTAAAATAAGAGGATAATGTTTAGAATAAATCTTTAGCCACAGCTAAATTATTTGTTCATGTATTTTCTTTAATATTGCACACAGATAATTTGTAGAAAAGTTTATTAAAGTTCACTATTTAAATCCATATTCATATACACCTTTTATACAAATCAATTCTTTGTGTGAACTTAAAGTGGGGAAAATGGGGCAGAAGTCCATTTTCACTTTTAATTTGCACAGTTAACCCCAAAGGCTTCTGAGCTACAAGAGCAGAAGATAAATTCACGCTGTAGTTTTTGAACTTATAAATGAAATGCTAAAAGAAATGATCCATTGTTAAGTAATTAGTAGCATTCTATGGCATAACTTTTTGACCAGAAGTGAAATAAAAATGTTGCCTGACTGCTTAAACAGTGCATTGAAGAAGTCTATGCTCTATGAAGAAGTCCATGTTACAAGATCTATCAGGACAATTTCTGGGGAGTTGGAGATTTCCCTAGGCAATACCCTGCAAAAAGATACAAAATCCCTGACAACCCACAAGTCACATAGAGGGTCTCTCAAATTACAAATACTTCCAAAAGCCAGAAAGAAAGATTGCAAAATCCCCTTCCTTGTAAAGAGCAGAGGAGAAACCGAAGTGCCAGTCACATTACATATTGGAAAAGAACAAAACTCTACAAATCTATACTACAGAACTGAAGGATTCAACATTCATGTTCCTTTAGATATTGGAGAAAGAAGTATTTGCTGTAAAACTCATGCTTGTTTTAGGAGGTCCACATTGTTCAGTGGGCACTACATATCCTACACTTCAGGAAAAACAGACAGAAAATGCTTAAATTTTCCATTGCATTCAGACATTGAAAAACTGCCTCCTTCACACAGCCCACCTAATTCAAGTCCCTAAATTCCTTCACCTGGATGAGGAGGATCAAATGCAGGCAGCTTGCTGCCTTCAGGTGGCCCTGATACCCAAGGAAGGGATGATGGAGTTCAGTGAAGTTGCATAAATTCGTTATCTCAGGTCTATCTACACCTCTTTAGATTTGTTTGTTTGCTTGTTTGTTTAAAAAGATTTCTGAAGCTTTAACTTCAGCCAGACTGTTGTACTGCACTCCCTAGTCAAAACATGAGTTTTGGGAGCAAGGAGATTTCTTCTGAACTTTCATGTTACATGCCTTTATGTTTTGTCTTCAGTGTTTTTGGTTTTGAAATAAGGGAAATGGCCAAATGTCTAACAAATTGCAGTTTTAAGGACTTCACTTTTACAACTTTATGATTTGCCTTGACTAAGGTATACTCAGAGATGCTAAATAGGGTCTTCAACCTGCTGTACATCTCAAGATGCATAGTGAGGATGACAGTATCCCATCCATAGCAAACATCCCTTATGAACAGAAAATTCTCAGTTGGCACAAAAATTGTATTTATTATTTTCCTGCATTTTCAGTTTGAGTCAAAGGAAAAGAAGATAGTATATATATCTCTCTCTACCCTCCCCCCATTTCCACCTGCCCCTTAAAAAGACAAGTGTTTTTCATCACAGGCCAGAATTGTCATATGAAAAAGAAAGAGATGAATCTAAAGCACATTGAATTCCTAGACTGATTAAGAGCTGTGTTTTTTAGATTACTTGTAGCTTCCTTTTAAATAAAAAGACAGCTTAAAAAAAAAAAAAAAAAAAAAAAAAGTTTGAGTCAAATAATCTGCTAAAATAAAGGTGCAGACAACATTGCTTCTCCTTAGCCCTCCAAATCTTATGTCTGTTTCTCTTTTTGCTTTATCATGACAACAGCTTTAAATTATATACTTCTAACACCTTCTTAATTTTCTTTTTTCGCTTTAATTTCCTAAAGTCAAAACCAGTTTTGAACCTATCCATCTGGCTTATCTCATTATAACTGTCTGATTGGAATTATCTTCCCTATGGCTTTGCTAAACCCACATATTACCTTGCCTCTGGAGATCTTCAGTCTAGTATCCTTTTTTTTTTTTTTAAATTACCTTATGAAAAAGATTTAGGAATGATATTTTCTTATCACCTGAGAAACTGAAGTTGGCTTTATCATATGTCTCACCGAGTTTGTACACAAATGGCATTTTTACAGGCAACAATGAATATAAATAAACTTCTTAAGCACTCAGATCTCTTGCATACTAAAGGAAACAGAACATTGTTTGTTTTCTAAGTGAATGAAACATTCATAAAATTGACAGCAAATACATGGAGCAGATTTATGTAATTATGGCTTGAATGTCAGACAATAATGTTATCTATATAATTTAAGTTGGTTTAGCACTAATGCCAATACATTTATGACTCTTCCCTTATGACTTTGTTTAGAAGTTACAGAAGTCAAGGCAAAGAAATTTGTTGACGTCAACAACCTGAATTAGGTTCAGACTGTTTATTTGTTTTGTCTGCTCTGGTACCTAAGAAAACACTTTTTTCTTTTTCAAAGTAATAAGTTATTTCCTTCACAGATTCCAATTCTGTATACTGTAAGCATAAAGACTAAGCAGCTGACAGCATTTCTCAAACCATGATATTATGCTGATTTCTGATGCAACTGAAAGCAGATTGCATGAACAGAAGGATTTGTGTTGTAGATCATCTGTTTGTTTGCAAAGATAAATTTTTTTCTCAAGTGACCAGTGTGCTGAATGATGGCTCTCTTGCTAGAGTTTTGTATCCTATAAAAGTGGCCAAGATTATCATAAATAAGTGGCAAATGTGAGTAAATGTCTATGTTTATTACAGAAGTATCTGGCATTTTAGAAATACTAAGTATCCACCTTCTAAAAATCATGGTAGGTTTACAAGTATCTGTGGTTTGATCACCAAAAAAACCCAAACAATCAAACTAAAAACAAAGCAATAAAATACAAGTTTAGATAGGTAAATTATTATATATTTCTTCAAAAGACAGAATAAATGTTACAAATATTATTTGCCATTCACTATTTACCTTTTCAAGAAACAATGAGCAAAGATCCATCATCTGCATATAAAGGATTTGTACATGTATTTCCAGAAATGGAAACTACCTGGATAAAATCTTGGAGACATAACTCATATTTTATGGAGCATATCATTGTGTTTAGTTGTTTACAAGATGCAGAATGGCATGACAAATGAGGTGTGACACAGCAAGTCAACTTTAAAATAAAACTCTTCTATTTCTGGATCTGTTATTTTGGATTATGTCTCAACAAAACAGATCCATAGGAATGGAATGATAAAATATTCAATGCATTTGAAATGTCAAGGGTTGTGGTAGTTCAGCTAGAGTTAAAGCAAGGTGCAGGTAAGTTTGACTTTCCAGCTATAGAATGAATTTCAGTTAATTCCTAATGCTTAGTTACAGTTAGTGTACCTTCAAGAAGTTACAATTACAACCATTTATGGAAATATATTTCCAGTCACTTGCTCCACTGCATCCTCAGTATTGAAGACTAGGAACTATTCTTGAACATATCCATTTTGTAGAATTAGATTGTATACCAAGAACATTAGAGATGAGAGATATTCAGTTCTTGACTACACAAGTGATATATTACTGTAAAAAACATCAGAAACAGCCAACTAATTTTGGATGTTTTAAATAATATAATAAATATTTCCTATTATGTTTTTCAAATTCTTATAAAATCATGATACAAATGAATCCTGTTCCCAACATTTTTTTTTTTTTACATAAGTATCTCTGAAAGTGGCGTAAGTTTCACGTAATTCAATTGAAATTATCACTTCATTATTGTAAAACCAGTTTAGAACTACAATCATGCAGTAAAAATCTTAGAGGTACTTCAGGGTAACTCTTCTATACTTCATTTGAAGTGTGAGGAATAATCAGGGGTAAGGCATTTTTTCTCTGCCTTCTTGTTTTCTTGTATTCTTAAAAAAAATATAGAGCATAACAAACATGAGTATCAAAATACATCACTATTTTTCTATTACAAAAACACCATACTTGAAAACTACTACTTAAATATTAAAAGTAGATGAATCTCTTAGAAGCTTTTTTCCCTGCCACACTCCTGTGAAAGCTGGCTGGGAGTCCTGACTGCAGGCTATCACACCTTTCTCTCACCAGTAATAGGATCCTGGGAAGTGCTTAAACAAAAGGATATATATTGTCAGAAGCATTCTGCTGAGAAGGAAGCCTTGATTTAAGACTGACTCTACTGAGAAACTTGAAAACAGATGCCCCAAAGTGGGCATGGTTTTTGGATTTCTGAGTTTTGTTTTGAGATTAAGACAAAGTGTTATCGGGGGAAAGTCAGAGACATATCAAATCTTTGATATCCCTTCAATAGAAATGCATATTGCTGGCAATCTTATCTATCAATCCACTTACCAAACACAAAAAGTATTTATAGAGAACGTAGGAATTCCTCTTCCACAAGAGTGGACAGTGACAGGAAAAGAGGCAATGAGCATAAGTTGATTCAGGGAAAATTCTATTTGCATATAACAAAAAAAATATCTTCACCATGAGAACAGTTAAACACTGAGAAGGCAGCCCAGAGATGGGATGCAATCCTCCCTGATGGAAATACCAAAGAGTTGGCTTGACAGAGCCCCGAGTAACCTAATTTAGGGTACTGCTTTCAAAGGAAGATTACATGATGTCCAGATGTTTCTTCCAGTTTAAAACTCTCTGTGATCCCACAAAAGGCAATATTTACTATCATTCAGGTTATCAAGTTCTTTGTGATGGTGCTTTTGCTTTTATCTTTCAATAGTTCCTAAACTACCACAGCTACAAGAAACTTCAGGAACAATCTAGACCAGAAACCTGTTTTAAGGAGCATCAACTGTACCCAATACCACACTGACTGTCAGAAGCACTTCTGCTTAATCTTATAAGCCTTATTTGACCAGTACCTTACAATTATTATTGTAAGGAAGCTGTCATATTCCTTGTACCTAACTTCAAGCTTTCTCACTGCAGTTTTAACCTACAACCCTTTTTTCCAAAAAGCTATTGGTGCAATTATTATTTTATTTTTCTTAATGAGTTTTGTATTTTAAAACGTTCTCCCTCTGACTCTTCTTCAAAGTAAGCAACATCTTCATTCTACCTTTCCTGGTGGGTGCTGGCCCTGGGTGTTTAAAATAGGAAAGTTCTCTCTATGGAGACAGCTGTCATAAAAGGCTTGGTGCATAGTGCCATCCTCCCCCACCTCCTCACTGAAATCACTGGGAATTAAGCAGATAACTAGTGCTGTAGAAATCTGCCCTCAATGTTCAATTCAATGATTAGATTTCTTTGTTAACCCTCCTTTTTGTCTGTGGGATATTTGCAAAGGGATATTTTCCTGTTTTTTTAAATTCTTATTTTTATCTGGGCATAGTTTTTATCTGTCAAAGCTGGTTTATGAAGGCTCTGAATTCTGAAATAAACATTTTAATGATAGGAAAACAAAGGGAAACTCAAATGAAAGATTAGTTAAGTTTTGTTTCAAAGCTGTGACCTTTTAAATAATCTACACATAAATTTTTCTTCTTTTCCATTCTTTTTGTTGCTTGTGTTTGTGAATAAGTGGAAAAATTCCACTCCAACAGCTCACAATCATTCATATATATAAACATTATCTAATGTAGTGTATGCAAGCTCAGGATAGAAATATTGCCATAAAGTACTAAGGGCTGCAAATGAGTTAATGTGCTGTGGAACTGAGCCTGAATACAAATGTAAATCCTTGTAGGCTATTCATAGGTTTAAGCTCAATAACTATGAAAATTATTTCTAGGTATTTTAGCCTATATCTAACTGTAACCTTGTCTAATTTTTACTGTGCCATGCAGAAGGGTGCAGAAAGTCTGACCTAGATTGAATAGTTCAAAGAGAAAAACACACAAGGGACACACTGATGTTAGCATCCTAATTAGAAAATGAAACAGTTAAGAAGAGATTAAACATTTTTGTTCCATAATAGAGAAATTGTACTGAGCATACCTGGCAATGTCATCAATCACTATCTTTTCCATGGAGGAAAAAAAATATTTGCTTATAATGTTCAAAAATATCAATGTTCTATCTTACTGAAGAGCAACATTGGGACATATCTATAAATTTTATTAAAGATCAGAAATGGAGGCAAAACAAACTAGACATTTACTTAAGATTAAAGGCCCTACTTAAAATGACAAGAGACAAGAAAAACAGATAAGAGTGGCAATAAATATTCCTGTATGCCAATAAAAAAAACAACAACCCACGCAAGAATTAATTGTTTCTTTAATCTAACAAAAATTACTTCTGCTATATAAAATATCCTTGATTATGAAGGATTGCTAAAATACTTCAGAAATATAGCAACTATGAAAAAAACATATTTGTTAAAGTAGAGAGAGACATTGGATATGATTTTCTGTATGTTTATCAAATCACTTGGCATCCTTTAGAACAATTACTGCCTTTCTACAGAAGAATTATCTAGTGGGTCTCTATTCTGCCTCAGCACATAGCATGCCCTATGTTGAAATAAATATGTTTGAGGTCCATTCCTGCAAACTGATCATATTTAATGTAAATTGGTACATAGCTGAATGAAACTTGAAATATTAATGCATAACAGAAAATATTTTCCTCCTAAAGCCACATTAATAATAAGAGGGAGAATAATTTCCTACTGCCAATTGTGACACAGCAAAACATAGAAGTAGTATATCATAAATATTGAAGCCTATGGTCTACACACAACAGAAGATTAAGCAGAGCAAGAGTTGTAGATCAAAACAGGGTAAACATTTACAGCTGACTGGTTTGCATTTCTTCTGAGATTGTTGCAACAGGTCAAAATCCTAAAACACTTAAAATAAAAAGAGGGAAAAGAATAAAAATAAAACAGATGGAAAGAAGAGACAATATTAAATAAAAAAACCCACAGATTCTTTCCAAGGAGACTACATTGCATCTAAATTATTTTTATAGAATTACAAGACCAGTCTGTGTGCTTAATATCTTTCAGCAGAAAATAGGGGACACAGAAAGATCTCTGAGGAGATTGTTTTCCAAGTCATCCAAGCCACTAAGAAATTTAATAAGAAGAATAAAAGAATCTTGTTGTATTTTTTAAATCATTGAAATACATAACTACATTCAGGCATGCACACTGTCCTTCATGGGGTAATAATTTAAATGATGGAAAAGGCACAATGTCGAAGAAGAAAATGCAGAGCAGGAGAATTTCTTGAAAAGAAACTGACATTTTTCTAGAAAATAAAGAGTAATTGAGACTCTGTAATAAATGCCTTTGACTTTTAAGACATAAAATTAGGAACAAATACTTTCCTGGTATTCTCCAAGTATCTCAGCAAAATATGTGGGCCAGAAGCAAGCTCCAAAAGGCCTCTGATCAGCCAGGGAGTCACAGTACTAAAGAAGAAAAAAAAAAAGACAACAAACTTGTTCAAATTGTTCAGAGGGGGAAAAGTGGTTACAGAGAAGGAAGAAGAAAAATAAGCCAAGAAAAAGTAACTTAAATGACTTATTGGTCCAGCAATTGCCTCCAGTGAAAATGTCTTTTAGACCTCCAAATACCATACAGCTAGAAAAGTCCTTAAAACCCATTAACATGGCTCCACAACATCAATATAACAATCAAATCAGTGGTCTCCCTGAATAGCAAACTTTCTTTATGTCTCACTTTTGCTGCTCTTTATACATGCACTGAGGAAATGTAGCTAATCTCTGTATACTGGCATCCTGTAATTGTCCAGGAACTGGTGCTTAAGGTTTGTTGGCAAGTTTCAAGGAAAATGCTCCTGTCTCGTGTGTCAAGAAATTCATAAAGGGTGAAGACAGACAGTGAGAATGAAACAAAATTTCAGCACCTGACAAAGACAATAAGAATGCTCCTGAAACTATGTCTTTTAACAAGTTTACAGTATAGGAACTTGGAAGGAGGGATAATTACTATACCAGTTTTCAAGAAGAAAACAAACAAACAAACAATAATTTTGTATCTTCTACTAATCTTTTGTTTTATGAATCACCCTTTTTGAAAAATATTAGAATAATTAATCACTATTTTTAAAAATTCACTGCTTGTAAGAAGGACCACTGGGAAAAGAAGGCAAAAATATTTTAATTTTCTTTTGTCTTTCTATCCAAAAACCTTTTAAGTTAAGGCGGTTTGGCTCTCTGTTTTATTTGTTGTTTTTTTTTTGTTTTTTTTTTTTTAATTCAGTATTTTACTTTTGAATTGTATTTCATAGTTTTTGAACTCTCATCATATGAAACTTACCAGGGTAGAATGCATACAATAAGCATATAGTATATAAATTAGTTATAGATACATTATTAATATTGCATGTATCTTACTCTAATACTACTCATTCATCTCTTTTATTCTGAGTAAGTCATGGTTTCATGGTTAAACTTGTTCACTTTCTATTATTTAGTTGCAAAAGTAAATCATAGCTATTATGTCCTACAGTCCAGGTTCACTACTTATTCCAGTTAAATTATCACTTGATAGCTGAATAGACTAAAAATATCATGTTATTAAAGAAATTAGGGCACAAGAGAAAGAATATTTCCTTTATTCACAGATGAAACTTCATTTGAGATTACTACAAGTTACCTGGAAATAAGGTAGCTTTTAGCACTTCTGTCCCTCATCTTCCTTTATCCTGTTCCAAGCACATTAGTATTAATAAAAATCATTCTACTGGGAGTAGGTCTATAAATATCAGAATGTTACTTTACTTCATGGTATCTTATAAACTCAGAGCTACATGGAAATTCCTGGATGCTTCCTGAAAATCTGGTGAGATTTCATGTACAAACAAGTTATATTAATGGTCAATTAATCAGCATTTCATAGAGGTACAGTAGACACTGAATTTATCAGCTGAAATTCCAGAAAAAAGTAGCTATATTTCTGACCAAAAACGTCCAGGTACATAACAGCAAAGCATTGTTCCAGCCCAGATGTTTCAGAGAATGCAAGGAAAGAAATAATATTACAACTTGTACATCCATAAAGCACCCAGAAAAAAATTGTTTTCATGGACAAAGTTAAGAACTGCATCTGTTGTTGAAAAATTACCCTTTTTTTTTCCACTTACCAATAGTAAAGCTATTCTCAGCTTTTATCAAAATATGAAGTATTTGTACTATGAACCCTAAATCCCCTTTCTGAAGTGCATTCTAAAGTCTTGTATTAGTCATATTGCATTTATTTTTTTTCCTTCTCTGCTCTCATTGATAATATATTTGTATACTAAACTGCACTTAATGCACTATTTCTAATAAATACACCACAACTTGTAACAGAATAAATCTGTACCATCCAACCCAACAGAAACATGTGGCCTAGATCACAGTGTCAGAATATCCACTATATCTTGTCCAAAAAGACTCTATACATGTCAGTGGTGTCTTTTCATTTCCCTGAGACTCTTAATGCCAGGTAATGACCCTGAGAGCCTGTGACAAATTTCATCCTCATCAGCCTTTAAGAACAAATTTGCAAAGGCATATTGCTAGGGACCTGCTGAGCAGTATTCCCTGGCCACACACACAGAAGATGAATGAGGGTTTGGCAGTCTTTTTTGGTGTCTGGTGACCATTTCAGGTGTCAAACACAATTGTCAAACACAATCCCAAGCAATTTATATTTGTTTTTTTTTTCTTGCTTCCATTGGCATCAGTTTTATTTTTCTTTTCTTCTAGTCTGAACAAAGCCATCTTCCTCACAATTTTTGTCCCTATTTCAATGCTATCATGCTCAGAGCATATAATTTGAGTAAGAAAACATGTCAAAATACCAATAGGTACCGGATTTTTCAGTAAATGTTAAAACAGAAAGTTCAATTCCTTTCACTTCATCAATACAAGTAATTTTTATTTAGTTATTTTTAAAGTTACAATTTTTTTTTTTTTTAAAGAACGCCAGTAAAGCAATATTTTGACAAGGCTTCATCGCACACAAACAACAATAATGAGGACAGAAAATATTATATTGTAATAATGAAAATTTTATCCACCCAATATTCTTTTGCTAACAAGAATCAATCACTGATTTATTTTGATTTATAAATCCAAAATGCATACAGCTTTTGACCTTGGACATCTAAAAGCCATTTATTTGTGAGAAACAATGGAAATGATCCTATCATTTAGAAATCTTTAAAGACCAGGAGAAAAAAACTAAAAAAACAAATTTATTAAATGAGATGGTTGAATCACTAGGGAGCTGGTAGCTGATGGTTTCCAGCTTCCATTTAACATGGATGAAGCTCGACACACTGTTGAAACCTTAGCAATCCCAACTAGCATAATGAGAAACAAGACTGTCTCATGTTATATTCGTGTTATTCTGTTTAATGAAAAAAACCTCATACATTAGGAAGCAATCTGCAAGACAGGTACTACTCTCATTTTAGGCTTATCGAGTAGGCTGCAGGTAAAGAAACAATTACAGACAAAGTAGGTCCTCTTTTTATTCACAATTTATTTTCCCAAAAGTTCATGTGTTGATGAAGAACATATTGAAAAGAACAAGTAAAAAAATATAACCTGAAATTATTCATAAGATAAAAATGAAATAAAAAAAAAAAAAAGACAAAATATCTGGATCTTCTTCTAAACTAAAATAGATATCTCAGCAATAGTTTCCATCAGCCATCTTCTGTTTTCACATAATATTAATATTTTTAAGTAAATGTATTTGGTGAATACTTAAGGAATTTGACCCAAAAGTTCTATGCCTAATGTATTCTAAAGTTATTACCAGTACAATGAAAAAGGTTCCATTAAAAATATATCACATAGGTTAACTATGTTAAGACACTTCTGAAATTAGAATAGGAAAAGGGATTATTTCTTCTGAAGTTGTTTGTCTTCCTTCCTCAAGCCTCTCTTTTCACAGAACAGCACTCATGTGGTATATGCTGTGCTTTAATAAAAATGAACTATGGCCTTATTAACAAAAGGAAGAGAACAAATTTTGTTTAATAAAGAAGGTCATGCATAAGATTTTTTCAACAACTGTTTTGGTAATGACACTCTTTATAGTCCTTGCAAAACGAAACCATTTTGTGGATTTATAGTTCTGAAGCGCCTGTTGCTCATGAAAATTAAAAACAATTTCCACTGGCAATAAAATCTCCTATAAAAATACATTAGATGTCACTCATATTTCAAGGTGAGAGCCAACATCCAGGTTCCAGTGTCATCTTACATAAACTCTCACTCCTCCTTCTGTGGCTCCAGACACCATGCAGTTTGACACAAGAGCCTGAAAAACAGATGAACCTTTTTATTGTTACCCACTATGGAAACTTGTATGAGCTTTTATTCCCAAGAAAAACATCAGCAAAATGCCAGACATCCCAATTAATTTAAGAGCATTTTCATCACCTCCTAAAGGTGCTATTCTAGTTTGAGATAACATTAGTGGGATTCAGTTGCCTAAACACTAGTACTCAAGTGTTTTTTTATGCATCCTAAAGTAAATGGAAATATTCAACTTAAACTGAAATCAACTGTATTTGCAAGAGGAAATAAAGATTTTCTTTCTTTAAAACAAAAACAAAAAACAAAAAAAAAAAAAAAAAAAAAAAAAAAAAAAAAAAAAACAAAAAACAAACAAACAAAAAAAAACCCAAAAAAAAAAAAAAAAAAAAAAAAAAGAAAGAATTCAGATGTCTAGCTTCACTTCAGGATAACCCACCTCTGGCCTTCAGTTCTTCCAGAATGGTGCAGGTTGATTGTCATATCTGACAGCTCATTCAGATATCTCAGGAAGCCAATATCTCTATATCATTATTTTATTTTTTTTTTTTTATGTCTCCATTAAAAACATAATTTTGATAATTCTTTGAAAAAGATAGAAAGGAGTTTTGAGCTATTTTAAATATTAACTAGCCAAACACTAAAACTTAGCTGAAATGTATGTCATAGGAAAGAGAAAATAAAACTTTAGGCTGTGCATCTCCAGTCAACTAAAACTGAGAAATTTTGTTCCTTCTATTCAGTATCTTTCTAAGTCAATGGCTTTCTGAGGAAGCTATAACATTGGTTCTTCCAAACTGCACACCTGTAAACAGAATTTCTCTTAGTTTTTTCCTTTCATCCTCCTTATTAACTGGGTTTTTGTTTTGTTTGGTTTGGTTTGGTTTGGTTTTGTTTTGTTTTAGTTTTTTTGTTTGTTTGTTTGTTTTGTTTTGTTTGGTCTCATTAACTTAAATATCAGTACCCTTACAACACCTGTCTACTTACTTCACTAAGGTCTAGCTGTAGCACCTACACACTTCATGTACCTCACTCCCCATACTTCCACCTGGATATTTTTTCTCATCTTTCCCACTCTTTTCATGGAAGTAGAAGATTTGCTGTGAAAATCCTGAATAAGGAAGCCTAATAAGGATGAAAAAAGTTCCCCTTATGACACTGAATAGGGTGCATTAAAAGATTACAACATATAAAGATGTGAGATCCCAAAGTCAAGATTGGAGAGAAGCTGATGTAATGGACTTGAAAAATGTGTGCTTAAGACTGACAGAGATTACAGCAGCTTTATGGATATTGCAGCTTTATTAGCTTCATTGTAGTTACATCAGAGACTCAGCCATTGTTTATTGAACCTACGTTTATTGCTTTTTAAATATTTGTGACTTTTTAAAGGTGTCATTATTTTTCAGCGACTGTCATTTTTGAAAGATGAATCCTTATGGGAATCTACAAGTGATCCATGTACACAACACTGCTTCAGCATGAATCATCCCTAAACTGACAGCTCACACTGCTGTCAAGATTTTAGTGGTTGCTTTTTCACCTTTGGTGGTATGTTTAAGTAACTAAACAAGTGAAGCGACTCATCTTTTTATAAGTTCATAAAAAAAACTCTCTGCATATTTCTGACCTCCTGCAACTTGCAAAAGAAAATACTGATACCAAGATTATCAAAATTCAATACAAAATTCGAGGTGTAGCTGAATAGGAGCAAAGTAGATAAAACCTAAAAACAAAACTTTCAGTTCTGTATTTCAACCTTCTGTTTAGGCTAAAAATGAAAGGAAGTTTAAAGTCAGTGGAAACACAGGATTCTTCAAAATTTTCCTGTAAGAAACAAAAATAAACAACAACCCTGTAACTTCAGAAACAGAATTTGATTATTTAATAGAAAGATATATGACACATAATTGCAAGATCAATCTCCATAATGTGGACAACCCTATATAAGCTATAAGTGTATTTATTTAAAGCCCCTAGAACAAAAAACAACTGCAATAAATTATTGCATAAGAACTAATATGTACAATAAAAAGAGAAACTTTCTACACCTTTCTGCTTTTACCACTTCAAGGACTGTGTCCTAATTACATATTCACATAGTCTTCTAAAAGTATTACAGTAAAAATTGTCGGATATACACCATACATACCCAGTGGATCTTTTGCAAGCTGTAATTTTGTTCTGTACAGTTCTGTTTGCAGAGAAAAATCTCCATAAATAAATATTTCCTAGGAAAAAATTACATTACAAAAATATTTAGCTCATTTGAATTCAGAACCACAACCTAACACTTCAGGCCTGCAGATGTCTAGTTTTGAAAAGAAGCCATTTACCCATATAGTGTAATCAGTTTACATGTGTTGTTATAGTTCAGTCATTGTTGGAGGTGATGTCTGTCAGAAACGACTTTCCCCCCTCTGCAGCATTTTTTCTTTTTTACTATTTATATGATAATATCATCATGACAAGATCATTCACTGCTCGTGCAAACCTTTACTTTCATGATGCTTTGAGAAGCATTTGCATCACTTGCATTTTCCTCTTTTTATGTGAAGATTGAATATCCAGCTGTTACCTAATTAAGTCTGCCACAGGCAAAAATCTGGCTTTATGTACCTGCAGAGAGAATTTCATGGTGTTTTAATGACAAGCTATAGATTGAGCAAAGTGACTCAAGAGGCAATGCAAGCAAACGCTTAGCTCAGATGAGTGCCAGAGCTGTCAATTTCCAATTAAGAGACTTGTTTGTCTCTCATGATAGTGAACCACCACAAATTGCTTGCTTTAGCTCTGCTGGTTAATCTTTTGCCACCTGACAGATGGAAGTAAATCAGTTGACTTATGTTAATCACTTCCAGGAAGTGAGAATATTTAAATATTGGCACATTTTTGCATCTGTGAGGACAGCATTAGGAGACATCACAACAGCAAGCCATTATTTATAGATAAGGTGTCATTTCAAGTGTATATGTGGGGGGCGGGAGTTTGTGGTGAAATGACTGGCAGGGAATATGGGGAAAATGAAAGGCATAATTTAGCTTTTTCTCAAAAGCTCTCCCACTTGAGGAGAAAGCTTCTGATTGTTCCTTTCTTGAATATTTATGCTTTTACAAAGCGGAAAACAATTTTCAGCGAGATCAATTTGTTATCATACAGATATATATATAGAAGGTATGTGTACAGGTCTCCCAAAGAGTTTTATACCTAGCAACAGTATCTGTGGGTAATAATTAAATATTCCTTTACTAAAAATAATAAAATCAGTATGGCACTACAAAAAAAAAAACATTGGATTATTTCTCTGCAGAATAATGGAAAATAATTTTCTCTATTATAAAAAGGCTAAATAATATATGAAAAATTATGAAACATGTATTAAGACCTTTGACATGTAGCTCTAAAAATCCAAGCTGATGATATGAGCCTTGAACCACTGCCTGGTAACACCTGACAACGTGAGAGCAAAGGGCATTTCAAAGCAATTTTAATATGATTCCCAGCTTGATTCTGGTAATTTTCCTATTTTAATACAACTGTATCATAATTTGGAGAACATCTTGGATTTCCATGGTACCTCATCATTCTCCTAGTGACTGCCCTTTTCACAGGATTAATACTACCAGAATTGCAGCAAATTATTTGATGGATATAGGCTTTTAAACACTTTTAGTTAGTTCAAAATCATATGTGACATCATGTAATTTAGGATAAAAGTTAATAAGAACATTATTTAAATTCATTCGTACTTAAAATTCAAACTTCCACAGTTCAGGGCAGGACTTCATTTGGTGAGGAAAAAATGCTTCAGGAGAGAAAATAGACTTTTCTGGGAAATGCCATCAAGAGGAGCTAAATATATATATTTAAAGACATAAAAAGATCTATTTCTATATTTTTAAATATATAAAAAGAAAAAATAGTTCTATAGCTGTAAACCACAGCTTGCTACTTAGATTGCAGTCAAATAAGCAGGTGTAATTTCATCAGTGATCATTAACTTGGCATCCTAGAGCTGCTGAAGGATGATGCTCAAACTGCACCATCCCCTTGCGTCATCAGCAGCTTCCTACTTGCACATACATTTACTCACTCCAGCTCTCTCTCTGATAGAAGAAACTGAGCTCCACTTTGTTGAGATTGCAGGATAGAGGCCCTCAGGGGCTGGGTTAAGATTACACGGTTATTAACAAACTCAATACTGCTCATGAACTTTTCTAATTTATTTTAAATCACTAATATTTCTTACCTGGTCTCTTTGGAGAAGGTTCTTTCCTGCGCTGCATGGCTCCCAATGATTTTCCATGGACTTCAGAAAACCTTGTGCTTACAGGTAGTATTATGAGGAGTGCTAATTAAAAATTTAGCATTATTGCACTCTGAAATTGCATATGAAATCATACTATGAATTGTTACTCTCTCTTCCCCTTCCTTACATTTTTTTTTTTCTGACAAAATTTTCCTTCAAAAAGGGTGCATTTACTCTGGCTCAGAAGTCTAACTTGCTTTCTATCTACCTTCAGAATCACACCGGGTTAATTATCATTCATGTTTGCAGCAGCCAGCATAAATTCCACTTGAATGGATGGAGGGGATTCTGCAGTGCTGTTTAAACAAAATAACAGGCCACAGAAAAACATGGTGCTAAATATCACTTCCCAGGTAATTAACTGTGTCTTGAGTGCTCCCCATCAACCTTCTTTCATGTTGTGTTGATATTTTCCTTGCATGCAAAATGTTGTGTCTTTAAAACATAATATGCCAAATTTTGTTTTACATTGCTGTTTACTCACAGAAACACACATATTTATAAAAGGCTGTTCTTTGGCTTTCTGCCTACACAGCTGATTTTTTTTCCCCTGGCATATAACATATGCAAACTCTAAAAAAAATGTCACATTCAGAAAAATCAGTTAGAAGTGTATAGTAAAATTACAAAATAAACTTATTTATTACCTTATTGGCTTTTAAATTCCAAAAATAAATTTCATATCTAAGCATATATAGCTCATAGTATTCAATCAGCACATATAAAAATATGTATAATACTACAATTTGAACAAGCTAGAGATTTTCACCTTAAGTTAAACACAAAATTCCTCAAGTTGTAATAGTTTTTCAAAATTTCTACCTCCAAAATTGAAAGTATTTCATTGGTTGAAAGGTGATATCTTCTATTTTCTGTCCTGTCTGCTTCGCTATATTTTCCAAAGTTGTGTTGAACTATTACAAACATCCATATCATGTCTATGTCCTTAAATTCCAGCTCCAGTAATACAGAAGGCTCAGAAGGAAAGATAATACAAAGATCCACCAATGCTGAGCTTTCAGGTGAGGCCACCAGGTGGTATTCTGCTGCATTACATTCAACTTAGAAAGCTGACATTTAAAAAGTATGTAAGTACAAATCCCAGTGGAATATCTGATTATTATGATTCATGAGTAATTGGGAGGAAAAAAATTGAGTAAACTGAAAACCTGGAAGTCTGCCAGAAAGCTAGAAAATGACTGAAGTGAAATAAGTAAGTAAATAAAAGGAAAATGAAAATATCACCTAATTAACATGAATAATGCCATAATAAAACATAATACAAGGGGTTTTTCTACTAGAGTAAAACCAGCTTGGGTATTCCATTTTTTTTCCACTTTATTAATAAACATCTGCTTGAATGTCTGAGAGCTATATATACTGATTTTTAAAAGTAAGGGTTTTGATTTAGATGTAGCATACTATAAACCTAAGTCATTAGAATATTTATGTCATAGCAAGATATAGAGGGGGCAAACATATTCTTTAAAATCATGGAGAAAACATGATAATAGGGGAACTATGATATAATTTCAGCTTGATTTCCTCAATTTTTTCTTGATTTGACAGAATGGAATTAAATATCTTAGAATGCAAAATTCATCTATAAGTAATTCTTTGTGAGCAGAAGCTAAAAGTTTCAATATTTACAAGTCTAGTAATACATTAATTCAAAAGGAATTGAAGCTCAGAAAACACTTAAAAATTAGTATTTGTAATGGAAATAAAATATTTTATCTTATATAAAAGAAGTATAGAGACCCACTTGTTAGAAGTAGTAGAAAAAATATATAAAATTATATATTTATAAATGCATAAAATATAAAAAAATATTCGGAAAAAAAGTTACAATAATAAATATGAGTTTTCCATGATCTACACTGAGTATGATTTTTTTTCTCTAGAAAAGAAACTTTGAAATAAAGCAAAAATTAATTCATGAAACCAGCAAAATTTGTATTCCTATATTACATAGGAAATGTAAAGAACACAATAGTAACCACATGAATATACAGCTGGCTTTTTGGGTAAATATTAATTATTTTTAAATATATTTTAAAATATTTGTTATATTGCTACCTTTAAAATCATAAAAGTTGAAAACTGAGATACTTGGCCACAGTTTAAGGTAAAGCACAGTCTGATTCTCACAGCTCTAGATAAGTGGAAATTCACAGAATCTGTATTACCTGTTATTGAAATGAATGGCTTTTCCAGCAATGCAGGATTTTAGACCAGCTTTGCAGTGAAGAAGGTAAATACACCATGAGCAAGCTTTTAAGTCAGCTCTTTTCCAACCTAGATGCTTCACATTTCATAAGAAAGGAGTTTAAATTATGTTATAATTGTGATTTTGACTTTGATGTGAAGAAAAGTACAACATTGAGTACAATACCACAGAGATCATTACTGGGACCTATTCTCATAATTTAATAGTTTTATTAAGAGCAGTGTGGATTATATAAGGTCAACCTATGTTTTTCTTTTTTTTACAGCCACATTTAAACAAAAACATACAGGAAGATAGCACACCTAACCTATGAACATATTTTTGTATTTTGGAGTAGCAGGAAGCCTGACTTCAATGAAATTGTTTTAATATTAAATTAATATTAATATTAATATTAATATTAATAAGTTAATTAATATTAAACACCAGGACAGGGCTAGTAAACGCAGCCCATATAAACATTCCTAGACAGCAATATATGAAAACAAGATGAAAAAATGCCTATGGTGTGTGAAACTAAATAAGAATTTCTGTATTATTATGTCTGAATAAATAGTCAGTTAACAAGTAACTAGAAAAAAGAAGAATTATTTTTCTGTATGTGCAAAATCAGGTATGGCTTCATTAACAATAAATTTTAATCAGAAATGAACGAGCGTGAAAAATAGAGGACACTGATTTCTCTTTATAATAGAGTATAGACAAGTGTAAGATATGCAGATTTTTCACAAATAGATTCAATTATGTACAATTGTTTCAAAACAATCACAGGGAATCAAGAGAGCAAAGCTCATTTAATCTCTGTCCTTCATTCCTAGGACCCATACCAATGACATTTTTAAAGGAACATTTCTACGATTATCCTCAGAATACTCTAAGAATTCCAAGGTTTATGTCTCTGGGATTTCCTTCAGCAATCCATTTTGTCATTCTGATCTTTAATAATGTAATGGTTTCTGCATGTTTCATCCAAAGATTCCTAAGTAAAATTTGTTCCCAATACTTCTTGTTATATTTGTCTTAGTCACCATAGAAACTTCACCAACTGTTAGCATCAAAACAGTGAAATATTTGTATCTGAAAAACAGTTAGGCAATGGGAGGAAAGTAGGAAGGGAGATGGATTGACTCCTCCTTAGGATAAATAATAGCAATTTATTCAAAGCAGCCCACACTTATGTTTGCATTAGTAAAATAAATACTTCCACGGACCACTTCTAGGATGTAAAACTTAGTTTCTTGCACAGCTATGTTGTTAGTATGTCTTTCATTGTTTGGCCAATACAAATTTTGCGTTTTCCAAAACAATTCTGAAGGACACAAAGGAACGATGCCTGGTAGGAGTTCCAGATCAGGTCTTTCTTTTCTGAACGGTAGGAAGAGGTGCAATGATCTGACATGAGCCATTCTCTGCCAGCTGTTTTTCCTGACTGAGACCCTCTCGTGCTTGGGTTAATAGAACACACTCAGCCTGATCCCGACTGAGTCACTGCCTTTTCCAAGGCTTACTGCTTTGAATTATGCAATTATCCAGGGTTTCACACTAATACAAGAAATGATTCAGATGATTGTGATCTTTAGAACTTCAGAATCAGAGTTTTCTTTGGGATTCAGAAAATGTAATCTGAAATTTGCAAAACAAAGCAGAGTTAAGAAAGGCGTTATCTTAATACTGATTCTAATGAATAGAGCATAATTCTAGAGAGAAGGAACATAATTTATAAAATTGTTGTTTCTATTTACATTTTTTTTACATTTTTACATTTTAAATTAAAATTTTCTAGTCAGAAAAGTGAAAAAACAATTGCTTTATATTTTATCATTCAGTTTTTCTCTTAAATAGTATTCACTCCACTAGGTAATTTTGTCCATTTCTTCACAATAATTCTCTGTAAAAGTTTATCTTCCCCATCAATTATTGCAATTTTGTTCCCCACATCTCTCTAAACTCTTCTTATACTACTGTCTTAAACTTTAGCCTCCTTGTAAATTACTGCAGAAGCCAAGAGAGCAAAAAAGAAAGAACATTAGAAGTTGCAATCAGGAAAGAGAATATGACTTAATATATATAATAAAATCAAATATTTAAAGGCACTAAGATGCAATTAAAAATATCTTTAAACATTTTAAATTCTATAAGTATATTTCTTTTATGCTTTTGCATGTTAGAGATTTAAATTTACATTGAAGAGAAGCTTTCCATTTGATATGTAAAATAGACTTTTGAGTATTACGTAAGATTCATTTTAAAAAAAGGAAATGTTTTATAATTAGGATAAATACGTAAGCAAAGTGATCATTGACATTAAGATTTCTCCATAAGTTGTGAGTGTTTCCTTTTGCAGGAGCACAACATATTTCTTGATGCCAACTTAATTTAATTGGATGCTCTTTGATACTGCAGAGCAACTGAAGTGTTCTTGAAAGGGAAAGCTATATCATAAAAGTACAACCAATATGTTTGAGAAGTTGATTCTAGAAAATATACTTTTACTAAGGGGAGAGAAAAGCAAAAAAATGTCTTTCAGTGTCACTCTACGAGTTTAACAAGGTTATAGGATGTGTAGGTAGGCAGAGGTAATTCAGAATACAAGTAAGCAACCCACAATAAAGCAATCACATTTTTATAAGTTTTCAGAAGTATTTCTATTGAAAAACAGTATCATTTGGAAGAGAAAAATTCCAGTATCTATATATTTTTTTAATTCTTGACTAATATTTGAAGATATCACCATTATATGGAATTGTGGATACAACTATAATTCAATTCCCAATGAAATAGAAATGATGGTAACCTTTACTGAAAGAAAAAGTAATAAGCATTAGGAAAACATAGCTTTGGGACAAAGTGCTTCTGTCACACACAAAGGAAAATGTTCAGGTGTAGTTATGATTCATTTAGTCAAGACAGCTAAATTTCATATAATACAGAGGTATACAAACCCTGTAGAATTTTAATTGAAGCTGTCACTCATAATACCCCAATTTTGGATATGCATATTGAATAAATTAATAATCAAAAATTCAGATTTGCCAGCTATTTGAAAAGAGCTCCAGGGAGTTTATTTCATGATCTTGTGGTGTTGCTGCTGCAGAAGGAAGAAAGTGCATTTCATTTAGTCTCTGCACAGACTGAAGGTCTACAGTGCAAGCTGAAGTCCAGTTCTGGGAGTGTTTTCAGCTGCCAAAAAAAATACAGGTGGAATGGACAGAATGAGGATGGGGACAAAACTGCATCTTCCACTCAAAAGAGATTCAACAACAAGCATCCATGTCCTCACATTATCTTCTCAATATCCGAACTGAAATCTTCAAAGTTTCTTCTCAGTTTTGTACTCCTGGATTCTGCCTCACTAGAATCAATAACCATCACAGACCTCTGAGTATACTTTTCACTCTAGTTTGATAGAAAAGTACTAATCTGACATGAAAGAAAGCTGTAAAAATTGAAGGAAGGGCTATGTTTATATTTTTGTTCAGAGAAGCATTATTATCTTATTCAAAGCCTATGTTCCTTAAATTGGCCAGGGGGTTCAGCTTTGCAAAATATCCTCAAAAGGATAGGGATCCTGAGGGATCCCTGTGAGGGATCCTGACTGCTTTTAAGCTCCAATAGTCAGAGCTCATTATAACAAACATTGTCAAGAATGAACCCTTATACTTAAAGGAGGAACCCATGGCAGAACTAGATAATCCAGCAAATTTCAGAGTTGAAGAGAAGTTCTCTGAAAATAATTTGTATGGAAAAATTACAGCCTTATTGGGGAAGAGGTTTGATGTGACCTTAAATAAAAAATATTTCATTTGCAGAAATGAAACTATCCCCTTGACTGTGAATAAATCACATGAAAAAAGCATCCAGTGTGCAAAACTTAAATTTCTTATCCTTCATGTACAGGAGAATATAAAAGTAGGATGTAAGAAGGGATATCACTCGGTGCAAGAGCAGTCTTACTTTTAACCATGCCAGGAGACCTATGAAAAGGAAGTTTCTTTTTTTTGAAAGCCTGTACGTAAGTGTCAACATTAAAAAAGCAGTGAAAGTTGTGGAACTAACCCAGTGCTCAATGAATTTAATCAAATTAAATTTGAACTGCCTCAGCTGGACTCTAAAATTATTTAAGCTCATATTCTTCAATTAAACAAATGAACTTGTCATATCCCCCCACTGCAAGCCTACCTTGACAGCAACTGCCTGGAATTTTAAGTGAAAGAGGGTGCTTCTGCCTTTGGACTTAAAAAAAGAAAAAACAGAACAGTGAGGGGTAGGGGGAAGGATAGATATAACACGATGAGTTAAAAAAAAAAAAAAAAAAAGGTACAGATGTAATTTGTTAGGAATTGCATAAATTACAAGCTTCAGGAAACTCCTATTTTATATTCTGTCAGTAGGCTGTGACAAACACATTATCAGAGAGCTTATTCCTCCTTATATAGTCTTCTCTTGGGTAAATAATGTAATGCTCAAGTGCCTATTCATTTATTCCCTCTCTGAAGCAAATAATATATTTATATTTTCATTCCTGTAAATACAATGTTGTGGATTTGTGGGAGCAAATTTGATTCTATTGGCTCTTTTTTCTAAAAAGATATAACAAAATATATAATATTTTAGATTTTCTCAATTTTCATTTAATTTTTTAACAATTTCACCATTTTAAGTATATCAAGAAGCCTCCTTAAACTCACTGAAATTAAGGAAGGAATCTTGGAGAGAATAGATATCCTTATTTTATATATTTCCCTGGGTTAAAAGCTAAACATATGCATATCATTTATATCTTTATTTCAGTCTGTATTATATGAAAGAAAAAGTATAAAGTTTGTGGTAAGAAGTCTCAATTACTTTCAGAATCCTGACTTATATGATTTACTATCATTTCCAAGCTTCTAAGCATTTCTTTAGGCTTTATCCAAAGTCCTGCTCAAAAAACCTCAAACAATTCTAAAAGAAAACAAACAAAAATCCTGAGCAAAACAGACAAAAAACCACAACCAAACAAAATCCTCCAAAACAGCAAAGTATCCTTGATTTGTAAAAACAAAGAATGCATTAATAAGCCTCTCATGTTGATCTAGTATTTGCTGCATTTATTTTTTTCATATATATATATATATATATATATATATATATATAAGGAGGAGTTTCTCTTAAAATCATTCTAAATAGAAGGACTGAGTTCAGTGAGCCTAGTTTGAATATGTAATAATTAGTGTATAGTGTATACTATACTCTTTTCAAGGAAACTTGCATACAAAACTAGTTGTATTCCAGTTTGTGAAAACAGCATTTCTGAAAACTGAAGAATGGGTATTGACTAGAAGTGGAAAATAATTTCTGAATGATAGTCTACCAAGAAACACTTTGTAATGTATTGTTCTTTCAATTTAACAACTAGTAGCAGCCTGTCAAAGGAGGACAGACAAAATAAAGGATTTTGAAGAGGTGTGAAAATTTTATCAAACTTCAAACACTGTTGTGATTAATTTTAGTATGAATAAATATTTTTCAAGCACAATATTGAAAATAAGAACTTCCTGGATTACTCCATTCTACTTCCCCTTCACCCCAATCCACTTTTTCTAGGCCTTTCAAACAAATATTCTCTGGCTTTTGTCCAGCACCCTTAAGCACTTTTCAACAAGATTTTGTGAGTAGTGAGAACTGGTTATTGTTTCTATTTTAACAAGTGGAAAATCTGTGTAATAAATGAAATAAAGGGAACAAAATGTATCATAGGACTACTTTTGCAATGCCGTAGTCCAGCCATGATATCAGTGGAAGAATATAAAAGTTGTTATCAAAAATAAGTCCCAAACTTTCCAAAGATGACTTAGTATTTCATTTTCTACCACTGCCTGTATCCCCATTCTGCTAACAAACATTCCTGTGATACCAGGGTATGGTATGACCTATGTGCTATATGCTAAGACCTATATTTATATATGATATGCCCTTGGACCAGTAAGATCATGGAGCAGGTCCTTCCAGAAACAACTTAAACACATGGAAAACAAGGAGGTGATTTGTGAGAGCCAACATGGCTTCACTAAAAGCAAATCAGGCCTGACAAATAGAGGGCTTCTACAACAGACTTACAGCATTTGTGAATAACAGAAGAGCTGATGTCATCTGCATTGACTAGTACAAACCATTTGATCCCACCCCAAACAGCATCCTTATCTCTATACTGAAGAGAGATTATTTTTTTATGGATGGGCAACTCAGTGGATAAGAAATTGTCTGGATGCTTGCACTGGAAAACTGAGGTCAACAGCTCATGTCCTAGCGAAGCCCCGTGACGAGTGGCATTCCTTGGAGGTCAGCTGTGCAGATGTCTGCTGTTCAACATCCTGTTGGTGACATGGACCGTGGGATCAAGGGCACTCTCAGCAAGTTCACTGATGACACTGAGCTGTGTGGGGCAGTCAACATGCTGGAGGGAAGGGGTGGCATCCAGAGGGACCTGGAAGGGTTGGAGAGGCGGTCCATGCAAAACTCAGGAGGTTCAATAAGACCGAGCATAAGGTCCTGCACTCATTTTGGAACAATACTGAACATAAATACAGACTAGGGGATGAAAGGATTGAGAACAGCCTTTAGGACAATGTCTTGGGAGTGCTGGTGGGTGAGAAACTTGACATACATGACCCAGCAATGTGCATTTGCAGCCCAGAAAGCCAGCTGTATCCTGGTCTGCATCCCAAGCCATGACCTGCAGGGCAAGGGAGGGGATTCTGCACCCCTGCTCTGGTGAGACCCTACCTGAAGTACTGCATCCACATCTGGGACCTGCAATATAAGAAATACATGGACCTGTTGGAGTAAGTCCAGTGGAGGGCCAGAAAGATGATCAGGGGGCTGAAGCACCTATTTTATGAAGACAGGCTGAGGGAGTAGGCATTGTTCAGCCTGGAGAAGAGAAGACTTTGGGGAGGCCTTATAGCTTCCTTGCAGTACCTGAAGGGTACTTTTTTCTGAGGGCAAGCATTGATAGGACAAGAGAAATGGCTTTATACTGGATGGGGAAAAGTCTAGAACAGATACTAGATGTTTTTCACTATGAGGGTCTGGCATGGCTGCCAAGGGAAGCTGTGGATGCCCCATTCCTGGAAATGTTCAAGGCCAGGTTGGAAGGTGCTTTGAGCAATCTGGTTTAGTGAAAGATGTCCCTGCCAATGGCCGGGATTGGAACTAGATGATCTTCAAAAAACCCTCCTAAATCCCAAACCATTCTATGATTCTGGAACAAAAGAATAAGTAGCAGAATTAAACACTATTAATATCTGAATAAACCTACAGTCATCTATGCATGCTAATTCTCCACTCTTTCTTGAAATTAAAACTACTAATTTTCCTGTTGAAATGTTTTGCTTGGAAATTCTCTTCCAAGTGCCACTCTTTTTAATGCCAACAAATTATTTGTTTTTAAAAGTAACAAGTATTTAACTGTTTGCCAGAGTAAAGCAAAACAGCATTAATATATTTGGTCTCACAATTGATAAATAATCCATCTAAACTCATATCTATTGAAAATTAAAACAAACCCTCCTTTGGTGCATTTAATTGTAAAATTTTCTCACACACAAAACTCCAACCTTATGTGCAACTTATGGAAAACTTTTTTGAGCAAATCATACAAAAAACAAGACAGAGGGGCAGGAGTTAGGAAAAGGGTCCCACAGAAAAGTACATTTTGTAGTAATTTTCAAAAGATTTTGAGAGAAAGTGCCAAAAATTTCAAATATTTTTTTTTTTTACTATATCTGACAAAGCAATATTTATTTGTTTTCTGCTGATTTCCTCACAAGCCTGATGACCATGTAACTTTTTTTGTGATACATTGTGTATAGCATGCAATTTCCTGTTTCAGAATTACAGCTTTTTTTTTATTTTAGGTGTGATTTCTTGACTCAACTACCAACTTGGATGATCCCAACTGTAAGCAGCCCAAATTATTAAATCAGATGTAAGAAACAAAACAGACTATGCTTCAAGCTGCTAACAGAGTTTAGCATTGTGTCACTAGCCTGCTTCAGAAATGATGTTAAGAACATGCAGTAATATTGAAAAGATAACTATTTTCTCCTATTTCAGATATCTCCAGGAGCTAAATTGGACTCCATAACCAACCTAGTTAGGACACTTCCCTGATCTCCATAGGAGAATTTGCCTAACAGATACCCAAACAAACTAGAATATTAGCTACTCTCAACTTGTTCTAAGCAAAATGTATATTTTCTCTAGGTTTGATTTTTTTTTTCTAGCTCTACTTTAACAAAGGCAGTTTTGAAGGTTTTTGAGAAAAGGCAGTAGAAAAAGATGTTTCTATCATTGCCCAAAACTGGACCATAATTGCACTATTTCAAATCACAGGCTGATTTCAGTTTCAAATGCATACTACCTAGGAAAGTGTCCAGCTGTGACCTCAGGGCTTCTATGCTGCCTGTTGACAGGAGCCAAACCTTCATTAAAGCTAAGTGATTGCAGCAACTGAAGAGTTGTTGCTCTGGTGAAACGAATAATTCCTGAGTTGCAGAGCTGAAATCTTGTGCCCACCTCCTGTGAGGCCACCTGGCATTTCTGCCAGAAGCCTGGGTGTCCTTTCAGTCTGTAAGTCAACTTACCAAATATTGCAACTGCTCAAATATAGAGCTGCTACATCAGCTCCAGAGCTGGCAGCTGGAAGCACTGGATCCAAACAATGGAGAAAGCATGTGGGGGTACTTCCTCAGAAAGCTTCCAGCAGTCTGCAAAGCTTTCTGGGAATTGGATGAGAAAAAAGTTCTGAGTTGGTATTTCCTGAGCCAGTACTGATCCCAACATGGTACAGGAACCATAAACTGTTTTTACCTATGATTTGTGTATAAGGATGAGAAATGTTTATCAGTTAGGGTATTCTGAGAGAGATGCTAACAATGGAAATAAAGCTTCCAAATTCCTTGAATTTTCACAGCAGTATCACTCTTCTGGTTAAATTCTACATACATGAGTTTTTAAAAAAGTCACAATGTGCCTCTTTTAATTGCAGCAATTAACACTGCTTCCTGCCCATCGCCATTTCAAGTACTGAGTTAACACAGTGCTTGGAGCAAGTCTTTACCTAAAGAAGAACACAAAATGATATCTATATAAATGTTAACACTAGGCAAGGTGCAGTATCATTCTAAACCAATAATTAAGCTAAATGTATATTTCCACATATAGTGTAGGTTTTCTGTTAGCATGCTGGCCTTCTTAATTCAAGATGTGCTATACCATGATTATAACCAATATTTTTGAGGTATAAAATTACCCACTTGCATTGGGTGAAAAGTTTTATATTTAATAAAATGCTGATTTCCAATATCAGCTTCCTGATGATACTAACTTCCTGTCTTTTAGAAGGAATTTTTTTTTTCCTAAAACCAGAGAGAAATAGGAAAAAATAGGCTATAAATGTGAGGCAGAAAGAGGCTTGTATCAGATTATTTATCAGATTATTCCATATTCTTTTCTTATCTTTAAGTGAGGAACAACAATGTTAGATTTGAACTCAAAAATTATAAAATCTGGACATAGATTTTTAATAGGAGGACAGCTGAAAAAAAATGAAGAAAAAAAGCCATCATGAGGAGGAGGTTTCTCAAGAGAAGAAATATCAATCTAGTATGCATGGAACAAAATGAGTCTGAAATAAAGGTATGTATCTCAATAGAACATTTCTAACATAATGTGTTTCTGGTTAAAAGCTGGTTAAAATAACAGAATGATAAAAAATTATTTAATTATTTTAAGGTACCAAAATAAGTCAAAATGACATCTAGAAAAAGCATTAAAACTTTCATAGAGTAAAACTATTTATTTTTATTACTAAGATAGAATGATATTGCAGCCTGCCTGAATTCATTAGGTGAGAATATCATTGTGACCAGTCCTGAATTTTTTAGAACTGAGCATGTAAAAATCTGTAATTATACAATGACTGTATGTATTATTGATTGCTAATTGCATAAGGCTTTGCCATCACAAAGCCTCTTGGATTCAGCACCAGCAGATTAAGAAACAGCCACTATTTCTTAAAGCTATTTCTCCACAAGGTCACAATAACATCCTACTACAGCACATTGTCACCAAACACCTTTGTCACAGCTGTGCTTTAGATTTGATTAACTTAGTCTGAATTATAGCACTTACCTTGGAGAGCTTCCCATATCAGTAAGCAAAATTGTACATGTTCTACATTTTGCCTGAAACATACAGAGAGATCTGCACAAATTCATGCAGTAGGTCTGCCCTAGGACTATGGTAAGAATCACAGCATCCTAACTCCAGCTGTGGAGCTTTAACTATCATGCTCTATGTGAGGGATACCTCTCAGCTCTGGCAGGTTTTACATCAAGCCCTAAGGATTGTAGAATGTGGCTGATGACTGTAATTAGTGTTTATTGTTTGTTGTGTACCAACAGCATGCTTGGAGCAAAAAACAAAATTAAGACAATGACTGCTGTAGAGAAAGGAGAGGCAAAAAACTAAACATAGCAGATAAAGAAATGAAAACAATTACAGATCTATCACGCTGACTAAGAATCCATGCAGTTACAAAAATAATAAAGTTAAATAATAAAATTGCCTGCAGGCAATCTAAAAAGGATTTAATTATTTTTGAATTACCGATATTAGATGAAAAATCATTTCCAGAACCAGGAGAATTAAACATTCTTTTGACCCTGACATGAACTACACTTTAAAGATTTCTTTTTTTTATTATGTAGCTTTTATGTAGCACAGTTGTGTATCCCTGCTTTGTTTATTAAATGTATAACATTGCATCAGTCAGTAATTATATTATGTGAAACATATTTGTAAGTAAAATATGAAGTTGTGATGTATTTAATGATAAATACAATAAACTGCAACCAAGTATTTATTGTGAGCTGTGGGATATGATTCTTATATATATATATGACTGTGTGTGTAGGAAGTCACTGCAAGACTGGCTAAAACTGGACTAAAGGACTAATTCATTCAATTCAGCACCTTTCAGCAGCTGTGTCCTAGGTCTGTCTGTTTTAAAGATAGCCTCTGATTGACCTCTATTAAGGCACACTGTAGTAAATATGCACATTGTTTTCTGTAAGGTCCTGAAAGTAGCTACTTCTTGCTTCATATCTTCCAGATTCAGGCTGCATTTTTCCTTCCTGTAGCTACAACATCCTACCTGGAATCCTAATTTCTTGTTCAAGAGTAGCAAAGTTTCCACATCTCTACTTTCTTGTGTATCCAAGACATACTCAGCCTCCCATTGCTGCTCACCTCTGTGTTGATTTCACCCACAGTTCTCCATCCACTGACTGATGTAGAGGTGAGAGTCAGCCAGGAAAGGACGAATTCCAGGGATGTTTTCAAGAACATTTTGAATTTAAATTATTTCCTAAGGAACAAGAATTTGCTGTTTGAGCAAGTCACCACAGCCAGCCTTAGACTCCCTAGACTGATGCAAACCTTTAAAACTTTTATATTGCAGGAAAAAAAATCCTTAAAAAGATATTCAGTAGAAATAACCTGTTAATCCATAAAACCAGTGATTCTTCTGTAGTGACATAGGAATACAATTTTAAGACAAGTATATAATACTTAGAGCACATACAAGTATTCTTAGCTTAAATTACCTAAACATCTGCTTAGTTAACTATTAATAAAATTTTCGTTTAATCGCTTACTTTAAAAATCAATGTTTTGAGATGGGACACATCAAGAAAATACTAGCAGAGTGGTTTCTTCTGGTAGTTCTGATATTTTAGTAATAAAACATTCTGTGCAAAACCTGTCCAACAGTCAATAACTGCAAATTGGCAAGAATATACATCTTCACAGAAACTTAGTTCTTTCAGAGCTGAGCCAAGGGTACAGTAACAGTAGCCTTTCATGATGGCTTCTGGATGGAACATGGAAAATGCAGAGATATAAAACTGAAAGATTATGAAAAGAAATGTTTCACCTTTTTAAAAACTTAGTTTTAAAAAAATCCCCAATCCTTTGTTATTAAATATATAAATTAAGTTCAGTTCTGATGCTATTCAATATTATTAATATACCTATGTTAAAACTACTGATAAAATAATACTATGTTATTTCAGGAGAAATGAAATATTTTTAAATACTATATTGAGGAAGTTTTTAAGTTGCCTCTATATCTGATTCACTACAAATATATTATAATATGATAACACAGTTACATGTAATTTTAATCTATAGCTTCACACAAGAGGAATTCAAAAAGTTTAAAGACACGTGTCCTCTCTGCCTGTAGCAAATACTCTGCTGGTAGACAGCTAAATTGCCTGTCAAATATTCTCATGAAGCTTTGATAGGCACTTCTATTTTATGATAGTTTTTTTTTTTTTTTTCATTTTATTTTCATTTAGAAATACTTTAGCAGAACATGAAGCTACTTTAATGGTTGCTGTCTTTTACCTCACAAAACAATCTGGTATAAAAATTAAGAGCTTATACCTCCTGCAAGAATTCTGAAAAAAGTTTTGTTTGTGCCTTTACTTGGATGAAAGACCTAAATGTATATATTTAAAGTTATCTTTAAAAATATGCATGGAAGAAAGCCTTAGAAATGTCTAAAAAGTGTTAAGGCTAAAATTTCCTTTCTGCATTCTTTAACTGAAGTTATTATCAACAACTTAGAAATTTATTACTTCCTCATAAAGTCCAAATCTGCTAAATCTAGAAATAAGATTTACAACATTTTTACCAGTGACCTGCAGCATCTTCCATGAACCTAATTCAGACAAACAGAAAAAAGCAGAATTTTATGAATAGCCAAAAGCAGGCAGTGTAGGTGTCTGTGCCTTTTGACTCTTTGTCCTTTAGACAGACAACAGCTCCAACTGGGAAAACAGGAAATTAGGAAAGGAAACCACCAATGTAAACCAGAGAGATGCCTTTTCTAAAACTTGTAGTATTGTCAAACAATTGTCTATACAGACATCTTACCCTTAACTATCTGAAACATTTAAAGATTTACATTTGAAAGAGTATTACCCTCAAGTGGAGAGGAGTGAAATTAATACAACCTTCAAAACATTAAGGTATTATTTTTCAATTTGTAGTTGATCCAAGATAAGTTATTGTCAAAAAAAAATCAATGTAGTTAATGAGGTATTATTTTAAAATTATTATAATTTCCTAAGAAAAGAATGTACTGTTCATATGTAAATGAATTTTCCAGTTAATGAGTAAAGCCAGTCAATCAAACAAATTTGCAAAGGGAAAAATTATCAATAAAAGAGTTTTTTCTGGCTATACTTTGTTCCTTAATTGCAGGGGGAAAAAACATGGCTATTAATGTATTATTGCCAAAGGTTTCTATTTTTTGAACAATTACTGTAAAAACATAAAATGTAAATAAATATATCCAGAAGAACACAAATGAAAAGTGTTTTAAATACTGCTTGAAAATAATCGATAAGATTTTGTGTGGAACGACTTATCATCGTTGTACCTTAACATACTTAAAAAGCACAGAATAATATTTATACTGAAAATACACTGGTTTCCTCCATCATCTCAATGACAAGTAGATAAGGAAAAGATTGCTTGAAAAATGTGTTGGGGGTGGTTATCTTTTTACTGGACTTGTAATTGAGCAATAATATAAAAGTGTTACAATGCAGCCCAGCTCTCGCTTGATGTGTGATTATAATGCCTTTGATAATAAGGGTTAATAACATTTTGCTAAAGCATTTCAAGCAGATTTGCAGCTATTTGCATACCAGAACAATTTGTTCAGAGCTTTAGCAAATGAATACATTCTTTAGGAAATGTAGCAGCAGCTTTTGCATTTTTGCCCATGTCTCGCAGAATGGCTTTTGCTTTGTTTCTAGAATCAGTCAGAGGTACAACAGGAGGCTACTCCTTGGGCTGCAGCTAAACACAACCCACCATCCTTCACACAGCATGCTGAAGTAATGCCTCATATGTCTTAGATTACTTTATACCAACAGAAAGCTGAGTGACAATCTAATGTTCAGTAAAGCAAATAAACCTATCTTTCTTTCTAAACATGCAAACAATGTTATTTAAGAAGCAGAAATTTATTGTGTACTGTACTCAGATTCAAAGAAATGCTAGAGGTCCTTAGGGAATGGAAACCAGAATATTTTGAATTTTACAAGACCAAAACACATAGTTTTTAAAATGTGATGTGGTTAAATTGAATATCTTCCTTTTGTGCCCTTGTTACTATGATAAGAATTAAAGAAATAGAGAAAGAAAATGAGATCAGAATAATTCTGATTCCTTATCTAGCATATTATTCCAGCATGTCAAAGGACATCTGACCTTCTTGTTCATGATCAAATTTTTAACTGCTGATTTAATAAAAAAAATCACCTTCTGGCCTCAGAATGAACACTACGTTGTTCATTCAAAGATTTTCAATTAATATTCAGCTTGTTATCACTGCATATGATCATTACATAGAAATTAACAAATTATTAAACTTTTTTCAGATCTGAACAAAGTAGACATATTTCTACGTAAGATTTGCAGAAATAGCAAGCCTGACACTCTGAATTAATAATGCATTCTCTGCACATGTTGACTCAATCAAGTGCGTCCGGGAAACACCTTGTTTTCTGTGATAACCTATGAGCCTTAGCAATTTATTATACCTTCCATAGGAGCATGCTTTGCAGCACTTCACATGATATTTTGCCTGAGAATAATATCCTCAATGCATCCTGTATCCAGTTTCCACATACTTTCCAGTGACGTAGTTTATGCAGAAATCTTATTATTTTATTGAATACTTCTGAGCAAGAAAGAAGATTTTTTGGGAAAAGTCTAAATACAGATAACTGCAGATGCAATGTAATCTATCAAAAACCAACATGGATTCACCAAGGGTGAACCGTGCCTGACTAATCCAGTGGCCATCTGTGCTGGTTCCACATGGAAGCGGGGAGGGGCAGAGCCGCCTGGGGGAACGGAGGGGCTGTCCCCTCTCTGGAAGCTTCCCCTGTGGGATGCGGGGACCAGTCCAGAGGGCTGATCTGGCTGTTGATATCCCAGGTGGTAAATGAAAAGTTATTTAACTTTCATAAATCACATTGCTACAGCTAATTTGCTCTCTTCGGCCTTCCAGCCGCAAGTCCCATAGCAACCCCCGGAGCCCCAGCAGCGCATGGCCTCAGCTCCACTCTGGCTCAGGGCGGCTCCGCGTGGCCCCAGCTCGGCAGGGCTCGGCCCGGGGGGCCCGGCCCCAGCTCTTCAGGGAGCCCCTGGCCCAGCCCCGGCTTAGCTCGGCGGGGCCGTGGCTTGGCTGCCTGGCCCCCCGGCCACATGGTTCCAGCACGGCCTCGGCCCCTGCCCTGGTGGCCCCCGGCTCTTTGCTCTGCTCAGCTCGGCTCAGCTCGGCTCCCCTCTCCACGTGGCATGGCCGAGGTGGGGATTGGGGAACCACCAAAAGCTCTCGCTTCCCCCCTCCCCGTTCTGAGGGAAGAGGCCTCCAGCTGCCCATGTGGCTTCTTCACGATCTGGATACAATTTTAACTCTTTTAATGCCTGGATAAGATTCTCAATTTCCTTAGCTCCCCTGGATGAGGAGAAATAAAGCATGGCGTCTACAGAAGTCAGCAGAATCTCTTCCTGATGGGAAGAGATTGAAAAGATGAAACTGATAAGTAGCTGAAACCTTTTTAGTGGGCTAAGGGGACTGTGACTACACTAAAATTCCTTTAAACTGTGAAATATACTTGGGGAGGTTTGGGTGCTTGAGAACATTTTGCCTCAGGGAAATGGAGCTCTTGATGCTGTTATACTGTGTCTATTTCCTAATTATTTAAGATCAGACAAAGTATCGCATCATGGATGGAGAAGAATACAAAAGACGCTCTTTCAGTCCCAGTTTATTGCATGGCGATGGTATGGCCGGAAAGAGGCCGAGTTTCTCTGGGGAACAGGAGAGGGGAATGGGAGTGGCCTTGGCTAGCTGCCAGTGGGATGAAGACACAGACGGGACAGGGGCCGGAATACCAGACCCCCGGTGGGTACAAGGACACAGGGGAAGGTCACAGGACCGGAAAGGAAGACATGAACTGGGGTTTGCAGGAAGGAGGTTACAGGATCCTGATTTCAGTTCTTATACCTCATATACCGAATTACAACAAGCTCTCTCTGTTCTGGGACTGCAATATGAACAGAGATAGAGAAGGAGATGAAGAGAATTTTGTTTTTCAGCAGCCTGCCTTTAAAAAGTAGTACTCCATGTGTGCATCATAATCCATAGCACAGCTCTGAAAGGACTGTGAGATGAGAGTCATAATCTGCAATATTTTCCCAGGCAGATGTAGATTGTGAAGGTGAAGACACCCCCTAAGACAAAAGCAAAAAAGGAACTTTTCTTTCTAGAGTGAACTGAAATGATTATTAAGGTAGATAACTGACTGAAGTGTTTTCTGTATGTTGTTGTTAAGAAATGTGGAATGAGGGAAAGGAGAGGAGGGAATAATCTAGAAATTTTATTCTGAGTTCTTTTTGTGTTATTAATAAATTTCTTCTTATATCCTTTTAAGTTTTAAGCTTGCATTGTCTTTACTCCTAAATCCTATCTCTAAAGGAAACTAAATATATTAAAATTGGCAACCCAAGTCACACCGTGACACCATCTACAGCAGTACACATCCCTGAGAGCATTTTTCTTTAGACCTCACAGCAAACATGGTGCCCTTGCCTAATTGAAATCAAGGCACACATGCACTTAATATGAACTCTGATAGTAGAAATCATTAATTCTAGAAGAAATTATTCATGGGAATTAATTCTTCTTTCATATAGCACTGTATATGCCCCACAATTTGGGTTATAAATATTACAACATGTATTTTGGAAATTGTAATGGCATACCGCTAATCAGAAGTACCAGCTACAGTCACACTTTCTAGCAGGCACTTCTATGGGGAGACTAATGATATAACCATTTATGAATTGCAGTGTCCAGATTTTGCATACTGGTTACTTATTACTCTCTTGATTTATGTGAAATGTACTAAAGAAAAAAATTAGTAAATACAGGAAAGGACACCACTAGCAACAGTGTCCACCTGTGATGAGAACTTGGTGGGGGTTTATTATTTACTAAACATGCTAGTTTTAAAATATTTTCTGATGAAGATCACTCCCAGTATTTAAAAATAAGTAAATAAATAAGTAAAGCAGGTCCAGTATTGCAAGTGATTAATTCTTCTCTTCTCTTCTCTACTCTCTGCTTATTGCATACTAGTCAATGAACTAGTATTTCACAAATATAAAAACGGGTTTGTTTTCTTTCCAAAGCTTCATTTAATTTTTAATACTTATATTTTTTCTGTGTGTTAAGTCATTTTTGAACATATAGATACAGCATTTTGTTATTGTGTTCTAAATACTTTTGACTTGGCCTCTATTCTATTATATCTTTTATTCATTTTTCCTTTTACCTGAGCTCTCCACCTGGGAAATTTAGAGCTGGAAATTTTCCACTTTTGCCTTTCAACATTACCAGAATCAGACTTGAACTTGTCTGGATCAAACGCATTGATTTAGACACCATGTCAAATAGATGTAACAACCAATTCAACTGTATTTAGAAAGTTATTAGACTGTTTCCTATATTAACATATGCACACATAAATTATTTTTTATTTCATGGCCAGCAAATTGAGAAGTTTATAAATCACATTTATTAGACACTTCTATAGCCTCAAGTTGATGGGCACAAATTCAATTTTATGTTAACTTGCTTGAGCAGTTAGCTCACAATTAAGATCTTGAAGTATTAGACTGGTGGTAATAACAACGTATGAAAATTTGATCTAAATCTTGGGATTTAACAGCGGTCTGTGAATGAGTTTGTATGCAGCTTATCACCACTGGAAACCAGCTCAATATAGTAAAACCAGATCAGAAGGAAAAATGAGTTAGACACTGAATAAATGAAACATTTTTACCTTCATATTTATTCATGCAGTTTTTAATCTACTGCATTTCAGTTAGAAATTCTTTGCTTCACAAAACAACTAAACAAACACTTCTACATTTATTGAGTATCTTAAGCATCCTTGCAGACTGTGAATGAACCTAAAGAGACTAAATGAGGAAGTCTTTGTTATTGCAACTGTGATTGTTTTATGATCCAGCATTAAAATATTCATATTAATAACTAAATACAGAAATACAGAAATACAGAAATAAATACAGAAATAAAGAATTACGGAGATGTTTGTCAGAGAGAATAACTTTGAAATTAATTGTTTCCTTTTCTTAGTTCCCTTTTTAACTGAAGGCAATATTTGTGGACATCTTACAAGTAAGAAAAGTATTTTTATTCTAAGAATGAATAGATGATAATAAGGCACAAATAAAAGTATTTATTTAAAAATATACAGAAACCTTGATCCACCATATGCTCCCATTATTCTTTGTTCTTGGGTTAACTCACAAATTTAATATTGAAAAAAAAAGGCCCTAAATATAACCTTGTTCTGGAATTTTTTCTATCAAACTGCAGCACAATTGTGGGTCTCTGATTGACACATTGATTTATTCCCAGCAAGGGTCCTATAATTAATGTGACCTTTTGATAAGGTGGGTGATATGGGGTGAGACAAGTGCTCTCAGGAGAGCTATTAGCAACTTCTGAGCAATTGCTAATGTTAGAGAGTTATCTTTTTTTAATACAGTTTGGAAGATAATTGACAAACTATGATAATGAGTATGTATGGGGATGGAAGGAGAGTATAAAAGAGGTGCAAGAACTGTTAATTACTCAAAAAGAGGTGAGATTTCACCACTGGATAAACTGTGCATTTTGGGCTATGGACTATTGCAATTAACAATTTCAATAAAGTGAAAAGGAAGAAATAGTAGGTCTACATGGGCCAGAAAGTAGAAGAAAGTGTAAAAAAATTTAGCTAACTTAAGAAGCCTTAATTCTCTGCCTTTACATAGCATAGCAGGTGGTTTTATTTCTTCTCATCAGATGGTATTTGTACCAAGGGAGTTTTCTCATTTCCCTTCCCATCTGGTTCTGCACAAAATGACATAGCATAATACTAAGATGACAAAGTTCCACTAATGTTATTTGAACATTAGTTGTATAACTAACCTTTTATTTCATAATCAAGATTCAGTAACCCATCATGACAGCAAAACAAGAATTTACATTATGATCATCTTTGAAACAAAGGTTAAGATTAAATTGACCTATCAATAATGAAAATCTGTGACTTTGTATTCAAAAGGATAAGGCAATAAAAAGAAACTTGTATATTTAATGTATGTATATATACATATTTAAAAACATTTTGTTTACAATTAACAGAAATATAGGCATCTGGAATGTGAATTATCTCAGAATGTGTGGAACAGGAGAAAAATGTGAGGAGACTGTTTTCAAACCAGAATGAAACTGTGTGTTATGTCTCTAGTCAGGACAAAATTGATCATCTACAATGAAAACAAAAACCTTCCATCCTTCTTTGTGTATGGCTTTTTGAATATTCTGACTGCCTGTGCAGAACTTATTTTTTCTCATTTGCATGTTACTGTCTGAACCCCAAAGGAAATCATTGGACAAAAGTTGTCTTTTTGGTTTAACACATCATGATAAAATTATGAGATTGAAGGAACAGCAGAATTTTTTAGCATTTTTTCAACACTAACTTTGCCAGAAGTGGTGAGTAGCCCGTAGCAAGAGGAGTAGATTGATTATACACCAGAAACTATCTGGGAAAAAAATTCTTTTGAGCAGTGAGGCATCATGGAGTTGTATGCAAAGCTTTACCAAAAGAGGATGAAGTAAGGAAAACGTATTGGCAGATAAAACTTACATCACTAGACAGATTAAAATCTGTGATAATTTCAGCACTCGTGAAGGAAGAGTGATTCACAAGAATCTCTGATTAATACATTCATTTTGAAATGATTTGGCAGACTGCACTGAATTTCTGCCATTTCAGAAAATTAAAATTGAAGTCATTCTCATAAGTTAAAAGTTTCTGTACAGAAACAATTAGTGTTTCTCTGTAAGGCATCATTTTACTCTTCAATATTTTAGCTAGGGTTTTAGACCTTGTGCATTTGTTTTTACATACTAATATCTTTTCTTTTTACTGAAATACTTTTGAACAACACAGCTATCATGATGAAAATGAGAAGGACAGAAAGGGCGAATGGAAAAAGAGACAGTGTAACTATTGTGAAATTATTGATTTCTAAAAATCCCAACCTGAACCTTTCACAATCTTCTATAACAAGATCTTTTAATAATCCTGATTTTAGCCCATCTCACCACTTCTCTCTCACCCCACAATCTCCTTTTCTTAATGTCTTATTTAGAGAAAGTAAGGCTGCATCCATCAATGCTAACACAAACTGGTTGCTACAATTCCAGCCCTCTGGAACAGGTAAGGTATTTATCAATTGATTATGGAGGCGTCACTTTGTACCCAGAATACGAAGTTAAAGAAATGTAAAGTTGGGTAAGAGTTTGAGAAGAGCAGCTAAGAAATCTATCAGGGATGTGATAATTTTGTGCAAAATCCTAGAGATGACTGAATCTGTGTACCCACATCAGGCAGATACAAGGGAGCACAACAAAACACTGCTTGCCTGCAAAGTAGGCAATTAGCATCTGTGCTTCCAAGCAGCCTTTTTCACTTGGAGCAGAACATGAAACTGGTCATGTGCCATGATGCATCATTATTCCTTTCAACTGCTAGCCAGCATTGCACACTGGAATGCTGCATCCAAATGCAGCACCAGAAATGGGATTAGTACATGGTAAAATGCCAGATTCAGACACTAATGTGGCCTGCCAGCAGTTGTGTCATGCATGTCCTTTGTAAGAAAACAGGAATGTCAGTCTGTGGCAGGATAAACCTGTGAATCAGAGCTGTGATTTTGTGCATTTTCTGTGTCTCACCTCAGTTTCTCTTCTGCCTCCTCATCAGTAGCTCCTTGCTTTGAGAAATATTAGGGAATTTGATATTAAAGCAAGCCAAAAAAAAAAAAAAAAGTTATCAGTCCTTACTTATCACTACATTAAAGCCTGAACATATTTTCATCTCCTGTTAGTTTTCAGAAGAAAGCTAGCACATACTTCCCAAGTTGATGTGGGGAAAGGAGATAGCTGAGGAAAGGTGTTTTCCTTGTCTTGGTTTCTCAATATTCAATTCCATTTTATATGTCCATAAATTAAAATAATTTTCCCAGAGTCAAGTCTTTCCTCCCACTGATGGTGTGTGGTAAAAAATCTCACTATATTTATCTTGACCCGCAGGCTTTTCCATGTTATTTCCCCCTCATTGCTCTTGGGGGTGGGCAGAGGAAGACAGAGCAGCTGGATGAGCATCTGGCAGCCAGCTAAGATAAATCCACTACAGGCATTAACTAAAAATTATGTGAAAACATCCCCAAATGTGTATGAATAGGTATTTAAACATCACTATTTCTAGATTTTTTTATTTTTTTTTTAAGCTTGGAAGCTTGAATATTGCACTTGCTTCTATGAGGAACATGCATTTGGAGCACATTGCTTTAATGAAAAAAATCTTTCTTGGACTTTTCCCCCTTCATTTTTCTCTGAGATTAGCCTCATTCAGGTAACTCCTCCTTCTCCCAAAACATCTTTAAGTTTCACCCCCTTCTGTACAAGAGTGCTAAGGCACAGGGAATGGTGAGCACCTCTGCTAAACTCAGCAGGCTGATGTAATGTGCACAGAGTGCAGCTGGAGCTACAAATGGTGAACAGTTAGCATGAGCTTCAGAGACCTTGATGTATGTGCTCCAGATCAGAGTCATCACTCAGGGATACTGAAAAGGGTCCAAACCACCAAAATATAAATCAATGCATAACAGCAATAAACAACTGGTAATGTATCACCAGTGGCTCCTGGAGTCTTGCAGAGAACAAACCACAGAGCCATTATATGTTGCAACAGAAACCACTGCGTGGAGCAAAGCTGTGCCTGTTTGCAGTCACATGTACTTGTGCTGCATGAATAGAGGGGAAAGGAGTTCTCTCTTCTTTAATGCTTTGCTTTTAAGATCAGGTTTTGCAGTGAGTAAAGTCTGCATCACTTGATATTTTTCACTCTGCTTTCAATATACATATGCACATTCATTATATGTATGCATTAAACATACATATATACAAGTGACAGTGAAAAAGCTTGTCTGGATGAGGAGTGCCCTGCCAGCACAGCCATTTTCCTGTGCTGCTGTGCTGTGCCATGCTGGGGCTGCAGCCTGCTCCGAGCTAGCTGGGCACTCCTTGGGCTGTGCTCTGCTGCACAGTGCAGAGTGCCCTCAGGGGGTGCAGGATGCTTATTCACATTTCCTAATAAGTGATAACCCACTAATAATCTCTCATGCAATTGTTGCAGAGCCAGCAGTGAACATCCATTTTGCCCCAAATTTACCCCACAGCACTCTCAGATGTATCAAAATCCAGTGAAAGCAGAAAAACAGAACATACTGGAAAAGAGGAAAAGATAAAGATTAGGAAGATTTTGGGTTAATTTTTTTCTCAGTGCTTTCTTCCTTCTGCTTTAATGTTGATTTGCAAAAATTACATGGCATTATATTTGGGTGAGGACTTTCACCAATAAAAATATCCCACTGAATACTGAGCCAAATTAAAATACGTGGCAGAAAAAGAGGGCAGGTTAAAAGACCAAAAGAAACCAACTCCTGACCCTTAATTCAATTCATGTTTCTTGAATCCACAGCAATTATATTATCATGCTAACACCGTTGTCATTAGTAGTAATGAGAAAACTGCTCTATTTAAAGATCATGAGACATGCACTACAAATGTATGAGAATAAGATTCCTAGGGGATTAATGATCTTAGTTCCTAATATGCAACACAATTAAAAGGTGTTCTCTAGCAATGGGAGACTCACCTTTTTCAGAAAAAAAGGCAAGAAAAAATATAGAAGTAAATTAAAAGTATTCAGCTGCAGAAATTAAAGTTTAAAGCTTTTATGGAAAAGTCTTCATACAGATTTCTGTCATGGATGGCGTAATTCAAAGGCAAGGAAAGTGGGACATGCAAAGAGAGATCATCAGAGTTCTATTCCTCCCCATCCTGCCAAGAATATCAACATCTCCTTAAAAAGTAATCACTTACTCTTAAAAGGCCCTGCACAGCAGTAGTGGTATTAAACTCTTAAGATTGAGAGAAAAACGTGCAGAGTCAAGAGGAAATAGAAGAATGTCATTTGATAATTGCTTGTCACTTCCAGAATACTTTCAAATAGTAAAGGGGAATGCATTAGGCTCCCAGAATTGTGGGAGACACCAATGAGTTTTTTTTTCCATTCATAATGAGTAACATACCAATTTCTATGTCTGAAAAGCCAGCAGACTGTTCTATTTTATTATTGTAAAAAACGGAAAAGGGGTAAAAAGGGGAAGAGACCACAGAGGAATGTCAAAGGTTTTAAAAGTTTGAGATAGCAGGGGACAAAAAAAAAAGGAAGACTTGACAGCATATAATAAGGAAGGGGGTAAAAATCAACACCAAAAAAACCCATAAACTCTAGCTCTACTTACAGTTAAGGGCTACAGCTCTAAGCACCTGAGAAGCCTGTCCCTCATCTGTGAAACACTGTAGAGAGCTTCAGAGACTAAAGCATTAGGAAATTTTCCGTGGAGGATCGCTGCCTTACAGTGCATAAAGACCCCTAGAAGGAAAATGTAGGAACTGAAAGCAGAAGATAGAAAGGGGTAGGATGTTTGAATCTTTTGCTTTGTAGGTAGGGAACATTCAAAGCCTCCTTACATATCTAGAGTCATGAGCCTTTCATACCAGCATCAAGAGAAAAATCTTAAACTGTTACTCATTTGCAGCAAAACTTATTCAGGGCTCATTTTGAAGTCTTTTCAAAGTATCTTGCTCCAACAGACTTCACATTTCAGACATGAAAGCTCCCCCCTTGCAATCACATATTTGAAAAGTCTGTCGCCACCTGGATGTATTTCTCTCCCTCCCACCCCTTTCTGCTCCAATGAACTTAAAAATGCATCACTGAGAAACGAGTGCTGCGATATCAAGCTGAGTGACATCTTAAATAGGGTGGAGAAGATATCTTAGTGTCTTTCAAAGAGGAATGTCATTGCTCCTCCTAGATCTCATCACCTCACAATTTTGTGTCCAAAGTTAAAGTGGTTAATAACACAAAATTTTCTCTGAAAAACAAACACAGGCAAATTCCCCTTTCTGAGAACATCCTTAAACACTTTCCTGGCAAGCCTGGAAAAACACTGTGGCATATTCTCCTTTGTACTCAGGATAACCAGCTTCTGCTGGCAGTAAGGATTGGGGCTAGAAAAGGACTTTGTTGGATGGGAAATGAAGCATGTATAGGCAGGAATGTATTCTACCTCACAATGTCTCTAGCAGTCTCTAGTGTCACTTAGACAATTTTAACAAGCTGTATTCAGGAGGCAGGCTTAGTAGGTCAGGCTTAATAATGTGGCACATAATTAGGAACAGTTAAGGTTATATTAGAGTATTCCTCTTCATAGGATTCCTATGACCCTTTAATTACATTCTCGCTTGAATGAATTTTAAGAAAAATAATTTCTGTATTCTACTGCATACCTATATAATACTGTGTTCTGATTCATTAAAAAGTACTGTATGAGCTCTTGGCACAGGACCATGCTACTCTTCCAGCTTTTCTATGAAAGAAAACTTGGCTAAAAGGGATCTAGAGGTAGCAGCAGGTTGCAGTCCAAATACATGGAGATACTGGAGTTAGGGTACCTGTCAGGGAATTAACTTACAATCCAGGACAAGAAAGACAAACACATAAAAGGTTTTGGTTTACTTGCATGCCTGATGCTATTGAATAAGAAGTTGTGAAGAATACATGCAGAGACACCTGAGTGAGCTGCTTACCAGCCAAAGTCCATCCAGCCTAGCTGCAGCACACAGCACTGTGACCACATTAACATTGCTTTGGATCAAAACCACAGAGTTTTGCCTTTGATCTCCACTATTTTGAAGTGGCTTCTAACCTTCTAAATACTGGTGTGCCACACTGGATAAGACAGTGAAACACACAGTAGCAAAAGCATTCAAGACACTCAGCAGAACACAATGTACTTGCTTTTGGCAAACTCTGTCCAGTTTTTGCTTTTTTTTTTTTATAATGTTCTCTCCCTGCGCTCTTAAATTCTGTTCTTCTCTGCAATCTCTGAGACTCTTTAAGCAATCTGAAGGACTCCTGGACTGCAAGTAGCATAATTTCCTAACCCAGGAATAGACAATCCAACCAGAGGGGATTCAATCCGGGATGTCATGGTCATCAACACAAGTTAGATATTAGGTGACATCAAGACTAGGTGTGGCTTGTGTTGCAGTTGTCATGCATTGATGGAGTTCACAGTCTTGAAGGATAAGAGTCAGGTGAAAAATAGTCAGGTACCTGAATTTTAAGAAAGCAAAATTCCAGCTGTTTAAGGAGTTGGTCAATAAGACCCCCAGGGAAGCTGCCCTCAAGGAAAGGGAGAAGAAAAGAACTGGCAAACCTTTAAAGATGATTTCTATAATGTGGAAGAGCTCTTAATCTTCACATGTAAGAAGTCAAGAAAGGTAGACAAATGATTAGTATGACTAAATTGAGACCTCCTAGTCAAACTAAGGGGCAATAGGGAAATGCACTGACAGCTGAAGCAGGAATTTGTATCCTATGAATAATGTAGGGATGCTGCCCAGTTGTGTACAGATGGGAACAGGAAGGCTGAAGGGAAGCTGAAGCTGTGCTTGGCATGGGATGCAGAGAATGATAATAATGGTTCCTGTAGGTATGGCAGCCAGACACGGAAGGTAGAAGACAGCATACTGCTTTCCTTATGAACACATCTATCAAACTCATAAGAATGGAGGACAAGAAGGCTGAGGTACTCAACAACTTTTTGCCTCCATCTTCACTGCAAATCTTTTTTCCCACACCTCTCAGGTTGATGGACTTCAAGACAGAGACTGAGGAAGAAAAGATCCTCTGGCTGTAAGGACACATGAGATTTGAAGCCTCCTCAGAAACCTCCATACCTATATGCTTACAGAACCCAATGTGATACATCCCAGAACCTTAAGGGAATTGGCTGATATAGTTGCCAAACCGCTCTTGGTAAATTTGAAAGACCACAGAAACTAGGTGACTGTAAAAAGAGAAACATTGCACCTGTTTGTTAAAAAAGTAGAGAGGAGGACCCCAAGCACTACCAACCTACCTTCTCTGTGCCTATGAAGATCATGGAACAGAACCTCCTAGAAGCTAAGGCACGTGGAGGACAGGGACATGATTCGAGAAATCTGGCACAGTTACACCAAGGATAAATCCTTCCTGACCAACCTAGTGGCCTTCTATGATGGAATGTCTGCATCAGGTGACAAGGGAATCACAGAATCATTTAGGTTGCTAAAGACCTTTGAGAGTATTGAATCCAAAAGACCTACTGATTTAATCTGTCTGGATTTCTCTAAGGCCTTTGTTTCTCATAAAAGCCTTCTCTCTAAATTGGAGATATATGGATTTGATTTATAGACTATTCAGTGGATAAAGAATAAAAAGGTTGATCTTTCTCATAGAATTGTGGTCAATGCCTTGGTGCCCAAGTGCATTTCTCAGAATTTGGTATTGGGGCTGGCACTGATTAGCATCTTCATCAATGACTGAGGGATTGAGTGCATTCTCAGCAAGTTTGCAGATGACACCAAGCTGAATGGTGTGGCTAACATGCCTGACAGATGGGATGCCATCCAGAAGGACCTGGATAAGCTCTTCAGTGAAGAGTAGCCTATGGGAACTTTGTGAGGTTTAACAGGGCCAAATGCAAGATCCTTCACATTCCTCAGTATCAATACAGGCTGTGGGGTGAAGGAGCTGGGGAAGACTTGTTGTTTGTGGTGGATAAAAGTCTAGGCAACACGGCAATATGTGCTGGAATCCCAGAAAGCTGACCATATCCTGAGCTGCATTGAGAGCAGCGTGGCCAAGGGATGTGGGATGTGATTCTCTCCCTCTGCTCAGCCCTGGTGAGATCCCACCTGGAGTACCACTTCCAGCTCCAGGAGCCCCAAGGAGGTGGACCTGTTTGAGAAAGTCCAGAGAAAGACCACAAAGATGGTGAGTGGGCAGGAGAAACACTCTTATGCAGACAGAATAAGAGAGTTTGGATTGTTCAGCCTGGGGAAGAAAAGGCTCAAAGGAGGTTTTTTTGCCACCTTTTAGTACTTAAAGAAGGCCTATGAGAAAGATGAGACAGATTTTTTAGTTGTGCCTTCTGCAATACGAGGAGTGGTGTGGTTTTACATTAAAAAAAGGTAGATTCACACTTGTTCCAGTTGATGGTCTGTCAGGGTCCACACCACATGCAGACTCCTGATAGGTTCTTTTAGGGATCTCAAAGTGCGAAAGACACAACAGGGGACAAAACCAGTGTACTTTTGCAAAAGATGCACTTTTATTTAGTGCTAACAAAATGCGATAGAGGGACGGAGAGAGAGACAGAGAGAGAGAAGAGGGGTTGGGATTATAGCTACCAGACGGGCAGACGATCCTCGTGGAACCAGCCAATAGATGTCTATTGCCGTCCGGGGAGATCTCAGGGGTCTTTAGTTTGAGCGTGTCTATTATACTCTTTTCCAAGGCGTTGGGTGACCGGCCAAACAGGTGAGGACTTTCATGGACGCTTTGGGTTCCGTGGGGGGAACAAACCCACAACAAGCCCAAGCGAGTCCTTGTCGATGAAACAAACACAGGGCGCTCCATCTCTGACCAGTTCATTGTTCTCGCACCTGTGGGAGCCTTGTCGAGTAAACACAGTTCAGTGCACCTTGACTATCCGTAAACCAGTCTCCTGAGAAACCAGTCCTGGTCCAAGGGCACCACCTGCGAACAATGGCTTGGCGTTCCTCCCATCCCTGGCCAGCGCCTTTAAACTGCAGTTTGAGGGGGTCTTCTTAGGCCTCAGGCGAGGGTCGTTGGGCAGAGCAAACAAGAGGCTTTTAGATGGACTCTTACATGGTCCTGCTAAGTACAGGGGAAGTTGGACTAAATGACTTTTAAAGGTCCTTTCCAACCTAAACTATTCTGTGGTGCTAATCAACAGAGTTAGTTGCAGAGTTAGTTCATCGCTACTGGTTCTTCCCACCTCTTACCAAGGCACTCAGGCTGAAACAGTTTCTGCCCATTTAGGTTCAGCTACTCCCACATGAATGAGCAGCCTCTATCTCTCATCAAGCTTCCAGGTGACCCAGACTCTCCTCTTTAAAGGAAAAGAAGTTCTCTGCCTGAGAACAAATAGATAAGTGCCATCCCACAATATGTGAAATATTGCAGATATTATTAATACCAGAGATTAATCCTTTTCAGTGTCCCAAAGGAATTTTGCCTGAGAATCCTTACTGACAGATTATCAAGAGTGAAGGTAAAAGAAGTAGTAAGTGTCAAATAGACAGAGGGTGAGAAGGTATAATCTAACACCCCATATTATTCCTAGAGCTGGAGGATGATTGTAAATGTATAGGGCAGATGAACAACAGCATTGTATTAAAAATGCTAGCTGCTCTGAGAACTAAGTGCTTAGATATTGCCTCATAACAACGATTTCCATTTCCAATCAGCCAACATTTTTAGCCCTCATTATCTGTTCACTGCATTTTTCTAATATGTGATTTTCTACCTTTATATGTGCTCTGATCCTCATAAGATCTTTCCATAAGGGCAATTTTTAGTCCTTCTTCAAACCTCTCCATGAAAACTTTTCATGATGTAAAGCTGATAAAGATCTTAGCAACTGGTAAACAGGTGGTAGGTGGCTTCAGATGGTTACAGAAATATTCTTTTTTTCATTTCTTGTGCTTGTCTGTGTCTGACTTTCAAAATTTCTTGTAGCAAGGATAATCTTTTAGACAGTTTGCAGGCTGCTTAGCACAGTGAGGAAGTAATCTCCAGGCTAGAAAAGCTAGGAAACTTTGCAATGCAAACAAGTGATAACCTCCATCACAGCACCAGGCACTGCTCTGTCAAACTTCTGGCCTCAGTTGCACCCAGTCAGGCTGCAGAAGGTACATGACATCAGCTGGATGTCAGCCACCACACATTATCATCCCACCCTCTGTAAACACTGCTGGAGGTAAACACTAAATCTCTGTAGAAATGCATACCCATTTGTTTCTCTTTTCCTTGGAACTAATAATCTTACTACTACTAGCTCCAATTAGATAATCAATAAACACATCTCATAAGATTCTATTTCTACAAAGGGTTAGGAATTACTAATTCTAGTAAGATTTACCTTACTGAAAGTGCTAAGCCCCAAGCAGCTGGAGATATCATTTTACCAATCCAATAACATTCATAACCTTTGTAGCAGACATTCAATCAGTACTGTTTGAAGAGATTTGCCACCTGAGGATCTGGCTCTATTGCTGTATTTTGATTTTCTTCCACAGTGTCAACAGCTGAATAAAATTATGAGGAGGGTTAGAACCAAACAGCCTCAGTATCAAGCCCTGCTGGTCTAAGTGAGGGTTTCTTGGCTTAACTTAAATGAAAAAGCCTTACCCTTTTAAACTCTGTGATGAATTTGCCAATGTAGCAATCCCTAGCAATAATGATTATCAAAAGGAATGCAAATGAAAACAATATCACATCATTAGATCTTTAGGTATTAAGTTAATTAGTCTTCAACTTACAGTAACTATAATATGTCCATACAGCTCTATTGCAATGGTTTAATTAAACCAAATACCCGCTAGATTTGAAGTCTTAATAAAGATAAAAAATATCAAGGCCATAAAGTTTCAAAACTCTAAAATATAAATAAAACCCAGGTGGACAGTGGTTCAAGTCTAAAAGGAGGACACAGGAGAAAGAAGTTTCTTCATCTCTAACCTCTGGAACATGGAAAAGTAGCTATGTTTGAAGATATAAAGTCAATTTATGATATTGCCTTACTTCCAGATAGCACAAGACATGGAGAAATTTTTAATTAAAATACAGCAAATCAAAAATGTCAAGAGAAGTGAAAAAATGAAATTACAGACCTTCTAACAGTGAATTCCTTGCTCATTGTGGTTAACTGCATAGCCAACATTTTTTCTATCTTTTTAAACAGCACAACTCTTTCACTGTCATTGCCAGAAAGAGATAAAAACGATATAAGTAAAATTAAAAAAAGGTGAAAGATAACTTGAGACTTCTTAGACTAAGACAGTAAAAAAGCAGGCAACTATGGAAGTGGCACAAGATGGAACTGGGAAGCTTGCTGCAAGCACATTGATCAAAAGAGATGTGGCAGCTACAGGGCACAGACTATTATCTTTTACAGTCTGTTTTGTTTGTTCTTTTAATAGCAATTGGATGAAAATCCCACTCATAAGCTCCCATATGTTCAGCCAGAGCATAGAAATATGCTGCACATTGATCTATTTCTGAAAATGAGACTTTTATTCTCTACAAAATTCTTGCACATTATCCAACTGTTATGAGCTCTTGCAGATACCTAGAGTGATACTTCAGACACAGTCTTACAGAGCTATACATATGAGCATAGAAAGTAATATTAATGAACATATAAATGCCAAAAACTCTAAGTGTGACTTGAAATTAATTACCAGCTAGCACACAAAGAGAATTCTCTCCATGTGGTCGGGTTTCTTTTTATTACTACAATCAGGAATTAGCAGCTTATACCTGTAGCTTGTGAAAATGGAGCTAAAATGATAAATTATCTATTTCAAAACGTTAAGAATATTGACATGTATGATAAATATACCCACTCAACCTCCTAACACTTCTAATACTATACTGCAGAACTGATATGTATTTTTTATAAAACTAGTGGTACGATGTATTTGTTACCAGACTACATATGTCCATCTTTCTTAATATTTTATCTAACAAGTTTTCTCAATACATGGTTTTTAATGATTTTGTTTTGGGTTTTGTTTGTTTTGTTGGTTGGTTGGTTAGTTTGGCTTGGTTTTTTGGGAGTGGGATGGAGTGTGTCTTTTCTCTTCATACTAGTACTATTTCTTTATAAACCTTACTACATATTTTGTGAAATTCTGCAACTCAGTGTTTGCAACTACAACAAAATTAGTAAGTTTCTATGGAGGTGTAAATCTCTGTTTAGGTAGAGATTAGGTGCACTTATACAAGATAATTGTGTGCTTGTAAAGGAAGGAGTACAAAGGTAGAAGTGTAAAGGCTGTAATCATTTTGAAGGAATTATTGTATGAAAGGACAGAAAACATACCAGACTACCCATATTTCTTTAAGTCTGTATTTCATCTGTTTTACTGTTTGACCTTTGGATGATTGGTTTAAATTTTTCCTAAAGGCTACACTGCTAGCTGTGCTTGGACCCAGTTGGAAAAGCGTATTTTCACTGTGCATCAATCTAAAATTTTTGTTTGTTTTAATTCTTTTTTTTTAAAATAGATTTCAAAAGCATTGTCCAGTCTATACAGGGGACACTACTCTTAGGAATATCACTGGATGCTTTTGTTGCCTTAAGTTATGCTCAATAATTCCTTAGGTTTAAAACTAATAACATTCACAGCTACATGCTGTTCTGTAAAAAGTAGCATTTATTCAAGAAACAAGCAATGCAAATGGTCTGTATCATTCTGGTGCTGTTTTCTGGGAAACCTTTTTTTTTTAATTTGTAAGCATGCTGTATTTTTGCCATACTTTTCCAGACTACTTTTTTCCACCTCTCCCTAAATACTTTCTTTAGAAAAGAAGACAAGGAAAGGCAGACCTTAACATCCGTTATACAGAAAACATTATCAAATCAGTCTTCCCAGTATGCAGAAAAACAGTCTTCATTACTACTAATCGCTTCCCATGTAGTAATTGAAAAAGATATTTGAATATTTTTCTCTCCAAACTCACAAAAAAATTCCTTTTGGTTTTCTTTTATGAAATTTAAGCTAAAAGGAATACTTTTCATTTCTTATCCAGAACTTTAAATTACAGGGATAAGAAGCTAAAAGAAATTCATTATGTTTAACTACTAAGAGAAGTCAGTACTGCATGTAGACTATAGTTCTGCATGCTGATGAATACTTCATCAGAAGAATTATCACTTAGCAAGATGATGAAGGCAATATATCAATTATCAAAAATATCTGTATTCTAATCTGGTGCTTTGCATTATTTAACATTTTCTGACACAAAATATATCTTAAGTGCCTTTTCTATTCTGTGGTCATTAATCCCCTGGTGTAGAACACAAATGCCAATGACATAGCAAAACACTGCTGAGATTAAGATTTAAATGAAAATCAATGTTTCAGTTGGCTGAAAAACTAACTTCTCTGACTTGCTGAGTAGCAAGACTAAAAATACAGTCCACGGTTCTGTTTAATGTACAAAATTATGTCTTTTTTTTGCTTCTCAGTTGTTTCAAATGAAGATCTTATTAGTTGAGAAAGAAAAGTGGGGAAAAAAAGCCAAACCAAACCATGAAAATTGTTTTCAGTTTTACTGAAAGATTAGAACATCTCTAGGACAAGCATCATTCACATTAGCATTACCTGACCAGCTACTTTTACTGAAACTAAGTTTGTATGCATAATTAATTATTCAGGCCCCTTTTTTCTTCTTTTTTAAATGTTATTTGGACACTAAATGGAGGAATTTATTCTTGCTTCCTGTCCTGGTTAACATCTGGGGAATTACTATGAAAATGTGATTATTTTAATTAGCTAAAAATTTTACAAATCTCCATGACTGTCACTTACTCCAATTTTTATGATGCCTTTTATGATACTTTCTTCACTGCAAAGTGGAAATAGCAAATCTTTTTTAGCTTGTAAGTGCTTTGGACTCTATGGCTGAAAATTCAGCAACAAATGAGATGCACATGACCCTGCAAAACTGTGCAGAAACTTCCTCCTAACATCCCTGACTCTAGATGGCCTCTTGTATTTGTATATAAGAGTTCTGTTGGAGTTCACTTCGTAAAATTGTGCCAAGTTCTTTATATCTACATACAAGAATTTCTCCACCCCTTAAATTAAGAAAAAACAGAAAACTTCATCAGATATGTGAAGGTGAAACCTTTGAGACACGACTGAGATAGTTTAAGATGAAGTCTGGCAGCAGGAATTGGAATGCACACAGGTATAGGGACATCCATGACTGTCAAATATGATGAGTCAGGGCAAATGGCACTAGTTTGAATGCTGTTAAAGTTCCTCCTCTTCTGATTTCCTCTTTATCACTTTGTGTCCAGGGGCAAATAGAAATAGGAAATATATTCCATGGATATACACTGCAAGCTGAAATATTTAGGTTAATTGAAGGTTAGACTAACATGAAACAGCTTTCTGTAAGAGTATAACATCAAACTGTACCATGCTACCTCTGCATGTAGCCTGTGGGATAAATGAGGACTTTAATTAAAAATCCACTTGAGTAGAACGTGAACGAGTCAACTTCCAGCAGATCACAGTGAATGTGGATGTTTTGGTACAGTTTAAAATTTCAGATGTAAAAATCTGATGTTGAAATCCTGCTTAAAAAAAAAAAAAAAAATCTAGGCCTGCCTGAGGCATTACTTTGATGCTATGAAAAATGTATACAGTATTGTAGACATGCACAGGAAATAGTTGATTTAGACCCCCAAATACTTCCAAAGCCTTATCCTGAACACTGTCTCCAAGCTTCCACTGCTGCATTTCCTCCTTTATGTGAGACAGAGACTCATACAAACTAACATGAGAAGTAAGTTTCTTATCAAATCCAACTACAGATTCCAGGATCAGCTTAAAAGCAGTGCACCCTGAAACACATCTCACAGATGTAGTTCTGAAAAGATTTGCCCAGGGATGTTATACTGGAATGTACAATTAACATGGCCTCCAAATATTTTGCTTCCAATTAAAGTTTGAGTGAACTTCAGTTTATACTTTCCCATTCTAAAAATAATTTCTCCTTGCTTTCTTCTCGGGTTACATAGAAAAATTTGCATTTAAAAACAGTTAATAAATCTGGTTTATTTGTTGTCAAAATGCTTCAGTTGTTGAGTCAGGATGACATCACTGGTTTGAGCAGAATTTAGTGTACAGACTACTGATTCTCCCCTTTGCAAGTTAAATTATATGGATTCAGCAGAATGAAATCTTGCACCAACACATTGCCTCAAGATTAATCAAATTTCCCTCCCTGCTCTAAGTTTTGTTCCCTTCTCCATGATATGTAATCATAATACAAGTAATTTCATATGCTTTGAATAATGCAAAGACTGTTTTATCCTTCCCAAACATACAAGCATATTTCAAAAGGTTAATATATATACATTCTTAAATACCATTAAGGGAACAAAGTGCTTTTTCATAAACACCCTGCAGAAGGCACATGTTAAATTACATCCTGACCTAAGAAAATCACAAACAAAAATTCCCTTGAACATTCTGCTACATTGTCTTATGAAGATCTTCTTGCACAAAAATTACATTGAAGTTACATAACTTTTAATAAATAATACAGGCAGATAGCACATCAATAAAATATTAATAGATAGATATGAAAGACAGACTTACAAATAAATACAGGGGTTTATGTACTCACAGGTAACTGGAGAGATACCATAGAAATTATTAGGGGGAAAAAAACCTATATTTTTGTGATAATACAAAAGAAATTAGAAGAAACATTGAATATGAGAAAAATTTCTTCACTGAAGGAGTGATTGAGCATTGGAGAAGGTTTCCCAGTGGAGTCACTCTCCTTAGAAGTGTTCAAAAAATGACTGGTCCTAGCATTTAGTGCTCTGGTTTAGTGAGCATGGTCCTATTCATTCAAACGCTGGACTTGATGATCTTGGAGGAATTTTCCACCTTAATGATCCTATGATAAAAAGCACTTCTAGGAATCATTCTGTTAAAGGTGATATTAGTTCATTTTAATTTTTTTTCTTTATTATATTTGTTGCACTGAATACAAAAAACTCTGTTTCTACAGTGAAGCAATGACTTTCAATTTTTACATTTTGTTGCACTGGAAATTTACTTTGTAAAGAATTTATTTTATTTCCATTACACATGAGAAAGGATGAAGTCAGTTAAAGAATTTTTTAAACTCCTCTTCATGCGGGTACTATGGGTGAGTTTATTGAATGAAACAACTCAGCTTCCCAGGATGTGCTTTCTTATGTAGTCAAGTTTTGATAATCTCTCACAAGGCAGCTCATTAAGAACATAAAGCTCTCTTTATGCACTGTGCATGGAAAAATTATATTTTGAAACAGAAGATTTCTAAATAACAAAGATGGATACTTAAAATAACTCCAGTATGTGATAATTTAGACCATTACTTTATTTCTTGTCAGTAATAACTGAAGATGTACTGATGAGGAAAAAAATAAGATTAGTTTCAAGGTTGGTTTACACAAGAATTTACCCTCACATCATCATATTCACTCATTCATACATTTTTCCCTTCATTTTCTGCCCCTACAGTTTTGTTCATTTCAAGGCCCCCAAAATAAGAAATTCTAGTAACTTTTGAAAGGAAAATCACTGTATTTCAGTTAGGAAGCATGTGACTTCCCACACTAAATCCATCTTTCTGGTGTCAGAGATAAGGCCTATTATGCAGTTGCAACTATCCCAATTGTTATTCGTAAATACTTCCCTCAAATTCAAAAAATCAGATGGAATTCCAACTCTTTTCTACTCAGCATTTCAAATGTTAACTTTATTTCCAAATTTCTAGCATGTTTCTAAAATACTAGTGTTCTGGTGTTCTTAAGCTCATTTGCTTTAAAAATAAAAGGAAAAAAAAAGATAATTTAAAAGATATTTTAAGTTGGATATGTTATGAAGCTTGGAAAACACAAATGTAGAATACTGAAGCTGTTGGTGTCCAGTTAAAGCTGGAGTTCTAGAAATACATCTAGAAATACATTCTAGAAATACATCTAGAAATACATGCCTGACTCAAGAAGTTTTTCCTATCAGTTCTTTGCTGGAAACAACACTACACAGTTCAGATTAAACTTGCATGGTCTGGATCCTGAGGTGAATGTTTTCTTCACAGTGCTTTGTACTGGGCCTGAGCTCTCACCTGTCAAAAAAAATGACTGAACTTCAGCTACTTGTACCACCCCAATGTGGCACTCAAGAAGAATGGCACAAACTCTTGCCTTTTGGGCAACTGGTGTGTCTTGTCTTCAGGAGAAGATGAATTTGGTTTACAATAACACATAAATTTTTGCTATGGAGTATTTAGATAACCATGTGAGCAGCTAATCCCTGTCAGGGCCTGGAAATGAACCACTCTTCATACTCCTATCAATGAATTACCATTTAGTAATAAGTTTGATCTTGCAAATTCCAGAAAAAGGATTCTTTGCTGTATGAAAGCACATTAGCTTACTAGTAGGGCTCCCCAAACCACGAAGTACTGGCTATAATATTTAAGATTAATTAATGTTCCTCTTCCTGTCTTCTGATCATAGTTTTTAGCTTTGATATTTTATTAACATATATTTGAGGTAGTTGTGGGTTTGGGATTTTTTTGTTTGTTTGTTTGGTTTGGTTTGGTCTTTTAATAAACATGCATTCCAGCAATCAGCAATATTTCGCATATTAACAACTAACTTGATTGCCAATAAAATAATATTTCTAATAATAACCTCATAAAAACTTTTCATTTTGTTCCAAAGAATTTCTTGCTTCAAAGAATTTTCAAAAAAGATGAAAAATTTTTTCATCTTGATATCACATTATCACTGTTAAGGATCAAAAAGACTAGTAACTATTCCTATTATTTTTAAAAACCATGTTTCTACTGGAAAAGAGTACACTTCTTGAATAACTACTAAAAAAGCTGATCAGGTTTTTTCAGCAATTTATATGACTGGGATGTTTGTATTTCCAGAGTCTTTACTTTAGATTTAAGCTAAGAATTGTTTATTTTTGTGTTTGTGTATTTTGCTTCCTACTTCCTCAATTGCAACTTCTGATTCCCCTAAGGTGAACAGTGAAAAATGAGTAATTTAAACACATAAATACATCTGAAGTCAGACAATAGAGTATTTACATAATTTGAAACAACAACTACAATGAGATTATGCAGTACATGTATTTTAGATTTCCTCTGAGTAAGGATCATTTTCATTATATTTTTCAAATTTTCCTTTCAGTTATTTTCAGTTTGTCATCACAATAAAATGCTTCTTGAGGAAGTGCATTAACTCTGTGAAATGGAAATGTGAAAACCTAGGGGCACAATTCTCTTCTTAATAAATATGGCTGTGTTGCCAATATGGTGTAGAACTTTTTTGCAGCCAGGAGTATTTCAATTTTGATCAATCATGTCCTGAATGGAAACTTAAGCTAGCTGATTCCAGCCTAACCTTTGAGGCAAGCAGGCATTTTCATAGGCAATTTCCTACTGAAGTAGTATTTAGCATTTCTCTCTCTCTCTCTCTCTCTCTGGTTCAAATCTCTCTCTTGCTTGCAGAGTATTGAACTTTTTCACCTTGATGAACTTCAGCCTAACAAACTCTATGTATAAGGTTGGCATGCATTTTTATAAGCTGGGCTTTTCCATGTTCCCAACAGCCTTTCCAGCCCCAGGTGTGATAAGTTTAGGAATACAGAATCCCTGTGAATTCCCTGGCTGAAAAACTGAAGTACTTGGCAGATGATGAGATATATACCAGAACCCTTATGGATTCATTCAATTAATAAAAGTATCATGAGATTCTTACTAAGGTCTGCGAGGAAAAAAAAAGAATTCTCTTTGGGATAAGCAACAAAGTGCTTTAGGTTTAAAATCCTTAATCTGTTCAATACACGGCAAAAAAGATTAACATCCTTCCTGCAGTGCAACTGTTTTATGCTGCAGAAAAAGCAGCACCTGCTTTCTAAATATTTACAGATCAGATGACCCTGTCTGTTCAGATAGAGGGAAAACTTTGATAAATTCTAGTTCATATCTTAGATGATAAAACAAAAGTATAAGTTGGCACTGCAGCCTCCTTACCAGAAGCTCTAATTTGAAAGAAACACATAAATTTAACCATTCACTTCATGGATTTGATCCTGTGGATTTAGTTTTGCAAAAGCCCCAAAGTGAATAGTTCCTTTCAAAGTCTTCTAATGTGGCTCAAACTCCAGGAAATGAGGGATGTGTTGATGTTCACTTTTCAGTAGTGAGTGACTTTGATTAGAACTAGAGTCAGGAATTTTATCTTAGTCTTGAAGTACATGTGTAATACCACAAAAAAATTTAAGCAATACCAAAACTGAGGTCTAGTACTGCTAAGAAGCAATTTGAGTTTCCAAATCCCTATGCTTCCCCTGCATCCATAGCTCTAAGTGTACTTGTTTCAAGAACAGCTTCTGTTAGAGACTATGTAGAAGCTTTATTTAATTAACAGAGTAAACACCAACAGTGGTATTAAGAAGATGAACATTATCCCTTTATTAGCTGAGGAAATGAGACTCACAGCTTTTGACATTCACAATGTCACCTACAGCTGAGGACAAGCCTTTGTTACCACATATTTCTGCTCCTTAGGATGCCAAATTATTCACTCCTACTGAAAATAGAGACAGTCCTCTGTAGACAGAATAACCAGAATTACCATTGTAGGTGGTCAGTAAAACTGCACTCCATGATAAAATCTTACTGATTCCACATGCTTTCACCAATGCTGTTCTTCCATCTCTTTTTCTCAAATATAACCCACTTCAAATTTTCTATTTCCAATACAATATTTCTATTACCATGTCCAAATATTTTCACACACAGCTCCTGTGCTCCCAGCAGAAAGATGGAAAACCACAGCTGTCATATATTGGTTATACAGTGCTATGTTGTCCTGGCAGGCATCCCTGCACAAACTGTAAGGTCTTCTGTTAGTTCCTGGCCTGAATGCTGCTTTTGGAAATGGAAGAAAGGAAGAGTAGTTGAGACTGGCTGAGAATATACAGCCACATCCATGTGTTCCTGGAAAGGGGAAAATATAACAAGTCCTTCCCCCAACTTCCTGAAACTCTGCTTACATGTTTCACAACATAAAAGATTTGGGCCCTTCTAATAGGTCTGAACCCAAATCTCTCCAAAATAGATAGGGTGTGGTTTTTTAACTTCTTAGCAAAGAAAAAGTGAAACAAACTTGTATTTGCCTCAGATAGCGCATGGAATGAGAATGACAAAACACATTCTGGTATTGCAGGCTGTGTGAAAAAACAGCCAGTTGTGGACTATTATAATAAATTCACATGGAAATAATGATGTGGTCTGATGCCTCAAGGTTTTTACCAGACATCTTTCATCTTTCAGTATTGGCACTGTGAATTAATCCCTCTGCTACTCTTCCAACACAATAATATTGACTTCCTGGATATGAAGTCATATGCAATTTATATAAGTTTTTCAGGTAATTGTGTAGGCTGGAAACCTGGTAAGCTGACTCAGAAGGAGCTGTCTTTTTTATCACACAGGCCATCAATTCTGCATGGTACATGTACAGTTTGGAGAGTGGAACTAGGTGTGTGACAGGAAAAGACACTTACACAGCTCCTTTTCCTCTCTGTTGGATTGCTTCATGATTTCCTACTTAACTGACTTGTAAACCCACTCGTTAAATAGAGCCATGTTCATGGAAAAAGAAGAGGAGCAGAGCTAAAAGGAAAGGAGGAACCAAATCATTTCCCCCTCTGGCATTTTATGGGGTTGAGTGTGCATCTGCAGCCACATTACTGTGTTTTCCTGCATGATTCTCACTGTTCTGCTCTGCTGAAAGCTGTCTGTGGGATGGATCACTTAGGTTCTAGTACTGAGTCGTTAAAGGGCAATGCAGGGTGACCAAATAATAGGAATTTTTGAAATAACTAGAGACATCTTTCTTAATAATTAATCAACATTCAAATTAACTTCCCTGAAAAACCTGTGTTTTCCAAGTGTATTTATCCATTATTTTGTCTACATCATTTATCTGCATATCTCATAAACTTCTGTTAAGACTTTGAAAAGGGATAAGCAATTTTTTTCCAATGGTGGAGGTTTTTACCATAAGAGTTACACATTCTCTTCACTTGAGGAATCCTGGGTGAGGGAGAATAAACTTGTAGGCAGAGGGGAACAGTATTACAAAGAAAAGAGAATATTTGAGATAAAATAACCATTTTATTCTAAAGTGCAGAGAATAATACAGCATAAAATTTTCAGAACTAAGAAGAGTATTTATTTTCACTGTTAGGAAAAGCTAAACTAGTAAATACAAAATAATGATGGTGGAAAAAATAATCAAGAAGTGATGAATGATTAAGTCATGATGTTTCCCTTTTTATTATTTAAAATAAATGCTTATGAAGAACTGGATCACGAATGACATTTGTTTTGCATTCAAATTCCAGTATCATTCTATAGCCACAGAGAAAATGTTTTGTTCTTTAACTCCAGATCCAAATTAAAGACATCAGTCCAGGGTCACAATAAAACCTTCCTTGCAAGCATTTTGTTTAGCTGCAAAATATCTCTTTGACATTAAAAAGACTTATGTTTTGTATTTTTATTTCACAAAAAAAAAGTACTTATTCTATACCAGTCTTTTAGAAAATTATATGGATTTTTCTAGATTTCAGTAGATTTTCTGTTTGGATTTTCATACTGAACCCTAGTTACATGCTGCTAATATTGGTTTCAATCAACAGGCTAATGTTCAGGCCCCTTAACTTGTCTGAATGCCAACCTGAAAAATTGGTTAACCAGTCTATTAAAATTTCATAATTAATTTTAATTCATTATATACTATGTTATATCAATAATTTAAATTTCATTTTTTGTTTTGAATGCAGACAAGATACCTGTTTCTAAATTCAGTGGAAATCTGACACCTAGCTTTTTTTCTCTTTTGACCAAAATTTTTCCAAGATGATTACATAAATTTCTATACTTTTTTTTTTCCAGTCATCTTAAAATTACCAATACCTTGAGTACTTAGATCAGTAAGTTATTACAGGAAGATAAGGAAGACAGCACTGCAGGTGATTTTCTGAATCATTAAATCCACAGTTCCATTATTATTGGCAGAGCTAGTCAACAAATAAAACTGATTATCACACATATATTACAAACAGTTTGGAGTGAGGAAGAAAATAGTCCTTAAGTTAGACTTGCAAATATGAAGGCTAATAATTTCAAATAAATCCTGCCTACATAAGCCTCCAGGAATTTTTCACTTCCTGCAAAGGAATCCAGACCATATTCTAAATTATATGAGGACAAAGCACAATCTCCCCATTCACAAACTTGCAAAATTTTACTCATGCTTTTTAATAATGTTTCAATATATCTTTGAGAGTTTCTATGAGGAAAGTAATAGGATGCAAATATTAATATATGTTTTGAGCCCAAAAAATTAGTCAACGAGCTCATGTTAGCATTCATGTTGATAATGTGATGTATCCAACTACAAGTTTAATTTTTTTCCTTAGAATTAATCTTTTACTGGATCACAGAAAGTTCAAGAACAGCCACTATAGTGGAATTTGACATTTGAACCAGTGGAAGCCCTAGTCCATTTACCTTTTTTTTAAACAGAATGAGAGCTATCTGTGGAAAATAAGTTTATATTCCCTTTGTGACTTCTTTGTCCTACCTATGAATTTAAAAGGAAAGTTTATCTTTTTAATTTTATTCTCAGAAATAGGTCACAGTGACTTCTAGAAGGCTTAGCATTAAGGAATCTTTTTTCCTTTAGGAGATACAAATCTTAATGAAGAGAGCCAAAAATGTCTTACTCTTTAGAATAGGTTTATTACTGATTTATCAGTTCATTATCCTCCTAATTTCCCCATTTATAAATCTGATTAACTCTTGGACTATCCTCATGTCACTGTCTATGAGATATTACATTAAATCCTCTGATGACTTACTAAGATCATTTCCCTGACTTTCCTGAACTCCATAGATATTTTACATGCCCTGAGGAAAAAAAAATATAAAAATACAATAGTATAGATTCAAGGCAAAATATTTCCAAAGCTATTTAGAACTATTAGTCCTAAAATGTTAAGAAAATAATTTTAAATAACAATAATGTTTTTATATTCCTAGAAATGTTAATATATTGGTCCTGAATCTCCCTCTTCACTATGTTGGCCTTAACAGCTATTTAAAGGTAATGTTATCAAAAGGTGTCAAGCGTTCTTCTAATTTCACATCCTCTTTAGTATCTGTGTCTCAGGAGTGGAAGAAGGAGAAGAGGAAAAGAGATAATGATAAATTTTCTTTAAAGCCAGTGATATTTCCATTTGACACCCCCATCTTCCCCCTTCCCAGTTTTATGACACTGTTTCAAAAAGTCTCTTCTTCTAAGAGGAGGCAAAAGGTATAATGCCTTGGTGATCCAATTCAAATACATTTTGAGAATTCTTTATCATAAAAAAGAACAGACATGGCATACTTCACATACTTCAGAATTAGATCTAGTTTTGCACCCTAAGAACTTAGGCTGCTACATTAAGCCTAAACAGCATAAGAAATTAGTCTTCTCCATTTATTTAGTTTCAGTTCAGGAATGGTAAAATGCTTTGCTAACTTTTCCATTTTTGCCATTCTAAATAATTAATTGTTTTAAACGCCATTTACATTTTCTGATGTATTTAAGCAGTACTTAAAATTTCATAAATAATAAGCATTCATAATTTGTGCTTCAATTACTGAATTCATAATCTCCCTGAATGTTATTCAATGCATTGCTAATGTACTTTTGGCCAAAAATTTCTAAATAGATGGCTTTCTAATTTATATTATTTCCCCTGGAAGTATATATCTCAAGCTTTTCTTTATCCTATTAGCTGTAAATAAAAGCAATGTGCAGGCTGCATATGCTTATATTTCAGGATTTATAGCTAATTAAATTTATAAAATGAAATTATAGCCATATTTTCCATTCCGTAACTACAGAGCAATTGTTAAATAGAACTCAAACTGCTGCAATATCCGATAGAATGGAAATTAGTAGTTAAAAGTTGCTACAGTGAATCTGGTGTGTTTTACAAACACAATAGTGCTAGTTCTTAATCCTTTCTAGTCAGAGATGACACCTCACATCTTCAGTCTGTGGCTCTATTCCACTTAGAGAATTACTGGCAGCAAAACCATAAAAGCCCAATGTCCCTACTGATGTGTCGTGGTGGTTTATCCCCAGCCAGCAGCCGAGCCCCACGCAGCCACTCACTCCACCAGCTGGATCAGGGAGAGAACTGGAAGACTAGAAGGTAGAAAACACTTAAGATGAAGACAGTTTAACAGGGAAGGCAAAAGCTGCACACACAACCAAAGCAAAGCGAGGCATCCATTCACCACTTGCCATGGCAGGCAATCAGCCATCCCAAGGAGAGCAGGGCCCCTCCCATGTAATAGTATATTAGGACTGATTCAGTAAATTTGGAGAAGCAATAGCTTACTACAGTTGTCTTATACTGAGGGAGTCCAAGTTAATAATGGCAGACACTACAGCAGCTTGACCTTGCTCAGGGACTCCATCAGATGGAAATAGGACGAGATCACAAGAGGGTTTCTACTACTGCAGTGCCTGGAAGAAACCACTCCTGAGCACCCTTCAATGGCTTTCTTAACTTAGACTTTTCTTCCTCTTTTTTTGCTTGTTTTCAATTATTAAATGCTCATTCTGGTATTAGTGAGAAATTGTGAATATTTATGAGAAATCAGTCAGGAATCTCCAGTCATCAGGAACATTTATAGTGAAAGTATCATCCAATAATTGTAACAGAAGGCCTTTGGCAACTAATGCTTAATTGCTCTGGTCTGTTTGAATCTTCAGTGAACAGTGTTTCCAAGTAATTCTTTCAATTTAAAATAAATGTAATTGCTAACAAAGCCATATGCAACCTGCAAGTGAATGGTTCAGTGATTAGTGACTAGAATTTCACTTAGGCAACGATTCATAGTGGAAGCTCAAGCTATCAAAATAATTCTGATTACACTGCTCAGTACAAGGATCAGGCTTAGCCTGAGGGAATTAATTTGACTTCTGAGAGTCAGAGACTAATAGTAGCTCTTTTTACTGATGTAATTTTCTATTGTCAGATATTCACTTTATTACAGTTATTTATTAGCAGGAGGCCAAAGTATGCTTCATTTCAAAACATAAAATCAACTATTAAAAACAAGTTTCCAAAGCAATCTACCTATCATATATGTGTTATAATAATATAAGCTAATCTTCAAAGTAAACCATACCCTATGACTTTTAACACATCACACACAGAATCACTAGGGTGAAAGAGAACTTTAAGATCGAGTTCACCCACGCCCTAACACTTCAACTAAACCATGGCACTGAGTGCCATATCCAATCTTCTTTTAAACACATCCAGGAATGGTGACTCCACCACCTCCCTAGCCAGACAATTCCAGTACTTTATCACTCTTTCCATAAAATCTTTTTCCTAACAATCAACTTAAATTTCCCTATCCATGTAAGCTACCTTATCTTTGCAGCCAATTTAAAACAAAACAAAAATTAACAAAGAAAACCAAGAAAAAAAAAAAAGGCTTTGTATGTTTATATCTCATCAATACCTTGTAGTTGACAACAGGATACTCTTCACTCATGTGAGGTATCACAATTATGCAACTGTGAGAAGTGTGAGATTTTACTTTTTTCCTTATTTTGTCTTCTATTAAAAGTATTGGCAACATTGAGAAACCTCAAAAACAGAAATTGTTAAATGATAAATTTTGTAATATACTGCAACTTTAACCTTCCACATCCAATTGGAAAATATAACCTCAAGAACAATAACAACAATATAGAGAAAATAAAAATAAAAACAACAAATCATACACTAGGATGTCTCATTATTTCAAGTTTAATGGGTTATGTAAAATAATCTGTTTTCTAAAACTACAATATAAGTAATCCATACAAAGAGATAAATTGATATTTGTAAACTAATGAAGACTACCTAGACCACACGCATTACCTCATTACCCTGTGAACATTTAATAACATAGTTGAACACAAAATTCATGCAACTATATGAAAATGGCATATCAGAAGAATGAAAGAATATGAGAATATTTTGAATTACCTATGACTAAATATTTGTTTGGATGTTTAATTTCCATAGATGCCTGGAGTAAATGTTGGTTATGGAAGGCAAACAACATACACTGGTATAGTTGGTATGGAAACTTCCCAGATTTTTGTTTCTGTCTCAAGTGGAAATACAAATTCACCACCCCATGCCTGATACCTCTCTTTCTAATGTTAATGCAACTTTTTAAACATCCAGAATCAACTGAGTCAATAAAATAAAATTACATTATGTTACAAAAGATACCTAACAATAAATCCCTCATAACAAACATGTACTTGCCAAACAATGGAAAGTGGTGATTAAACAAATACTGACTTGAATCAAACACTCATCTTTTACAAAAGCAGAGCACTGTTTATTTTGTCTGTGTTAGAACTAATGTGTATTTAATGGGAATGCCATAGCTGGTCCAAAGAGCATTTGAGTCACAGAAGGCATTAGAATTTGTTATTCTAGTACATGCCTTCTTTGACACAGCTGTGATGGCTTTCACCACATTTAGCACAGTGACAGAACCAAGTTCACACCACCTTGTTCTTCAGCTCCTGAGCAGGCTTGAGGGAGAACACACCCAGTATTTCTGCCTGAGCAAAGCTGCCACACATAGCTTTATGAGAGACAGCTGAAGACTATTTCACCACTCTACAGTGATGCAGCTGTTTAAAACCAAGCAGGAGTCACAGTTTACTGATAATGTGCTCAGAAGTACTCTGCCCACCTGTTGCATTGTTAGGGAAAGTGCTGAGGGCACTAGAAAGGAGCTATTCTCCCTTAAGATTTTTAATTATACTTGGTGTTAATTATGAGTACAGTTTGTATTCAACATTTCTATTTCAGTATAAAGTTACAACATCAGACAAACAACGTTCTCTATTTGGCAGCATCTCAATTATGGTATAGAGAGACTGACTGCTTGAGAGGAAAATAAATGGATAAGACCATTAGGCACAAGGAGCAAAACACAGATTAACAAGTCATATTTACATAGCTGTCAAATCAGCTTCTGCCAGATAGTTGAGTGAGTACTTAGTTAAGGAGAAGGGTCTTTCACAATATCCCTGCACCTGCACAATTTGGTTTAAAAATGCCCAGTGCCTTGCACAAGTTGGGGATGTGAATGTGCAGAGTAAGGTCCGACACAGCGAGTGGCACATTTAATGCACAGTTGTCTGAAGGAAGCCAAATACAATTAGTTGACTCTTTAAGTGCTAATAACCTATAGCAAAAAGGTCAAAGTGAAGAAAATGTATGGGAAATCACACAATGAAAAGCCAGCGTCCATAACAGAGACAGAGGAGTCCTGCAACTTTATTTGAATAAAGGGAGAGGGTCCACATACACAGCCTTCCTTTATCCTAAACTCCCAGCTGCATGTTGCCCTCTTCCTTTCCCCATCAGTGGAGGTACTAGCAAGGTACAGCCTCCCCAAACCACCTATCACATACCCCCCCTTGAACCTACTCTTTTACCCCAAAGTGCAGAAGTTCAGGCTTGTGCACACCCACTTGTCTGTCTCAAGCTGTCTGGGCTCGGTAGCAAACCTGCTGCTTGAAGTCAGTAGAGATATAAACACCCATTTCAAAGATGTAAACACCCATCCCTTCACCCATAGAATCATTTGTAAAGACATTAGCATGCATTTCCTTATCAAAGTAATTACCTGCTCATACTATTCCATGGTGCATGATGTAACTGAGGAGAATGAACATTTAGCATTGTCATGCAGCCCCCGTGTAGAGTGGCTGTGTTTGTGCCACCAGACACACAGATGGTCCCAGCTGGCTCCAGTGACCTCACTGGAGGGCAGAGCTGAGCCCCTCAGACATGGGAGAGCCAAGGTGATGTGCCCAGGAAGCTCAGAGGATGAGGCAAAGGAGCTGACTCCATCTCAGCACAGTGGGAGCAGAGAGCAGCCTTTGTTATAGATAACAGCTCTCTCCAGAGTTGCATGGATTAGCTGGAGATGGCAATGCCTCCCTCAGCTAATCAGAACACTGCAGGGAAATGAACACCACTACAGCCAATACAAAGGACATAACCCAATCAGGAAAATAATTTTGAAGAATGCAACAGGCTTGAGCTTGTTTCAGCCCACATATTCCCTCCTGGCATGTGGGGACAACTAGTGTTAGGAGACTGAATGTATGATGGGAAATACATTAATATTGTGTTTGGACTGTGTATTACTATTGCTGTATTTTGACAAGTGAAACTTGAAAGTGTTGTGTTTTCAGTATATATTGTGTCACTCTGCTAAATCAGAAATCCAGTGTACCAGAACCTGAGGAGGGCATATGACTGCAGCAATCTCACCATTCTACTCTGTTTAATTTCTACTAAATTAAATTATTTTTCCCTAGATTGAGTGTGTTTTGCCCATGACAATAAGGGATGTCTCTGTCTGTATGTCAATGCATGACTGTCTCTCTCCTGTTGAGGAGAGGAGCTGAGTGGGAGTCTGGTCAGCCCAGGTCAAATCACCATAGGGACCTCCACTGAAATAGACAAGTAACCAACTACTATTTAGTGTTGACTAATTCAATTTCAGAATAATAGCAAAATTTTCTAGTTACAAAGAGAACAATATGACTTGCAAAACAATTGTGAAATGAGAGTGCAAACCATTCAGCAAGTATTGTTAAGTGACCTTGTTTTTGCTGTTGAAAATCTATTCCACTGTAAGAGTTCCACTGCTTTGTACTTCAATTCGTGAAAAGGAAAATGTAAATGAGGCTGTAAGAAGACTACCAACTCCAGAAATGAAGAGAGCTAACAGTGAAATATCACTGCATTTCTAACTTGCTCAGAACCTAGGGATATTGCATCTGACTACTCAAGATGGGATTATAAATCATGCTATAGAGATTAACTAACCCTCACGAATCATTCATGGCTTTAGAGCATTTGTCTTCCTCTATGGATAAGATTCCATAAGTAACAAGACTTACTGGGATATACATGTATTAAAAAGAAAAATGCTTTCATGCACAGGTTAAGGTGAATGTTCACTCTAACACAAAATGACATTAATGCTACAAAATCCATATCAGTCTAACTTACATCTAAAATTCTATTACTACATTATTGATTAATCACTTGAACTTTAAATTTAGTTGAGAATGATCTGAATGATTCAAGTACTTTATCAATTTATTTTAGGATACCTTGCCTGTCAAAATGAAGGGACTGCAAGGTGTTCTTTGCTTGAGACATAAAATTCCCTTTTACATAGTTGCCTATGAAAGTACATGGTACAATCTGAAATTTATGTCACAAAACCCATAGACATTGGAATAACGATGAGCAATATTTAAGGTATTTCATATTTCTTTCAAAACTATACTTTCTAATAGCAACTTATTTCATATTGGTTTTATTTTACTACTGTAACACACATGGATGAAAGGCAAAACTTTCTAATGCACTACTAGTTCTCAGCAGAATCCATATTAAGTATTTGCAAAAACTGAGCATCCATAGGAGTAGAAAATGTACTACCAAACCAAGTTGCAAATAGCAACTGGAAGTTGTTCTAACCACTTTTTTTCTACCTATCTGCTAAAAATCTCAGTCATACAAGAATTTCCCTTTAGTATCATATCTGCCAATTCTTCTATCTAGTTAGTAAAACACTGCATTATCTAAATGACCGCAAATCATAGAGGGAAATAAAATATTTCTCTTACCCTGAAGCTTTATTCCATATTAAAATTAGGAAAGTTTAAGTGCATTGACTTCGGTTGGGTCCAAATTTAGCCTGATGTGATTCATACAAAGAAGGGTTTGTGTAAAGGATTTTACTAAAACTTCCTTTATTGAGGAAAAAAAAAAAACAAACAAGCCCAGCAATCAGATAACAGAACAAAATTAAACACAGAAAGTAAGGATAACTAAGGATACAAAAGTAAGGGTACAATTTGAAATACTGTGCCACGAAGATAGAAGGAACAAAATATGATTTAAAAATATTCTTGAGGAATGCTTTTTAAAGAGAAAACCAAATGAACAAGTAAACTACCTATCTGTGTCATGACATCTTCTTCCTCTTTGGTACAAATAAAAAACTACCAGCCAAGAGATCCTAACCATTCTACCTGGAAAATATCAAGAATTGTTAACTTGATAGTCTCTCTGGGTGGGCTAAAGTTTTTTATGCTTCCCCTGACTTGAGTAAATTGTATATATTTTTACTAGTGAAAATAATTTGTTACATCTGGGTTTCTTTTTTTAATGTGGAGATCATTCTTAACTTTGCATACAGTAGAAAAGACATTGACCTCTAACTCATACATTTTCACAAAGATAAATCTGCAATGTGCATATGTGCAGAGACACACAGGAAAACGTTTGTCTTCTAAGATACTGGATGTATAAACTAATCATTTGAGTGTAATTTGTGCAGTTAAATATTTAATTTAACTCTTGATGCCCATCCTTTACAGACATGTCTTCCATTAAAGGTGGGTAATTTTTCCACCATCTCATCATCTCAGAGTGGAAAACCTTTCAGCCAGGTGATCGGGAACCGCTATAATTATCTAAATGACCCCGCCCCAAAGTGTGTTTAAGAACAAATGATGCCTCATATTGATTGAAACGTTGTTTTTTTTTAATTTACAGTTATGTCACTAACAGCAACTTAAATTAAGTTATTTAGCAATTTAAAAACTGTTGGAGTAAAGCTTTCTGTTTTCTTTCAAAAATATATGCATCATTTATGTTGTAGATGACTAAATTATTTATCTGAAAAATACTGTTTCAAATTTATGTTGAATGAATCACATTCCATACACTTAAAAACTTTTCTCTACTGCAGTGTGATACCCACACTGGTAAGAGATTCACCTAAGGGACTCACACTTTGTAAGCTTCAGGTAGACAGGATTTATTATTTTGCCCTCTAGCAGTAACTTTTACATGTACTTCTCTAAAAGATCGTACCCACTTGTTCTTCCCAATGCATCACAACCAGAACTATTTAAAGATATGATTTATCTTTAACTGACTGTTTCAACAGATCAGCTAAATTATATGACTAGACTCTAATTATCTTTAGGACAAAATATACACGATTTTTTTTTTAATTTATAAAGCAATGTGATGAGAATATGTCGAGACATTGATTGTATCTGATACATGCTCATAATGTTACTTTCAATGCAGATTGCATTCTTCTAATTATTAACTGAGGGTGGAAAAAAAAGGAAAGTGAAATCACTGTCCTGAAAGGAAGAAAGGGATAAAAAGTGTTGCCAATGCAAAGAAGAATTTAGGAGCTGAGCAATTTGACACCAGCAATAATCACAAGTGAGACTGAGGTGATTTAGTAACTGTACCCCTGGCTCTCATGAGCATACAGTCACAAAAAACCAAGAGCCTCTAGTTGTCAACCATAGCCAGTCAACTTAGTCTACTACCAGTGACTAATGAAACTGAAGAATGCTGGATTTCACAAGAATTTTGGAACTATCTACAGCATAACAGCAAGATGAGAGTCAGTATTTTATTGAAATAGAAGTAGGAAAGCAGCTGCAGTGCTAAGCAACATAACACAGTGCTAGGCAACAGAACACAGTTTGATGATTTGTACCCCACTTATGTCTATAGTACCTCCCAAACATGCAGAGAGTTGAAATTCAAATTTTCTCCTACTTTCTGTATTTGATTCTTTTTGTCTTAGCTGAAATCAGTGTGTATTGGACAAAAAATATCATCTAAAGTTAGGGCCAGGTAATGTGAAAGAAGGAAGCAAAAAGAAAAACCGAAAATAAACATTAATATGATTTATTGCCATATAGTATATATCTAGCTTATTATATCTTATTATATCACACATCTTTTCTCATACACATACTCTCACATAAAGGGTACTGGGCTTTTTTGTGGTACACTAAACACCACAAGGGAGACTTCTTGGGAGATACCTCTTTGGTGAGATATTTCTCCAATAGACAGCAACTGGTGAACAGTACAATCAGGGATGTTAGGAGTATCCTTCCAACAAAAACGTTGATTACCTGTTGAAAAACTTCAAATATGTGATTAAATAACATGTTTATCTCCTCTAATTTATGTCTGAATTTCTATAACTGATCCTAGACCTAGCCAATTTTAGGTTAATTTGCTCTTCTGGACAAAGTTATGGCAATTTTTAAACTCTTTGCAATACTTAATCACCATTCAGTGCTGGGACTCAGTCTGAAAACTGTCCCTTTTCGTTGTCTGTCAAGCAGCAATCATTTTATAACATACAACATTAATTCTATGATAAAAGCAAACTTTGCTATGAAGAATTAAAATACAAGAGTCTTCCATACTCATTGCTGCATTGGTTGCATTACAACCCATATTGTAAGCAGTGGACCAGAGTGAATACTTTCTGTGCTCAGAATCACGAAATCAGAGTTAACATCCAGAAAATAAGGCATTACCATAGACTGGGATAGTGAGCAAGTCTAAACTTTTATTTTATATATTCCTTTGATATATTTTTTTCATAAAGGATACAAGCAGGTAAAAATATATGTTGACTGCAGTTGGTTCTGCCAGGAGCAAGACCAAACAGAGTTATCTTTCTGTGAGGCTGGCTAGTGTAAACTATGGACTTCAGTTATTGACACTGGTGCTGAATTGGTAAATCTGCTATTGCATTTCTTGGTTTGATTTTTTTAAAGTATTTGTTTAAGCATGTTTACACAACTTGGGGATAATTATTTGCTAGGAAATTACATCTCTCCAGCTCGTCTATCTTACTTTTATACTTGTCAGCTCTTCCTATCAGCCTCCACCTACCTTTCAGAGTACTGTTAATTCATATTAAAGTCTACCTGTGTTTATATAACACAATATTTTTGCTCACTACAATTATAGGAAAAATGTATAAATAAATGCCTTGCTTAGGATTTTGCTTGTTCATTGAAGACTGTCTAATTGAAAGAGGCATATAGTGTTATCTGCAAAAGGTGCTGTTGAAATATTTTTAAATTATAATTATTTTTTTCTCCAGATGAGTTCCAATGTAAATGCCAAGCATTTTACAGAGCAGTTGTTTTTACATTGCTCTGTGGTTATTAGCTAAGTAATCACAGGACAGGACAACAGTGATTAACAGATATTTTATTTATTAAAATGCTAAGTTCGTAAGCTTCCTATAGCTAAGGACTCCAAAAATATTTTCCATTAATTTTATATAGTTCAAAATGATACTGAAATACTATTAATAATAATTTCTTCTGAAAAAAACAAACAAACCAAACAACAACAAAACAAACAAACAAAAAACAAAAACAAAAACTAAAACTAAAACAAAACCAAAAACAAACAAAAAAGACTATGAGTCTTTTCTTGGGTTTTTTTGACACCACAGAGGACAAAGCAAATACACCAGCATCAGCAAAATAAGAATATCACAATATTTTCTAAAATAATTTAAGGGAATAAACAAACTGAAAAAAAAATATTATTAAGACATTTTTTTGGAGGGGAAAAAAAAAAACCCAGACCAAATCAAATCAAAACCCAACAGAAACCTAGTAGTAAAATACATGGTACAGTAGTAAACCCATTGAAAAAATTCTGGGCAGGATCAATGGCAAAAAGACAAGTTTTTCAGAGGATTGGAAATACTTGAACATAGGAAACAAAGTATTAAACATGGACGCTCATTTAAAATGCAAAAAATATGAAACATATTAACAAAGAAATAAATATAGGGATAATGATTCTAGACACTTTGGAAATTTAACAGTCATATATTTTCATTTACAGGAGAGATAAAACAAGAAATTACTAATAATCTAATCTGTGAAGGTCAAAACTCTTTAAATAACTACAAAAATATAGAAACTTAGTCTAGAGTTGGCAACTGTACTAATTTTCTTAACCCATTTTAAATTAAGATATAGTTGTGTTTCTGAACAAAGTCTTACCTTTCAAAGTAACTCCAGACTAACAGCAATCAGAAATACTTTATCTTCTTGTTATGTAATCTGTTTTATGAGTCCAGGAAATGTTATTTTTAATGAATGCTACGTCTCACATGACTAAAATTTAAACAGTGTTTTGGGGAAGGTATTAGATTTTATCCAATAAATACTAGTTAAGACCATAGAAATGTTGTTCATTCTGTAGAAATTTGTCTTGTAAACATTATTGAGGCAAAGGAGGTATAAAAAGAGAAAATTTAAAACATACACAAATAGTTATTTTTGGTAACAGAACTATATAGTCTTGAATCTTTTATAAGTTCATTTTTTATTAGAATTTAGCAGCAATTTCAGTTTAAAATAATATTTTTTTTTTGAAAGAAAGGGACAAAGTTAAAATAAGCAATGAATGGAACCTTTTTCAGTTTCAAATAATATTTTTGTTTGAAAGAAAGGGATAAGGTTAAAATGAGCAATGAATGTAACCTTTTTCAGTTTCATTTACTTATGACTCACATTTGAGAGAGGAGCTCCTACTCTGCAAAAATGAACTCAGTTACATATAGCAAACATGATCATTGCATTTTTGCTGTGTCGTCATTAAAAACATACTAATTTCATTAAGTACAGCAAAAACATCACAAACAAGCAAATCAAACCAAAGTGGGCCAGGTGAAAATCTATCAGCAATATTGATAGAATAACTATTAAAATGTATAATATTTACATTTATATGAATTCATTCTTTCAGATGCATCTTCATTAATCCATGTTATTACTCTTTAATATAAGATGTTCAAAAAGCAAGTGGGAGAGTATATCTTATATGTGTATTCATTGCATGTGTAACTGGTTTCTGATAGTGAGATAGCTCATGAAACACAGTGTCTGCTGTCCATTCTTATTGTGCTTTTTTATTTCTATTCCTAATGCTTCTGTTCAACTTTGGATTCCATTTCCCAAACCCTTTACAATATATTGTTTGGGAAATCAAGATATATATACCGATGTGGACAACTAGGTGCAGGCAAGAGATGGACAGAAAATTCACTGTAATTTAGAGAAATAAGCAGAAACTCATGCAATTGATTATCTTTTTCAACACAGACTTTAAAATACCATTTATTAAAAACCCTATTTTTTTTTCCTGGATGCAGCACAAATATAGAAACATCCTCAGTATTTTTGAGGGTCTTTGGTGTGCAGAACTCAACAATGAGACATTTTCATTATGCTTTTATACGCTATTAAATATGGCTTTGGATTCTGGGTCCCAACCCTACATTTCAGAGAACTGAATTTTTAAGTTTTGTTCACATTTTTCTTTACTACAGTATAAGCAGTTGCAATAAGGAAAGGTTGTTGTTGGTTTTTTCTTTTTTTTTTTTTTTTTTTTTTTTTTTTAACCTAGTAAATTTATTGCCTAATTTTTTGTAGTTGGCCAACATCTTAGAGCTGACCAACCCACTATCTATTGTCTTTGCTAAGTTACTTCTTCAGAGATTTTTTATCAAGTCAGGCTAAAAGATTTTTTATCAAGTCAGGCTAAAAGCAACCAGATATTTCAAGTATTTTCAGATTTCATTAATTCAACAAGAATTGCCTTTCCCTACTTACAGATTTTTCCAGCTTATTTGGCTTACTTGTAAGTTCTGTTATGGGATTTGGAAGGTATCTGTATTGCTTTAAATTCATTTAGTAAACCTCAAGAGAGTTTCAGAGGCAAAGCTTCTTAGCAAAGGATTGCAGACATATTGATGAGACTAAGTTCAGCTAAAACTTTCACAACGCCTACAGTTCAATACAATTCAGTTACTCAGAGAATTTAAACTCATTTGTTTCACTTAATATTTATCAGTTCATTTAAGTGGTACCACACAGTATGCAGTGAAGACTGTATATGGACACAAAGGAATGTGCAGAGAGCCTTCTGGATTACCAAAACAAAATAAACTAAACCAGGCAATTAAAGGAGACACAAATATATATACACACACACAATGTTTTGATGTGTGAATTTGTTGTGCTGTTTAATCAATAGTTTAGACTCTAATAGCCACAATCATTTATCTAGAAGCAACATTTTAGAAGAAAACCAAATGCATTTAAAACAATCTAGAAGGTGAGACATATTTTTTCACAGCAAACTAAACAAAAAAAAATTAAAATACATAGCATCAATACAATAAAATACATGGCACTAACTATTTCTGTTGGGTTAAAAAAAATTATGGGGTTACCAACCCTCAAAATTCATTAACAATATGAAACACAAATTCTTTGGCAAAATGTGCAATTTTGCAATTGTCTAACTAAAGAGAAAATATAGGTAATTTTTTTGTATATATTTTTGTTGCTGTGTAGCACATACAATTGTTTTACTGTATCACAAGTAGGTTGAAAATATTTAAAATATCATTATACACTAAATGAAATACCATTATATACATAGAGATTTGAGTAAATTAATCAAGATTTCATAGAAAATGGGACAAATATTCTGAAAGGTATATTGTATTATATTCCTCTTTGTGCTTAAGAAGGTCTTTCTCAAAGTTCTGTCTTGTACCTTTCCTGTGCATATTAATAAAAAATATTTTTGCATCTTAAGAAGCCTAATCCCATATAGATAATTTATGACAGAGACATAAATTAAATCCTGATTTTCTAGACAATGGGCAGTGCAGTAGAAAATCCTTTCTGTCACAGTTGCAGTGTAAAACATAATACATCTTAAAAGTTATCTTGTCCCAAACACAAACCAGAGTCCTAAGGAAAGTGACACAAAAAAAAAAACAAAAACAAAAAAAAAAAAAAAAAAAAAAAAAACAAAAAACAAAAAAACAAAAAACAAAACACAAACAAAAAAAAAAATCTTACATGCCTAATTTCAAAACTGAAACAACAGTTAAAAATAATTCATTTGAAAAGAGTAGGAAGAGTAGCTGGAAAAAAACTCGCAAAACCAAAAATGTAGGGTGAGTTGATGTTTGAAACTTTTAAATTTCTGGCAAAAACATACGTTTTCCCTGAAGTTCCCATACATCTGGATAAGCCCCATTACTTCAAAGGCCAATGTTTTAATCCTAATAAGAGAAAGAGACACTCTGTCTCGTGGACTGGAGCTCAGACTTGATTTTAGACTTCAGGCTCAGTTTGTCTTCTGCCTCACACAGATCTCTGATGTTCTGAACCTGAAAATGCAGCTGTGCATCCTCAATGAAATAAGCAGCTTTTCCTTTGAACCCTGAACTTTGAAAGTTCGGAAAAGGCACTTTAGACAATATTTGGAAAGTAAAAACCATTTTATATGTATGCATTCTGTAGTCCA